>NC_133898.1:92972846-93597846 GCF_964199755.1 Larus michahellis | reverse complement strand
TAAGATGGAATAATAATCTTAAATCATATGTGCTCTACATTTTTATTTTAAGTCTGTTTCTTTTCATGAATTTTTGATGCAATTAAACAGCACAGCTGTTAAAAACTAATGACATCTAAGGTCATGATGGATACCGAAGTTAATTCCAATCCAGTGCAATCTCTCCGTGTAAATATTTTTGTTGGCATAAAATGCAGGCTCTGTGTCCGTAGTGAGGGAAAGCATTGCAACTGTGGGCACAGTGAAACAGAGCTATAACACTAGAATACAAACAGTATTATACTGCATAAAGAAATACATTTTATGTAGATTGGCTTATACTGCAGAAGTTTGTCACTGTTGATTGTGACAATTTTGAAGTACAGGGTTGGGGAAAAAGTGAAAACAGTTGAAATAATTGAAATAATTGACCTGCATAGAGGCAAGCAAGGCTAGAAAAATTTATGCCACTATTGCAAATTTGTCCAGGTCAGCAACGACTACAACAACCAGCTACCATGTGATAAGCGCTGAAAGACCCACAAAAAACAAATGCACCACTCCCAAGATGTGCAAACTTGCCTTAAGTCATTGACTGTGCTCAAGTAGCAAAAACTCTTTCAACAGACACACCAAAACCAAGATGGTTGTGGAAAGGGAGCGCTACAGCACCACCCTCCTCTGCCCTAGATGGCTTCGACAAGGTGCAGTGGGTATGGCCTGAGCCGATCCCACCCATGAGCGGGATTTCAGACACCGCAGTCCTGGACTTGTACTTAGGACTTCTTCTTTAACCGATCTTAAGAAATTTGTTCAACATCCCCACAGCAGGCAAGGGAATAGGTCAGTTTCTCCAAGAGGATTTTCATTCTCCTAAACCGTGAATCCCAACCCTGCCTCCTTCCAGGGGTGATCAAGCAGAGAACATCTTCCACCCTGATAAACAGCTTTGTTTGGCAACACAAGCCCCAGTTCTTCTTCTGGCATTGGTCCATTCCCAGGCGGGGATTGGAGAGAAAAAAAACCACCACATCTCATATCTTAAGGAAAATTCCACCCTGTCCTTATGACTTCTCCTTCCTAAAAATATTGCAGATGAGCAAAGCTAGCAACCTGATCTAATTGAGATATTTCTAAATGTTGTGGAGCTTGACATTACAATATTAATTTACATTTCTCCCATATAGGAACCCATGATCAAAGCCCCTCAATTTTGGAAAATGCTCTCTAATAGCTAGAGAGAACTGGATAAAAGTATTTGGTTTCAACCCAAGGCTTTCACTGATTTTAATTTCCAAAAATCATATTCTATATGTTTGAGAGAGAGGAAAAAAAAAAAGAAGCAAGCTGATTTGTGGTCAGAATAAAACCAAACAAGAATCCAAGGAAAAAATATTTTCTCCCTAAAGCAACATTATTGCTATTGTGTTTGTAAAAAAAAAATTTTGAAAATATCAATATGAAGAAATTATCATAATTACAAAGGAAAAAAAAAAATCACCATCCATCCAAAAACCAAGATGCTTTCTAGAATGACAAAAGAAGAGCAATTTTATTATTCCAAAACAGATTTATAACAGTCGGTCAGAATCCTGTTCACCCTTGCTCCCAATTCCTTGAGTACAGAGAGGGCACGTAGAAAAAGTTACAAAGCTCTTTTCAAAATCAAGATGTGACCGCACTGTAGCAGGGATGGAGACAAAACTATTTCCAGAAATTCTTAAATATATCTGTAGGGGACCCTAAATGGCCAATCTTCAGTGGTTTTATAAGATCAGTGTTTTGGCAGACACTTTTTTCCAAATGTTATGCAATGGTGTCAGTATAGGGGCACGCTGGAAATAGCTGCGAGCTAACAGAAGGCAACTGCATTTGTCCAAGTTACTACTTGCAAATGGGTATTCAGCTTGCCATATTTTCTATCTTTTATAGTGTCTGACAGGAGTCAGGATCATATATTAGGTTTTTTAGATTTGAAGTACTTAAAGGTCCTCATTGCATCGCTAAGATATATAGGAATCCTTTGTCTGGATATCCCATGGCACTGAAAAAAGCCTCACGCCCTTTCATGAAACATATTAAACATTTATTTTTATCATTGAAGTAGCTTTGGCTTGACTAGGACTAGGATTTGGACTAGGAGAAACTATGTTTAAAATATCATGTAAGCACTGTCTTCAGAAGATGATGGCAAATCAGATGCAGTGTTTGTTTGTTTGCTTTGGTAGAAAATACAACTTGCATACAGAGAAGGACACTCTTTCAAGTAGCCTGGAAAAAATCATGCTATTTAGAAACTGAAAATCTCTAAGGATTGCTAAAGAAGCTAGCATCATCTATCCTTATCAAAGTTGTCAGGCGAAATATCTTTAGGGTTTATAAAGCTGGAATAAGAAGAGGGAGAAAAGATCACAGGATCTGTATTTGGGCTGTTGCCGTTCCCCTGCCACATTATAGGGGAAGATGACATCCTACAAAAAAAGTACTAAAGGTATTCATGGGGATATGATGACAAATGGCAGAAATCAGAGCAGACTAAATGTATACGCTTTTACCTTTTGGAAGCTATAAAAATACTAAGGATGGAGATCACCCAAAAGTCCCAGACATCATTTACGAAAATATCAAAAGACCCACAAACACAAATTAGACTGCAGAAACCGAAAAAATTAAAAGACTGCACGTGGCTGCACTTCTAAGAAAGACCAATAGCTGCTACAGAAGCTCAGCCAAAAGCCAAACAGACACCTTCCAACAGTTATGAGCATGAAGATACCTCCTTCCAAGGTGCACAAGAGAGAATGCAGTAGTTATAAAATACTTCTAGAGACCCAGAAGACTTTCTCAGCTTACTTTACCCATATTTGGTACACTTTTGCTGAAAAGCTTCCCTACCATTTCTTTGAAACTACCTTCTAGTTGAGTCTCTTTCTGATTCTGGGTAAGGACCTTCATCCTGCAAGGAAAGAGAATTTCCTGTGGGAGGTGGATCTCTGAAAAACTAGGGAAACTTCTAGATGCTGTTTGGTCTGCTGTATTGGACTGTCGTAGCCATGGCTACACTCAGACCCTGAAGGGTAAGAAGCACCATGCTTCTTACAAAGGGAAATGACATTTTATAATTAGTTTATTTCGCATCTGGGAATTTGTCCTCCATAATCTGTTTCAGCTGTAGGAGTAAAACTCAGCCAGGCTTGTAACAGAAACATAGTTCACGTGGCTAGCCAAAGCCCTAGCATCAGGGATAAATTCATCGCCATGTGTTGAGTCCCTGAAATAAGACCTAGGTCTCAAGAATGACTTCTGGAAAACTCAACCTCCTAATGCTTGGCCTTGAGTGTCACTGCAAACTGTTAGAAATGAAGACAGATAAAGTCTCATTTTTGATCCTGTCACTGCTGAGAACCTCCACCCACCCAAGGAAATGTGAGGGGTAAGAGGCAGCTGGGTGACCAGGGCCCTCCTTGGGTACCTGTTGTCTCCAGCAATTCATCTGACTTCAGTCTCCTCGCAAGGATGGCAGCCAGTGGACTTACTGCCTCAGAGAAAGTTATTTTCCAGTGCTCTTTTCCTGACAGGAAATAAGGCAACCCAAGCAGCAGCATCCACCGCTTCAGCCCTGCTCGTCTTTCTTCTCAGGAGGGAAGGGACAAGATGCCCCTGTAGATTGAGCACTGGGGGAATTCCCCTTGCTGACGTTTCCCATCCTAGATTTTTTCCTTTTGCCAGCTGCTACAAATGATTCAGATGGGAAAGCAGAGTCAGGGGGATAATCTTCCTCTAAAATTGAATGCAGCCCTGAGACTGCAAGAGAAATTAGAAGGATATTTAACTCAGTTGCCAGTTTAAGAACTGAAATACAGTTTGACATTTACCACGCAAGCTCTGTCACATGGAGGAACAGTGGAGCAGTAGTTGCTGCAGTGACAAAAACCCTGAGGGAAGTACAGTGCAGGCTTGTTCTTTGACATTTGCCCAAAGATCTGAAGTTAATAATTTATATGGGAAGGCCATTCACACACTAAACTATTAAAAAAAAAAAAAACAACCCTGAAGAGTGAACATCTAAATAAAGCATGAGGCATAAGTGAGAGGGGAAAGGTTAAGAGCAAAGACAGCTCACCAGAAACCCATGCTGAGGAAACCCAAGGCAAAAGACGACCTGTACCGAACGTCTTCAAATAACACAGGAAAGCTGATAATTTTTTTTTCTCTCTGATGCAACAATTAAGACTCATTTTGCTGGCTTGTAAGCATCACAAGAGTGAAGAGAAGAGAAAGAGTCTGTTACCTTGAATGTCGTCATTGAAAGTGCAATACTTGTTACGGTACTTATGCAGGAGGCGGAATGCATTAGCATTAGCGAAATCCTCAAATTGAATGAGGCAGTTCATGCCATACCTAGAAAGGCAAAAAATTGTGCATTACATTAAAAATAATACATAATTGTATATTAAAAAGCTATTAACACTTGCAGTCAGATTTTGAATACAAGTATAATATGATTTATACTTCTACTAATACGTTTCTGTTATATTCTGTATCTTTACATGCCTGTAAATTATCTAGAAGGCATAATTAGACTACCAATACTCTTTACTCAGTTCTAAATTAAGGATAAAAGATCAGGGGAAATGGCCTTCATCTCTCTGCAGACATCTCAACAGAAGTCTTGGCTCAGCAATCAGCTAGCGAGCAAAAAAAAATACCTGGCCCCCTAAGAAAGGTAGTAAGAAGGTAACTTATTCAGAACATGGATTTTATTTTATTGACATTATGCAGGTCAGCAGCATGACATCATTCACAATTATAAAAGAGGTATTTATCAGAAACACAGTTAATCTAGACAAATGATAAACACGTGACAACACGTTAAGGAAGGAAAGTGATAGCTGCAAATTTGAATTGAGTTACACTTGGCTAACATACACTAAAACTGGGTATACGCAGAAATGAGTTTATCTACATTTCTTACATCTACTGTTTCACTGGAATGTCAAAACTGATTTTCTCATATCAATACTAGATGTTTCTTAAACAGTATGCTAAGAATCAATGTTATAATCCATTTCAATGTTTTCTCATCCTTGTAGCTAATGAAACAATTCAAATTGACATTTCCTGTAGTACTTTGTCTGTATAAGTATTTTGAAAATATAGCATACAGTTGCATCAGATGCTGATATGACTAAGTCAGTTCAACACCATGGGTCAGTAACTTTTGAAGTCTAGTGAAGTTAATAATAAGTTACATTAATGTAATATTACTACTGTGCATCCTCCAGTCCTTAGATGCATTTCATAATAGTACTGTCTCTGGATTCCTTGCTTATGTCATTTTCAAATATACAAACACTTTTTTTCAAAAGGAAAAAAAAAAACGCACAAAAAACCAAAATAAACCCAAAAACCACCAAAGACATTTATAGGCAAAAACTATGTAAAGACTGAATTCATTGGCAACAGGAAAAAAAAAAACAAAACAACCCAAAACACCAGGTAACTTATTGAATACTGTCAATCTCATATGGGAAAAGAAAAAGTAGCACACGAAAAGTTTAAAATATAGGGCTAGTACTAAAATTGTCTGTATAAGTTTGGATCTGGAAATGGCACATAAACATTATCCCACCCTGGAATAGTATTACAAAACATTCGTTAAAAAAAAAAAAAAGGTATTTTAAACATAAATAAACCTAATGGCAATTTGCAGATTAGGGAACCATTTGATTAAAATTTAAAAGAAATACTGCATTAAGGTGTTGCTATGAAATTATTACCACTGGGGTCTAACCGGGCAAGACTCAACAGCACAAAGGAGCTGTTTGAGCTAAAGGAGTTTCTTCCTTATCTGCTAACAGCACAAATCCAAGAGAGACAGTCAGGGAGTTCCTGCTTCATCCAGAAAAGTAATACACAGGTATACTGAGCAGTTTAGTATAAATAATCTACTCTAATGTTAATCAAGTTTTTCTTTAAACCATACCTGTGTTTGGCAACCGTGTTAAGCAAAGCCACCAATATAAAAAAAAAGACAAAAATTCCTCTAAGTTAATTTCCATGGAAATCACATATTTACAGCTATATTACAATTAGCCAAAACTACTGGGATTCCACTGGCAGGAATGGTAATTCCTGCTGAAAATAAATACATCTTCAGGTTTTATGGAAAAACCTGGATTTCTTCAGCAGCATAGTGACAGTTCAAAAACGAATCTGGCGAGTCAGTAATTCAGTACAGCAAATCTGAGTTCAAATAAGAAACTGGAGTTATTTTTCAATAATTAATTTAAATTCCTAATCTGATTCAGTATCTGACATGAATTTCTGTGATTCCATAAGGGTCCAGGAGCTGACAGTTGAATAATAATATGCAACTAATGAGATTAACACTCTGGAATCCTGGAGCTTGGTTAGAAGTGTTTCTTGGATGTCATTAGGCCAATGTCTGTTTCTTTATTTTACCATATATAACATTCCATTTTCTCATCTGCATTTGATTTTTTCTCTGTTTTCTTACCCATTGCCTTTATAGACACGGATCAAAACTCCCTGTGAATTATATTAAATCAGTGTCCCTGTAGAAAACACTCATGCTATACTGGGCACGCTGTCCATACTAATTCTCTGAGCAAGATATTACGTCTGTTTAATTAAAATGGAAAAAAATGCAGGCAGTCTAATTCTGGGCCTCTGAGACTTTGGTATTACAGCAGAAAAATTTCTAAGCAGCACTTTTATTTGTAGCAAGTGTTATGCATGACACCCAGGTAAAACCTGAGACTTCAGCGCTGCCCATGACCAGTAGTACCTCATAAGATCTGTGAAGTTTGAGGTCTATGTCTTCAAAATATCTAATCAAATCCAGTTACTGCTTACCCGTGATAGACAAGAAAATGACACCATGTTTCTCTGCTTGGAATATTTCTGTTCTCAAAACCACTAACAGATGAGATATATAGATGAGATAACACAAAATAGTTAATCTCTGGCATTCCAGAAAATACTGCAGTAATCAATTGGCTACAAGTGTGCCCCATGGTTCTGGAAGCAGTGACCATACCAAAACAAATTCTTCTATGACTTCCACATCTTACTATCACAATCCCTTACAACAGAAAGCTGAGCCAAAACCTAAAATTACGTCGACAGCCAGCAGTTCAGTTCCACTTTCCTTCCTGTACCAGTTTACAACAACCTTCCATCCCTATTGCACTCTGATGGATGGGTTTAGGTTGTGGTTTCTCCACCATAAGGGGACCTGTTTGAATCAACCTTCACAAAACCAGAACACGTCCTCTCTGTTTGCACCTCATGCCCTATTGTCATCACAAATTTTCAGTTTGGAACTGCACCTCTTCATAGGTGGGTATGGTAGACAAATGACCGCTGGATGAGAAGGGAACCAAGCACTTTATTGCTTGCCCACGTACAGTCATCAAATCCTTTTGTGCCTTCAAAACCACTCAAATTCTAGCAACTACAGGCCACTACAGTGCCGTAAGTCATATTATCTGTCAGACATTATGGAAAGAGAAAACAAAGCCTACAGCTATCCTAAAACACGACGAGCTCAACATCTATCTTCAATACTTTATACATATATGGTGCAGATGGACTTTATTGAGTTTCCTCAGATGGCACAGAGTGACTGATCGGGTAGGTCCAGAAGCCAGTAACTGAGATTTGCTACAAAGGAAATCATCATATTCCAAACCACCGTTGAATGGTTGTGGTTGACTGTTACAGGGGGCATGTTAAAAGCAAAAGGACCACAGTTAGGTGCCAGCAGCTCCAGGCAGGACAAGATTAGGAGGCAAAGTCACAAGGAACTGTCACAATAGAAAACACTGTAAGAGATATTTCTCCATATTTTAAAAGCAGTGGACTGAAATAAGGGTGTTAACCTGTGTACGGTTTACCTAAGTATATAAACTTGATTATCATATACCTTAGGAGAATTTCACCTTCCTATTTGAAACTTTAAGGCATACGCATTTAAAACGTAACCTAAAATCCTTTTAATTTGAACATGTCACCAAGACAATCATGAGAGCAAGCAGACACTGTATGCAGTTACAATTCTGCAAACATGAGTCACATACAACATATCATGCTTGCCCAAAACAGAGACATTTCTCCAGCTACTGCTACTCTTGACCCAGGGACAGATAAGGGATAATTGGGGAAATGGAGAAACACATAACTAACATGCATGCTCATACTGAAAGATGGTACAAATAAACGGAAGAGAGAACCTATCCAGTGGGCATCAACTATCTTAACCAGAACACTTGAAGAAATGACGGATCTAGTCCTAGACTACCAAAACTAAGAAAATAAACAAAAATCTGGGAGACATTCCTCCTTGGTGTGCAATAAATGCCCTAGTGAATTCTTAACTATTTTCTTGCTCTGGAAAACGCTTCTACGATAGCAATTGCCTGGCTTGAGTAGCCTGGCTAGGACCGCTGGATTCTTGCAGACAAGTGTTTTGTAGCTGTGAATTCCTCTCTTCCGCCTGTTTGGGATCTGTCACTGTGGTAGCTGATTAAACATGCATAAATCGTCCCTAGAAAGTGATAATCCAGATCACCGTTCCCCCTCGTAAATCCTGTTTTGTCACCTATGTCTTTTTGTATGCTTGGATCTTAGTCTCCTGCTCCAAATCATACAGGCAGTCTGAATTAGGATCCAACTGGACAGGAATTCAAAGCCATCTTTCCTTTTTCTGTTATGGACAGAAAATATGGACAAGAGCGGTGGCAAGCATGCAACATCAGATTTGTCATCAAGTATGGGAGGCAAACGCTGGACAATGTATTAAAAAGAACCATCCCACCGAATGTGTGGTTGCCAGAAAACGCGTTTCCAATACTTCTCCCAATTCACAACATATTTTGTGTGACAGTCTTAGCTTAGTTTTCTCCATTTATAAATAATTTATATTCAGTTGTTTGTGACAACAATGTTAATTTTTCAAATCATTCTAGAGATTATATCTTTATGCAACAGGCTGGAGAAAAGTGTCCACAGCTCTTTAACTGTCCCAAATATACAGTACTAGCATTTTGGCAACCCGACGCTCTTCAGAACCTCAAATAGGGAAAACCCTCAAGAATCCAGTGGGAGCTATAAAAGTTTGGGCATCATTTTGAATTCAAACCATATGATCAGTAAAATCCATGCTTACTTCTACAGCTAAGAAATTTTTCTGGAAATATATTTGGACCATTTGTTCTTACTGCCAGCCATTGTTTTGGAAACTTTCCTAAAGGAACAAGTGGTTGCTTTTTAGGTTTTTAGAGCTTCCAAAATCCTATTTGACTATTTTCTTTGTTCATACGGGCCTGGAAATGAAAAAGCCTTAGAAACCATCAGAAGTGGTTGCTGCCACCCATTCTTAACAAGGAGCAAAACCAAAATGATAGCAACAAAAGTGTTCTCTCCTTCACTTTGTGCGTCATGCAGCCGCTCCACCAGCCAGAACCATTTATAGTGCACCAGTACAATGTGGAAATCATCTCCTTCCTCCTCACTCCAAACGCTGTAAGCTTGTTCATTTCCATATATCCCAAACAGATTTAAAGCATAATGGTCACTGCTATAAACTCGTCTTTGTGCCAGGGCTTTCATGAAAGGATGCCTTCTCACCTTCCCTCCTGACAGCTCTTATGACCTGGATGCCTCCTCTTCCTGCTCTCCCCCAAACTATCTTTAACTTCATTTCATAAAGCAACTAAACGGCTGCAATGAGGTCATACATCCATCCTACCACCTCTTCCACTACAATTTTAACCTGCTGGTTAAATTCAACCAAATTGGACCGAGGGGGATAGAGTTTTCCACCATAATTGCTATGTATGTGTTCTGTGGAAGAAGGTGGCCAAGATGAGAAACCCTCCAGCCAGCACCACAGCCACTCTGCAGCAGATGTTACTACTTACGCTGCCTGTAGCCTGATGTGCTACAGCTGCACAGGATAGAAATCTGTCCAAGGTGTACTCAGCCCTAGCCAGTGCTACAATGCAAATACCTTCCCAGAAGAGGTATCATTAAATTACAGATAACTTTCTCTCTCTGTCCTGAATTGGACCAGCAAGTCGGAGACAGGACGTTTCTTACAGGAAGAGATCTCCTAAACAACTTAATAGAAACTGTCAGCATCTCTGCTTTCCACATGAATGACCCTATTTAAATTTCTTCTTTTTTTTTTTTCCCCTGCAGGCAGCCATTGTTTTTACTTTATCCACAGAAAGCATTTACTTTCTTGGGAGTGTTTTTCATAGCCATTTTCTGTTTCCAAACCAGTCCTTGCCCGAGCTCAGTACATATCCAAATTAGGCATGGGGGTAGGGGAAACAGCAGCATTTAGCACCCACCCTAGTACCAGCAGCAGACCCTTGCTTCATTCACATTCTGCTTAAGGATATACAACTCCACAAAAACTTTCAATGTTACTATTCCCTGGCACAACCACAGTGCTACAGTGTCTGCAGAGCAGCCCTGCTTTGTATCAGTGCTTCTAACAGTCCTCCGCTTGCTCCTTCCCTCTGCAGAACAGGATTGGTGTTCACCTCCATGGCCTTTCTGTCCCAGGAGAAGTGAAGAGAATGGGCTGGAGATGGTTCATAATTTCCCTGGGTTTTCTTCCCCCACCCAACTGCACTGTTACATGTGTGGACTTCACAGGCCTCGGGAATAGCAAGGTTTAGGAGCAGAGCGATGCTGAATTAGGAAGGTCTTGTGGTTGGTGGCCCTAGGAGTTGTTGCTCTTAAGCAGAGAAGAAAAATCAGATTCTCTGTCCAAAGTCAGACATTAGTTACATAAAGGGCTTCCCTTATGCAAGAAGGGAATCAAACTGATAGCTTTTGTGGTATGCTAACATAAACGATTACTACAAAAAAGAAATGGTCTGGTTTTTTAACTTTTCATCAGCTTGGTTGCATCATACTCTGTAGCGAGGACTACTTGCTCTTTAAACTGAAGTCTTAGAAGTCCATCCTACTGAAACATTAAGTTGAAAACATCTTCCAACCACACCCTGTCTAATTTTTTGTGCATTTTCAAAGTGCTGTTAAAGGATTAATATTGACAGTCACTAGAGAACCTGAACTAGATTTCTTCTACTTCAATAGCCGATTGAATTCACTATCAGATGTCTCAGTGCTTTAAAATACAAAGGCTGAGAAATAATTAACCAAAAGTTACCACTGTTGTAAAGATTCATTTCTTCTTGTTGCAAAAATACTCGTATTTTATTTTGGATTTAGATATTTGTTCTGAAGTATTTCACATAACAATGTTGTCAGGAACTAGGCTCGATCATAACTTTGACTTTTGCAGTGCACGTGTACAGAGTCTTGTAACAGAAATAAGAAGGCTGGTATGAACGAAGTATGAATGGAAACGTATGTGCTACTGGAAGCAGCAGCAAAACAAAGATGAAAACTGTGGTGCACACGGATAATGAAGGACAAAATTGACTGCAGGAAAATTAAAAATGTCTTGTTTACGTCAAGATGAGCAGGCCTGAGCTCTGGTAAGGCCGCAGCACAGCCAACCCTTGGACCAGGACCTTGCACCTTGACAACAGTAGAAGAGCAACAACAGCAATTTGCCATCACAGCACATCACATATGCCACTCTCTATTTCATGGGCACCGAAAGAAGCCATATTACAGTCTGAAGAAATTCAACATGAGGACACACAGACAAACGAAGGGCAGACTTGCCTAAAATCTATGGAGGCTGAAGCAAGCAAAACCCTGAGGCAAAATAACCATGACAGCATAGCTGTTGGATCCTAAAAGCATAAAAGACCTGTATAAAATAAAGTTTATCAGCACTCATCACCAGGAGCCCAGAAAAAGTGCTGAGGACTTGACAGGGAGGGCCCTTTTGCCTTCAGTGTCACACCTTGAATACTATATTCAGATTTGGACCCCTCACTACAAGGCACCGGAGCGGGTCCAGAGAAGGGCAACAAAGCTGGTGAGGGGTCTGGAGAGCAAGTCTTATGAGGAGCAGCTGAGGGAGCTGGGGATGTTTAGCCTGGAGAAAAGGAAGCTGAGGGGAGACCTTATCGCTCTCTGCAACTACCTGAAAGGAGGTTGTAGAGGTAGGGATTGGTCTCTTCTCCCAAGTAACAAGCAATAGGACAAGAGGAAACAGCCTCAAGTTGTGCCAGGGAAGGTTTAGATTGGATATTAGGAAAAAATTCTTGACCGAAAGGGATCTCAAGCATTGGAACAGGCTGCCCAGGGAAGTGGTTGAGTCACCATCCCTGGAGCTATTTAAAAATCATGTAGATGTGGTGCTGAGGGACATGCAGTGCTAGGTTAATGGTTGGACTTGATGTTCTTAAAGGTCTCTTCCAACCAAAATGATTCTATGACATGAGCAATCCTGGCCAGACCACATGAATACATACATCCTGATGCTTTGAGTACACAGGTGTGAAACTAACTGAGTAAAATCGACTTGTTTAGAGATTTTGTAATATAAAACTACTTGTCTCTTCTAGAAGATCTTGCACTGAGTGCTGTTCAATTGATTTCCTATGGTGGACTGTCAAGTTGCCTCCTTTCCACTGTGAAACAGTCCCCTCAGCAGGAAAGTGGCTGGGTGACATAGTACTGAGATATAGTATAATGTGAAATTTCAAAAGTATAATTTATTTGTATAACATGCAAAGTCAGACATAAGCCAAACTCTTCTGCTCAGTTCTTGACATACACAAAGATCAGTCCCAGCAGACGAGATCACTGCCATGAAAAAACATACCACCCAAACTTCCGCAAACACAGAGGTATGTAGGCTTGGCTAATGCTTTGATTAAATCTGAAGAGGAAGAAAACTATATTGTGAAGCTTGGTAGTTTTCCTCCTTAAAAAAACAAAAACAAAACAAAACAAAAAAAACCCTAAAACATTCCATGTGGATTTGAAGTAAACAGCAAATTGAATTACTGTGATGTTTTCTCATGAATTTGTATTGGTTCACTTGTTATCTGATCCTCACCCCACCTAAGTCAAAAGTAAAACTCCGGGAGCCTGAAAATGTAATCCTACCTCTCCTAGGCTATTGTACTGCTTTTTCCAGTGTTACCGCTTAGCTGCTTTAACTGTGACCTAGACCAAAGAAGAATCTCAAATTACCTTCAGTTTTATATTCACTTAAAAGAGACGAGTGCAGATTTGAGACTGATGATCTGAGAATTTTTTTTTTTTCTTTTCAGGCTGTTCGGTTCTTCTTTAGAGACTTGGCACTGTGACACTTTTGGCTGAGGGAGGGAAGGGTACTGAACAGATGGATTGGTCAAGTGTCTGAGCAGGGTAAATCAGAAAAACAGAGAATCAAGAAAGAAATCCATCTCAGCTGGAAATAGCGAGTAGCTTTATTTCTCATGAATCTTTAGCTGTAGCTAAAAGGTGTGTGTCACGTCTTGCCCTCCCAAAATACAGCGTGATCCTCAGTAAGCCCTTCAAATTAACTTTTTTATTTTAATTAAATGGCTTTACACTAAACCAAAAAAGAACTGTTGTTATCAAAAAAGAGCATATAAAATAAATTACACTCTATGATAAGACACCCTACACAGCTTAAATTGTTGGAATCTGGTTTCAAATGGGTGTTTCCTGGTCACTTCATGACTGCAATCTTTAAACATTTGTCAAAAAGTCAATTATTATTACTGTCTGGTTTAGATTGTCAGGAGTTTTACTTTGCCAAGAAAAGCATCAGAAGGCCACAGTTCTGAGGTTTCCCCATGTTGGCATGCACCTGCATATTTTACGAATAAGATATTTGATGTTCTAAATTTTGACAAAAGTTATCAAAAAGAGATAAGTACAGCAGCACTTGAACAATGATCAACAATAGCATAGGGCTGTCACAGGGAAGCCTCTATAGACCTTCTAGGATGAAAGATACTACGTTATATATATCACTATTCATAGTAACTGTGATTAGTGGAACCATCTATTCCAAAAAGCCTGGATTCCTAGATCTGGACATTAAATGTTTCTCTGGGCAAGTTCTCAGATGTCTGTATTAAAATGAGAACTGTCCTTGGAAAAGGTAAAAGCTCCCATCTGGCTGCACAAATTAGATTTGCATTGACTGTGTGTACTTTAAGGTGGCATTTTGCTTATACAAGCTGCATCTTATTTTCTTGAGAATGAACCTTCCTATGTTCACTGCCCAGACACTAGTTTTCCCCACTTTCCAAAAAGGGGGAAAGGTTTGCATTACAGCAACAAAAATAAAAAAAAGAGATCCTTGGCTGATAATTCTGCACCAGAAAGTTTCATAATAATTTGTCCATTGTATTTACTTAACTGTGTCTAATAGCATTTAAAAATACTACTTTGATACAGGCTAATTTATTAAGGCATTTGCTTAAACATATGAGTATTCCAGCTTGGGGTAACAGGATTATTCCTTTGCTTTAACTTAACTGCGTGCTTTGATGCCTTACTGAATCAGGCCTGAGTGATTTATAGCAAATGCAGTGCCTTCCTGGAAAAGATATTCCGCTGGAAAAGATTTTCTTGCTGGAAAAGACTGCTAAGTGGCTTTAGGAGGTTAAAACAAGGTGCCTGCATTTGCTTACATATTTGATTATATTTTTATGAGTTTATAGATATTTTCCCTAAAAAAAAATAAATACGCAGTTGGATAGACAAATTAGAACAAAGCCTGGGGCAGCACATCTGCTCTTTTCCTCTGCTACTTAAGGTATAATGAACAGATGGAAATCTCGCTTCCACCACTGACAGCTTTCACCTTGACTGTTAAAAGGCAAAGAAGTAATGACCTTTCAGAAATGGCAAAGGGAGGCTGGCAACAGGAATACTTAGAGTATTTCCGACATATTAAGTACAGTCCATAATCTTTGTGCTCTTTGATGAGTTATGAAACATACCTCGCCCTCCCCAATTTCTTAATCAGGTTTTCAACGCATTAAAATATCTTATGTACCTGCAACACAAACTACACTTGAGAAAAGCAACATATTGGAGGCTAGACCAAAGAAATGGAGAATGCAGACTTTAAGGAAAAAGGAGCTTACCATTTCCAAAGCATTATGTAGACAGCACGCTGACTGACTTGAGGAACTGTGAATATTACAACGCAATCTCACAGAATCACAGAACAGTTGAGGCTCACAGGCATCTCTGGAGATCATCTCATCCACGCCCTGACTCAAGCAGGGTGAGCTAAAGCAGGCTGTGCAGGACCACATCCAGACAGCTTTTGAGTATCTTCAGTGACAAAAGACTCCACAACCTTTATGGGCAACCTGTGCCAATGCTCAGTCACTCTCACAGCAAAAAACTTTCCTTCTTAAAGTTTGTCTTACATCTAAGCATAACGTTTGTGCCTATTTTGTCTTGTCGTGTCACTGGGCACCACTTCTAAACCACCTGGCTCTGTCCTCATTACACCCTCCCTTCCAATATTTGTACAGATTGATGAGATCCCTCTCAGCTGCTGCTTCTCTGGGCTAAACAGCCCCAGCTCTCAGCCTCTCACAGAATCACAGAATGGTAGGGTTGGAAGGGACCTCTGGAGATCATCTTGTCCAACCCCCCTGCCAGAGCAGGGTCACCTAGAGCAGGTCCAGGCCATCATCTTAGTGGCCCTTCACTAGTCACTCTCCAGCATGTCTCTCCTGTCCTGGGGAGGTTAGAACTGGATGCAGCACTCCAGGTGAATATGGATCATAAAATCTAACTAACCATCTAATGTATAGAGCATCAATTATTTGTCATAATACAAAGACCTATTTCCTCTCCAATTAGGCAAGACAAATTTTGCACTGTGACAAATAATTTGTATGTAAATAATCAGATTTAATGAAAATGAGGATAGGATAAGATAGGATAATATTTGGCTAGTTTTTCAGTGCCAAACGCACTTGCATTTAGATTAATGTTTTTAGAACTAGATTTAGGTAATCCATACTAGAATTATGAAGAAAGCCCTTTATTGCACACAAAATCAGTAACTCCATTATGCCTAGACTTGATGCTGGTCTTTACTCAACATCACTGATTGAAGAGGAAGAAAAAGGTGTTTCTTCTGTATACATTATAAGCCAGAACAGTTGTATTTCTAAAGCATTTTTCAGCTTTTCCCCCTTCTGGATTACAACTACTTCACTAGTTCTCTACGCCACACTAACTGTGAGGGGTTGAGTGCTTTTAAATCTGACAGATGCCTCGAGTTGGAGCTACCTGACATGTCACAGGGTCGGATCTGAAGAACAGGTTTCCTTCTTCCACAATGGTTCTATAGCAAACACGGCATGCTATACTGCTTTTGCACTGTAATCTCAATTATGTATGAAACCTCGAACTGGAAACCCCTGTACTTCACAATGGAGCTATTATTCCACTGTGTAGAAAAGATTTACCTTTATTGCATTTATTCCAGGATCAACTTAAATGGAGAATTGCCAGGATCAGACAAAATCCTGGGACTTCAGGAAGTATATTTGAGAAGCCATTTGGGACTAGATACTCTCATGGTACTTGATGGTAAAGAAACTAGTTCTTTAAGTCTCTCCTCTTATCTTCCCAAGATGGGAGAAAGTAGGTTCCAAGGGAATTTGTTTTGTAGGCTTTACAGCTACTGATTTTAACATCAAGTCTTTACAGTTAAAAAAATGAACAATTGCAGTCTACCTTGGACATATCAGAGAGTTTTTCCAAAATAGCTCATAGCATTAACAATCACCATTTACTTACGTGAAAATTATTTTACACCCTAACTGGATAGGATGGTATATTCCTTAAGTGAATCCTTACTTTCTTTAACCATTTCTTAGACGGAAGAGAAGCATATGTCAGAAATTTATCTCAAGCATCCAGGAAGGAGAGCTGAGTGCCCCAGCAATGACTGAATTCTGTAATACGTCTCACCCCAGCCGCTGGTAGCCAATATATTCTAGCAATGATAATTTATGCTAGAAACTGTTTTTAGTATGCAGCCATTTCAAATCTAGGGAAGTAAAAAAATCTCAAAACTAATCCGTAATCCCTTCAGTCAAAACCAATACTCCCAACTCATTAAAAGAGGCTCAGGCATATGAAATAATTCTCCTAGATGGGTAAATGCATGGGTTGAGATCTAAGTGACATTTCAGTCAGAGAAGATGGACAAGGGTTGAAAGGAAGTGTCACATCTCATCTTAAGCGCCCCAGGACAGAACTGCGTCATATGCCTGGGGTGTATACCACGGTCTTAAGGCACTGTGGAATGACAGCCCTTGCAACTGTACCCAGGGAGAGAAATTCAGCAGTATCTTCAGATGCTAGTTGCGGTTGTATGGACTCCTGTATTTAAGACGGATATATGGCTGCCTGGTCTCTTGTGACACACTTTCCTTCTGAAGTCGGTCTGTAGGATGCCTACTTAACATACTATAATCTCAGAGCCTTACAAAGAACAGGAACCTCAGCTTCTAGTCATCACGCTTAGGGGAGATGCTGAAGGACCACATCTCAAAAACTGGCAAAATCGCCATGTCTGTGGTGTACCAGCTTCCCCAGTGTGCAAGTCAGCAGTGTCAAAGAGCAGAGCCCGGAAACATGGGACTCAAGGCTTCCTAAGAAAATCAGTAAGTTGTATGTCCTTAAGCACAGTGAACCTCAGAGGTTTTCTGATCGTGAAGAAGAAGGGAAGATGACCTATTCCAGGCAACTCTTCAGTTCCACTCTGACTCAAAGGAGAAAGAAAGAAGCATGGAACATCCGCTACGCTGGTATCAAAATAATTTGTGTTCTATGCCCACCACTGCATTAGAAAAAAAAGCCTGCCCAGACAAAATCTGAACTTACCCTGTGTGATTTTAAAATTCTTCGTAATCATGCTGTGATTATGCAGTTTCTGCCACCATCCTGGTCAGAGATTTTCCACATATAAAGAAATAACCTTGACATTTACGACTGCCTGAAGTCAATCTCACTGTCTTTAGGGATGGCATTACTCTGGAAAACACTAGATCAGTGTGCCACAACTCTTCTGTAGTCTAAATCTTGTATCAGACACAGGCCCAAAGGACATCCAACTTCCAATTTCTCTTTTGACTCTTTTCCAAGAACACCATCTACATGGGATCCAGGAGGTTTTTCTCCAATATATCTTAAGCATTTGATGTTTTTTCCATTCTACTCTATTTGCACTCTTAAGATCATTCAGACAATTAAACTATATGACCAAATCTCTGCTCTCCATGACATACAATCTAAGTATCATGGGAAGAGAGGTCCAGAGACAACTAAATAAAAGGAGATGGGGAGGAAGAAAAAGAAAGAGAAAGCGGCATTTATCCCTCTGGTGAGCCCTATATGTGCTTAGGCACAATGTTATTAAATATTTATAATAACAAAATCATGGCAAAAAAATAAAATCATTACTAACAAAGTTTACATGTGACACAAAGATTGAGGTCATCATAAAGTATGAAACAGGGTGCTATCTTGTAAGCTGGACAAAGACAGAAATATACTTATTTCAGTGTGTCCGAATGTAAATTTATAAAGCAAGGATCAAAAGAGAAGTCTATTCTGAAAGACAGATTTCAAAGAAAGCTGTAGTTAATAAGCATGTATCATTGCTCAGCAGATATGACAGCCAAAAAGGTTAACACAAATAAGGGCTGTACAGATAAGGGATTATCAAATATGGATGGAGTAATCTCACCTTTATATTTGGTACAGTAGAATCAGTGCTATAGCACTCTGACCATTTTTAATGCCTACAATTAAGTACTGAAATATCAAAACCAATTGACTCTAACCAAATGCCCCATTTTATGCAGGTCATCAAACTAGTTAAAAAAATATTTTCTGGCTTTACAAACTTGCAGTACTCTGAACGTGGCTAGAAACACGCTTAATTAACATACAATTCCACGCGTTCATTATGTCAACACACTGAGTGCTCTAAGGGATGTCTGAAAGGACTTACAAAAGGTAGGTTTTGAAAAGCAATCTGAAGGAAGTAAAAAAAAAAAAAAAAAAAGTTGTGTCGCAGATGTAACAGGGAAAGGCATTCCACATTAAAGATGAAAAAAAAAATTCCTCTTTAAAAAAAGGAGGAAAAAACCAAACAACAATGATGCGGTAGGTAGCAGAGCTGCATAACTACAGCAGAAACAAGATGAGATAGAGGTAGCAATAAAGCTGTGTAGAACCATGAAAGAACCAAAACTATTTTGGTGTAGTAAAGCAATGCACAGCCCAGGAGAACATTATCTAAAGGGAAAGTGAGAACTAAGCGAGGAAGAAGAGTTTGGCAGCAGCATTTGGCCTGCCTGGAAGGACACCAGGCGTGTATCCCAAAGGCCAGAAATTACTGTAATCCACGAGGGAGATTATCCAAGATTTATTAGTAAAGATTTCAAAACTTTTTTAAAGATAAGCATAGAGAAGAACTATGCCCAGGGAAAGACATCAGATTCATCTTACACATCCTAATGAGATGGAGAGCATTGTTACTTCCCTCAGAGGCTGGGTGGGTTCTGTTTGAGCAGCTTTGCTAGTACAATTTAATTTTCCAGTTTAATGCTATCCAGCAGAAATGAAACAGCAATAAAAATAGCTAACGCTACCAGTGCAGATCACACAGAAGATACTCCAAACCAGAAAACATTATAAAAATGAATGTAAGTACGTGTTCAGCCAAACTCTTTAGTTCCTGGGAATGGTGACCTGCTGTTCCTCAGACAGCATCCTTCCTTCTTTCTGCCCTTCCCATGGCAGTTACATACACTAGTGAGAATCTGGATTGTAGTTTCCATACCATGCCTTATTGCAAGAGGATTAGAGATTCTCTAAATATAAATGCACCAGGCATTTTTGGGTCATGCCAGAAGATTACCATTCTGTATTAATAAAAAGCTTTTCCAATCAGCTCTGCAAGTGCAACAGCAACCCAAGTTAATAGATAAACGTTTAATCTGCAGCAGTTGGCACCAGCAAAACACAGTAGATTATTATCTTTCAGAAGAAAACATAAATTAATAAAAGTTCAGAAGGGCTCCACAGGCTTTACATAGTTGCCTTTAAGAAAAATTCTCCTAGGCTTTTGACATTTGGCCTAAAACTGGAGCACTTCCCACTCAAAACAGCATTTTGCATCTCCCTTGGTATGCGATGTTCTGACCTATCACATCAACATGACAAAACCAGGTTGCAACTGCTTGGTTGCTCTCTGATTTCACATGTGATGGACGATTCTGGTTACTCTGGACCAGGAAAGGAGGAGTTCACAGGGAAAAAAAACCCCATTCTTCGACAAATGACCATGGAAAATTAGGGCAGAAGTATATCACAAATTTTTAAACAAAACTTCCTACTGATGAAATTCAGTATTACGTGTTTAAAGGTAAGAAAGAAAACAAAACTGAGAGAATACTTTTCTGAAGTACTCAAGTAATTAACTGGTTTGAAAATATTAGCCAGAGTTTAAGGGAAACTCACATTTTATTACTACAAACTAAATTCATTTTTCTACAACTTTACTGATATGGTTTATATACGTGACAATGTTCAAAGCTCCACACAAAGAGTAAACCCTCAAAGACTAACAAAACCCCTTTTCATGGCTCTGATACTACAAAAGTTGCCACCACTATTAATATTTAAATGAAGCAAAGATTTCACGTATTAACTTCAAAATCACCCCAAATTGGATTTATACTTGGGAAAAACTGGAGGAATGTTTATCAATTTTGCCATAGAAGTGGAATACTCGAGCTCAATAAAATGGTATATTTATAAAAGTAATGTTTTTTCCAGAAGTCATCATAAAGAAATAACAGCCACTCTTGCTTTCATTGCAGAAACAGGAGCTTTCTGAAATCCCTAGAGCGAAAGGGATAGTATCAACATTGTATTTTACATTGAAAAACTGGCAATGCTTTCGGCTGACCTACACTGGACATATTATTGCAGCCTGTGCTAGCGGCTATGGTTGCTTTTTATCATCATGAATTTAGCTTTCTAAAAAATTGCCTTTGAAGCAAGTTCAAACTTTTCAGTCCAAACGGTCTCACTGGTAAACTTATCTTCAAATATTTATTAACAATGACTGGAAAAAAAAGGTTAATTGAAGACTAAATTAACGTCCCAGAAGTGTTCTAACTCTATTTTAACATTTCAAACAGGTGGTTAGAAGTTTTAGATGGCTCCTCCTCATAGTCTCTTCAAATATTCAAGATCCTGGGGATTATATCAGTGATCTCAAAAGAGCAATGTATAAAATTATAGCTCTTGTAAGTGGGGACTAGGTGAGAAAAGGAAGTGGCTGCACACTCCTCAGAACTGTTTATAATCCCCTGCTAAGGCAAATGCTATCTATCTTTTCCACAGTGTTATTTAGGCCTTCCTCAGGGAACCTCAGATGTGTACCAAATGGTCTCCCAATTTCTGGTACAGAGGGAAGCAAGAAATATATGTTTAACATGTTATCTTAGATTATAGAGGCAGTACACTTATGTATGCAGTTTTTCTCTGATTTTATTTCAGCCTGTTTAGAAACCAATGACACATATACACTAGAATTCTTGGATACGACCGTAGCATATAGACTTTGCAGAATACACGTGCGCTTCAAATTAGCTGGCTCAGATACCAACTTGGGTGTACTGAGAAAGTGGGATGTACCAAATTGTTAAAAAGCATATTTTTTGTGTTCTTTCTAAATTCTATTTCTATTTATAATATCTGCCTTTTTGGATGTATCTCACTTATTCCTTGAATTTCTGAATATTAATACAACAAAAAAGCTTTATATATATTTTAATGGTCTTGGTAAATTGGTTTTTCAGAGATGAGCTGCTGGAATTCTTATTGGATTCAATCACCATTGAAGATGCACGGTACTTCTGAAACTAGATCCAGGCCACACCTTTTTGGAATGACTGGGAGGAATCATGAAAGAAAAATTTATGCTAATTCCAGATTCTCTTATTTTGGTGTTTGAAGCAAAAAACTTTCTGTACCTTATAATTACTGGTAAATTCTATGACTAATCATTCAAATTATTAAGCCATATGTATTCCGGTGACTTTAGTGAATTGGATTGTTTTAATAAGTATGTTCAGGATATATTGCCTAAAAAAATACATCCCGGTTACTTCAGGAAGTTTAAGTCCAGTGTTCATGATTTATTGATCAGAGATCCATCTGCCTTTTACAATTAGTTAATATTCCTTTTCACTACCCAACAATCTGACTTCTGCTCTTTGTTGTCCTGGTCAGTATTAAAATGTTCACATCCATAGTTAGATTTACTTGGTCTACTTGACTAGTCATTATTTGAGTGCATTATAGGCAGAACGGCATAGCACCTACTGAGATTGGTCAAATTGGAGCAATTTAAGAATGACACTTAATACAACTTACTCTTCTTTATGGTTACTCATTCACATAGAGTTGGATTCTCCAGTCTCCTAAGGCCACCCTGCATGCCAAAAAGCAGCATCTTAAAACACAGAAGAAATCAAAGAATTTTGCTTGCATAGGTGAACCATCCTGTCACCTCAAGCCAGCCAGAGATGTAACTTCTGGAGTAAAGAAAAGGTATTTAATAGGTTTTGCAGAAAAAATATGTGGATGTGGGAAAAATATGTCAAAGTATTCTACTCCTGTGCAATGTCTACACCATATAATCAAGTCCATAATAAAGAAAAACAAAGTAAAAGTATTTTTTTCTTTCTGTAGTGCCTTCTTGAGGATAAACAAGTTCAGCTTGAGCTTCCTTAGCATGGCAACAATTATTATTACACAGCACAAAACAGAGCATCTGAAATGTCTGTGTACGTCCTATGACCGTGAGTTTTTTGAAAGAGATCTTGTAACATATTCATGATATGAGATTACATAGTTTAAAAAAGCAACCAAAAGGTTAATTACTCTTATTCTATAATAATAATCTATTTCTTTCAACTACCTGTCTGAAAGCTATTTTCCCTGTCACTCACTTAATACACATAAGCTTTTTTTACAGGCTATCAATCCATTACATGTTGGGACGATAGCAAGTGCAGAACACCCACAAAAGCACAGTGTGACCCAACACACTAATGGGTGCCTGTAAATGAGTGACCCTGATCGTCCTACTCCATCTTCAGCAGTAACACGGGATTACTCTCAAAATACTTATTTTTGCAGAAATGCAGGGAGGAAGTAGATGGAAGATGATACAATCATTTTTCTTCCAGTCATGCAGAAGCAAATACACGTCTGCACATGTTACCATTCTGGGAAGAAACATTTACATGGGAAGAAGTCTTATGAAGAAATGTGAGTTAATAGACTAAATAATGCTTCCCACTTGTACAGTATCAGACAGATATCTAAAGGTGCACATTAAACATTCACTGTGGCATCTGAGGTGGCCCCCAAAATCCATCCCTCACTTGCAAGTTGCAGTTCAGTGGATGCATATGATCCATAACATACTGAATATCATCAGAATTATGCTATCAAATGCTGTTTCTCTTATGTAAATTGTCACGTACTACCAAAGAGGGTCATGTGGGCTCCCTTAATGAAAAATTATTTACTGATCATTTTTTTCTTACACAAGATAGCTTAGAGCTTAACATCTATATTTCTCCTTGGTCCCTATGTCTCCAAATTCCATATCTTTGTAAGTTAAAGACAGAGTTAAGACTTGGTTTGATTAATACTTTTTATTTGCTGGTAGCCTTCAGTAGCTAAAAATATAAAAAGGGTCAGAGTGATTACATTACGAGATTTGTGCATACTGGTAAAATCATCTGTACATTAAAATAATAAAGTAAATAGCAAATGTTTCTACTCACTGCCAATAAACAAAACTGTTTCATAACCACGTATCATATTCAATCGCGTGGTCAAGCAATACAGAAGGTAATGAAGAGACCATTGCTTCCACTTCAAGAAGCTAAAAAAGAAGAGACTGACTAAAAAATAAGAATGGCATAAGAGAGAATAAGTATTACGCTTTGAAACTGCATATTTGCTTACAATAGCAATGTTCCATTTAATAGATTAAAAGGGAAGCTCATATAGTAGCAAATGGCCAGGAATATCAGTCTGTCCGTCTACCTTGCTATTAGAGTACCCTGTATTTTCATAATTTATTTTCGTGAGTTGTAATAATCATCTAAAGTTATCATTTATTTGATTTATATTAATGAAAAGGATAAATTACAACATGTACTTTTGAAAAGCTTTGTGAAAGCTGACATTTGACCACCAAACATGGAGACTGCTGTCAGTAATGGATCACACTGCTATTGAACATCTTCCTTCAGGATTCTGGAGGAAACTCCTCCAGAGTTCAGGAAAATTTCCTCTTACACAGAAACCCAGCCAATTTCTTTTTGTTTTCATTTGTCTCAGGGCTCTGACAGGCAATGATAAACTGAACTCAACCAAAAATTAGGATCAGATGGTGAACTGAGATTAGTTCTGTAAACTTCTCACAATTTGACAACGTTAGCACAAGGAAGTCTCCCCTCATTCTACATCTCTCTCCTATATGATTTAGGAAGCTAGATCATCTGGACCAAGCCATTAACTACTGTAATCAAGGGGGGTTTTGTTGAATTTTTTCAGTTTCTCATCCAAACGCTCAAAAGACATTGACACTGGGATGGATTTTTGGTCAGGAAACGCATATCCATTACACTGCTTCCCTCCCCCCACTTCCCTCAAGAAGGCCAGGAAAGACGTACAATAACTGTAGCTGTCTGCAAAGTCTCTTCCCTAGAGATGGGAATAATGAGCTCTTGGAAATGTTTAAAGTCTACTAAATAAGAAAAGCATCTAGCAATGATCTGGTAAAACAGTTTTAATGCCATGAGATTCCACTCAATATCTCCACTACTATTATTTTTAACTGAAAAACTAGGACTACAGCCAATTTTATACTTCTGGAATTATTATTGTTTTAAAAATTTATACATATATACACACATGTATCTTTTAAAATGGCTACATTTCCTGGCATTCAACATAGACAGCTAGTGCTTCAAATCTTGACAAAATTCAGCTAAATAATCAAGCCCCCACCCATCTCCAAATATTTAAAGTACAGATGTGTCCAAAATATTTTCAGTTTCTTTCCCTTTGTTTCAGCTATTAAAAAAGAAAGCGTGCATTAAGATTCTGCAAATTCATAAAATTATATCATTTCTGGGATGACAAGTGAGAAGAGACTGTCTCTAGGGATTCCTCCATGAGATTCCTGGTTGGGAGTGTGGATAGTGGGAAAATAGTCACACCATTTAAATACAGCTAACAGAACTCAGCTTATGGACTCAAAGCCAGCGTACAATGTCTGGCAAATACGAGCTACTGAATAGTATAAAGACTAACAATCCCCACACAGAGAAACCCTACAAATAACAGCTCTGGAAGTCCATTTGTCAACTTCCAGATGTTGTTTCTTACCCTTCAAGCACCAACAGAGGCCAGAAGCATCATGAAACCTAGCATGCACCAGCGCAACGTGCCCAGAGTTGGGCTCGTAAGCATAGTGCTCAGCAGCTTAACTTTTTCAAAGCTTGGCTCAAGTCTCCAGCAAAAATTCTGAAAGACTTCTGAAGTCATGAGCCATAGTGCCATGACCTGAGCTCCAAAGGAATCTCCTCTCTGTGAGGAAGGGTGACACCACCGTGGCTTTCACTCTGCCCTACAAAAATCCCCTCATTATCTCTCAGCTTTCATCTTTAGTCCAAGAAAATCTCTACTGCCTTTTTTGTAGTTTCAAAGCACTTTAAAGAACTTCTTAATAGATCAAAGTGGTTTTTAGATGCTGAAATCTCATGTTTTTCATGATATTCTTGCAGTGTTTGCTTGATACAAATTTGAACATCAATCCAGTAAGTGTTACTGTAGGGGACAGCGGGTCCCTGCCGAGGGACAGACAGCTTGTTCTCCTAGAAGTACAGGCTATGCCCTAACCAGGGCTACCACATTTGATGTCTGAAGAAACAATAATTTTTCAGACTGCAACACCACAAACTATAGAATCCACGTTTACATTAACACTGAGAACAACCCCTCACCATATTGTGCCATACAAAGTGAAAAATGCATACTTCTCTCAACAAAGCCAAAGCTCACAGAGAATACTTCAGTTGGAAGGGACCTACAACAATCATCTAGTCCAATGGACCACCTCAGGGCTGACCAAAAGCCAAGGCACATTACTAAGGGCATTGCCCAAAAGCCTCTTAAACCCTGACATAATGTATTGCTCTTTGGTGCATGGGACAGCTAGGAAAGAGAAAAAAAAGCATGTTAGAGCAGAAGTAGGGCTGCACAAAATTTCATGTTTAGCTGGATCCTTTTAAACACATTAGCTCTGCATGTCATTATTTGACCAGAAAAGACCTAACTGGGAGAGACCTAGCAAGCTGTGAAAAAGGGAGCTGCAACCCAGACATTAAGACCAGATGGCTGTTACGTGGAAAACAGGTGAGATCTGTCACTGGAAAGGAGCAGCTATATATACAAAAAGAGGAAAAAAGGCATGTGGAGCAAAGACTCTCTCAAACGTGTTCATATCTATTTACAGCACAACTCAGGGATAATGACTGTATGCTTTTGATCATAATTTTATGTTGCAGCATCAATGTTCAAGTTATATTATATACCAAGCATATACATGTTCCCCAGGGTTTCACTTTTTATTTTTGTTTAGTAGTAGCGTATGTGACTACAAGGATTTTAAAACTAAGTATGACAGATGTGGAATTGTACCAGCAAAATTAATAGTAGTGTAGGAGCAGTCCTTGGGACAGTAGGATACGTGGCGAAAGTCCTAAGTCAGTATTCACCACACAATCTTTTTTTGGATATTTTGCAGAGTTTAAATCATAAACAGATGTTTGTGGAAAGAAACTCTGTCTCCTCTTTCTTACATACAATGTATTAATCACTCTAAAATAAGACTATAAAGATAATATCTTGCTGAGTCCTTAGTACTTAGCGAGGTTACTAAATACTTCATTTACATCCCATTTGGGACAAAGCTTAAGAAGCAAAATTTGAGATGCTTCAGTGATCTCTAAAAACAGTTACAAAGACTATTTAAATATTTATACTCTTGAGGCTGACAAAAGGAACTGATGCCTCACCATGCTGGGTGGTGGCAGAAGACAGATTCTCTGCCTTCAAGGGCTATGGGTCCAAAGAAAAGAAACCGTCCTGTGCCCTTCCCAAGACTGAATATACAAGCAAATTAGTTTGAGAAGAACAACCACAATTTAGTTACGTTATGACGTTCCTTTCTTATTTTTAGTGGGGACAGTAATAGCAAGATAATAGTAAAGAAACTGAAAAGTAGCAGTTGCTGCTTATCCTCTGTTTATTCCTTATTAAGAGACTGGGAAGGGTGGGACCTGTGCTGCGCTATGGCAGAGCCAGACAAGGAACCAAGGTTGTGGGACTTATCACAGCCAGCAAGAGCATGACAGAGACAGCAGAAGTTAGGAGATCATGAAATAAAGCCATTAAATAACAAAATCAATACTTTCAGAAAATTCCAGACTCACAATCACGAATCAACAATCCAGAAGAATATGGAGGGAACGCTAGTGACATAGAAGGATTAGAGATAGTTATAGGTAAGAACACGATTCAAATTAGGATTGAACAAACCTCTCCAGAGGGCAGTGGGGAATAAAGGAGAAAGCAGAGTTGGAATTTATAAAAGTCAATCAGGAAACAGAAAGGCAACAGGATGAGGTATCACTGGTGTAAGGCAGCTGTAGGAGGTAAGCAAAACCAGAAATATAAACAGACAAAAAACGTGGAATGAGTGAGTCAATGAAAAGTTGCAGACTGTTATTACATGCAAGCAAGCATTTCAGGACCCTTAGGTCTGATTTCCACACCCACCTAAAGTTCAGGCACTGTTCAGACTGCGAAGCTGCACAATACTTTGTGCTAACTAGCTGCAGGAGATGGTCTGCTGCACATTTTCTCATTTACCAATGAGGTAGTGTGCTGTCATGTTAAGCAAAGAACATCCAAGCCACGTCACACCAGACAAGGTTATTGTCTTTAACAGCTTCTACCCCACTGGGAAGGAAAAAATCAAGCAGACCACAAATACTTGTGCCATGACATTCAAAACCTAACTAAGGTCTATGCCATATTAGGGGAAAAAAAAGCAATTGGTCATTCTGCCATCAGCTGCTGGATGAGGAATGCTTAAATCCACAAAATCTGGCAATTTTTTTTTTTTTTTTGACGCCATCACTATTCTTAATCCCCGGCATCGCTGTGATAGAAGTTGTAGTCATTTGGCGGTGATGTAATTCATTCACTCACAGTGGTCCCTACTGTCAAGAATCTCAGCTATCATTTAATAGCACAAAAAGTATAACCCACTGGTGGTCCCCTCACACAGCACACAGAAAAGCAAAGCACAGAAAAAGCAAACATCAAATTTTGCCCAGCAGAGGAGCATCCCTTCTAGTCCTATCACATCTTCCTTTTGAGAATATAACAGTCATGCCTGCACTAGAGTCTCAAAGTGACACCTCTGAGAAGCACAACGCCGGACTTAATTACCTAATAGCTAAAGTTGGGGGGGGGGGCGGTTGGGAAACAAACCAAAAAAAACCCCCAAACATTATGCTCATTATAAATGAAGGAACACAGGTTCCTGTAAATGTGATATTTAAACAGTCTTCAACCACGGGCACAACCTGAATCCAAGCGTCAGGCGCTGTAAATGAAGAGTGTCCCTAGCACAGGTGGTAGTTAAGTTTATGACTGCTGTAAACTGAATGACATTTCACAATGATAAAAGCAATCTAAGCCAGGTCTATTTTCATATCTTCAGCACTGTTCAAAACTTCAAAATTAGTTCATAGCACTGTCTTGCTTTATAACTGACAAGTGAGTAGCAGGCCAGCACTTGTTTTCTGCCTCCAGCTTCTCCAGAAAGTCAGGCCCTTTTATTTTCATAACATTGTACTACAAAAAACTGTCCAAAATGTCGAGCATTTTCGTTTTTCATTAACATAGTTACAATAAAAATGGAATTGCTTTCCATTCCAGTCATTCTTATCCAAAGGAGATATTTACCAATGTTTGTACACACACTGGCAACTCAGCTGCTTTGGGCCTATGTTAAAAACACCTATGCATCCATATTTGACTTGGACACAGGAGTGGAATTTGATGCCTTTTCTAAAAAAACACATTTTTCTTTGGGAATAAGCACAAATTAGCCTTGGCCATTTCTCTTAGAATGATTCAACAGCTCCAAAGTCACTTCTGTAACCCCAGAGAAGACATGCAGTGGAAAACACCTAAAGCCCATGCAGTTTCATTATTTTTCATTTTTAAGTTTCATCTTCTAGAACCAGGCATTTGTTTAAAAGTCTCTTCAAATTTTGATTATATATTTTATCACCTTTCTTAGTTTAGTGCAGTTAAATTATACACCTGAAACCCCATTAAAACACCTATATGCAAACAATAGTTTTCAGTGACACAATTACTAAGGCACAGCACATTACCTAAAACCCCCCAGCCCCATGAGTAATATCGCTATGTTTATTAGCCAAAAAAAGTGTTTTAAGTGGATTTTCCTTTTTTTTTTTCTTCTCCAATCACAGTAGGATTTCTAACAAAGAAAGAAGGCAAGGTGACAAAAATGAGATAACACTGAAAATCTTTATATAGTACATTGTGGCAGTACTTACTGAAGCTGAAACTACTTTAGCGGTTTTCTTTGGAGTACAGACTATGTTCTTTGTCAGGAATCTGTTTTGTCCCATGTTCTGTGAAGCTGTTATTTGACATTGCCTCTGCTCCTTAAGCTAAACCTGTTGCCAACAAGCCTCAACTGAGAAAACGCTATAGCTCCAGTAACCTTTTCAACTGCTTAAGTGCATATTAACTCCTTGTTCTCAACCTCTCTGACCTCCTGCCCCCAAACACAGAGTAGAAAAACCTGTTTTAGCACCTAATTCTAAAACAAAAATACCTTGTACAGATACTTGAGTCCTAGGAAATGCAGCCATTTCCTTGTCTTCTGCTCTCAAGTTTTCTCTGAAACATGCTTTTATACCAATAGCTGCAATTACAAAATTTGCTGTTCTTATATTTTGTAATACAAGAAAAGCCCAGAGAAGCAGAATGATGGCTACAGTGCATCCTGTGGAGGAAGAAGTTTTCCACCAATGCTGAATATTTGCAGAAGGCGCCTTGAGTTCAATGAGAGCATATGGGGACTGACTCAAGGAAAGTATGACAAGATTTTCTTTACGAAATCACTGTAACAGGAATATCGTAGAATAAAATTTCATTAAGAAGTATGGCAATTTCTTTCCTGTGGGGGGAAAAAAAAAAAAAAGTCGTGTTTTGGAAGTCTTCATAAAAAACAAAATAAGGTTTTCTGGAGACCTGGGCAAACTCAAAATGATTCTAAGTAAACCTCTTTTATATATGGCGTAATGTTGCTATTCTTCATGTACAAAATTTAGTGTGCCTCTGTAATACTTAACATATTTTTTTAAATAAAAGAAATAAAAAATGCTACAGCATATTTTGATATTGATCAAATCTACCTTTTAAAATTTCCCAATTTATTAAAGTTTGTGTTTAATATTAAGGAAAAAAATATGAAATAATATTTAGCCCTACAAAAACCCTGTGATATTTATTAAACAACAAAAATTGCATTCAGACCAAACAGACTTGGCCCCAAGTCTAAATCAAAGGCCTTAAGAATGCACTGTTTGACTTCTATTAACAGTCCAATCTGGCAGCACCTCTGCTGAAAAGGGAGGTCTTTTAAATAAGACCTGTATCCCACACTCCCAGCGAATTAACAATGACGACAATAAAGCCACGTATCCTGCCTCTTCCCACTTCCATCTCAGTTTTCCTTCCAGTGCCAAAGACCAGCATCAAAGCACATCTGCCTATAGAGTTCAAAGGAGAAGGCATCTGGGACAAAACTAAAGTGGTACCAGTTCTTACATCCAGAGATCAACACGCAGGAGCCACCTGCTCAGATGGTGGTGTCTGCTAATGCAATCAGCACAGCTGCAAGTCATTTGATTAATTCAGGTAGAAAGCCTGTTGAAAAGGCACAGCGGATGCCGAACACCACAATTCCCTCATTAGTTTTATTTTGGATTATTTGCAAACAAGTCACTCTGATATCTTGAGGACAGCGTTTGAAGATGGTGCTGCAACCAGCTGAGGATACTTTGCAACTGAATCGGGCATCAAGATCATATCCACTATTCCTCATGTACATATTATTTCAAAAATGGCCATCGTGCGACAACCAGCATATGCTGGCATTTTAGCTACGAGCCATAGATGAGCAGCTGGTTCCCATTTTGAAATTTGATTTTGGAAAATATACCAAACCAGCTGCACTCAGTTCTCTGATCCTGAAAATACTGTTCTTTAAAAATATTTTCCATATATAATTTACAGCTTCTATACTTTTCTGGCAAAGAAAAGAAAACAAACCTAACACTGTGCAGTCTGGCTTAAGCTGAAAAATCACTTTTTTAATACAAATTTAGAATCATTAACAAATCTAATAGAGCACTTCTTTGTAACTGTTATGGCATTCTTAAATCAGCTGGTGTAAGTGTGGAGGATCAATGATTTAATTAGGGGTTTTTTTCCAGCAAAATCACTGCAGTCATACCACTGGAGAAATGTAGTATTCCAGAAGTTAAACACATGCTCAGGTCATAATCAATTTTTTCAGAAGAAAAGATTAATCAAAGCCCTTTTAATAAAAACTACTGTAAAAAGATCTCTAAACGTCTGGACCATTATGCCCCATGACAGAATTGGACTCCACAGATTTTCAAACGACTCCGGGGCTGACAAATGCAAAACCTCTAACAAGGTACTAAAAGAAGCTAAGAAAAAAAATCAAATAAATAAAATACATTAATTTTAATGATGTAGGACCGAAGTATATGTAAGCAAGTGGACTTAAATATTATTGCTAAATTTGAATATTTTCATAGTTTGTTAAGGCATGTGAGATATGAGATTACTGTGAGAATTGTCGTATTTCAGAGACCTGCACAAGTGCTTTCTATGCTGAAGTATGGAACCACAAACCCAGATGACATCTAGGCAAAAAATAACGTGGTTAAACACTTTCAAAGCTTGTACAGAACCTAAAATTAATATAATGTAAGTTTAATTATATGTGGCAGCAAATGGCTTATTAAAAGAGCACTGGTTTTTACTGCATTTTTTCTCAATATGCATTCAGATTTGCGGACACTTCTTATATTAATAGCTATCATCACATTTCAGTTTATCTAACAGACACAAATAAGCTTGCTCCTATCATATGTTTTGTAAAGGGAAAAATAACTCCTGTGCATGTTTTCTAGATCAGAGCTCTATCCCAAGCAAGAGCAATGATTCCAAAAAAGGGGAAAAAAAAAAAAAGAATTTACTTTTAGCAGTAGGAATTAATACCCAAGCAATTATAACAAAATTACTTTTACAGTATCATTTAACTAAATATTTGCAGAAATAGTATCTTCTCTGATTCTAGAAAGAAGGCTTGCCTTTTTCTAGCAGTATTTAACTCATTTTTTATTAAAATCTGCATAGTTCATTTTCAGCAAACCCTGCCAGCAATCTCTTTCCAGTAGCCATTTAGGCTTGCTACAGACCAGCAAGTAGATGAATGATTAACTTTGATGGTAAAATCCACCGAATTCTGAAATAAAGTTAGCCAATTAAGTGATACGTCTCTCGCTGTTTCCAAAGTATAATGTTTGAAACAGATAACTTTCTGGTTTTGTACTAAGCTAAATCCCATTTTTAGAAGGAGAAATATCAAAGCAATGCTGTGCCGGAGATAAAACAGTATAGAATTTCCCTCTGCAAGAGCCAATGTAGGGAGAGCGTCAGGAATTGTTCCCCCTAATTATAAGCAAGATATAAAAGAGTAAGGGATTAGGAGAAAAAGATCTTTGAATCACTGAAATCCCATTCTATTTTTCAAAATGTGTTCCTTTTTTCTCTCATATATCCCCCCAGTTATATAAAGATGACCTACCAGATAACTATTATCTGCTTCTGGGGACACAATCAGCATCCTTTGGAACTCCAGAAATCCAGTTATTCAAATAAATACATATTTATAAATGGCACTATAAACTCACGTATAGAATGGCAAAGAACGTTTTGTAATTAAACAAACACAATAGCTAAACAGATTACATGATTTATTGAGACGCTGTTAGCATTGGCACCACCGTGGGCGTCAATGAAGTGTCAGTTAACTGCACTTACATATGGTAGTGGGTCTGAAGTGTCGTATTGCATTTTTCAGCCATTTCCAGGCTAATAATCTTTACAGTGGTGTATAAACACCAGTGATCGGTAATGCAGAAATAAGATGTGCACCTGGAACTTCCAAAAAGTGTCAAAAATTCTGCGGATACCAAATACTGTCTCCTTACCTCTAGATTGAATAAAAAGACAATGAATCAGTAAAATAAATCAACTGCGCAATCTTGCAATTAAAAGCAGCATTCTTGAACTCCCGTCAAATAAGCTAACTCATTTCATGCCTCATTGGCATGAAACTGGTAGAGAGAGACTGCCGGATTAGGCGAGAGGCAGTTCTAAGCATTCAAAACAAGTCAAGTGCAAAACCTGCACGCAACCTCCACTTTTACCAAAATTATATCCATATGAGGAGTTGGTCAGGGATAGCTGTATAGGTGGAAGGGTATACAGCCTCTATTTGCTGTAGTCTTCCTGTGCAACACTAGGAAGGTCACCCAGAGCCAATGTTTGAAAGCCTTCAAGCACCTGGAGATACAGGTAGACACTGGGGCTTGATACAGATGCTCAAACACAGGAACCTAGTGGCATCCGAGACACACCAGGGTATCCACAGCACCCGCGCAGAGCTGGCAGATACAACTGAGGACATGTGGGACAACTAAGGGACCTGGACCAGCAGGTGGAGGCCAGATAGGTAATGACGCTGGACCTCTAAGTTTAGGCAACTGGATTATGCCCAAGAAGACATCTAAATCCAATTTTGTCGTATGATGCTGTAGTTCCCATGTATACAAGGGGAAAAATTTTACTCTGCAACAGCTTTAAGGACTATAAAGAGGCTGGACTGACAGAGAATGCAATAATAGACAGGGGATATGTTTATTATACTGAAAAGACACAGAAAAAGTCTGCAAGTAGGATGTTCTTGACATAGAAAATACTCCATTTAAGGTACTCTATGTTGTTTTTAAACCGATAGTACTTACTGATACTGATACAACTCCAGATTTCAGTTCTGACATGCTTTCCCAAATGGGACAGCTGGCAGACAGTTCATATCACAAAGTTTGCACAGCTGAAAGACTAATATGGCCATCATCTCAGGATAAGGTTAAATACTTCCACTTTAGAAGTCAGCATTTAAATCCACAGTTAAGCACCAAAAGACAAGTATCCTGATTTTCAGGAGTGCCACATGTCCACACTTCAGTAGGCTATATTGCTATGTAAGATTAGTACTGCAGATTCTAGGAAGGTCAGGAAAGCTACTGAAGTTTCCATCTCAATATCCCAGGAAGACTGTACAAAAACTTGTTTGTCTTGATCCCAGTGAGTGCTCCGTCTCACAACAATCTCAAGGAGCATGGATAATTAAATTCTGGGAGTACTGTGGTTTGTCTAATCCGTAAGTACAGTTTTTTGTCAAATGTCACAATCAATTTTTAATTCTGTGATGACAATGCTTACAAGAAAGAACTTCTGATATTAAGGTATGGAAAGATCTAAAATAATTTAGGTCAGTTCTAGGATATCCACTGAAGACCCATGACAATGTATCTATTATTTCATGCTAGATTTTGTTAAAAATGGTAGAACTATGGTGAAAAACATTATAAAAATACAATTATAGAGCAATTTGCAAGTATCTGAGATACCAGTGAACCACGATGGGTAAGGAAACAAATGCAGCTTAGACTGAAATAAATATTTGATATGAACAGATATGCACTATACACTAGGATATGTAATCAGAAACAAGTGATACACAAACACCACAGTAGCATCCAAAATCTAAAAGGATACCATATGAAAAACATGAGATGTCGATACTATCATCCATTTTCATGAGCCTCAGGACAGAATGTCAACAGCAGGTCACGATTATATTTATTTCATCAGCACAGATGCAGGTTTACTCAGTAAATCAGGAAAGGAACTGAGAAGGTACCACAGACTCTCCGTTGGGAACAAACTAAGCAGGACAGTCTTTCTGGCAAAGCCTGTATTGGCCTGTTACTCTCCGGTGCAAGTGATAAGGGATCATTTTAAAATAACTAAGAACACTGTATATTTCTATTCTCTCTGTAAATTCTAAACAAGAAAAAAAAAAGAAAATAGGTAATAGCCCAGATTACATAAAAATTATATTTTCAAAATTATGCCTGCTGATTTACAGTTTTCCAGCATTTCTATTCACAATCAGGGCCAAATGAATAGAGACTCTGAAGATAAAATTCCATAAAGCATTTAATCTGCCAGTCACCTCTAATAACTTCCCTCTACCACACTCATGCACTTGTTTCTAATTCTCTGGCAGGTGTATGAATTATTACATTTTTAGCTTAGTCCAGTCAAAAAATTTAACAGAGTGATGCGTTAATAATTGAAAATAAAAATTATGTTTTATTGCTAAATCAGCTGGTGGCAAAACAAGTTAGTAACATCCAAATGATGAATAGGTTATGTCAGTGATATTTCCTAATGGGTTATTATTTGTAGGCAACTGGGCACCAGCAATGTTTATAATCCATAGCGGACATAAAACAAGGGAATTACTCATATGATAGATTACACAATTGCATTGCTCCCAGCAACTGAGACTTGGGTGGTGGTGTTTTTTAGGTCCCACCAAACTCATGAGGAAGCTCCTAGACGTTCTGGATCTAGTCAAGCCATGCGCTCTCGTAAGCAGTGGATCAGCTGTGCTTAACTAAAACACAGTGGTCTCACCAGTCCCTGGGTCTACAGCAACAACTCCGCTACATCCCCTGTACCCTCTTCAATATTTTTTGTTCTGTAGTTTGTATTTTATCTGATAAATGTTGCTTCCTTTAAAAGGAGAACTGACCTGGACCCTGACATCAATGTTTTGCATTACAGAAACTGCACTGCCTGAAATATTTTTCTATCGTGAAGCACAATGGAGAAAAATATCTGCAGTCTCAGGAGTCTGGGCAGGCTTGCAATATCCAAGTTTCCTTCTTACCCCTGTGATGCCTACTCTTTGACAGTAACAAGCAGATTGAACTCTAAAAGTTGTACTCAAGCAGGAGATCAGTAAATTCAGACTACCAGCTGTTTGATCTATGTCAGCTACCCGGGGTGGTCAAGAAGCCATATGTTAAAAACTTCTTGTAACTGGCACATATGCCTCAGAGGGTGCAGGGAAATGAGAGATCTAAATCTTTCCTAGATGGGAGACGACCATGGCCCTCGGTGGGTCCAGGCTCTCAAGCAGGGCAGGATTGGTTTGGGCAAGGTAGGACATCTAGGTCAGTCCAGGAGGACAGCACTGACTCTGACCTCAGCTGTATCTGCCGCCTTCTGCCCTCCCACAGCAGGGCTTCATTTTACTATTAAATCTCAGGCTACTGCGGTTGGTGTCCTGCAGCCCCAGCCTGTGAGCTGCAGCAGAGGCACCCACGGGCACGGGCTGATCTGCTGCCACAGATCAGGAATCTCAGGTGGGAGCAGGTGCAGTTCAGGTGGGATGCTCTGAGTAAAGCACAGTAGTGTCACTGTCTGGCAGGGGTAAAGGACCAGGGGAGGATGAAGCGCTGAGGTACCCAATCTCACTAGCCAGACTGACAGCGAATGGAAGTTTTCCTGAGAGTTGAAATCTAGGTAGACATAATTCTTGACTTGTAATGGGAGAAAGACATAGCTGGGATAAGAGGGACAGATATCTTATTACATTCTGATGTGAACTGCAGCCAAAAATTTCGTATTTTACTTTATTAGAGTTTCCAAAGGAAAAAAATAAATTAAGGAACTGCTGTTCCTGACAGCCTGGAAAACTACTATACTTCTGTAACAACAGTATAAACCCTGTTAAAATATTACACTCGCACAAATTATTCAAATAAATCAACATTCACTACATTTACAATACAGTTGCACAAGCTAACTTCTGTTGAGAATCCTGCCCACCGTTTGCTGGAGCTATAAAAGAGGAAGGAAAGTAACTGAGATTACCCAGGCCTTTTCCATTTGAAAAATCCCTCCTTAAAATAGTTTGGAGAAGAAAAGGCTGAGAACAGCGTGTTCTTCATTTGTTGGGTTTTGAATGACTGCAGCAAGTCTGGGACATAGCTGAGCATTATTAGAACATGGATACATCCAATTCTGAGCTCCAAAGTCAGTTTTGGTACAAGAGGCATATTAAAAATACTAAAAATATTCCCCCACTCTCTCTATCTATTGTCCCACAAAAACAAAACAATACCCTTCGCCCTCGGTACTGTGTTTGAGGATCTCATTACTTTTTGTTTTCTTTATGGAATGAATGAGGTTTTATTTCTTCAAGGCTCCTCTGCTGATCTTTGCTAAGAATCTCCCTAAGGTCTCGCATTACAAACAATAACAGGACTCTCTACAAATAAACTCGACGTGATTAGGGTCTGTCTGTCCTGCTGTGATTTTGCTTCACTGACAGATTCACTTTTCCTTATGCCACTTACTGTGTCTGAAAAGTTTGTGAAGCCTGCATTTGTAACATTTCCAGCTATCAGATATAATTTAACTTGGCCTGTGGCACTGATTTTTCTTTTTCCTAGATAGAACAAGTTTTCAAATGAATCACAAAATGAATATGCTTCAAAGCTGTCAAAAGTTACCAGTCACAAAATCACCAAAAGATCATCTGCCAGAGGGACGGCTGCCAGTGTAACTCCAAGTCTACTCCTTCCGCTCTGCCCATTCTGGAAACTGAGTCAAGCGAGGCTCTAGGCAAAGCCTAGTAAAAGATGATGCCATGAACAAACACATAGCTCGCGTGCACATAAGACTGGTCTGAAATTCAGATTTTCTATCTTTTCCATGCCAGATTTTACAACTGCAATGCTATTCATTAGCATAGTTTTATTTTACTTTTAGTGTATTTAAAGGTAAAGAAACCCCTCTAATACTTTCAACTGCAAATCTCCCTGAGCTTCCACTGCCAAAGGCTTGAAGCTTGGGCATTAGGCAGCACAGGACAGATGTATATCATCTGAGCAACTAACCAGATTATTTGGCAGCAGAAAATAGCATTGCAAGAAGATTCAGAAAGACCTTGTAATTGCATTATAAAAACTTCAGATCACACATGAAATGAAAAACGTAGTGTGACTTGGCCTTCATTCTCACTTTGCCATGGGGTGAACCTTAAGAAACTGAAATGGCTACTGAGGCCTTTTCTGCCTCAAGTTAGGACAGCACACCCCACTTCTGCATCTTACCTGAAACATTCCCAGCAGTGTCCACTGCTGCTGCTATTTTGACTGTCACCTAAACTCAGAGGGAAGAATTTTTCTGTTTATTCATTACTGCTCTGGCAAGCTGTCAGCATTTTTCAAGAGTATGCAAAATAAAGGAAATGATGAATCAGAACAGTTTATATCGCTGTGTGAGCTGAGTGTCATTTCAGATGACAAAGCATAGGCCCTTCCCTTGCCAAGGACATTGATGGAAGAGGACTCAGAGCTTCTGCACAGAATATTCCCTTTTGGGAAATGACGAGTGCTTCTCCTGTGACAAGAGTCCTCTTTTTAGGCAAAATGTGTTGTTATTGGCTATTTATACAATAGAGGCAAACAAAAAAAAAATCTTAATCAAGCTGATCTCCATTGTGTTAAGCTGTAAAAGTGACAGGCCCAGAGACGGAACAGAAACAAAAGCTATTGAGAGACAGATAGAAAGCACCCTACTAGAAGTAGGATATATACATTTTCTTAAGTTAGCTGGGGAAACTTAGTCAATCAAGCAACATCTGCCATTTGTTTTCAAGTTCCAGGTAATGAAACTACAAATTAATTGTAAGGAAAAATGTGAAGGTAGATAAAATAGTTATAAGTCACACGTTTCTGCAGTTCTAAGTCCAGAGAGAAGGAGCAGCACAAAATTTCGTGGTAGAATTTGGTGTTACAGAAAGCGGGACACAAACTCTGGAAATGTAGATTATGGCAAGACAGAAGACAGCTTTAAACTGAGGTTTTAAAAGAAGGAAGCAGAATTCAGATTTTGTGCTGCAGGAGGTCAGAGTGGGCTGGTTTTGTCCAGGAGTATCAAACCACCACTGCCTAGAAATTGAATCTTTAGAACGATACCACCAAATGAATCAGCATGAAAGGGAAGAAGAGTGGTACAAGGCACGAAATAAAAAGAATGATTGGCTTATCTACATTCTTCTTTCTGTGATGTATTTTTTATAAGGAATATTCATACTGAGGATGAATTAATTAACCTGCTCCCCCTTACCTAATGGAATATACAGAAGTAGATGCCTTCTACCCAGTCTTCCTTCCTCCATCTCAGAGTTCCCTGGATTTGGGAACTGAAGGAGCAGCCAGCGTGCACACAAGCATCCCATCTCAAAGAACATACTACAGCTAAATTATTTTTCCCCTACATAGGCAGGTGAGGACCATTCCAATTAGGGTACCCCACTAAGCACTATGGCCTGGGGAAGGGTTCAGGGTTCCTTAAAAAAATTCCTAGAGGTGGCACCATCTGTTGAAAATTTAAATTGTTAATAATTACATGTCATCATGGTTAATCACCAAATTTGAAGATTTTCCTCAGGCAAACCATCACAGCAGCTTGAACTAGGATAAAAAATTCATGCTGCTTATCAAACTGTCTGAGTTGTCCTCTTCCACAACACTCTCCACTATCCAAAGCAACAGTCACTGTTTTAAAGCCACAATGTTTTTGAGTTTTAGGGCCTTTCTTAATAGGCAAACAACCTAAGAATCCTCCTGAATGGTTTTACCCTGTCAGCATAAAAGCAAAGTCCACCTGGGGGTCTAGGTAGCCAAGCAAGCCTGAGCTCTGGGACCAGGCAGTTTCAGGAAGAACACAAACCCATCAATGACTGGAAATGAACCTTGGATGTAACCACAGTTCCTCGGGAAGGAACTGAGGCTAGGTCCAAAGAACAATTGTAACTGTAGTCAAGGCAGTGTATGGGCTTCTGCCCAAGGGCCCACCTTTCTCCTATCCTGCTGTCCACAGTGATCTCCACTAGGAAGGTAATGTTCACTGAATGGTGGAAGGAACAGGTAGTCTCATAGAGTTGAAAAATTGCCTCAAAGGGCCTAAGTCCCACTGAGGGACAAAATCTCTAAACAGAAATATCTTCACCAAGTTTGCCATAGGAGGGAGTTGTTGCAGCAGTATTTCTTCCTGCACGCTTTCTGACAGCCACTTTTAACTTGAACAATATGGGAACGTACAGGCATGATAGAAGTCTTGGTCTTGCACCACTACAGTGCAGAAAAGGACAGAGGCACCAATGTTCTTGTACGCACAATCTGTGCTTGAACATTCTGTCAGAACCATTGTGTGGTCCGACCACTTCCTTAATGATGCATAGCTATAAGCACCTTTTATGTTGACTTGCCAGTATGTTCTCTTGCCAAAAGTAAGGGCTGTTTGAATTAATTAAGTTATTCACAAATTGAATTATATTCTAATGTAATCTACTAAATGAAAACATCTATTAAAATATTTGTGTATTTTTATTTTGTGGATATATAACTCTTACAGTTGTTCTCAAAGTTAGATAAACCATACTTACCATAAAATACTGTTTTAAAGTAACACACGATGTGAAATGAAACCCTGCTACCATCTGCGAATAATGTAATCAGGCAAATGAGGAATAATGACTACATCATGGTAATTTAGCACAGAACATACTGAATTACAATTGTCAGCAGCTTGGTTTATAGCTCACAAACTTGAGAAAAGCACAACATATAAAAAGAGTGGGGAAGGATTTAATTAAAATATGATTACAGAAGAGAACATAAACGACACATGATATTATTTTTCAAGGGTCCACCACTATTATTTGCATCTTGAAATGAAACTGAAAACTCACCATCATACACGCACAGAAAGATAATTTAAGTGATATAGGGTTGCTTTTACACATCACAAATGCATGGAGTTTAGCTTATAACAGAATAATAATCCCACCCAACCCTTTGGGGTTGCCGGTAGGTGGCTAAGGAAATAACCTACAGAAATTACATCAGATTCTTTCCATTTTCGAAAAGTTTCATATCTGTTCACAGAGCAGAGGTGCAAGTCTGAATTGTCCCTCCCCAGTGCACAGGGCCTTCTATTGGGGATGGTCTGCAGCAGAAAGCAAGCTGGTAGGATGCTGTTTCTCCCTACTCTGGTCTTTTTTTGAGGGATTCAAGGGGGAGTTATTTTTTTTACCAGATTTGTGAAAAGGAAGTCTCCTTCACAATAAGGAAAAATTTTCCAGACCCTTTAAATCTACATTTTGCATCAGACAAGGAAAGTTAAGACCCTGCTATTAAAAAGGTGTGTTTTTCCTCTCCCTTCATTTCTTGTTCCATCTCCGTTCTACATATTTTCCCCTCAAGTGTTTCCATAATGCCTTCACTGTTGTACATGAATACCTCTTGGCCATTGATATATTTCTCTTTGCATCATAGTAGGCAAGTAGGGAAGAAATAGGGAGGAGAATAAAAAAACAGAGTTATTTCCTCCGGTTACACAGGGAGCCTTGGTGGATCGACCCCAGCTACCAAAGTCTTGTTTAGCAATCCCTCCTCTCAGAGTTTCCTCTGTAAACATAGAAATTTAAGAACTACATGTCATTTGGAAAAATTTACTTCTCTGTATAAAATGTTTTATGGCCCATTTCTCCATAGGGCAGAAACTTAACAAACATTTCTGAATTCCAGTCTGATTTACGTTCTTCAGTGATGAAGATAACTGGCCATTTTTTTCTCATGTTATAAAACATTCCTTCTATTTAGAATAGTCCTGTTCCACTAAATTACTGCACCGACACAAAAGCAAGAAACACCTGGTAATGTCCAGAGAAATTATAACACCTGCCCTCAGAGAGGGTAGCTGCTGGCACTAGTAATAAATAAGTAAACAGATAAATGTATACATACGTAAATAAATAAAAGCTGTTCACTGGATTTATGTCAACAGAAATCCAGATACTTTCCATATGCTTCTGCCTTCCCACATCTGGAAAAAATTACATTGTACTAGTTCCATTCTGCCATGATAGCACACTGGATAATGTACCAGGATCTTTTCGTAATGGATGACTTAAGTTGTGGGTTTTTTTTAAATCCCGAGTCTTTCATAAATAATTTTGTTTCATAAGAAGAACTTTTTGGGGGTGAATAGCAGTGGAAGCTGAGAAGAGGAAAGTATTGTAGTTGATGAAACTATACCTTCATGTGACACACTTTTTTATAAAGCATTTTCTTTATTATGCATCATGACATTTACTGTATAAAGGTGACATTCCAACATGAAACATTATAAATGATGCTGCATCAGCTTATAAAAACCTAGATTTTCAAAATTTAGCAAGCAGTCAAGATGATGTGCATGTCTAGGAAGTTTCCCTGGAAGCCAATGAAAAGCCTGCACAAAGCACGCTGCCCTGTACAGCTGCTTACTCCGGTTTGTTCCCAGGCAGTGCTGCTAAAACCTGGCTCCCACTTCGATTAGCATTTGGCTCCTCTGGAGAACTAAGGAGGTGAAAATATCCAAAACAGGCATTTAGCATAGTTTTCCAACTCGATGTCTTTTCTCTTGAAAATATTTGTCATCACCTTAAAAGCCTGTCTTTAGATTTGGCTTCTTAAAAATACATGATAGCCTTGTGCTTTGTGATGTTCATGGTTATGTATGTCTTGGAGAATAATACTCGGTGGGACTGAAAACACAACAGATTTCCCCAGAACTTCTCCCATTCTCAGAACTGATTAGGCATTGCTAAATAAGAAAGCCTCTTCTCGAGTACCATGGCAGTAACTAACAATAACTACGACTAACCTAAAATGTAACAGACCAAACATGCATCTAAGATCGGCAAATCAAATACTCCCTCTGTGAAACAGCCAGCAGAAGGCTAAGAAAAGTGAAAAGAGGAAAAATGTAAGAGAAACTTTCACAAGGATAACTAGAACTTAACCAAAATATACAATTACCTGGATCACCACAATGGCTGGCAAGGGAAAGGAATACACAATAAAGCAAGTCATGACCTGCATCTTTAACAGTCAGACTCACCACACCAGAATCAGCTGCAAGTGGGGAGTCTGCCAGCAGCATGCTAAACACAAATTTGCATTTAGGAACATATGACATTGCTGAGCAAATGGACTTGATTTTGACTTAACCACATCACTTTTCCCCTCACCTTAGCAAAGGAGTATCATAATCAATATAGAGGTCACACTACAGCCAAAACAATTCACAAGTAAACCATGCAAAGTTTGAATTATAATTTGTAAATGCTCCACTTTAAACATGGAATAAATAACACCATTGTAGACCATGACAGATTTAGCTGAGAATAAAGTGATCTTTCAGAAGGTCAAGCAAACACAAATTGCTCAAAATTGCTCAAAATTATAGTTTTAAAAATGTTTAAATAAAAAGAGTGTGTCAACCAGACCTTCAAACATTATTGACATAATCTTCAGCTTGACTGTGATGATTTCCTTCTGTATAGAATCAAGGGCTTCGTTGCCCTTCTCTGGACCCGCTCCAGCACCTCAATGTCTTTCCTGTAGTGAGGGGCCCAAAACTGGACACAGCACTCGAGGTGGGGCCTCACCAGTGCCGAGTACAGGGGGACAGTCACTTCCCTGGTCCTGCTGGACACACTGTTCCTGATACGCGCCAGGATGCTGTTGGCTGCCTTGGCCACCTGGGCACACTGCTGGCTCATATTCAGCTGTCAGTTGACCAACACCCCCAGGTCCTTTTCCACTGGGCAGCTCTCCAGCCGCTCTTCCCCAGGCCTGTAGCACTGCATGGGGTGGTTGTTACCCAAGTGCAGGACCTGTCAGTTGGCCTTGTTGAACCTCATACATGAAGAAATGCAGTTCATTTTAAAGAAAGGGTGAGTTAGGGAATGCATTAAGAGACTCTCAAAACGTGGTCCACAGAACAATCTCTAAGGCTCTGAGCCTTCTATTAGGAAGGTGAAAATGCATCGATTTTATCTGAAAGGGAATGCTCAGAAGAGAAGCAAACGCGTTACAGGGTAGAGCCAAACCAGCAACTTCCATACAACGGAGTGTCAGCCAAATGGGCGTGAGGGGAAGACTACAGTAATTCATGAAGGAATATGTGCTTCAGGCATGAAAATTAATCCTACCTACTTGCCCAAGTTTCTTTTGCACAGGAACCAGGGCAGGAAGAACAGAGGTGGTGCACATCCAGGTAAGGTCCCAACATGGAGTCAAAACACAGATGGGATACAAGCAAAGACTGAGGAGCTGGAAAGTGTTTCCAGGTCCCACAGCTCGGCCCCTGCTTTGGGATGCAGATGCAGAAAACACATTCTGCTAAGGATCTTGGCAGTTGGGCTATTTTAGGTATGCACATTGAATGCAGGGCTAGAACTCCAAACATTTTAACAAACAAGGAAAATATGAGCAAATGTGTTATTTGACACGTGAGACAAACTATTTTATTCATCATGGTCTAATAATAAATTTAACTACTTTCTGTATAGGAAAAAAGAAGCCAGAGAAAAGAGCTGACTTGGTATAGATCCATACCATGACATTTAAAACCAAAACATTGAAAGCTTAGTCCTGCCATGGTTTTGGTGGGGCAGAGGCAGGGGTTGCCAAGTATGGTAGCTTCTTTCAGGCTGCTGACATCTCACATATGGAATCACAGACAGAGAAAATCACATAGGCACAGCACTAGGCATAGAAAATTATTAGGCAAATACTTAACAAACCAAATCTCGAAAAAGGAGTTTGAAAAACTGATTCTCTCATCTCAAGATGAGTTTTACCACTCCTGCAGTGAATTCATAAAACTGCAATATTAAAGGCAAGTATTTCAGGTAGTTATAAATTTGTAAAGTACTATGCGCAAAATAAAAATTATCAGAAACCTAACAACTCTGTCTTCCTTTCATAAGCTACTGACCTTTATTTCTCCCAGGATGAAGTTCACGGTGGAATTCACCAATGAATAGCACAGATAGATCACATACCTTGAAGTCACAGCTTCCATGAATTCATCAAGAAGATCATCATAGGCTTGGCCTCTGATTCTCTTGTGTCTCAGCCCAATATACAAAGGATCTTTCAGCAATGCCTGTTAAAAAAAAAATGTTTTAACTATTACATGAGCAAGTTACACTAGTTCACTCTAAGCTAATAAGATGGGGACAACAATACAGTGTTTGAGGATTAACCCAAGCATATGAAGGACATATCAATTTATCCACTATATAAAGACTGAAGAAACGCAACAAAGAGATTAAAGAAACACCCTTTTGTATCAAGGAAAAGGGATACCCTGGTCTCAAAGGAAGTGTATTGTTTCCAAGTGAAAAAGTAAAAGTTTATTCTGGGAAGTCAGGTTTCAAACGTATCTTTTAAAGCTTTAGTTAGTACTTTTTTCCTTTCCCTTTACATCCTGACCGTGCTTTGACATTTTTAAAAAGCCATTTTCTTGACTTTTATCATCACGTTTCACACATCTCTCCCAGAGTCCGTCATTTTGACTGTGTTGACGAGCTGATATTCAGAAAATGTGCTACTTTCTAAAACTCAATATGCCAAAACATAACCAAGCCTTTGACCTTTTCCTTCCAAGCTACTAGAAGGTCTTGTTTTGGTCTGATTATTTCCAAATTATAACTTGGAAATTACTAAAGGTGTTCAAAGTGTTTTGCAACCACTTTTAATAATTCACTCCAGCTACAGCAATTCCCCAGTCTTAATATTTTCACTGTCTCTCCCAGGAACTTTCCTATAAAGACACTCTTTGCTATTATTTTTCACAAGCCTCTGAAAATGAATAAGCTAATTTCTCTGTTGTATCTAGTGTGCGATCCTCCCACACATGCCCAAACAGCTTGCAGGATCGGTCAGGAGCTTGACTAAACATTTTTCATCCAAAAACAATCTGTAAAACCAACACAGTTGCAGAAAATTGTACACCGGCTTGTATTAGGAAAACAACATAAAGAAAAATACAGACCACCGCTCCTTCCAGGAGAGAGCCTTCAACATACAACACAAAGTAACAAGGCTGGAAAGCTTGTTCAGCCTGTTTCAGGCTGGGAATCAGAAATCTGATTTCTGTATTTTAGAAAAGTGCCTCGATTCCCTTCACAGCCTTTCTATGTTGTAGAACTGAAAAATCCTTTGGGTCACAAGCCCCACTTGGAGACTGATTTGAATCAGCAAGAAACTTTAAAGCCTTTGGTGGTGTTCTGCCTCCCCCAGGAGTACCCTGATGCAGACCTACAGACAGGGCTGTTTGTCTCTCCCTCACTTTTCTCTCTGCTTCCATAAAAAATTAAAGATATCAGATTAGAATGTTTAAAAAATCAATACAAAAATTCAGCAGGATTAAAAGCAGATTTTTCTAAAATTGTTGCTAAATTCGTCAGCATTTTGAAACAAACTATTTCTAATACATTACTTACAGATTTTCAGAATTTGTTAGTTCAACTGTTTGGAGAACAAATAAAGTTCAAAATTAAAATTACTTTGTAAATGAAAGTGAAGTCATTACATTGTAAGCATTTTATTTGTTCCCTTCAGCAATTCTGTGTAGCATTCATGTTTAATTAACATATTTTTTGGCTGAAATAATTTTACCTGTGTATTTACATTATTCTAGGTATTCTAGCAGCAAAATAAAAATCATAATTATGTACCTGTTCCAGATACTGCAGGAAAAACTGGCAAGAGTCAGGTACCTTCCAAAGTAATTTTCTCTTTTGTATGCTCTTCTTTTTTTTATATAATTGTTTCCAATTTTGTAGTCAAGAACTATTTCTGGAATTATTTTTTTTTTTCTATTTTGAGTTTGCCTAGTTATTTAAAATGACCTCCGGAAAATCTGACAAGTCAAGGATAATTTTATTTCTCTGGGAGATAAATTCACGGGAATTGCAGATAAACTGTTTAGCAATGTGAAATCTTAAGACAAGTTTGGAAACCCCATGGGAGTTGCCTCATGCTTCCCGCCAGACCAAGCACGTGAGGTTGGAAAGCAGAACTGGCAAGCGGCAGGAGCCTCCGTCAGGAGCATCGCGGTAGAACTCAGAAACAGTAATAACATTTCTAAAATCCCGCTACCGCAGCTGTCCATGCCAGCAGGCTTCTGCTACTCTGTGCCCTGTGCAAGCATATCGCACACTCCACGGTCCAATTCAGTGTAAGTAACCTATCCCCCTTCCAACTCCCATAACTCTTCTTCCCAAATTGATTTGCTCTTTTAATGTACTTCTGCAAGATTTTTATTTAAAAAAAAAATCAGTCTGTGTTCTCATTTTGTAAAACAATGTCTGAAGTGAAAAAGATATGTATATTTATCTTTGGTCCCTTTATTTTTTAAATTCTGAAGACGTATTTCCAAAACCACTTGCAGCCAGACCGAGTCACACTGATTCCTTCAAGAAGCCAGCTTATGTTGGGCAGTGATTCTGTGAAAGTTCAAGAGAAATAGGCATTCACAGTTATGCTGTTTAAAAAGTGCTAAACAAGACACGGGTCTGCCTTGAAACGTAGGCTCTTATACTCCTTTTGTGACTTCTGCATCCTTAATGTCTTTGAGCATTTAAATCTATAGCCAACATTGAAACTCAGAACTCCAAAACAGCTCCATTTATAAGACCTCTATACGATTTTATTCACATATCTTTGACGCCAAAATTTAATGTGGAATATTTAAAACCATTAATACAATGTTTCTGGGGTACGTTTAAACTTCCAGCCTGGGAAGTTTCGCAAGCAGAGACAATTAATTCAGCAACACATCTCTGATGAAAAGCTTGGCCAGCTATATACCCAGAGTTCAAAATTCCTTTACAGCTCAGTGCATTCTGCTTCACAAACGTTACAGTTCGACAAGAAATAGCCCCAAAAAGTTCCTTTATAGTCCTGTTTGGAACAACGTATGAAGAAACCCAGGGCAGAGACAAAAGAATGAAACATTCAGCAAGTGAAAAGAACAGTGGTCATGTCTGAGCCCTGAGTGGCAAACCATTGTGGGACCGCTCCCTTTCCAAAGGGCGCTGAAGAATGAATAAGCTGCTTAAACACATTATCCCCTTATTCAGGTCAACACCATGCAAACCGGGTCCACGGTGGTTGTTTTTTTTAGAGGGTTCACACATCTTGAGAGATTAACATTTGCTATCGACTATTTCATGGCTTTCAAAACAGATTACCGAAAAGAAAGTTCCATCCTACAATTGAGTATGTCAAGCTGACATGATGATTAGGTACTTTTCCTCAATGACTTGGGTTTCTTTTGTTCCCCAGCTTGTTGTCAAAGCTTAAACTTTGTTTTGTTCTTTTGGAAATCGAATCTCCTTCAAAACATAACTCTGCTTTTCTCAGTTTAGTGGGTTTGTTACGCATATTAAGTGGTACTGAAAAAGCTTATGATGGTTTATTTTTAGATACACTCGAAGGCTAAAAAAAAAGTTCTAAAACATTCAGGTTTAGCAACGTGGTTCATTCAAGCTTTAATAGAAATACGATTTTACAAGAATAAAGGGCTTAATTGAGGTTCTGGTACTGGAAATATCATGTAGATCTACTTAGAATTAGCTGTGTGAAATAACAAAGAGGTCTTTGAAGCACCACCTGAGTGTATTAAAACTGTAATGACCTTTGGGGTTTTAAAAAAAAGGCAAGCCATTTATACCATCTTACTTGTGCACACTTATAGTCAAGAGATCAGCAAACCATCAAAGTTCAAGCAAGGCTTGAGCTGTGCACCTGGCTCTAATTTAGCTACAAAAGCCAAACGGGCAAGAAACAGAAAATTGCACACTTATATATTTCATCAGTGGAGAGCAAACATGCTGAAATGTCATCTATTCTCAAACTTGGCACCGAGACATTTCTTTGGAACAGATACATACTGTAGTGAACAGCTTCATGGAAAACTAGAGGTGAAGAACTTCAAGACACTGAGCCTTTCCACTCACAAAGATGGCAGCAAAGAGTGTCCAGAACCTCTCAGTGCCACCAAGAAAGAGTTTGGTGTACAGTAATGCTTCAGAGCAGCAACTTCACCCATGGCATTAAAACGTCAAAACCCTCCAACAGTTACACAAGGATTTGCGTTAGAGCCACAGTTATACAGTTAAAGGAGAACTACATTTGTATGGGACATCAGAAGCTTTGGGACAAAGACATGCCACATGCCAGAAATGAAATACATTTCAGAGTATGATGGGTCTAACAGGGCACGCAGTTACCACGAAAACTGGGGGAATGTTGCTGCTTTTTCAAGTGCTAATATTTTCTTATATTAATACGCTGTAAATTCTTTCTGTAAACTTCTTGCCTCATTTTTCACAGGTTGGGGAGGGGCTGGTGAGCACAAGGGAATTTCTGTTCTCCAGGGAAGTCGGACATTTCAAACTTTTATTTTGTTCCACACGATTGAAATTTCACTCGATGTGAGACTTTTTGCAATAAAAGAGTTAGGCAACTAGAAACGACATCAATGTTTTGGACTTAACTTCAGCTTCTATCAATACTAATTACCCAGTAATCAATCTGCATTCATTTAAATTTTTGGTTTGCAAGCAGTAACATCCTGAATCTCAATTTTCTGTCTTACAGCTGCAAAGTATTTTTTATGGCATTAGAAAGAATGTGTAAGATTTCAATTTATATTAGACTAGGAAGGCTTTTTTTTTTTTCTTTGAATAAGCTTATTTTGAAGTCTGGAATACAGGATGATGCCTTAAAACATGTAACAGATTCTGTGTTTCCAAATGCTAACTGAATTTTGGATGTGCTGCATGCTGCAAGTAACACTGATGCTAATTGGGTTTGAGGGTATAGAATACTTTGCAAAAAGAAGTTTCACAATCAGAGAGCTAAAGATTTTTTTTTTAAATTTTGCTTTCCTTGAACTACACTGGCCCCATGACATACTTACTAAGAAGACATCATGGTCCCTCCTATCTAAAGACTAGACCTTTGTCTAGCCTTTGCAAACTGCAAGGGGCCTCTTGCACAAGAAAAAAAAGGGGCCTTATCCTCTATTTCTCCTCAAAAGGAGGAGACCTCATCTTTGGGAGTCTCACTTAGCACTTTATCTGGACATCCCCAACAGACAGGTACTGGCATACGGAGCACCACCTCTCTTTGCACCTCAGTTTCCTCCGGGGGATCCCCCCTACTAGAGGATGTCACAAAAGATCCCAAAACAGGAGGCCAAAAAATGGGTATCACAGTGGGTCATTCTAGGTATAAATAAAGGAGGAAAAATGCCACATATTGGGCATGAGTTTAAAAAGTTGAGCCCAACTGTGCTGGACTTGCCAAACACAAGTGGCTGCCTAAGTACTTGAGAGACAAGGATATTGTGTGTGCAGACAACAGCTGTACTATAATTAACATTTTTCCATTTGTAACCCTAAAAACATCACTGAAAACTGTTCATTGTCTGTCCAGACAAAATGCTAGGCCTGCGATAGTCAAGAATTTAAAAGATAATGCATTCATAATGTTCCTTTGACATCAATCTTAAATAAAGTGCTTGAAGGGAAAAAATTTTGGGGAAAAAAAAAGCACCAAAGGTTAGTATGCATTTTTGAGACAGTTCAAAATAGAAATATTTATGAATACTCTGATGAAGCAATATCCTAATGTAACAGAAAAGAACCTACAGTATTTCAAAATTCTTCTTAAAATAATTTCAGATTGTGTTACAAAATGAGAGAATGTGTTCTCTTCCATATGTACATAGTGATCCTATAGTTTTGCACCAGCTACACTAGATATTTTCAGTTATTTGTCCTTAAAGACAAGCTCAACTTATCTCATCCAACTTGTTCTTTCCTTTTGTAAGGTTGTTTATCTTTCAATTCGACCTTTGCATCCTTCGCTTGCCTTCCTCTCAGGAAGCTTACTCATTTCTTAACCTGATGAGGAATTACCAGTTGCAGCTTTGACTGTGCACTGAACTCTGTTGCTTATATTCCAGTTATTTCCCACGCATGCAGACAGCTTTACCCAGCTGAAAAATTGTCAGCGCCAGCAAACTTTAATTTAACAACAAAATAAAAATCACTCTAATGGGTGGAAAGAATGCTTCATGAAGGAAACTTGTAACACGCTATGAAGTTACCACAGCCTGTCCCCAAGCAAGAGACTGCACAAAGCCAGGCTGTGCCAAGGACATTCTGTGGGCTGCATCCGGCGCATGTATGCGGCACCAAATAAAGGCCCCAGTGTGCACGGGCTGTGTGCCGAGCAGGCGCCATCCCTCCGGCCCTCTCGCACGGCATGCTCCGCCTGCATCCCTGCTTCCCTTCTCATGGGTACCAAATGGGCTCTCCCAGGAAGTCAAACTCATTGCCTTGCTGTGGTGGTGCAACGATTCCCCATCCCTGGGACGTATACCGACCTAGGAGAAGTCAGGCATGAATTACGAAAGATAAAGGACCAGAGCGTTAAGGCAATCCCTTAAAGCGCCTGGCTCCTGCTTCCCCTGTCGCTTGGGACTATCACTCCCTGACAGCCTAGCACATCTGTACCTGGATTGTGCCCAAAGGGAGGCGATACCAGAACTCTCACATTTAGCAAGTTCTGGACTTGCACAACTGGTAGAAAGTTCGGAACATCCCATCATCCGAGTTGGGATGGAGTGGAAAAATACCTGATGAAAGTCCATTATCTTGGACCCTCTAAGTAGTGATTCTAACGAGACCCTTTGAGCTCTCCTGGATCGCAGCGGAGTGTGACCAGCACCTCCCCTGAGTCGGGATGCCACTCAGGCAAACATCTTGAGGGTTGGAAGGCCAGGGGGAGTCAACTCCCCTCGAGTCTCAGTTATCGCCCACTGAGGAATGCTGATGCATTGTGAGTATTAACTCCAAACTCAAAGAGGGAAATTTTAACTATAGGCTATCCTCTCTTTCATCCACCTCTCTATATACACATTAGCTCTGAATGAGCGTGGATGTTCTTATACTTCACTGGATCCAAATATTTGTCCATGCACGTGTAAAAGGGGCACCCGTTGTCTCCTTGGAGCCAGGTGTTGCGAAGGGACCTTTGGTCATAGCAGTTAAAAACTCGGGTGTAGGCATGTGTGCAACCCCTCAAGTGGTGTGTTTGTATGCTTATGCTCACATGTCTATGTATTGATTTAAGATATCTTCTAGTAAGTTGGTGGGAATCTTGCTGTCTTTGAATCTGCAATTAAGTCGCTGTTCAATTATTTTGTTAAATCATCTTGTAAATCCTTAAATTGGTTAATGATTTAAGTGTTGCTATAAACTTAACCTCTTGCAAGGTCCTGCACCTGGGTCACGGCAATCCCAAGCACAAATACAGGTTGGGCGGAGAATAGGTTGAGAGTAGCCCTGAGGAGAAAGACTTGGGGGTGCTGGTGGATGAGAAGCTCAGCATGAGCCGGCAACATGCGCTCACAGCTCAGAAAGCCCACCTGGTCTAGTGGGAGGTGTCCCTACCCATGGCAGGGGAGTTGGAACTAGATCATCTTTAAGGTCCCTTCCAACTCTAACCATTCTATGATTCAAGGATTTATTTCAAATCATTAAAAAATTTTGAATTTCTACTAAATCGTAACCGTGTCAGATATTTCCATCCACAACACTTGCATGAGCATGCAAAGCTAAAGACCATTCACCCCCTAAGGGCAACATTTACAAACATACATAAAATACAACAAACAGTGCAAGCTATGTGAGCCATGGTTAGCGAGGAAGCACCATGCGCAAAATCCAAAGAGAAAGAGTTGCTGCAGCAAGAGGCAAGATGCACCTGACTTTTCAAGAGGCAGTTGTGCTGTCTGCTCTTGGTGACGGACAGTGCATTGGTGTTTGTGTCCACGAGTCAGTCTGTGGAATCAAGTGATAGGTGAAAAGCTCACGGGCTGTTGATGGTGCAGGGGTGGGTAGCAGTGTGGCCTTCTGGGTTGAGTCTGTTAGGTACACCTGAGTCCCCCTCTGAGCTTACCTCCAAAATACTGGAAATTATAAAATACTTTTCAGAAATCAAAAGTTTATCTCACGATTTTCAGGTGTAATTCAACATTTCTGAGCACTTGAAACTCACAATACCAGTTACAGCCAGGTACCCATCAATGATGGCTATGCCTAAGGAAATTCCTGTCTAGGCTGACTTTTCCATCCCCAACAACCTCGAATTCACAGGGACACCTGAACTTCTCTTCTGGACTTGCTCTAAAAATTACACATAACACGCAGTATAGCTATGCTAACTGTATATTTTGCCATATTTCATATTGAATAGTAAAAATTAAATATTTTTAAAGGCAATAATATATCACACATCAGAGGAACGATATCTTTTTTGGAGAAATTAGGCTTTTTTTCCACCTGCTCACCTTTCCAGTACACAGTATAAGAGATTCACATAAAAATGATTGAACTTTGCTAGCAAATTTCCATTGCTATTAAAAAAAATATCTTGTAGTAAAATTAATGGAGAATTGAGCAAAAACTGCTCTGAACACCTTGTTCTTTATGGCTGCTTGAAATTAGGAAAGACCTGGGAGTACAGCTCAACAGTGAAGCATACCCCAGACTACACCTTTGCTAGACAAGAGATAAAATGAAAAATAATGGTCTCTTACTGAAATTTAAGGGCCATTGGATCTCTTTACAATGAGGGTGGTGAGACACTGGAACAGGTTGCCCAGAGAGGTGGTGGAGGCCCCATCCCTGGAGACATTCAAGGCCAGGCTGGATGAGGCTCTGAGCAACCTGATCTAGTTGAAGATGTCCCTGCTTACTGCAGGGGGGTTGGACTGGATTACCTTTCAAGGTCCCTTCCAACCCAACACATCCTATGATTCTATGAAAACAGCTTATGTTGACTCTTTCCAATCAGCTTCACTTCTAAAAACTATTAGAAACAAATATCATAGAACTACCATCTCTGAATTCGCAGCACAAGCTGTGCACTGTTCGTAAGGAGAGAAGCAGATATTTTTCTCTGGACTGGATTATTGTTTATGAAGGTACTGTAACTGAAGGAAAAGAAAAACCTGCCTTAAAAGCTAGCAAGTTAGTTTGTCAAGTTTTTTATTTTTCCAGTATGAAAAATAAGAGTTTTTCAATTGTAAACAATTATGCCAACACCTTCTGTTAACTGAATGTTAAATTCAAAACCAAAATTCACAATGTCCTTGTTTATAACACTAGAGTTCTTTTCCTAGTACCATGCTTGCATACCACCACCACACAGATGCATCAGGGCTTTTAAATCTACATTTACACCAACTAGCAGCTATAACAAGCAGGTCAGTGATTGCTAGGGGGGGAAAGGGGAGCGGAAACAATTTCTAATCTTGGAATTTTCTTCATTTATACAAAAGAAAGATTATAGAGCGATCTGTTTTCAGTGTGACTTGTGCCAATCTGAAAATAATGGCATGCTTTGTACAAACAGGGCACTGTCCCTATGGGTGGAATACAGAGGCAGATGCATTCCATGGATGAGCACTATGTGGCAACAAGCAAGATATCTACAGTAACACACTTCAATAATTTCAGTGGTTCTTTACTGCAAAACTCCTAAAAAATTCTGACTTTACATCTCTCAACAGATGCCTGAACGTTTTGTACGGACAGCCAGCACAAAAACTCCCTGAAGTTTTTCTTTTATCCTTATTTATTGTTTGAAGGACTCTAGATAAATTTAAGCAAAGTTTACCAGCGGTTTTCTAACCCTTCTTCCTCCTCATCATCATCTGACCATCTAACCTGACTTTTTCTCCACAGACAGAAACATGTGATTGTACATAAATAGTCACAGTGTTTAGTTCAATGCATATTTTCTCTTTGTGCTACCAAGCTAAAAACTCTCCCAGTTCCTCAGCTTGACACTTATCTTTCAAAAGAGCTTTATAAATGAAGTAAGAGCAAAAACCCCTCAATCTCTCACGTAATAGGATAAAGTCAAGAGTGGCTGAAGGATGCCCTGGGCTGAGGAAGCCCTTATGAAAAGTCACTAGTTCCAGGCACCCATGAGAAAACTTCACTCTTGGCAATTCTGACAAGCCCTGAAAAGTGCAGTTTCCCACTAACAGAGCTCAGACAACAGCCTGCTCCTCTCCCGACAAATTTTTCTCTCTTCCTTAGACATAACACATTAGTCCCACTGAATACTGCTTTCTGCCTCTTCCTCGGGAGCTTACAAATGATTTTGCAACAAAAGACCATCACCGCAATGTCTAAGGTGGTACTGCCCCACTAATTCAGGACGGCATGCATCATATGATCTGCTGCCAGAACCGTATCTAGCAGAGTTAGGAAGGAGATCAGAATTCATTGTGTATTTTAAGAAAAATAAAATAAACAGCAAGATATATACTCTGCATTATGTTTAACAGTCTCAGAGAACTCTCCTGATGTCAACATCTGTCTGCAGGGATAGGGACAGTGCCAATTCCACAAATGCCTGTAATTTGAGTTGGAACTTGGAAGACGCTCAGAACCATGGTTTTGGAGCAACATTTCATCAGACACAATTTTAGGATGCATAACTCTTTTATACAGTAAAACTGAAAACAAATGGTTGTCTGCATGCCAGTGGCATTTCTTGAAAAACTTAATCATTTGCCTATTGAGACAACAATAGTCGTGAAGAATCCGACATCGTTCAGGACTTCAGCAGATTATGCTGCATGCAATCATTAATATTTTAACATACAAATAATAATCAGAAAACAAAGAAATCTGAGAATTCTCTTGTATTTTATTCATATAATTGTCAGACGACCTAACAAGATATCTCCTAAACGCTCTGACATCTATTTTCTAGAAAAGCTTTTACTGAATCCCAGAAAAGGCTTAGACTGACCCTTAAGCTCTCTACACAACTGACTTTCAACAGCTCCCATACAGTTAACAACTGTCATTTCTTCTTTATGAACCCCAGCAGCTACACGGCTAAAATCTCAATCTGCACATCCTGCCACACATCAAGAAACGTTTAACAATACCTGCGATGCTACATTTTGAAATATAGCTGATGGATAACGGGAACTGGAAGCTACAGAAATGTATCACAACCAAACTTTCAAAGTTTATTGCTCTCAAAAACTTGAGGGAGGACCTGCTGGACCCTACTTGAGGGTCCAGCAGTAAGTGCTTATAATAAATCACAGAAGGTGGCCTAACAATAATATTTAAGAAAGGCCAAAATAGTACCTGTGGTAGCCTACACCCCAGTGAAACTTTTTATAGAAGCTGGAGATATGTTTCTTTTCTTTTTTTCCTGCAAAGTTACCAGGAGTGTAGCTATTTTAATAAATTCTCTTATTCAGCTTAATCAAGAGAGTATGACAAGATATAGCTCTTTGGGGTGGCTCAAACACTTTGAATACATCAAACTTTCCTACACCATTTTTGCAAAGCAACAAACACACATCACTCCCTTTATTTTCATTGACTTACATTTCCAAATTTTGTTCAGGACAGGAAGCTGGAATGTCTGAATGCAAGGAGTCATCCAGCTTTCAAAACCACACAAAAAAATGAAAAAAATAAAATAAAAAAATCAAATGACAAACCACCACCACCAAACGAATCAGAAAAAAGCAAAGACTTATTCTTTTGAAGATGACATCAGTAAAGTTCTGCTATTAAGTAATAATATTCAGGAGAATGCAATCTTAATATTTTTCCTTCATCTGGTAATCAACAAAGATAACATAAAAAAAAGTTTTAAAGATCTCATTTTCACTGATCTTTAATATTCTATTAATAATGAGGATTTTGCTAATATTGTATCAGCTTGCATTTTGACAGCACAAAAAGTGTCTTGAGTCCATCACAGTTAATTGAACAGAATTTTAACATACCAACAGACCCACCATTTACAAAACTGAAAATCTTGTTCTGTTATCAGTACATCTCATTCCTATATCAACAGTTTTGATAGTTTGTTTTGATTTTATTTTTTTTTCATTCACATGTAACTATAAATCTCCATCATTTGTTGTTATTCTTCTCAGTTATATTAAATTTATGTCTATTTATTCTTCTCAGTTATATTAAATTTATGTCTATTTATTCTTCTCAGTTATATTAAATTTATGTCTATTTATTTCATTTAATTCCATAAGCTACTCCCACATGGTCCTTCATCAAAATATCTCTGACCCTGACATCCCTGTCTCCTGGGCTGTCACTCAGCCATTTTCTTTACTGGACCCAAATGGGTTGGGCCTCTTCCTACATAAACAATCACAACAATGTCCCTTTGACTGACTGGCAATTATTAAACACGTCTAGTGACATTATTTCGGTGCTGGCATCTCAGCTGTTGACTATATATCTGTCCTAGTGCCATAAGGGAAAAGCAGTTCTGTGCACAAAGCAGACCTGCTAGTGCTAGGTCAACATTTGTAAGAGCATCTTTACTGTCAATAGGCGACACATTTTGTCCCAGACACTAGGCCAACTTCTGTGGAGGCACAAATGATGCATCTTATCCCACCTTTTGTGATAATAGCTGTATTTATGGCTCGTTTCCTCTCTCGTCTTCTCCATTGCCTGTCAAATTGCTGAGGAGGCAGATAGCTAGCAGTTACTATTTCAGAAAAAATGGAAGCCAACCAAAACAAACACTATCTGTTGCTGCCTTCTGAGTACGAAAAGTAGGAAATGTCTAACGTATCTTGAAATAAAGTCTGCCATCAGTTTGGTCTATGGATATTCATGCACGCAATCCAAAATAACCATTTCCAGATATTAATTTCTGCTGCCTTTTATAGATCCCCTTGTGCTGAAAAGTGAAGAAGAAATGAAATGGACTGACAGAATTGCCAGTAACATCAGTACACAGCTCGTTCTTTCTAATGTCAGCTGAAACTGAGAGTTAAATCCCGTGTCACCATTTATGTTCTTTCTGCTAGAGCCCTCCTCTCTTCAACTTCTTGGGTCTTAAAAACCATTGCCGATCCGCTGTTTGGTAAACGTGAAAATCTGAAGCACCACTTGGCTTCACCACATTTTCCATGGTCTAATGAAATAGAATATTTCACAAAAGAAATACTCATAAATAGCATATTTCATAAAAAAATAAATGAGCAGTCTCAGAGAAAGAATACCATATATTCCTAGCCAAAATTGCAAAGTTTAAAGGATAACAATGGATCAAAAGTAACAGACAATTGCTGAGGTCTTCTCACACACTAAGCAGTAGAATGGCATTTCTCAAAGACACAAAGAGTTTGTTTAATAAGAGGCTGACATAAGTTCAAAAACAAGTTTTAGTCTCTGTAGAAGCCTCCGGAGCCACACAGCAACAACAAAGGCAAGTAAAGTGCAAACTGAGTATGAATTCATGATACCCAAATTAAGAACCTATACTGTATATTTCAATATGTAAGCTAGTCTAAGCTCTTTTTATAGTCAACTAACAAAAAAAAAGATAGTTTTAAAACACAATTCATCTGACAAATTTGAGACAGCTGCTCTACATGAAGAGCGTCTGCTCCTCTTCATAAAATTAGCCTAGGATGACTAGCTCAGGTTCAGATGACCCTCAAGCTCCGCGTTCCTTTCTGTCATTCTAAACTTACCGAGTTTCGTGATGGGACCCCAGATTCTCAAGACTAAAAATTCAAACACAAGTTTATAATTGTCCATTCTATTGGACCTTAAGATAAAAGAGAACAGGTAAAAAATATTGCAGACTATGTGGGTACTCTAGAAGAGTCTAGATTTGTGTTTAGTACACAGGCAACATAGAAAGGCTGGATGATTACAAGAATATTGCAAACACTGATCTCTAGTATTTTATGGAAAGTGTAAGAGGACGTCAAGCAAAGGCAATATAGGATGATGGTGGATGTAAATCTGCTAGGGCAAAAGGAGGCGAGCGTTATAGTAGTAGTAAAGCAAAGACAGAGTGTCTTTCTACTATTATAATAAAGAACAAAGCCCATTACAAGTGAATGCAGCATTAAACAAAATGCTGATAGTGTACATATTATGAAACTGAGAAAAATATTTAAAGAGAATAAATTTTAAAACGCCAAGCCCATTTATATTTGAGTTGTGTTACTAAAACTGCTGTTACTCATAGCTGCTGAGCTATGTCTAAGAAAATATGAGAAAAGCATCTAAATGAAAACAAGGGAGATGATGTAATACATTCCCCTGGGAACACCATGGTAAAGAATAGCAAATGATCTTCTTCATTTGCAAATAAGTCAAAACAGTTAACATCTCTAAATATGGTGGGAAATGCTTTTCCCCTTTGTACACAATTATTTCATAAGAGGGGTAGGCAGTGTTTTGTATTTGAGCTCTCTTAATACATGATTTGTAGAATGCTTCTCTTAGGAAGCACGAGAGATTTATATACAGACTTCCACTGAAGGTTTAATACAACCAAAGAAATATATAGTAAGGCTGAAGATACAGAAGAAATAGTAATTAAAAAAAATAAATTGCAGAAGACTATGGACAAAACAGGAGACAAACTCAAAGATTCTTCAAAAGGCAGTCTTTGAAAGACTTAAACACACTGGAAACCTCAGTATCTTGAGTAAATTTAGACTCCCAAGATTCTCTCCCTGGAACCCCATCTCAACACGCCACACTGCAGACACTTCAGGCACGGGGTTTAGGCCATAGAGGGTAAAAAACCTTCCTGACAAAAGCCACATGCAGTTTTGTGGATATACTTGGAAGTATAAATTAGGAAACGTATTATTTAAGTATTCAGTAAAAAATTAACATTTTGATTCTTAGATTTTTAATTGCAGAAGAGAATTCTGAAATGTAGCAACATCCACTATTAAAACCAATGAAAATAATAGTGTAAAACACACCATCAGCAAATTACTTTCTGATTTCTTGTAAGAAAATCATGATGCAAGAGGTCTCTCTGAATATTACTAAACTGTATTTTTAAGGCTACCTAACATTAACTGCTAACATCGGTTTCCTTGGCATTCGCTCAAAGCTGAGGTCCATCTCAGCAGGACTTTGAGCTCTTACTGGCTCAAGGAGAAAAGCCAATAGTGAAGAATGAGCCATTTTCCTTTCCTAAGACTAAAGACAGCAACTGCTTGGCTAGTAAGCTTTTATGTCCTTTCCTCTTTTCCTTTCTTCCAGTAATTATCTGTTACTCTCCATGAGCACTGTTTGATGCATCTTGTGAGTGAGCATGCCTGCACACGTCACATTGGATGTATTTGGGAAAAAAAACACAGTCTGTGAAAACTGATTACAGCTCTCAGAATAAATCTGGACAGAAGGTAAAGAAACATATGGAGAAGAAAAAGCACAGACAAAAGTCAGATGCAAGCTACCGTGCAGACTGACACATTTAACAAGATTAAAAAAGGAAACAGGGTTTCCAAGTAAAACACAGTATTCCAAAATATAGAATATTCTGTGCAATAAAGGCCTCTGTATCCAGTAACAGTTTACCATTTCTGTTGATGACAGGGCCCTGTGAAAATATGGAATTTTCTAACACCCCAGAAATATTAACTCTATGTATGATGTAATGGCCATATCTGTGTGTGCACAAATAATTCCACATAATTAATACTAAGTCTGAATATGCACCTATGGTTAGATTGAGATGGGAATAACCAGTATTTACTATGATTATTGAAATGAAAATAAATAAATACAGCAGAATTCTATATTACTTCATTCCTCCTCTCATTGCGTTATAAACAGCAAGTTACTCAAGAAATAGTACCTAACCTTGTGTACTACAATATAATGGGACCAAATATTATAAATAGTTTGACTGAGGCCTGATTAGAGAGACCTTTGGAGACTCTTATTATTCTTATTCGTTATTTCTAATAATGATAATGTCTGTACTAGAATAAAAAAACCTGATACATCAAAATTCAAGTTTAATTTTTTTCCACAAGATTCAGAAAAGCACATAAAAAATTGCAATTCCTTCCACATCTGTATTGTTGAAATAAAGCAAAGAAAACTCAGGACATGTGAGAAAACACAGAAAAAGAACTCTTAATATGCTACAGAAGATGACCTTGGTAAGTATTCACCTAACCATACCTTTCACTACCATGAAAAGATTTTCAATATTAACACAAAATCACAGAATGGTAGGGCTGGAAGGGACCTCTGGAGATCACCTAGTCCAACCCCCCTGCCAGAGCAGGGTCACCCAGAGCAGGTTGCACAGGAACGCGTCCAGGCAGGTTTGGAATGTCTCCAGAGACGGAGACTCCACCACCTCTCTGGGCAGCCTGTTCCAGTGCTCTGCCACCCTCAAAGGAAAGAATTTCCTCCTCATGTTGAGACGAAACTTCCTATGCTCAAGTTTGTGCCCATTACCTCTTGTCCTGTCTAATACTAACTTCACCAATACTCAATAGAAATGTCACACAGCCCTACTTATTCACTGGAAATGAGGTAACATTCTGACATTCTAATGGATATTTGCATGTTTGTTTTTTTTTCTTTACTTCAGTTGACAGCAAATCATGTATTTTGAAATATTAAATTTCCAAATAAAATCTGTGGGAAAACTGTAATTGCTGTTAAATGTGCCTATGCCTCCACTTGCTCGCTATAGTAATGCGTACGTAAGGCTCTGTGCCAGTGCACACATCCCAGGGTGTACCTCACCAGCTCAGCAACACGGGGGCTACAAAGCTTTGTAGGAAACACAATCAGGTGGAAACTCCTAATCCACAGAGAAAAAATACTGAGGCATGAGACATGCAAACAAAATGTTGGAATTGGCTTTAAGATTTAAATGATAATCCCCCTCCACCTAAAGTAAAACACCAAACCAGTCTATCACGCTATTTGTCAGTGGTTTTAGAACATCCCATGGATGTGAACCTTTGGAGTACAGGAGGTTTGGGCTCAATGTTGTAGTGAATTGTAACAGAGGGAACATATTTGACATATTACTCTATGGAAAAAATAAAGTTTATCGTACCCTGTGAAGTACTCACCTCATGTCTACAACAAACAGAATACTGTCCAGGCTATGAAAATATTAATGAGATAAAAACAGCAGTGACAACATGTTGCTTACAAAGGTCAACATGAAATCATAAATACACATGAAGAAAATACAAAAATTATGGTATGCATAAAAGCCCAAAGAAGACCTGAGAGACATTCGCGTTTGTCAATTATATGCTTCTAATGTGCAACGGATAAAGCACTAATATCTAGCTAAAACTCCTCTTTAATAATAAAAATAAAATAAAAACCCCTCTGTAATAATAAAAATTCCACTCTATTTGAATATTTAAATATAATACAGGTGTTTTCTTCAGTTTTTCATTAATTACCTTTTCCAGTATGTATACTTCGTGACTGCATGAATAACTATGTCCTTCACTGAATATGCTACCTAAAAACTATTACACAGGATCTGGAGCATTTTTGGCAGCAATTGAATTTTTATATTAAAACCTAGATGATAAATAGTAAATATTTTTGTTACCATGTTACGCTCATTTTAAAATAATTGTATATTCAATAGCATTTATAAAAGCCCGTGCAAACTATCCTCTCGTTCTAATAAAATTTAACAGTTTTGATCAATATCAAAATTTTTATCAAGTCTAAGAGTAGACTTGTCAAGCTATTGCTTTGGATATACAATAAACCACAAGATCACATACAAAACCCCTTACTTTTCAATTTATTTCAAGTCTCCCTTGAAGCAAGCTTATTTAATATAATTTCTTGTCTGTGGCCTAAAGCCTGTAGTTTAATTTTCTCTTCCTCATCTGTTTTATTACTTTCTATGTGCTCTACTGACAATCCATCCTGGCGAGCTTACAGCACTCAATACCTGAGAAATAGAAAGCTAGGAATTTGCTGAACAGATTAATGTAAAATAATGTTTTTGGACAGAAAAAGTGAGCTACAACTTAGTCAAAAGACTGAGTTCGACATGCGTCAATAACAAATCAGCAGCATATGGCAGAAACATATTCAAATGATAAATCTAGATGGATTATTACACTTACAAATTCTCAACACGTCTGAGTTAAAATACTGAGTCAAAATAACTTTTGAAACTTCCAAGTTGTGAATGTATACCAGACATATTGTAACTATTCACTAAAAGAACATGAAGGAGAAAGAAAAGGAAAGCTGTCTAAAAAAATACTGAAAAAATCAGGTGTCGGATACTTGTGATCCACTCAAGCATGTCACCCAACGGCCCCTGCCCTGAGGGGAAACGGTGGCTCTCATAAGTACCATCCTTTCCTCAGCTCATTCTATAGGTTTGCAAGTGTAATACAGATGTTGGCACGGTTTCAGCTGTCTCTGTTGATTAAATAAAGCATGTTTAGGAGAGATGGGCGATGCCATATTTATTTTAGAGGTGGAGTCTTCTGAAACACACTGGAAAGATGACTCTAAAACCCCCTAGTTTTAGAAGACACATGAATAAAAACAGACTGTAATTGTCCATTTCCTCCTCTAACATATTCAGTCCACTCCAAATAAGTGAATAGATTTAAAAGGAGACTACCAATTTCCTCAAATTAAAAAAATGTGGGTTTTTTTTCTTTTGCACAATGGGCTAGACAGAACTGTAATTCAGAAATGACTTTACTTTTCAGTACTTCTGAACACTGAAGAGAAAAGAATAAATGACTCATGAGATCATTGACTCTAGGAAAAGTAATATCCTACCAAAATATTTTCTTGCCAACGGGAAGTATGAAAAGACAAGGAAAAAGGAATATTCATGTATTTTCTCCCTTGTTCAAGTGCTGGCAGTGTACTATCAGGGAAGATTTATCAGCAAGATCTAAGGGGAAAAAAAAAATTCCTCTTGTAAATTTGAACTTAATTTGAGAAGGAGAGTGCAATCATCCACTACCAGAATGGCACAGACAGGCAGTAGCCAAATGATTAAAAAAAAAAAAAAAAACCAAAAAAAAAACCACAGAAGATTTACTCCATCAATAGTTTTCAAAATTTTTACGCACAGAATTCAGCACCATAGGGACACATTACCTTTGAGCCTCTTCCCTGGGCTGACTGTTTTGTGGAACATGGAAAAAAGGCTCTCTCGCTCAACGCGGTTAATTTGGTCAGTGACATTTTAACATAGCTAAATGAAAAGCTGTGTATCTAGAAACATCCTGTTTTGATCACCCATAGTATCATTTGTATTTCAGAAGTACTCAAAACCACTAGGAAACACATTGGAGAATATAAACTAGAAACGAGATTCCCATCTATGCACCAGATACAAAAACAGATCCTTTTTATATAGACAGGAGCAATCTCTATCCATGGAGTTCAGGAAATGCTACAACTATTTTACAGTAAAACTATCAGTGAAATGTTGTCTCCAGTTCTAACAATCATCATTCAAGGGGAAAGCATTCCATAATAGATTTACTACACAAACAGCTGTGTAAAAGTGCCACTTACCTACATATAAATGCCAATTTTGACCATCTTTTATTTAGAAATCCCTACAGCTGTACACAATTTACATTATTTGTTTGATACGTTTATATCTTTAGATTAATAAGATATAAAATTACAGGTTTCCTCTATACTCAGCTTTCTTCTGCCCAGGTTTCTATTTTGGTTGGAATATGAATAATAAAAGCAGGTTTGTTTCTGCTTTCTCAATGGTTTCCATTTGCAGATTCATAGGTAGATATTTTTCAGGAACATGAATCTCAGAAGGCTGGTACCTGTTCTTATGACAGTTGGAAGTAATTTGGGGAAATGCAGAAAGCTAACTAGCACAAGTTGAAGAACTGAGCTTGAATTTGCACCTCGTTTTTTCTGGATTCAGTCTTCCACCACAAATGCCTCTCATTCCTCCTGAACAGTCAGAACTGCCAGCCCAGCCGTGCTCATTGACCTATTTAGGACAACTGTGAAAACTGCCACATTCCTCCATTTAAATATTTGTAGGAAGTTAAGGGAAAAATATTCCAAAGCAAGCATGCAGGAAATAACTTGAAAGAGCAGGCCCACAAGTCCCTTAAGTGTGGCAGATGAAGGAGTAGCTGCCCTAGAAGCTGCCCTGCGTGTGCCTCTCTCTTGTGCACTGTTCAGTACTTAAACATCTGTATTTGACAGTTACATGAATAAAGAACGGCTTCGGAAACACAACTGCAAAAAATGAATTGACTGTCATGATTCCTGTGTACATGAATGGCACATATATATGACCAGCCAGCTATTTAACTGTGTCTTCCCAGTGCAAGAGGTTTGCGTGCCCAGCTTCTTTGAAGCCATCACAGCTGCAGTTGGAGTGCCTTCTGACACCTGAGCAGTCCTGATGGCTGGCACGTGGCCATTGTCCCAGCTCTCAAAGAACAGGCTCCAGGACACCAAGTTTCTAGCCTTCTGCTAGAAACTGCCTACCTAAAAAGTTGTTCCAATACCAGCTGTCTTGGCTTTTCCACATTGTATGAAAGTACTGTTTAAAAGAGTTGAACGCTTTCTACCTAAACTGAAATTTATGGTCAATGGTTTATATTTAAATGTTAACACACAATTAATCTCTCCAAAGCTCCCAAAACTGGCCATTGCCAGTATTGAATTTACACACGCCACCAGTCCAGGATTGCTCTGGCAGCCCTGAACTTGTCAGAGCTTCTCTTGTAAGGTACCAGATAAACACAGTTCTCATTCCTCTGTTATGCATCCATTATTAAATTAAGATTTTTATGGTCAGAAGAAACCCTTTCACCACCGATTTGACTTCTACATAAAACAAGCCATCAGTCTTGGTACATTTCATTCCTGCTCTGGCTGCGTAATAGTACTTTACCTAAACCCTGTCTTTTCTATGGCCCTTGGACACTAAAAATATTGCCTCCAAGTCATTGATAAAGATATTAAACATTGCAGAGCTGAAAGAAAACCCCTGAAATACCATAAAACCACAACTATTTTGTTATTCCTCACAGAAACTTCTGTTTTAAATCGCATTTTCTCTAGTAACACAGGAGGCCTGCTTTGTTTTTTCATTGGTCCAGCTTCTTATAAGGAACAGTATGAATTCAAATGTATTACTGAAGGTAAAAAATAAGAGTCAACCAAGAATCTGTAAACTCACTTTAACATTAGATTAAAATTGTTTTTAATAAGCCCATGCTCAGCAAGAGTTATTTTTCCCTCATTTCTTGGTTAGTGAAATTTTCTCATTTTACTCAATTCTTTATCTAAGGTTACAGCAACCAGGACCATTGTAGTTTAAATAGGAGCTTTAATTTTAATGCAATCTTCCTGAACTTCTCATTTTATCCCAGATATAATCAAAAATTCTTCCCCACTCAGTTCAGCATGGTCCAGAAACCTTTTACCAGAGTTTTTTTTCAAAGAACTAGCCAAAGCTTATTTGGACATTCCAATTTAAGGATCTTGACAAATTTTTAAAGCTTTTGTTTAACATATTCATTTGCTGTTAATAAAATGGAAAATAAGACTTCTCTCCAAGACACATAAAACTGACATTTTAAAAATATCTACCACATTTATACTGACAATCTAATACTTCCACCAGTACCACCATTAAGGTAAAGCATCAGGAACAGCAGAAAATCTCATTGTTACTGTTCATAATTAATATGGATTAAATTTCTTTTCTTTAGTGTCTTTTGCTTTTTTATTGCCTAAAAACCCAGTTTTTGAACTTCGTTTCTATTATTGGGTTTTGCTGTTTGCTGTTTGGGTTTTTTTAACTGCCAGTTTTCACATCCCTGTAAGCCAGGCTGATTTTTACCCAAGAGGCTTACCTCAATATTGTTTATTTTGTGAGAGTTTAATAAGATGTTTTAAGTAACGAACAATCATTATTGGCATTTTAATGTTTAAACATTTTCCCTTGATTCATCTTGATTATTTCTGTCATCTTTAAACCATCCCACTTACAGTGCTGAGCACCTGTGTTTCAGGTAGGTCTCCATTAAAGTTGTAGTTGCTTGTACCTTGACAATTATTCATTTTCTCTTCTGCAATCTGTTTCTTCAACCATTTCAAAGTGATTAACATACACCTCTATAACATTAAATGAATGCCCACAATCTGGAGACCACATCACCTCAGGATTTCCAACAACACTTCCATGTCTGTATTGAGACTGATGCCTGAATATGTTTTGCTTGGATTGAAATCCCACCTGAGAAGCACCGTCCTCACACCTGAAAAATACATGCCTACAGGGTAAGGGACAACTTTTAGTGAGATTGTCATGTTCTGTAGTAAATAACTAATACTCCAAATAATGTTTTAAATGCTTTGGATAAAAATGTCTTATTAGCGATTACTTGACTCCAATTTGCCAATGACTTACGAAACAGGCATATTGTTTTTGGCAGTGGTCAACACCACTTGTTTTGGACGCTCAGGCCCACACTGATTACATGGAGTAATTTATTAGTTTGGTCAGGCAAGTGTTTCTACTAGGTCAATTTTTATTCATAAGTAAGCAGTTTCCATTTCTCTTGCTTATTATCTAGGCAATTGTACAAAAATGGTTTATTTGCCTCTCTTCTTCCTTAGTTTTATGAGCAGCTAAAAATACCTCTGCGAAAACTAACAGTAACAAGGCTTTTAAAAATCATCAGAAATTGAGTGAGTTGCTCCTCAGAGTTATTGTTTTGGGTCCCGTACACAATAAAACAATATAGGATGAGAATCTGTGAAGTTTTTTCCTGCAATCTGCTTTGGAGTAAGATTTAATCTTTCTGAAGAATTTGCAGGTTGTGCACGATCACAATATAGTTGCCAAAAATACATATTTTAAAACTTATTTTAAAGCACTGAGGCCCCCACAGAAAGGGAAAAGGAATTAATCTAAATGGAAAACATCTGCACATTTCAAAAAACATGTTCAGCATAATTATTATTTATATGCGCTCAAGTTAGGAGAGTGATTTCTATTGTGTCTTATTATGGAAAATCCTGGGTAGAGTAAGAAAATATAGCATAAAAATACAGTTATTTGTCCAAGAGGTTTGGATTTTAAGATAAGGAATTGCAGTGCAATTCCACAGCAGCTTGACCTAATATAACCAGCTTAGCCAGCAAAATGTGATTGCTTTTCAGTCATTTCAGCTCTCTGCAGTGGCTCACCACCTGCTTATATGAACACCAGCATTAGGGAGGGAACAGGGATGTGCTGCTGGGGGAGGGCGAGGGTATTAGAGGGAAGAAATTAAGCGAGCTGGTGCCCCAGGATCCTTGACTTTGACAAAAGTAGCCAGGGAACTTGCACCTGAGCTCCAATTAATGAATATTACCAGGCCTGTGCAGTCTCTTCAGACAAGGGGTACGCCAACAGAGTCCCATACATTCATAATCCTACATCAGAATTCAGAGGTGTCATTCCCAGTCACAGCTGTTAGATAAATGCTTAAACATCTGAGCAACCACTCCCCACTGGAAAAAGCCACCAAACATCTACGTTTTGAAGTGTAGTCTAGCACAACCCTAAAGAACAATTATGCTGCCTCCAGAAATGACCATAACCCAACCATAATTCACAGCCTTGATTTCTCTCATGCTGCTGACTTCTCCTCACCCCTGCAAAAACCCAGATGAGCATAATCATAGAATCATAGAATTGTTGAGGTTGGAAGGGACCTTTAAGATCATCGAGTCCAACCTTTAGCCTACCCTGGCAAGAGCCACTTCTAAACCATGTCCCTAAGTGCCCCATCTACCCTTTTTTTAAACACCTCCAGGGATGGTGAATCCACCACCTCCCTGGGCAGCCTATTCCAATGTTTAATAACCCTTTCAGTGAAAAAATGTCTCCTAATATCTAATCTAAACCTCCCCTGACGTAACTTGAACCCGTTTCCCCTCGTCCTATCACTTGTCACCAGGGAGAAGAGGTCAGCCCCCATCTCTCTACAACCTCCTTTCAGGTAGTTGTAGAGGGTGATAAGGTCTCCCCCCAGCCTCCTCTTCTCCAGGCTAAACAACCCCAGCTCCCTCAGTCGTTCCTCATAAGGTTTGTCCTCCAGACCCCTCACCAGCTTTGTAGCCCTTCTCTGGACACGCTCCAACACCTCAATGTCCCTCTTGTAGCGAGGGGCCCAAAACTGAACACAGTACTCGAGGTGGGGCCTCACCAGTGCCGAGTACAGGGGGATGATCACTTCCCTAGTCCGGCTCACCACACTCTTCCTGATACAGGCTAGGATGCTGTTGGCCTTCTTGGCCACCTGGGCACACTGCTGGCTCATATTCAGCCGGCTGTCAACCAACACTCCCAAGTCCTTTTCTGCCGGGCTGCTTTCGAGCCTCTCTGCCCCAATCCTGTAGCGCTGCATGATAAACGGCACTGAACCATAAGCTAATATACCTCCTTGCATCTGCTACAGAACTGAAAACAAACCAACAAAAATAACTCTTTACCCAACATCCCATTCATTCAAACTTAGCTTAAGATCTCTTGTACCAGTTTATTGAGCTGGGGATTTTAGACTGTCGGGCAGCACAGGCATGTCTGAGCTTCATACACACCTATGCAGGAACAAAAAGTACCCCAACAGAAGCAGTTCCGTCCTACACGTTGTACAACCACCGTGCTGGTTGGGGACTAAAACACGCTCAGCCTCTAATTGCATTGTACGACTAAACTGAAGCAGTTCATAATATGGTCCTAAATTAAGAAGCCATATTCCAAAGTGAAACAACAAAAGGCATCCTCCTGATCAGAAGGTGAATATTTCAGAGCCTCAACACACCTCAGCTCAAACAATTTTTATGCATCTTGTAACACTTCAGGTTTGCCACTCTTTCATATGCATTGAACTCATTGTTTAGTCACAAGACGACTGACATGAAAGTTGAGCTACTGGATTGGGTATGCTTTTTTTTGGTATTTGTGTGTGTAGATGTATATATATATGTTTGACATCTTTCAAGAACATAATATGCTATGAAAAATTACAAATTACCATGAAACTCAAGCATAAAAGCAAAATGTAAAGCCTACTGCAGTATCAGAAGTAGATGATCCAGTTAACTGTATAGAAACAGTTGACAGCAGATTAGATAACTGGCCCAGCTGCTCAAATCAGGAATAAAAACATTTTATAGCTAATGAGGCTTGTATGTGATTTGATATGGCTATGTGCTACAGTGTTCCGATACCTCTCACAAGTTAAGTCTGTCCACTTTCAGAAGGGGGGTCCTGGGGGACAGAGAGAGAGGGTAGCAAGCTATTTCTCAGTCCAGTAATGCTTTCATGATGTATTGTCTAAATTACCCCAGTGGGGTGGGGGTGGAGGTGTGTATATAAAGCTAAAGACACACACACCCAACCCAACAATCTAGAAGTCCCAGCTGAATTTACTTGTACAGGAATGCTTTATTTGTCTATAAAACACATCAATCTGATACATCTATCATGCATAAAGTTTAACACTTGCATCATTTATAGTATAACATCTGTTTATTTCTGCTAAAGCATAATGATATTCCTGGTGATATTTAATTTGACATCATTCAGAGTCACTAATTCAAGTATTCTTAAAAAAATAAAAAAAGAAAAAAGAAGGAAGAACAGGGGCCACGTAATTAACTAGTAATCCCAGGAGCCCTGGAAATAACAAAGCCAATTTTCAACAACTTTAAATCTCTGCACTTCACACAAATGGGAAGACAAGTTAAGAGGGCAAGCTCCACTTACTTGAAGCACTAGAACCTCATTTGGGGAAATTTCATAGCATCACAGTGCTTTCTATAGCAAAAGTTAATGTACAACTGAAGTGCATAGACATGCATTCCCAGCACAGATCAGGCTATGGCTTCAAGCTGTTCACCAAAATGAGGGGCACCGTCAGAATTCACATCTGAAATCACTGCAGAGGAATTCTGCAGCAGAAGTGGAGAAAGAATGCTGCCTTAAATTGTGTTTTTAACTCTATCGTCCCCCTCTTCTTGAGATCCAGTTTCCCATACCACTTTTTAACATGTACGATGTATGCAGCACATTTTCACGGACAACAGCGTCCTTAATTACTTGAGCCTTACAAAACAGCCTACACTGTGCATCAGGATAAGACTTTTTCCTCAGGACTTTTTTGGTTGCACATAATCAAAGTCAGTATCATAACAAAGAAAAACAACTTTTTACAATTCAGCTTTTCTACAGTTCCCTCAACCAGCTAATATTCGATACACCTCAGAAAAGGATTTACCTCGTTATCTGTTCCCACATCCAACATCACTGGTAGACACTCATGAGGTTTTACTCCTCCACATGCCGTATAAAGTGCCAGTTTGCCAACTGGGATGCCCATTCCATAACAGCCAAGGTCTCCAAGACCAAGAATACGTTCTCCATCTGTCACCACAATAGCCTGGAGGAAGAAACAAAAGCTTCTTTGCTTGTATGTACTAAGTATCCCATTATCTTCTTATCATCATATTTTAATTTTCATGTAAAAAATCGTAACAGGTACAAACAAATTAATAGTCCAGCAAAGGCTCAGAATTGTTTTATTGTATTTCACCGTGTATTACGCTATTTTAGACTCTTGCTTCACTGTAAATGGGACGTTCATAAAAAACTTTAAAGAATACACAAGAGACTTATTTAGTATTACGTTACAAGGAAATTGCAATTGTTCCCTCTTATGTTTTTCTGTCAAAAGTATGAGAACAGAATAGGAAGGGAAAGGAAGTTATCTACAAAAAAAGAAGTCTGGACTCCTGGGTTTTGTCATGGCTGTTTTCAGCAGAATCAGAGCCAGCCACTCCTGCTAGCCTTCAAGAGGGCTGTCTACAGCCACCTAGTTCTTACCCTTCAAAGATGTATGTATTCTTCCCTTGAGCAAATAACACATTCCATCATACTTGTATGTATGAGGAAGTATGTGTTCTCATTGACATAAATACAGGAACTCAGTAAACTCCACTAAACTGCTAAAAAGGAAAATTTTTCATAGTAAAGGACAGAAGTGCTCAGTATGGCAAGCAGCTGACAACACAATAATTTCCTTGTCAGACTCTGTAACAAGCCATTTTAGTTGGAAATTTAATATTTTTTTTGTGAGAGAACTCATCAGGTATCATATGTGGAGAACTATTAACCCAAACACTAGATCAGGTTGCCAAGAGATCTTGTGGGGTCTCCACCTTTGGAGATACTCAAAACTCAGCTGGACACGGCCCTGAGTAACCTGCCCTGGCTGACCCTGCTTGAGCAAAAGGATGAACTAGATGATCTCCAGAGGTGCCACCGTCCTACCACAACCACTCTGTGATTCCCTGAAATGCAGAAAAAGCATTCAGGGTTTTTTTTTAATGCATAAGTCAATGATGTAATTGACCAATTAATCAGTAAAGGTTGCCTACAGCTAAACAAGGGTTTAAAAGTCTCAAACATTGTCTGTTACAGGATTGTTTCTATTTAAAAAATGAGCTAAGAAATCACTGAAATCTAATTGATAAAAAGCTTGTAAAAGTATCTTAACCAAGTCACTTTGGGTGCAAACCAGTGTCAGCTTTGTCATGCAACTAAAACTGAACTTACCTTGATGACACTTTCTGGCCAGGATTTAAGCATTGTAGCGATGTGTCCCCGGTCATGGATAGTAATAAAAAGGCCTCTGCAAATAAAAAAAATATGCTTTTCATATAAAAAGGCAATTAAATACTTCAGTATAAATCAATTAAATAATAAATTAACTCTATGAAAATGTGTTTCCAACTTACATAGATTCAGTTCAATAAGTGCTCAATTTTGTATGAATGAGTAAATTAAATGTCTGCATTTCCTAGAAGTCAGAGACACGTAACTCAGTAAAACTTCACTGAGCAGTGAGAACCTGTAAGAGTAATTTCTGAAAATTGCTAAGTTTGATTTTAAAACTCGCTGAGCACTTATCTGTTCAAATGTGTTCGTTAATTGTCCCAGACCACAAAATGTGTCCATATGACAGTTATCACTAGTTCCCCCATAGTCATAAAGTTTACAGACAAGAATAGGCCAAAGTTTTAATCTATGAACAAACCTGAAATAAGCCATATATTACCATTACATAAAATAATTCAAGAACATTCAGTTATGTGTTTAGAAAACAGCCTGCCTTTTTAATTAGATTGTCCCTTTGACACCTACAAAAGTGGGAAATTATCTTCTCTATATCTCTATATGAAAAACTCTTCGATTTGAAAGCACGTAGCACATCTTACAGTGCTAAGCATACCAAATTTTTACTTTGAAGAGTATTTGCAAATTGGCCTTTAGTTCCACCACTACAGAAGAGTATAAAAGAAAATGAGAGAAAAGTGTAATTCTCATTTCTTATTTTTATGTATTATAGAAGCAAAATCAATAGAGTATCTTATCCTACTCTTCAGCATTTTATTCTTCATTCAATTTACTTGACATGCAGCTATATATCCAGATCCACTCAGACCTAATTTAATTCCATTTCTTATCTATTTTTCTCATATGAGGTAGTGGGAAAAAATTCTCACACTAAAGTCAATCTCTCGAAAACCATGAAGAAAACATCCGTGATGAAAACACGCCAAAGATGCCTTCTTGTAATTAAACTTTGCACTAGTAAGTATAAGGAGCTGTCTTCTGGAATTACTTTAAAGCATTTCATCCACCTATCATAAAAATTGTAAAGTAAAAATTAGAGAAGACTGTTGAAAAATAATTTAAGTCTACTACAATATCTCTGTATTCATAGAAGTGGGTACGTGCCCGTGTGGGTCTAAATAAAACTAATAACTCAGGGAGATGCTTTTCAGATATAACTGCAAGTATTCCAAGCCAAGCAAAAAATTTCCTGCAATGCTAAAAAGTATATTAGTCAAAACACCAAAACGAGTCCAAAAATTGTATTTAATGTCATATGTTTATATATTTCATACATATTAGATTATACATAAAAATTATCATGGGATATATATTTTTATATTGAATTTTAGATTTAATTTCATATTTAAGTGTCTTCTCCTCTTCGATGTCAAAAAATATACAATTGAAATTGTTTATTGTTTTAGACAAAAGGCAGTGTAAGACACATTACAGTTAGCCAAAGTATTTCTTATCTTAAAGCTAATGATTCAGAAACAGAAACTGCTGCCTCAAGTAGCTAATTAAGTAAAAACTGTCATGTTGAAAAGAAAAATACATATGCACTGTATAAAGGAACAAAAAAAACCCCCAATCAGTCATTTCTGGTTAGATATTTTTAACTGTTTAGGTTTCATTTTATGCATTTCCCCCTAGAACTGGGAACTCTGCCCCTTCTGCTTCCACTCCCCATGCTCAGAACAAACACACCAGGCTGCATGATTACATCTATCGGTTGTCCCTTACGAAGTAACGCCTGTCATCGGATTCATTCCTCCACCCCAGTGGAAGTGACAGTCCTCGGGAGCGGGAGGGCAAATATTTACAGCACTTTGCAGAAGTTGTGGTATTTACAGCCTACCAGCATTTCTGTTTGTGAGCCAGCGACCTGACAAAAAAGATGGTCCTAACAGTGAAACGCAGCAAAGCAAAATAAATGTGGGTGCTTCCTTTCTGATGTATTGTACAGTGAGTCATTTTATAAAACGCTGTGTAAAATCAGTTAAATCATATGTTAATATGTTAAATCATAAAACATAGTTTATCACAATTGCCAGCCTCAAGAGACAGTCAATCGTGAGAGATAAGCGTGCGAAAGAAAACGAAGAGAGCAGGAGAAAAGCTACCTAGAGGCATCACCCCTCTCCATCTCCTCGCCCTCCAATTTACACCGACCTAATAGATTCGTGTTAAATGAAGCAAGATTTTGTATTGATTTTCTAAAGAGCGGCAGCCCAGCCCAGTGTGGTTAAATGACCCCTTCCTTGCAAGCTAGGGAGAGAGGTCTCCATGGAATAAATTCCCTGGCAGAGGAAAATAAAGGCAGGGTGGCTCCTCCAGAAGGAATTTTGTTAGAACATTTGTAAGGACCTTTGAATAAGTATTGAGAGCGTTTTTCAGAAATCTGTTCAAGCAGGATCACATTCAAACAACAATGGAAAATAGGGGCTGAAGTGTAAACAGAGTCATGTTGAAAGCATTTCACTTCCCTCCTTCTCCCCTTCCCTCCATTCTTTCTGTAGATTAGTAAAACGTTTCTGGATGCATTGTCCTGACTGGGAAAATATCTGTGGACTTAAGAGACAAGAATCTTTTATTCAGTTATCTGGATCTGTTTTCCTTATCTTTCATTTCTTTAGTTAAACCACTTTTCTCCTTTAAGGTGTCCTCCGCAAGAAGCTACACCAGGTTACAAGAGGAATCCCAGCTTGCAACAGCATCAGCCACAAGAATATTCAATCTACGTTACCATGATTGAACTCGCTGGCAATTCCACCTGCAGGCAACCACCAAAAGGTAGCACGACTTATTTTTTCTTTTCCATGAGGTCACACCAGGTCCAGGAAAAGCACCAACTGCACAAGGCTATTACAAGTGGGATAGGGTCACACAACCTAACAAGGCAGCCAACTATTTGGCTACATAGCAGACATTATAGTTATTCTTTGGCTGTCACAGCACAGCCATGAGAAGAAGCAAGAAAGGGGCAAGCTACACAATTTAAATTGGATTAAATTATATGTGTATTTCAGTCCAGAAATAAGACAAAATTATCCATTTGAGTATAATGTTAATAATAACAATAATGCAAATCTACCTGGAACTTGTCTGAGCGCATATGCAGAAGGACTCATATTCAGTCACTTTGGCCCCAGCTAGCCTTCAGTTCAGCACTGGTTTATACTGGTCTAGCCAAAGGGATCACTTCTACTTAAGCCCACTTCAGATAGCTAGGTGATATATGAAACTACAGTGGAGGAATAATTACGCGAATAAATAACTATGCCTCCTTTCTTCTTGTCACACCACCACTAAGACCACAGCCATGAAGAGTGAGGGGAGAACCCACGCTAGGACATCAGGATCCACTCAACAAAGGGTGGATCTATTTTGGGTCACTGAGCAGATTTTACCAGTTATGTGGAGGTCATTCTACATCACATAATTTGGCTCTGTTTTATTAGAACTCTGATCTGTGAGAACAAAGTAAACAGAATTAAATGGAGTATTTGTTTATTGTGCTTCAAGGAAATAATGTTCCACCAGCAATGTATTTCGCTATTTTCTATTAAAGCATAGTTTAGAAAAATGTGTCACAGTAACAGAATAATCCTTTCTTTCCTCTTATAACAATAAAGGGAGGCAATCTAACATGTCTCAGAAAATGCCAAACATTTTTTAATGAAAAAAAGTTCAAACTTTTCTCACAACCCTACATGTTCAAAACTGTTACTTGAATTTATGAACTGTACATAGAATTATAATAGAGGTGACTTCACTTTCCCAGGCAGCCTAAATCAACACGCTTAAAAATAATAATAATAAAAAATCTCAGGGACCAGCCTCAGCTAATTTCTGAGCCTAGACTTTCTTAAACTCCTGCTCTTTGCAAGAAAGAGGTCAACTATTTCCATAGTCCCTGTTGCAATTCACTCCTATTTTTGTTAAAATTATACAAAGCGATACAATACAAAAATTGTGTGAGAAACTCAGAGTACCTATATACTCCAGAAGAACAGTCTGCTCTTTTTTTCACCAAGAAATAATAACATTTGCCATTGTAACTGTTCAATATGGTCTCCTGTCATCATATAAAATGCCCACACCATGTGTTTTCCTCCCAGCAAACTTAGTTGCCAAAATGTCACAACCCAGTTGGACTGGATGCATTTTCAAATACAGCCAGGGCTGCCCCGAGACCCACCGTCAGGTCTCAGCACATCCCCTCTCCCACCCCATGTGGGATTGGGGAAGTGGGGAACCAGGGGCTGACGTTCATTAACTTGCAAGACGGCAGCTGTAACGCTCCTGATCCATCTCCAGGAAGCGGGCAAATCACACAGACATCGTCCCATCAGCCCTTCTGTACCTGAAACAGTCTCCAGAGCTCGCATACATCATGTATTTTATAAATGGTAACCCAACAGAGCAGGTGAGAGTAAAAAAAGGGAGAAGTTGCCCATAGCATTACAGACTGAAGGCAAATGAAAAAGAGAAAAAAACTGCATATGGGTGCTGTCCTATTACCTTTCTCCAACGAGTCTGGACTCTCACACCCTCTGAGAGCCTGATCCTTGCTACCAAAGCATGTAATCTCTACAATGCTACCCTGAGTGCACACAGACTTTCGCAAAAGGAACCTTTTTTGATTGAAAAATTTTGCTTTCACTTTGTCAGAATGCAAATCGGGTCAACTCAGGCTCCAGAACTGGGCAAAGAAGCCAGACCTTTGTACAATAAAAAGCAACCCGATGAAGTAATTCCTCAACTGCTCTCATTCAAAAAAAAAAAAAAAAATTACATTTTTTAAATAACCTGAGTAAAACATTACAAGGTTTACACAGCAAAACTTTAAAACCAATTTTACATGGTACATAAAGCAATTATAGCTTGTCGCTTTGCTAATAATCCCAAAGTCTCTACTTCATTTTGGAAACCATAACATCCACCTCAAACTATTCCAGATGAAAATTAAGAATACTTCATAGGAAAAACAACACTTCATGGACTTTGTCATCACAGACTTTTTGAATCAATTATATAAGATACTCATTATTGTATGTCTAGATAACACTGCTTTTTAATTAGCGCCTCACCTCCTTTACTTACAAAAGCAAACAGCACAGCACTTTGTGATCTAAATATTCAGACTGTAACGATGCATCCTTTTCACACAGCGGCAGAGTAGATCAAATCGTATCTTCTTTATATTCACTTCTTAAAACATGAATTTGTTGATTTAACTATATTCCTAAAGTATCGTTCATCTAGACAACCAGTTTTTATGTATTGTTGCTTAACCACATAATGGCAATTCAATGGGATGTGTTTGTTTGAAAAAGAAGAGGCAGACTTTGAGAAATACTGTGTTTTAAAAGCCAGAGCTGTTTTGCTCCAGAAGCTACTTAAATTCTTCTGACAGTTGCTCAATAAATAACTTAATTACTTACACTCTAATAGACACAAATAGAACTATTTGAAGATTGTGAATGAGAGAATGGTTTACCACAGCCAGACCCATTCATTTTTAGGACAAAAAATAACCCACTGTTCTGCTTCAATAGCTATCATGTTTGTATTATTTTATGCTAATATTAATTGCCAGAAGAACCATCAACATCACCCATGTATCTACTAGGAATCTTACGATGCTAATGATGCATTTTTCAAAAAGCTTTTAAATGTTATTTAAACTGTGAAGCACTCAAACAAGTGAGATCACTGTCCTTCTATTTACTTCAACAACTTGTGCTGCCCTGGCTCATTGAAACATGGAATATTTCCAGTAGTTAGACAATAGTGTCCTTTAAGCCAGTTTTCATTGACCTTTAAATCACCATCATTTGCTCTCAATAACCATTAACAAGGACAAAAGTGAAGACTTATTAAAAAGGCTTCTTCTTAGGGCATATCCACTTTAATTAAGAAGTCACTTCTGAAAAGAGACACTATCTTCCATTTGTAGAGCAGACCTTATCTGCTGCAAAGGAACGAAGGAAACCACCCAATTTATGTCACAGCGATAGAGCAGTTCTTAATGCAAGGAGCTGCAGTGCTAAGAGGTAAGAAGTCAGGAGGCAGGCAGGCTGATGTGAAAGAGTCCAGGTTAAACTTGTCATACAAGATTGCCAGTGAGCATCCAGGCACAGAGCAGAGCTGTTTCACCCAGGCTTGAGCTGTTTGCGTACAGCAACATCTTCGAGACCCGCATCCCAAAGGCAGAGAGATCACAGCATCATCAAGGTTGGTTAGGACCTCTGGAGATCACCCAGTCCAAGCCCCCTCCCCAGGCAGGGTCAGCTAGAGCAGTTACTTTGCCTTGGCTTCCCCTGAGGTAAAAATTTGGCAAAGACCATGAATTTTCCCTAGGAGTGTTAGCAGTAAAAAGAAAATAGCTTGTCTAGCAGAGTTCACTGTTCCTAAAATCAAATGCTTTTTTGGATTGTGCGACATTTCAAACATACACAGAAACCTATCCCTGCTGTCAGTGGAAACCATATCAGCAGACAGAGATTGAAAATAAATCTCTTGTATTTTAGTACATAAAGGTGGGCATAACACTCTGAAAAAGAGCTCAATTTACCACCTGCACATTTTAAGATAAACCCAAACTATTTAATCTTAAAACAAAACCAAACAACGTTTCGTATTGTAAGCATTACATCGAGGGAGAGAAGTAACAAAGAGACAGCAAAGAAATTATTGGAGCGATTTTTAAATCTTATAAAATGGACATTTTCTTCCTCAAAAACTTTTACATTGAATAGAACTGAATATAGGTATAGCATGAGTACTGTGCCCTGCAACTACTAAAATAGTAGACGAGATTAAAAATAATGCCATTTGAATTGAAAAGCAAGCAATTATTCAGACTCAGTTACTTCATAGTCTATTCTCCTATCATTCACAGAAATTACATTCAAATCATTTTCTGCTTTAATTTTACTCTAATTTTAATATTTGACTCAGTTATAGACTTCTAATTCAAACAGAAAAAAAAAAGATGGGCTTGAGTTTACTGCCTGCTAGAGCATAACAGCATCTTCCTCGGGTTCTCACAGTAAATCCGTGATCTCTCAGAGCATTATCTGAGGGAGAAGCATAACGTCCTGCTAATGCAAAATAATCCATTCTGGATTCCCCTACATCCACACTGGTTTTAATATTCCTGCAAGTTATTTGTTGCACTTATTAATATGTCTGGCTTACACGCGCCTCAACTTGCCATCAGAGTGGGTAAGGGGCAAGTGCAGCGCAGAGAGACCTGCAGGAAAGGAAGCTCCCAAGAGAGCAGCAGGAGGCACAAAGGGTTCAAAACCACTTGGGTTTCATTTTAAACAGATGAGTCCATCGAGGCCAACCAAACCACCTAAAGCATAGCCCTGATCTCAGGATCAGGTGCCAGTGGGAAGATCCCAGCAAAGTCCGTATGCATCCACCTTCTGCTCTGCCCCTGTCCCGTTTTTGGGCCTGCAACCACATCCTCCTGCGAGACCCTGGGCTCAGCCTTCCTGGACCTGAGCCTCTGCTGAATGGCCTGGAAACCTATAAAGTATTGCAAAATGGGGTTTTGAGGAAAGAGAAGAGAGTCTGCAAAACTGCACCCTCAGCAAGTTTTTAGACAACACCAAGCTGAGTGTGCAGCTGACACGCCTAAGGGACATAAGAAGGACATGGATCTGTTGGAATGGGTCCAGAGGAGGGCCATGAAGATGAACAGAGGGCTGGAGCACCTTTGCTATGGGGACAGGCTGAGAGTTGGGGTTGTTCAGCCTGGAGAAGAGAAGGCTCCAGGGAGACCTTATTGCAGCCTTCCAGTACCTAAAGGGGGACTACAGGAGAGATGGGGACAAACTTTTTAGCAGGGACTGTTGCTATAAAACAAGGTGTAATGGCTGTTAACTGAAAGAGAGTAGTTTAAGACTAGATATAAGGATGAAATTTTTTACAATGAGGGTGCTGAAACACTGGAACAGGTTGCCCAGAGAGGTGCTTTCATCCAGCTGCTCACCTGCTTCTATAATACCCATATCCTGGCCACAAGAAAATAAGAATTCTCAGTTTAATGTGATAAAGAACTGGAATTTTGAGCAAGATGCTTTTAGATATGATGCTTTTAGAGAGCTGTTTGCACAAAGGATGAACACCTGACAGCAAAACATTTGTTATAAAAAGGTGACAGATATAATTTTCCAGTAAACACTGTGCTACAAGCATCTTCTTTCTACTGTAATCAGCAATGCAGAGACAACAGGCACAGACTACTTCTGATCCTAAACCAAAGGTGTACACCTCTTTACTTGGCATTTAAATGGCGTTTGTTAAATGTTCTCTAACTACAAAAACTATTCCGCTTATGCATGACAGTTTATTCTGTTGTTCTGCCCTCATGACCAACAAGCTGAGCTTTGATGGCTACCCAGGAAACACAAGAAGCTTTAAGAGCAGATGAGGAATTTCAGGCCCCACTTAGTGCTTTACAGTAACACAGAGTTTCCCCGCTAACAAGTAATCCTATCACAGAACTGACTTCTCAGGCTAGCAATTTTTTCCCTGTCACATTTAAAGATAAGATTATTGTTCATAAATTTGCATGCAAAAATATAAATCATTTTCTAGTGACAATGTGACTAGTTTTGTATTAAACTTAAATTCCAATTATTTGGAATATTGCGTTAGTCTCACCATAAGAAGCTAGTAATTATGAAATTTTCTTTATTGGTATTTTGTGCATTTCCCTTTTGCTCATATTTTAGTGGTTGGGATCACTGAGTAGCCTTATAACATCATTTGACAATTTTTTTATGAAACAAAAACTGAAGTAGCTTTAAGGACAATGTTTTACTTAGGCTACACATATCCATAAAAACTTTCTGAAAACCAGAACTAAGCCTGAGTACATTCCAAAACAAACAAAAGTGTTTGACTTATTGAGACAATCTTCTTTAAAAAGCATATAATAACTGAAATCTCATAGGTTAGAGTCTTAGTTAAAATTTGAGTACTTTTAAAACACAGACCTTAAGCTAAAATGTTTTGGAATATTCAATGACATGTTACAAGAACTAGTCAAAATATAGATTGATTTAGTTTGAACTCCAAAAAAGTGCTGTGGTAGTACGTCCTGGGCATAAGAAGGGTTGGCTGTACATCCATCTCACACCCAATTTTTATTGTTTTCTTTTAGCCTCTTGATTTTAACCAATTCATTACAATTACTGCACCTATATCAAAGCTGCAATAATTTCCGTCATTTTTTGTCCGTATTTTCCATTTTCAAAAATGTAAGCTTTAAAAATAGAAAAATGCAAACAACCTGATCAGTAGCACTATTGCTGCTCTTATTTCCTTTTAAATTTACAACATGCATGAATGTATAAGATAAACAAAATTTTTAGGACTACCCAACAACAGCTTTTAACATGGGAAAAAGGCTGCAGGTCCAGCTCTCTCTCAGACAGAGAAACTGAGGCATACATGATTATTTCTAATGCTCTGTTACTTAATGTTAACAAAGTTCCAACATATCAGTTCTTCCCTGAAATTCTTCTCATTTGGAACAAGTGAGTATTAAAATTCTACCAGAAAAACCAAGGAAATTTATATTTATATTGTCTGTATAACGTGCATTTAATTATAGGGAATGGAATATATTTGATTTTCTGACTCGATTAAAAATTACTAGAAGCCTTTATCTTAAAATTTGAGAAAAAAAATATAATAGATGGAACCCCAAGGTAACATTTTAAGCATTAGACATCTGGAACGTATCTGGCCCACTGTCATAAAAATTAACCTCATACATTAGAGGCAAATGGTCTTGCACTTTCCCTCCTTTTTATATAAATTCAGTCATGACCCCATGTAAAGTTTTTCATTTCATAAAGTCTGTATTAACATTTTTGGGAAAAATTGCAGCATGCTGTATCAGCTAACACAAATGGCTAATATTATTGCTAGCCTTTACTATAGATCTACTTGAAAAAAACCCAGCACAGGATATGGAACGGATGTAGTGAGGAGTCATGGAAGCAGTCATATGCGGTGATGGAGGTACTCAAAAAGCATCATCTAGCAGTCACAGTAGAATTCTTTCTGAAACAATATTTGTGAGCTTCCTAGGTGTTCGAGGGACTTGAAGGCTCAAGTCCAACATCAAAAGAGGCACAGGCTTTTCTGAGGACACTGCCATGGAAAGTCTATAGGCAATATATTCATTCATCTTTCAAAGGTAACACTTCTTTCACAGTAAAGCTTGAATGCAATGTACTGACCACTCACCTAATGACTGAGGTTACAACCATCCTCAAGAAGAACTTCATTTTAGTGTGTGCACTGGAGTATTTTTACATTCTATGTGAAGTGGCAAACTGAAAACAGAAACAGGTGCATTGCTTGCTGCAAATGGAAATAGGGCAGAATTGAAATCCTTTTAGATATGCTATTTACTTGAGAATCACAAATCCCCCATGCTCATATTCTAGTTATTTCATAGAATGACAGAACGGTTTGGTCAGGATCATGACCTGTGGTCAGGCAGAGGTCAGGATGACAAATGACTCACTAACCTTTCTCTACCCAACTGCAAATTACACTACGTTAATGCTACTCTACAATAGATTTGGTAAAGTTATTATGACCTAGTCTTTTTATGTTTGTTTTAAGTTTATTATAATTCACATTGCTGACCCTTTTTATTGAACAGCGCACATAAAAGAACAGTTGTAAAAGCTATAGAACTTTGCTAAAAAGGATGGATGCCATGCAAGAAATAAAAGGGTTCATTTCTAACCCTAAACTTTTCTCTTGCCTTTTCCAGAAGCCTCATATCAGCAGGGACATATGGCTGTCTCAAAAGCATTGTGTAAAAATCTCCCCAACTAAAAGCATCTAGCTGTAAATAGAGAAACACGAGATACATTGAAAAACACAATCATCCCATTGTTACCCTCTTAAAGGCTGAAAATCTTTATGACTTCTCCGCACTTTCAATTTTCCATTTTAAGGCCTATTTACCCTATCTATTTAGAAAGCTTCTAGACAGAAATAGACAGCAATGATGTTAGAATATCCAAGCTACTGCAAAGTTAGAATGTTTTTGCTGGGGTTCTTCCTTCCTCTTTTGGACTTCACCCAATACAGTTACAGGAATAACTGATTGTTGGGTTTTTTCAAAGCTACTATATCTTGTATTGGAAATGCAACAATGAGACAACGTTGGACTGCTGAGTAATGAGAGTATTTTTTGAACAGAGAAGCTGCTGAATGTGTAAGCAGGGGATTTGGGTGGTGCTGAAGGACGTGCAACAAATGTACAGAAAACGAGAGCTGGAGAAATTCCAGTGCAAGCACACCCCTAAAGGAAAACATGCTCTGGACGTGAGCTGGGATATATACAGAATGAGCTAATAAAGCATTGTAATGTTTCTAAGTCACTGGTGTCTCATCTGAAATACTACTGGGTACCTCGTTTTGCAACATCAGGAGATAGCAATGGGAATTACTGGGGACTTGGAAAAAACTCTGCACTGAGGCAGAGAGCAGGACTCTTTTATCTCTAAGAAGATCTCAATATAAAAAAACCCCACACTAAATGCTTATCAATCACTGCAACATGCTCACGGTGCCTACCCATGCATCCGTAACTGGTGGTGATACCTACTTGTAAACACATGCAGTAATACCATTTATGTCTTAACCCGTTATGTAAGCCCTTTCCCTTCCACAGCATAGCCATAGGAAGGGAGAAAAAGACACACACCTTTTTCTTGGTACTTCTCAAGCAATGAATTGCAAGTTTAAACAGCGCAAAGAAGGGCAAGAGAATAGCCTGTGAGCGTACACACTTCCCATTGCAAGAACAGCTAACAGCCACAGAAACCACAAGGTAACATATAAGTCTTCTAAAAGGACCTTTTTTTTTTTGTCAGTCTAGAAGGCTAAGCATGCCTGGCACCAAAGGCGTGCACAACAGGCTCAATAAATAAGCTGTGGCTTCTCCTCCCTTCCTGACCTCTTTTCACCAAAACCCAGACCATTTATTCTCATTTATTCTTATAGATAAAGTAGTTTCTAACTTTATAGTTTCTGGCTGTATTTGGCTGCACTGAAAGATTTACCTCACCTCCTGCAGCAAATCTGTTGCATTGCTCTAGAGAGAAGCCTAGGAGTAAACTAACATATACATCATACACAGTGATGTGGTGGCCAGAGTGCTGGAGCAAAATATGGGGCAACTGAGACTGACAGCACAAACTTATTTATTATTACTAAGTATGCTCCTAAACATTAAAATGATCTGTTCTTTCCCTGAAAGCCATTCCAAATGATGAGAGATTGAGACGCTTTGGTGAGAAGTCGACATCAATATACTGAAGACCATTCATGGCAAAAAAGTTCAAGTCTCCAAGACAAGGGATTCAGATCTTAAAACTAAAATTATCACCCACTTTATGCTGGAGCCACCAGTGTCAGTGCTGTGTCTCACTTTACTTTAAGCACTGTCTTAGAGGATCTGACATTACCAGGATCATCCACAAAGGGATTCACACTCTCTGGATAAGAGAATCTGAAAATTCAAGCTGCTGTTCCAAAGGCTGATGAGACACCTGAAAAAATCTTGGACCATCCCGTTTGCTCGTGTGGCACAAGCTGCCAGTTGTCTGTATAGTACTAAATGAGTGCTAGGATGGTGCAGAATTCCAGGCCACTGATATGCAAACTATTGTCAATTGCCCAAAGCCCCTCAGTGCAGAAGGGAGGCAACTATATCTATTATTTTGCACAACAGGTAAAGAAGTAACATCCATTTGCAAACATTGCGTGGGATTTGATAGTCTGTCCTTGAAAAGGTGTTGAATGAAGGAAAGTTATGGCTCTCTTATTGAAGCAAGTGACTCTTAAAAGGTTTGCTTCAGGGGCCAAATGGTGTTGACAATTAGGGGGCTGTATAAATCTGTTAGGTTGACAGAGGCTGTTTCATGATGGGAAAATTTTGGTAGATAAATATTGCTTGAGTGGAGCAGGGCAGAGCCAATAAGTAGACCTCTCCTGTACTGTATTACCTGATACTTTAGTGTTGCTCACAAGTCTTTGGCCAAGTAGAGGTGTGAAAACTAAATAAAATCTCCCTTAAAGTACATTTCATTAAGGAATGTACTACTTCGGGAAATGGGGAAGCTTGTAAGCAGAAGGCAGTATTGTGGGCTGGCATAGAGTCAAAATCTCCCTAAAAATTCAGGAAAAAAGGAAGACATTGAAGAGTGACATGGTTATGTATTGGTACAAGTCCTAATTATTGATATGAAACTATAACTTGCCAAAAGAATATTGCTATTTTTAAAAGGCAATGATATAGTTTATTTGTTGAAACGGATATAGCCTACCTTTTATGTGGTATTGGCACTAGAGAGAAAAGATTAGTCAGAATAAAGACATTTAACTTGGGATCATGTACTTTCTGTCCAGTTTTCTGCACGTAGATCCACAAGATGACTCTTTTAACAAACCAAACGAGAAGGGTCGAATAAGCACTGCATTAATAACAGTCACACAAACTGTCCTTCCCACGTGGTGAAAAGCCTCAGTAAGAAACGTCTTTGTTTCAGACAACTCTCTCAGTAGGATGCATAGTGAGGAAGATAATCATCATATGCCAAAACCCATAGATGTGTAAGTACCCATTGGCTCGGAGTGCAGATGCCCTTGAAAAGATAAATTTGAGTCCTCCAAATCTGTGGAAGAGGGAAAACTATCTGCTCTAATGTCACACAAGAGATGGTGGAAAAGTGTAAAAAAATAACAGCACAAACCAAACGAGGACAGGGATTCCCTGCAAATAGCCAGGATGGTGTGAAGGAAGTGGAGAAGGAGACAGACAGGTAGGTATGGCCCGTATGATATTTCTGGCACTCTTGCACAGAAACCACCAAGGATGGTGTTGTAGAAGGGCCCTGAAGCTTGTTAGAAGTCTTCCATAGAAGACTGTGCTAAGAGGGGAAAAAAAAATGACCAAACACTGACTGCTGACAGACATTTTGAGAGAGTCATGTTTTGAGTAGGGATGGCCTCATTTCCTCCTGCTCACAGCCCAGATGTACTCCCTCCAGAAAAAACAGAGCAATGCACCATCAAGAGGTACAAACTCAGGTCTGAAAGCCAGAAATTTCACGCTTGTGATGTGTTTTAGGACAAGCCTTCTTTTATAACCATGATGAAAAGCCCCCAGAAGATTACCAGTGCAAGAAATCATCTATGCAGCTTGTGAGTAGGAAAAGGCTAACAATAGGTAAGCTCACACAAGACTAAGTGAAAGAATAGCTCAAAGCATGACTTCTGTAAATACCATCCTTCCACTATTGCTGTAGGTAACACCTACATGCAAGCACCAATTACACACAAAAAATAACACCACATAGAGGCCATTGTATTTCATAATGCTAGGTCAGGACTATATATTCTCAGTTTAGCATAGGCTAATCATTCATGGTTTTATTCTTAGGTGCAAGTTTATTAAAAAGAGAAAAATTCACACTAGTGGAACTTTTTGCCAAAATATTGCCAAAAGCCATAAATTTAACACAATTCAAAAGAGACCAGATGACTACGTATGTATAACCCAAAGAACATCCTCATATTTTCAAAATCAAGATATAACTTTTTTTCATTCAACTGTTTCTTAGATTGATAAATTAGCTTAACATTTACAGAGCACTCTAAGACCACAATGAGACCAACTGACATCTTCTATGCAAGATTCTCAGACCTTCCCCTGCAGCAGCATTACTGGCTGCTGACAGACCAAGTTGAATACACCTTGGACACAATCCAGTGTAGTACGTTTCTAGAAGACAGTCTAGGAGAAGAAAGGAATACAACACTCTCGCGCTGTGCCAATTCTCCTTTTAGCTTTACTAAATTCTCTCTATTAGCTTTACTTTCAAGCTGAGGAAGCAACAGCAGGCTGAGCTAAGTTTTCACTTGATGAAGGTAACAGAGCAGATGAGAATCAAGCCAAAGAGTAGAATTACTGGGTGTCATGAGATGTCATAGTGCTTGAACTCAATGGAAAGGCCATACAAAAAACAAGATGAAAAGCTGCCTGGAAAGTGTCAACTGTTGTCATCTTCATAAAAGACAAAAGTGAAAATGACAAACCAAGATATATTACAAGAGTGCCTGGTGAGGGGCTGCAACTGCCATCATCGCCAGGCTTTTGAAGTCAACAAGAGAAAGGTTGTCTATAATTAGAAGAAATGCCACAGCTATGCAAATTCTCTGTTGTAATGTTACAGACTAATGTGCCACCTGAGCCATGTTGTTAATACACACAACCTACACCAAAGCCTGTTGGAGAATGGAACTCCAGCAGACTATTTTCAAAGAAGCATTTTGCCATATTTTATGTCTTTATTGCAACACATTTTGATTCCAGAGACCGCCCTAATCATAGAATCGTAGAATCATTTAGGTTGGAAAAGACCCTTGGGATCATCAAGTCCAACCATCAACACCACTCTACAAAGTTCTCCCTTACACTATATCCCTTAACACCACATCTAAACGAGTCTTAAACACATTCAGGGATGGTGACTCCAGCACCTCCCTGGGCAGCCTATTCCAGTGTCTGACCACTCTTTCTGTGAAGAATTTTTTCCTAATGTCCAGCCTAAACCTACCCTGCTGCAGCTTGAACCCATTCCCTCTTGTTCTATCACTAATAACCTGTGAGAAGAGACCAGCACCAACCTCTCCACAATGTCCTTTCAAGTAGTTGTAGAGAGTGATGAGGTCTCCCCTCAGCCTCCTCTTCCTCAAACTAAACAGTCCCAGTTCCTTCAATCGCTCCTCATAAGATTTATTCTCCAGGCCCTTCACCAGCTTCGTTGCCCTCCTCTGCACTCGCTCCAGCATCTCAATATCTCTCTCATATTGAGGTGCCCAGAACTGGACACAATACTCAAGGTGTGGCCTCACCAGTGCTGAGTACAGGGGGACAATCACCTCCCTCCTTCTGCCGGTCACACTGTTTCTAATACAAGCCAGGATGGCATTGGCTTTCTTGGCCACCTGGGCACACTGCTGGCTCATGTTCAGCCGCTTGTCAATTAGAAGCCCCAGGTCCTTCTCTGCCAGGCAGCTCTCCAGCCACACTTCCCCAAGCCTGTAGCGATGCATGGGGTTGTTGTGGCCCAAGTGCAGGACCCGGCACTTGGCCTTGTTGAAGCTCATACCGTTAGCATTGGCCCATCGGTCCAATCTATCCAAGTCTCTCTGTAGAGCCTCCCTATCCTCATGCAGATCAACACTCCCGCTTAGCTTCGTGTCATCTGCAAACTTGCTGATGATACACTCCATGTCCTTATCAAGGTCATCAATAAAGATGTTAAACAGAAATGGTCCCAGCACTGACCCCTGAGGGACACCACTTGTGACCGGCTGCCAGCTGGATTTAACTCCATTGACCACCACTCTTTGGGACCGCCCATCCAGCCAGTGCTTGATCCAGCAGATCGTATGCTCATCCAGGCCATGAGCCGCCTGTTTTTCTGTGAGAATTCTATGGGGGACAGTGTCAAATGCTTTTCGAAAGTCTAGGCAGACAATGTCCACAGCCTTTTTCGAAAGTCTAGGCAGACAATGTCCACAGCCTAATGATGAAGGCCTTACAAGAGATTGCTTAAAAAAAAAAAAACCCATGCTTCCTTTTTTTCACTGCCAGATGAAAATTCTGCATAGTTTTCAGAGAAAAAGTACTAGGAAAAAAAGACTGTGAAACTATTGCTTTGTTATATCATTTCATATAATTTTATGTTACACAATAATCAATTTTAACTAAATGAAGGTACTAAGAAAATTATCCATAGTGTCAATCAGATTAATAAAACTCTAAAAATACATACATCTGTTTTGCCTGGCAAAAAACATCTAGAGGTGCTGAAAAAAATCTAAGGGGGCAGTTATACTGGTGAAGAAGTTAGGTGAAATGAATCCAGACCTTCTGGTTTCAAGCAAGAAAATACCATGTATCTGAGGGTGAGACAATCACAAAGAAGCACCAAGAACTGAACTTTCTGGGCTCTTGTGATCAAGGAGTACCTGAGAAGTTTTTGGCATTCAGTAAGCCTAATCTGGTTTCTGAAGAGACGTGGATGTCAAAAGCATCCAATGGAATTAAGGAAAAGAAAAATCTGGACTCCAACAAAAGCCTCATTAAAAAACCCTATGAAATGTACTGCAGGATCAACCGTGTGCTGGCAAATAGACTGCAATTTCTGCTGCCAAGGTCTAATGTTTTGTAAGTTCTGTCCCAGGAAATAAATATTTCCCTATCCTCTAATTCATTTTCTTTATAAAAGAGCGATGCTATCTTGCAGCTGACAATCTCAATACGTAAACATTACTATGTCAACAAAAACAGAACTCACACTTGCAGCACTTGCATTCAATAAAGAGCATCTGAACCATTGTAAATGTAAATACATACAATAAATGTAAATAAATACATTCCCTTTGAGGAATGAGGAAAGAAACCGATCTCAAATTTGTATGTGCTGAGTCAGTCACACACTTCAGTGAGGAGGCAATCTGGCCTAATATCAGCACTTGCAAACTGAGTATTTAGCATGATAAATTGCCTTCTGAAAAGCTGGTAATAAAGACTGTTAATAACATTCCAAGAGTTAGTGTTAATAACATTCCAATTTTATTTTTCAAATACTTGTTAAAAGTCAATTCAAAATGTAACCTTGCTTACACTTGGGGTCAATAAGAAACTTCTAGATATGCCTCGTCATTTGTGAAGAAGGAAAACAAAAAAAACCAAAAAACACCAGAGTTGAAAGAATTATTGCAGAAGAAAACTTCTGTGAGAACACTTTGCTGCACAAGATCTTTGTCTGTATGTGGGAAAAAAAAAAAAAAAGAAAAATAACTTCAAAGCTAAGGCTGGCATACTTTGCCTTTTAAGAGAGCGCATCTGTATCTTCAATATGCAGCATCAGTTTCAATATAGCTGCTTTAAAAATGGTTCCTAGTCTGCTTGACAGCGTGTGACTGCATTGGGAAGTTATTTCAGAGGAACTTTGCCATGCCTGTGTGGCTGCAATAGCTACCAGGGCTTGCTGCCTTCATATTCTGTTTGAAATGGCTTTTCCTTCTAGGAATGGAAATACATAAACAGTCACCTAACATTTTAACAACATCCAAAGTCTTCAGCATAGCAATACTTGGCAATTTTTCCTCCCCTCTCTGAATGCTGAGTTTACACAAGACCCTTAAAACTCCTGGGTGTTCTCTATGTGATGTAAAAAGTTGATTTTGGATTCTTAGAGGAAATTTCCATTGAACTTTCCCATATTTATTCTTTTTGGATGAATACAGCAACTGAAAGAACTGTTATATTTTAGAAATCCATTTATAGAAATGGATTGTTTCTTGGTAAGTCAGCAAAAGTTGTCATATGTATGTACACGCTTTGTGCAACTGAAGAATTTTTTACTTTAGGAATTTATTTTTCAAATGATGGATAGAAACTCTGCACCAAAAAGTGACCTAATATAGAGATTCTCAGATAACACTCTTAATGCTAACACGATCACTGCAATAAAACCACAACTCCATTACATTCGCAGCATAAGCCTTTAAAGCTTTTATCTGTACTGGTCCAAATTCCTTCTCTGACCTACCCTGGAGGAGCCTCTTTCTTCCCTCATCCTCCTCAATGGTTGTGAGGAAGACCAGAGAGAGAAATTATGTTTCTGTAACAATGTGGTGTAGCAGATCTGCTATCAGATCTGTACTGGTTATTCCTAGAATGATGCTCTTACTCATTAAAATGGTGGATTTTAAGCTGAATATTTGCAGGGAGTAATGCAATTTTGGGTTTTCATTTTACAAACAAATGCCAATTATTCAGACAAGCTTCAAACCAGTGAGTCAAGTTACTTTGCAGCTGGTTCTCTTGAGAAATGTTGCTTAATCAGCTGGTCAGCCATGAATGTTTCTTCTATAATTGCAAAATACTGCTTCAGGATGAAAAATATCTCGCCTAAGCCACAGTGTCCTTCTATAACTGTAAGCACATCATGTGAGCCCATATAGTCTTCTAAAAACATGCCAGGGAGTCACAGAAGATGATCTCATTTAATGATCCCATAAGACACCTATTTTTTAACTCTATAAATTAATTTTCATTATTTCTTGCCTGAAGACATATCTTGTGAGCCAGGGTCTTCTAAGTCACTTCACAACGTAAAGAAATCTAGCTGAATACAAAAAAAACCCTCACAGATTTAAATTGAATAAAAAGACATTGCCTTGCAACATCCAGTGCGCTAAGTACGATCTGCAGCAATTGGGAAATTTTTAACTTCTTCACCTATATAAACAAGTTTGTTACTAATAGGATCTTTGTTTAACTATGAAGTACCAAACATTTTCTGAGCTTTGGGAAGATACAGTAACAAAAATGTTCGGAAACAAAAAACATTCTGAAAGGAAAACATTCAATGTTGTCAGTAAAGGCGACATTTCGATAGGAGTCAGCGTAAAACAGATACACACAGTTCTTACAGATAAGACCTTTTCTTTTAAGGTATGATGAGATCATACCTTTTTCCTGACTTGTAACAACTGGAAAAAAATCAGATAATAAAAAACATGAGGATGTATAGACTGGACTAAATTTTATACCATTTTCTCCTGTTTGTTAAATTAATGTTCTTCCCTGTGCGTTCACCTCATGGAGGGTGCTGTTTATGCAGGATGCTGGTATATAACACTTAATGCTAAATGAGTCACACTCTAGAATATAATTTCAAACCAAATGAAATTGATTGCTTTGCACAGCGGGTTTTGGAATAATTTAGAAAAGGTTTTTCTTAAAAAAAAAAAAGCAAACACAACAGATCTCTGTATCAGAGCACAGAGGAAGATCACAATGTTATTCCTCAAGCAGCAAAGAGTTTGCCAAAGGGGAAACTCTTTACAGTCCCTTCCTTTGAGACATCTAATGAAGACTGGGATCAGATGGGTGGTGTGGGAAGATAAGAGCAGGTAGTGAGATAACGGGAACGTAGCAATTGGAAATTTTATGGAAAGAGTAAACATCTGACTTGGCCGATGATATTTTGTTCTTAAGAAAAAAATATTTATGAGATCCTTATTAGGCAGAAGAAGATTGTACGTGTTTTTCAGCCATCTTTACTTAAATGTGTCATTAAAACGCTTATTTGAAAGTAGTGAGGCAATTCATCAGGACTAGAAATAAAACAGACTTTTATAAATATCTTATACATCTCCCCAGACAGTCAGTCACGTATATAAAGTGCGCATAGTTGGGAAGCAGCAGACAGATGAATATAGCCAAGGCTGACTTCAGAAGCTCAAGAATAAAACTGAATACCAAAAGCCACATCAGTTAAAACATGATTTCATATTGTTTAAAACATATTTCACTCATTAGCAGCTCAGCTGCAGTGAAAAATACAGTGTGAAATACTGAATTATGGAATGTCCTAAAAAGCTATATATTTTTTAAGTTAAATGATAAGAGAAAGAAATTACGCAAGTACTATCAGCTGCCTCAAATTTGCTCATTTTCAATAAGGAAATGAGCACTTTTTTGGAAGGAAAACAGACTTTATTCCAACATTGGTAAAGAAAATCATACTTTTAAGAACATACAAATATGAGGATGTTCAACAAGCACTTGGATCGTCCCTGTCACTGTTCAGAATAGCTAAATATATCATCAGAATGGAAGCTTGCTATCCATGGGCCAGAATAACAAGGTTTTTAAAGTAGAACAGAGGAAAGTCCGTGGGGAACACAGCAAGTTAGTACAATGTTATTTATATGCACTAGTAGTTTTATGCTGCAGTCATTTGTTGAGTTGAGAAAGTTCAGCTTGCTATTCCAAAGCCTGCACAATGTATGTATTACTGCTATTATGCCTTGATTTTGAAAGCTTTTTATATCATACTTGAAACAAGAAGCAAAACAAAATGTAAGCTTGTGATGACATACATTAATGATTCAAACAAATCCATAAAATTTTAAAGTCTACTCAATTCTTATTACAGGAGAGGTTAAAGAGTGGCTTAGTTACATTGTGGAGAACTGAGTAGTTCTTGATTCCCTGTATATCTGTTCTAACTGCATGTCTCTAGTGTAATTTGTTTCAAGTTAACTATACAGATCCATAAATTTAATCATGGCAGAGCAATGTGAACTACGAGAACTAGGATTTTAGCCTTAATATCTAGAGGAGAAAGATTTAGGGCACCTTTCCAAGTTCACTGCAGATAAAAAATCCACCAAATAAAAGAAAAGAAAAAAAAGGGCAAAAAGTTGAAGTGTTTCCTCTCCCTGTCCCTACCTCCCAAATCAGTTTTTTCCACATCTCTTGAGTGTATTTAGGATCAGACTGAAGAAATCTGAAAGTCTCTAAAGGGGACTGGTGGGATGTTTCAATTGCTGTTGCAAGCTGTTTCTCACCAGCTGCAGGCTGACACTCAACTGAATTGTCAAATTTAACAGGGTTATTTTTCTCCACAGATGCTCCTAAGGTCTGGGGAGAAAGTGAAAAGTACGTGCACAGGCAGAGGTGCTCCTTGTGCAATATGCTGTACAGCAATGGATATCAAAACAAGGGGCAATGAGACCAGTTTAGGCAAAGACTTAATTTGCAGGCACATTTAGGACTTCCTGGAAGGCCAATAAAATCACCGTGGTGGTAAATACTGAGGGGGAAAAAAGGAGATGACTTCTCTTGCTAGGGAAGGCACCTAAAAGCCACAGATCGTTACACAGGTTTAAGTAAGCATTCTTGAGGTCTTTTTGAACTTCTAAATGTGTATAGAAGTGGGAATTCTTATTTTCTGCAGTTGGCCAGATGGTCCTGACTCATTCTGTCAGTCGCAAGGCCAAAATGATTTTTACATTGATAATAACAAAACCTTGAAGCCATAAGTCTTCTCCCTCAAATACCTCCTGCTGAAGAATTTGTGAGCAGTCATTTGTTCCCTTTAGTCTTGCAAGCTTCTTATTTCCGATCAATGCCTTGACTGTAAAAAAACTATTTCTGTTAACAGAGCTATGCACATACAGCTCATTTATCTCTTCCTTTGCCAGAAAATTGTACAGAAGCCTCCAAAGCGTTCCAGTTTGCACTTGAAGGTGCACATGGTTCTTAAACAGCAGCCACCATAAATCTCAAACTCTTTGGGCTGATGTTCAAGGGGCGGGGTGAAACAGAAGCATCTACCCTTCTTTCATACCACTTCTTCAACACTCTATAAATACAGACGCTGTTTACAGAATAAAAGCACTCCAGAAACCAACGTTTGAAACAACAAATTATTAAGCAGTGAAACAGGCGCTTTGATGACTATTGATTATTTTTAAGATGTCAGTAGGTGCAAATATAATGCACCCTTAGTTTATATATTTATTTTTATATACATATGTATAAAATACCAATAGTATAAATATTTATATAGGTAAAAGTCTATGCTCTTCAGGTTGCTAACAGAAATCTAAGACTAAGGACCCATTCTTCTCTGGTCTTGTAACATGCAGCTAGGATTTCAAAAAAAGGCAGTTAATGAGATTAAAAATGTACCCAGGTTTTAATACAATTAAAACAACCATTTGCCCTCCTAATGCAATACAAATTATTGTTTAATGTAGACCAAAAGTGTAGTTTGAATTATCTCAATTATTGCAGTTTTGGCTTACATTCAGCTATGTTAGAAAAGCCCTGCAGAAACCTGCCAAGAGGAAAATAAGATACAATTACTTTTATTTGAAGTATAAACTTACATACCTTGGCCTCCGAAATGCTAAACCATATTGTTGGCAAGCCAGTCCCACAGTGGGAGTATAAACAATAGGCATGAACCTTTCAATGTCAGAAGTCAGCACTTTATAGAAAAGCTTTTCATTTCGATCCTGAAGACTCATTAGTAGAATATATCTGTGGAGAATTACATACAATTAGACAGACATCAAGTGAGCATAGAAAGTAAATTCAGAAATACAAAGGTGTTTATACAATTAATTAAAGCTATGTTTGTTCTACAACAGCCTGTTTCTTGTTGAGAGTAAATTCCTCCTTGTCTTAATAGCACAAATGGTTCAGACACAAAGGATAACTTTGTGAAACCATCACAAAGTTGGCAAACTACATACTCAAGAGGCTAATCCCTCTCAGGTACAAAACACTACACTGCAATTGAGTATTTGGTCTGTCAGAACCTAAGCCGTATTTATTAGTTGTTCCATCATTAAATAAATCAAATTTACTCTCTTGCCCAAAAAATGAAATAAAAATGTTAGCTTTTTCTACTCTTGCCTTGATAGAAATTTCTCTTAAATCCAGACTAATACTCCAAGTACCAATACTCCAATACACCTGAATACTGTAGGACAAAGCTTTCAAAAACAAAGCATACACATATGGCCTTTTGTCCCTGAAGCCTATGTTTGTAATGAAATCTGCAATGCTTTAATCTCCTAATGGAAAACAATTTTTGATTGCATTTGAAGAAGTTTTATATTTATTTAAAAAGAAAACCAATAAGAAAAAAAATTATCAGAGAAATGACAGTAAAAAAAGCTCATGCTTAGCTTAATCTACTTTTGACTACTATCACTCTAATATTGAATAAATAGATCACTGCTCCAAGATCCCAACTAGGAAGCCAAATTTCAATGCTGAGTATGACAGATGATATGAGTCTATAAGTGACTTCAAGTTACACTAGTTCACACAGGTATGACTCTGGTCACTTTCTGAACACTTAATATTTAGGAACTGGATGATCCTAGACCTCACCTCTCTATTCACTAGTTTTAGTTAGGTTAAGGCTTACTTTAAAAATTAAGTAGTCTTCTATACCAATAGGCTTACATAAAAACTTTAACTTAATTTATGTATACGATTTATGTAGGTTGTTTTTTTTTCAATTTATAATGGATTACTAATTACTTATACTCAAAAAGTTTTATATGCCCATCATTTTATTACACAAGTGTTGAAGAAATGTATACAACACATTTATTGTAAAAGCCTGGAGGTTTGTGTGCTTAGATAGTATTCACATGAACTTTCCTTCAGCATACTTATGCATCACATGCACCAATAAAATCTAATTCATACTTTAGGAAGACACAAATATAGTCAGGTAACTCTAACAAAGAACAGTTTAGCAAATCTGTATTTGTTGTACTCAAGCTAAGCTTGTATATCAGCGAAGCATTTATTTCGTGATCTGCTACATAAAAATTTAACCAGGCCTATAAGCAAAGCTAATGCAGCCAGTTTGGCAGCTGGTGACATTTGTAATGAGGTGACAGAAGTGAGGCGAAACAGTGTCCCTCCCCTTGTGTCACTCAGAGTACTTTAGACTCTAAACAGATAAAGATCTAGTAACCAAAGAGCTGAAGATATACACTAAATGCCATCACCATAAGGCATCCTGAACCACCTCCCATCATACGCATTATTTTTTAATGTTCTCCAGGGTTAAATTATATCCTGCACTTGTAGTTCTCAGCTACAAGTACACATACATACTAATTTTCTTTCATATTATTACACTTGCCTACTAGCCTTTCATTTTCCCAGTATGTCATTATAATATAGCATGTCTTTCAATGTCCTTGAATTCTTGGAGCATTTTCTTTATTAAAACCTTTCTCCTGAGGATGATTATCCCAACATTTACCTTGAAATACAAGCTCATTCACATATAGTTGTGAACACATTTGAAGACATTCATTTTGTTTCCAGAGGATCTTGAAAGAGATGTGAGAGAATATCATGCGTACTCCGGCCTGCTCTATACCGGAGACTGCAAACATTCATTCAAGCCACATCATTATGTTTTGAAGCAGTTGCCAGTATATATGCTTTAATTTTTATCACTTCAATTTAAAGTGAGATGTGGCTACTTAAGACTTTAGAATACCTTTACATCATCCTTTCTTATTACTCAGATAAAGCCCGGATTTTAAATGGGGTAAAGAAATCTTTTACAAAGAAATAAAAAGTTTAGCAAAAGTCTTCCTCAAGGGCTTCAAATCAAAAAATGCTAAAACTCTCCATTTTGTTTTTACTGACCTATGGCATTAAATTGGGGTTTTATTTTCTTACTTGCATTTATCATGCCTCTTTTATATTCAGGATATGCTAAAGAAATTACAAATATAATAACTGCACACTACTTATAATCATATTTTCCAGTATTACATACTTGGCCATATCCAAATAAGCATATGAAATATTATTATAAAGTGAAAACAATTTCTAGAGAAGAGCAGTTTTGATCAGAAGGCTACTTTTCAGTAGCAGGTATAAAATACCTCTTCTTTTCTCGGCATAGTATCAACTATGGGGTATCCACTTTCTCAAAAATTCTCTCTTAAGGGGAAAAACAATGATGCTTCATCCTCAATGGGGTCTTGGTTATAATGCGTTAGACAAAAGTATTCATCTTTTAGCAACATCCAAGTAATCTACACACTAAAAGGATGAAGTGTTTTTCAGCATTGTGTTTTAAAAAAAGATATACTTAAAATGCAGTATTTAATGGAATCTTTTACTGAAGCCCACATTTAATTGAAAACATAGTGAAAACAAGCAATAAAACACTGAGAACAATCATTTATGCTATAAAAAGGGAGAAAAATATTATCTGTCCTCAGACAAGGAGTCTTGAATGAAGATTTCAGGGAAGAGTTTCAGAGGATGAAAACGAAGGCCTGGCAAGTAAGACAGAGGGGATTGCCAAGCATTCAAATTTCAGTATGTCACTTTTCCCCCTTGCCTTTACTTCACCTAAGAACTTTTCACGCTACTCTGCTATTACGAAGGCAATGAAATACAGTAGCAACAAAAGGATGTAAACCAAATATCCTCCAAAACCCCACAAAACCCTGATAAAACTACCAGAAAACTACTGATGATTTCTTAGGATAACTGGTCCTGCTGTTGCTGGCATGCATTATACGAGGCAAAATGGTATGGTAAAAAAAAAAAAAAAAAAAAAAAAAAACAACAAAAAAAAGCCAAAACAAACCAAAACAAACCCGAAGTTTGTTTGCTCTTCTCTTGCAAAACATGAGGGCAATTAAAGTGGGAGGAAACGCTGTTATTTTTAACCTGTCTAAGATACTTAGCTCCATTACTTTGCATCATCAGTATCTATATAGAAATGCTATGAAAGACAGAGAACTTTAAGAAAAAACAAAATCACACAGCATTCTCAGGAAAAGTGATCTGATGGCACCTCTCCTAATGTTCACACTTCCAGTAAAGCATTTTACCAGTGTGACTCTTTAGAGAAAGAAAGGTCCAGACAAAAGATGTGGCTGTGTCAGTGTCAATACAGAGCAAGAAGCAAGACAATTAAGAACATACAGGGGAGAAAAAGAAGATTAAATTACTTGCAGAATCCATTGCAGCTTTTCCAAATTAAGTTAGAGGAATAGAATTCTTTCCTGTTATTGGCTCCCTTTTTGCTAAGCATACCAGGCAATATATGCCTGGTCGAAGCAGAGTAAACCAGAGCAGGTTGCCCAGGACCACGTTCAGTCAAGTTTTGAGTATCTCCAAGGATGGAGATGCCAGCCCAGCTTATCCAGCTCCATTATACATAGAGCCACGCTGTTTTTTCAGACTGTAAGGGGAAGGAGAAGATAGAAGTACCTGGACCAAAAATTATGATTGAGAAAATACCACTGCCACGCGCCACAGAATAGGACTGGGAAATAAACACAGCTTTTTAATTTTTTCCTTACGTTATGCGACTAGTGGTCACATTAGTGACAATAAAAGATTAACTCCTAATAGCTTCAAGTTATTGCTTTGAACCAAAGACGTAGTAGTTTTCTCAGCTGAAGTATGTCGCTAAAACCCTATTAACAACAACAAATTTGTACTGCAAAGCTGCACGGTACAATATAACCTTTACACTAAAAAAAGGCATTATACTGAAAACGCCCTATGGTATAAGATGGCAAGCTACAGCCCAATGCTCAAGACACATGGATGTAATATTGTAATGTCTGTGCTTCTGTTTTAAGAATATCTGGTCACAGGAGCAGGAAACAAATTTCTTCCTTACCCAACTATTTATTTGGAAAAGAGAAAATGCAAAAGACTCATAGGTGGGAAATAATAACATTGGGGTTTTGGTTAATTAAGCTTAATGTCTGTATATAATTAAAAGGGACGGATTTGGAAAAAAAAATTACCTGAAGCAAATGGCTTCTGGAAAACCTTTTATTTACATTTATTTGTAAACATATTTATATTTGTTTATAGTTGTGTATTATTTGTGTTTATCGTATGTGGATTAAGTGCACCTTAAAAAAAATAAAAGTTCCTTTCCTCCCCCACCCAAGACAGGCAGATTTTTTCTTTTCTTTCTTTCAACATGATAAAGCAAGTTTTCTGCAAATTATTCCCACAACACTCAGAGACAGCTATTTTTATTTGACAATTCCCACTGTGAACAAAACTTTAGTATATGGTGGTTTATTCGGGTTCAAATGGCACAGCATTCAAACTTTTAATACTCTGTCAGTTCAAACTGATAGATTATTTCTTCTTTCCTTTCCTGCAGAAATTTTTAATTTTGGCAAAGAGCCATTTAAATATCCACAATTTTTTGCTTAAAAAAAAAAAAAAGGAATTAATATTTGGAAATACTGCTACTCCCCTCTTGAATTTCACATAGCTAGACCCATAACTTTCAATCTGTGATGTTTTGAGAAACACAAGTGCTTTTCTCCTGTGACCTGAAGTAGGAGCAAAACTTCTTTGCTAGTTAAGAAACACATACAACAATGGGATAAAAGGCCTTTTTTCTTCCTGCTTTTAAGTTGCAGGTGAATAGAAATTCCAGCAATTCAAGTAGAAACAAACAACTGAAACAGCCTTACAGTCTTTACCTTCCTGAAACATATGAAACAACCAGCTGTATCATGAAGAGACTACTTCAAGGCAGAGTCAAGGAGGAGAAGGGGACAGGAAAGAGAAAGTTTTCTCCTATGGTAATGTCAGTGGTTGAAGCAGGGGTCTACATTAAATTTTATACTTCGCTACATGGGGGGACTCAGACTAAAACATTCTAGCTTGGGAAGCAACTGCTCTGTGATAACTGATGATGCCCTCCCTGAGAGCACTGGAGAATAGCTAACCTAGAAAAGATACCACAATCATGAGCTCTTGACTTACAAAGGCGGCGGCACTCATCCTATTCTGCCTCCATAAAAAACAAGGGTTGTGGCAACTTTAAATTATAAAAAAGCCTTGCCACCAACAGACAGGTATCTAAAAGCCATGTATTACATACAGATAACGAGACAACGCCACAACAGAGAAAAACAAGGCACAGGGGGGAAAAAAAGGGAATACGGTTTTATTCTAGGGTCTATAAAACACGGGGGGGGGGGGGGGGGGGGGGAAGAGTATTCATGAATGTTTAAAGCCCTCCACAGCTTTTTTCTTAAAAAAAACCAACACAACAACACTATATTACGTACTAATTTTTTAATATTTTATGAATTTTATATATTTGTATCTATATGCATGTAAAGACATTACTGACTTTTAGTTTCACATGAGTTCATTTGCTTCTGATGACCTTTATATTATTTGGTTATTGAAATAATAAGTTCACGTGAATAGCACTGGAATATGACAATTTAAAATTAGAAGTTGATTTCTTGAAGAAAGCATTCTAGCAAAAGTATATATTTAGCTTAATGATTTCCAATCATAAACCACCACAGCTTGAAAAAAACCCACAAAATTTCATCTGTACTGCCATAAAAAAAAATAAATACGGGACTCATGGTTTGATAACTAGGATAAAGTTTCATAGCCGTACTTTACCTGTCTAGGTCAGATGTCAGCCTTTCAAAATTCTTAATAATATTATAAACCTGGGCATCTTGACCAAGAAAGCAAGGTGGCAGTAATCCATGAATATTCAACTGTTGCCTCTCCTCCAAGGTAAATGCCATGCCCTGAAAAAAGAAAAATAGAAAACATGTATACATATATATGAGAGATTCATTTTAAGAAAATTCTGCAGCAAAATATAGCACAGGTAAAGTCAGCATCAGAAAGAACTGTTTAAATATTAAACAGAATTAACAATTATGCAAGGATTTTTGAAAAAGTTTTTATTGATTCATAAGAGAACAGGCCTGTACAGTACAATAACTCCATTCCAGCATAGAATGAGATAGCCTTGCAGTATCAGAAGACCTTATAACCTGCAAAATTATTAAGTTACAGCTAAAGAAGAGAGCAGCACTCACTCATATGTTTGGCTATCTTCTAAACACAAAGCATAGATAATGTTCATTTTCAGGGTATACATTATGTTTTTAATAGCTGTAAATTCTTCAAGATCTTGGTTATCTCGGATGTTCATGTGAATTTTTAACAGAACTCTGTGGTACAATAGAGTCATCGCTATCGTTTTATAGTCAAAGAGCCTGGTCCAGCACCTACTGAAGTCAGTCAACATGGCCATAGAGAGTTCAATGCAAACTTGGATTCATGTTTATTTTGTTTTTCAAATTCACATTCAGTTACAGTAAGAAAAATCTGTACCGACTTACTGGATTTCCTTATTGCATCCAGAAAAGACATTTTAAAAGTATTTAGTATTATGTGGACAGTCACAGAATGCTTAACACTTAAATCCAGCTTGTGGATTGGCAGAGACTGCCAAATAGCTGCTTTTTAATGAGGTCTGTCTGTCTAAAACATCTTCAGAAATTACCCAAGCTATTGTAAGAAAAAGGATGCCTTTGCAGCAGAAACATGACCGTGGGTTTGGCGCACTGGTGTCAAGGACTCTTGACTGCTGAAGCTTTACTGTGCTGTGCTAACTACAGGCCGGCAGGACTGACGGACAGGATCAAACCTCCGATAATTTTATGCGATAAAGAGGAGTATTTGAGGAGTTTCTTCCATATATAACCTATGAAATCTATGCATTTGTTTCACACTATAGCCACTGGCTGGTGGCTCCACAGACATGTTACAGCTCTCCTTTAGCATCCCGCCTGCACTGCTTCCACTCCAGGAGCATCTGCAAGCATCTTTGAGGTCTCTCTTAGGTTAACACCAAAAATGTCTGTCATCTTTGTGACATGCGTATCATGTAGCTTAAACATATTCAAAAATTAATGTACTAGAGATTAGATAGCATTTATTACTCTACCAAGAAGATATATGTGTGTGTGAATATACACATTTATAAACAAGCCATTAGACAGTTGCCTAATTTTCTACACCTATCGTACAACTACATATAAACCACTTTGTTTCTCATGGGAAAAAACATTTGAGAAAACACCTTGGGAGAGATGAAAGAGGAAAACGTGGCAATGCAATGTTTCCACATTTTCTCTCCTGTTGAAAATAAATACTATTAAGATACTTTCACAAATACCTCTATAAATATACTTTTTAAATTCCTTTGTTTGTGCTACCATTAGAATTAGTTTGGCCAACAAATGATGGGGAAAACAGGTAAAGCAAGAGCACAAATACAAAAGGCATCCTTTAGTGTACATCTGCACTACTCGTGCCTTTTCAGGAGAACAATTTCACAGTCCTTTACACAATGCTGTTACTGCCTTTTGCAAAACACCTAGTGAGTGACACAAGGTGAAAAATTCATAACAGTTAGTTTGATTACCTGGACAGGCTTCTTTCTCTGTTTTTTTTTTTTTTTTTTTTCCAGAAATACTCACCTCACAGAACTTATTCTTACAGAACAGAAATATAATATAAAATCTTCCTGTTTCCTACTACTCTACACTTCTTACACCATTTTTAATCTAACTAATTTTCCAGTGGTTATGTCATTCTTGCTTGAAAAAAAGTAGGAAAAAAACCCCAAGGCAACCCCGCCACACTATCTGCACTAAAATGCCTTAATCAACTTGTTACCCTTAAGGGTAACAAGGTAACAAGGGAAACTCAAACGTTTCCAGAACACACTTCTCCCACACATAGAAATGGAGGGAAACCAAGTTTAATAAAGTTCAGTAATGGTTTTGCTATACTTTTCCATGCATGCAAGATTTCAAAGGTTTCCAAAAGCGTACACACCCCTGTTTTTTCTTGTCCCTACACAATTTTGCTGTGGACAGATACGTCATGACACTATCACGATGCTATCAAATGCTATCACATTTTGAAAGACCATTGGAGAAGGGAGAGTCAACGCTCCTTATGAGTTTATTCAAAGTTGATACCTCTTAACTCCAGCAGTCTTTTTTTGGCTCAAAAACACCCACATAAAAGCTGTGCCTGCGTGCTCACACGTACACACACTTCAGCATCAGTTCCAAATGGTTGGACTTTAGGGAGCTGCGTAGTTTTAGCGGATCTGTTAGTGCTGGAAATAAAGAGGCAACCCAGTTACTCTCTGCGTCTCTCCCTTCCCCTGTTTCTATCAGTCAAATATTCTGAAAGAAAAAAATTCAAAAAGACTGTGTTTGCCTTCACTTTAAGAATAAGGTATGGACTTTATGATAGGGTTTCCCCTCTTACTGGAAAATATATTTTATTTTAAGAGAGACACTCAAAAAGTTGATGCACCTTGCCAAGTGCCTTTTTTAAAAAGTCTTTGTCTTGTTATAGCGTATTTTCCACATATTGCTGCAGCTCCTACAGCAAGTGTTAATCTCTTTTGGGCATTACTACAAAAATACCGCACCCGTCTACACCTCCTATGCTGTACACAGTTTTAAAATTCTTTACTTGCATACTCTTCTTTGGCACAGACATTACGAATTTTTCAAATTTCTAAGATGGAACGTTTTTCCCCTCGGATACTATATATGCTCAAAAGAAAAGAATTATCGTTAAAACATATCACCTGATGATTTAATAACAGAAGGCCATTTTATGCAATAAATGTATGCTATTTCATCTGCTAATAATAAGAAGAGCTCATCTACATAAGTTTTGTGGTTTATGTCTCAAGTTCTTGCACTAGACTCTCAGATTTTCTTTTCTACATCAGAATTCTTGTTTTTTCCTGTTTGAAGTGTTGTTTCCCAGCCATCCAGCAGAGAGGGCTCTAGGTCCAGCTTGGTTTATATGCTCCTTTCTCTTCCTGAGAGCTGCAGTTTGTGCACACCTGGATGGGACAGACTTCCACCATCTAAAGTGCACCTCAACTATAATAAAAGTTGTGGAGGTTTTTATTTTGCACTCTGTATTACAAATAAATTGTCCAAGAAGAACAACAGTGTGACAAGCTAAGTGCAGCACAGAGGCAAGAGACTGCAACCATAACTATTAACCTTCGCTTAATTTGTTTTGATCTACTCACTGCTTTATGCCTTCAAATGATAACATATACATCATAGAGACGAAAAGTATAGTTATTATTAAGCCTCCCAGGTAAGAGTTTGCAGTTCTTCAAGGGTTGTGTTTCACATACTTCTTTACATGTTCTGGTTTTGGTAAAACTAAATTGTTCTTCAGCCACCTCATTATCTTCCTTTCTCACAGACTGTTGGGTTGTGTTTTTTCATTGCTTTTTTGACACAAATGTCCTCTCATATTCTCAGATGTACAGAAAGCTCTCTGAGCCTGTTTTTTTTTTCAAGAAGTTCAACTCATTGCTCTGATTCATCTCTCCATTTCATTTCTGATTCATCTCTCCATCAACTCTGATTCATCTCTCCATTTGTAATATTGTGAAGTTCTGCAATTATAGAGTGATTTCTACTACAGCACATTGCTCAGGAATCTTTCGTTATTTAATCTCTATCAGTTTATCAACTCAGCTCTTAACTATATGTCTGCTGCCTGGCCTTTCTCTTTTCTCCCCAAACCCCTCAACTACAAGGTTGTTTTAGTGCAATTACATATACGTAAATTCTCTTTTTCAGTTGCAATACCGAAAAGCCATAAAACAGAATAAACAGTGCAACACCATCTTGTATCAGACGATAGCTTTTTGCACTGGCTTTCGATTCAATTCTCAGGCAGTGCTTGAGAAGACAGAGAGCACATTCAAAATATTTCAAGAGCTGTCTCAGCCCTTGTTCACAGTCAGCAGAGACGAGTCTTATCTCTTAATACAAGTTAGATTGCATTAACATGCTTTTTGTTCAGATAGCATATCTGAAGCTCATCCAATTCTTAAGTTTATATAAACTTCTCAAGAAAAAGAGAGTGCACTAAAGTAATGTGTGCATTCTGTCTATGCGTTAATGAGATTCAGCTTCACTAAAGGGTAGCCAGAACCATCTCCAAACAGTATTCATTGCAGTGATCCTCCTCCAATTTCTGTCAAGACGTAGCCCTCTTTTGTTCTAGTAGGCCAAAATTTCCTGGTTTAGAAACTCCTACTCATTTAGAAAAAAGCTTATTTCATTCCGTCAGCCTCACTGCAAGTACGCCCAAAGCTATTAGACTGACAGCATGCAGAATGATGCCGGCTTAGAAGAGGAAACCATGTCCGCATCTAAGGTTCTCAGTGACTCCTCCTGTCTGGTAGGAGAAGATCAAGGCCCCTTAAGACTTCAGGTCATCCCTGGGACTCAGGAGACAACCATCAACACCAACATACAAATTCAAGTAGCTGCACGTATATTTGAGCCAATTGGATAGCTTTTTGCAATCCAAAGAAACGAAGAGGAAGGTAACAAGGTGTTGTAAGGAAGTATATCTAGAAGCAACATCTGTTCTACAAGGAAGAAGTCTCTGGACTGCTGATCTAAGATACTACTAGAGAAAAATTACAGTATTTTGGAGACAACAGACAAGTAGGTTCATCATCATCTCAGAGTCCATCAAAAAGTAAAAAAACCTCTCCATTAAAAAACTCATTCTGTATATCTAAATCATAAAAGCACAGTGAACCAATTTCAATGGTATCATGAAAGAACCACCAAATCTGAGGGACTCCGATATGCACAACATCTGCTGCCATGGCTGGAAGGAGGACAGCTGGCTCGACGCCACCTCTTGCAGCCTCCCTCCACAGTGGTTGGTAACCCTGAGCAGAGTAAAAGAGGCCAAGAAGCGCTCTGCCAGACAAAGCTCTGAGAAAATCCCACAGCTGCCTGAAATACAAGTCTGCTCAAGATCTGAATCAGTTCTTTGAACAAATGGACTGACAGAACTCTGCAATTCCATATTCTTAAAAAAAAAAAAAAAAAAAAAAAAAAGGAAATGCAAACAAGACGAATGATTTTGGCTGAAAGACCAGAAGCATTCTCCAGTTACTGGAGAAGCATTTTTTCCCCCAAGATGTCCCAGATGAAAAATCACTGGCATCACTATTAGTCGCCAGTCACACACCATCCCGTACTGCTCACACCACTTTATGCGCAAGGTTGTCTCCAGGTGAAATTCAACTGCAAAGCTAGACACAGTCCTTAGGAAAACATGTTCTTTGGTATGCGTAACTATTTGCAGGCAAATCTTTTGCTGGTCAAGCTTTTGCCTTCAGTAATTTTGGCTTCTCATACTATTCTAGTACTGTTAAGGAGGAATCCAAGTCAAAATTAATAAAACGATTTTCTTTTGCTTTAAGGAACACTTCTTAGGCTGAGGAAGCAGCAAAACATATGTGTAGTCCTGCTAGCTATAAGCTACGTGAAAACGTTTCAGGCACCTAAAATATCATAAGTGCCTTTAAGAACAGAATATTTTAAAAACAAAACAAAACACAATCCTGCAAAATTTTACACATTCAAAGACGTTTTTATAAATTCTCTACAAAAATATGGCACACATGAATTTTCAAGTGTTTTAAGCTACATTTAAGAGTTTCATGATCTGCAAATCCCTTTGAGATATTTTATATAATTTGTATTTTTAAAAAAATCATCTTACGAACAGGCAAAAAGGAAGTTTTACAAGCACCTCCCCTCCATTTTGCATTTTTATTATCCGAACATGACTTTAGAGAAACCAGATAAATACTTTAAATACTCCATGTCCAACACTCATTTCAAGGCCCAAACCCCAGGAAATAGTTAGAATAACTAATCTGAGCACACGCTGCGTAATAAACTCGTTCTGCTGAAAACAAATGTGGTTCATGGCAAGGCACTGGGATTGGAGCACCACATATGGCTAAAGATGTTAATGCTAGTTTCTCTACTCGCTCTTGTCATGACTGCCAAAAATTATTACAAGCATAGGCAACTAATGCAGCTACCTGGATGAAGATCTCTTCTGCAACCAGCGCTTTAGGCCAGACTGGTCATACAAAGTACCTCGGTACGTAAGGAGAGGGAGGAATTTTTTTAATGGTGCAAAATTCACACACCATTTTCTGTCATCAGGGTCATTTTTTGGACCTGAGGAAAAAAATAGCCCCACAAACTGTCAATTTAACTTAGAGCTCCATGTTTCTTCTTAGAAATGATTTGCTGTAAAAACTATATGCAAAAGAAGAGCTTGAATAGCAGAATCCAATGTTGATTAAAAAAAAATAATATCAGGATTATTAAGATATTAGAGAAAAAAATAATCCTTTTAAATGGTACTCATGAAAACAAGGGAGAAAGATGACAAATACAATTACAAGTTGGTAAGAGGAAAGGATATGATCACCAGCAGAAAGTTACCACAGTTTGAAGATGTGTGGCACTGAGTTAAGAAATGAAAAACGAACATCAAAATACAAAATTTCTACTGCAACCCTCTGACAACCCACACAGAAAAAAAGCTCAATGAATTTTCAGAAGCAAAGAAGATCGGTAACCATTTGTAATGCAAACATTATCTAAGGCAAGTAGAAAAGTCACTGGTGAGACAGAATTGCCATCTTTCAAAAAAGTACAGTTATTTTCCCCAAAAAACTATGCTCAGATCACCATTTGGGCATTCAGGAAGGCACACTGGTTAGCCCTGGATTATGCATTTTGGATTAAGGTTTAAAAATGAGTATACAAAGCAGTGATTAACGACCCATTAAGTTATTTGGCAGAGGAACTGTGGTTTTGTTGTCTTTATCCAGTACCTAGCACACCGGTACCTTGGCTTGTAGCTGAGATCCCCTAAAATAGCAGTGAATCCTGGCACTAAGTGCCTGCACTGGAGTTTGAAAAGCCAGCCACATAGACACGACTCCTCTGGCTGGGATGAGGAGGGAGAAAGCCAGAAAAGGAGGACTGGTGAATTGTAAACAGCAGGACCCAGTTTAGATAAAGCACTTGTGCTCCTTTTGATAAGCCCTTGTGCACAGGCATGCATCAGGACTTGTGAGACTGTGAGATACGCTGAAGGTAAATGAAAACAAAACACCAAACAATAGTTGATGGGCACAGCACTGACCATATAAGAAAAGAAGCAACTGTCCTAGTTTCAGCTATAAAATGCCAAAAGGCACAAGTTTTAATGAGTATTTAAGTTGAAAAACTATATCCTGATATTTGGCATTTATAATTTCAAAGTTGTTTTTCCTAGAGTCGTGATAGATCTGCTGCGGTGTGTTGAACACACATTTTATTTTTTTTATAGTTTTCAAGAAAGCCGAGAGACCTGAAGTACATTCGCAGCCCAATTCTAAGTCCATAGGGTTTTCAAAAGCAAACTTAAAAAGTCAAGTCAACAGGGAAAACTGAAACAAAAGTCAAAACCAGCTTCCAGCAAATAAAGCACGAATAAATACAGTAGCTAATAAACACACCCAGGGACTTATGACTCAAAACAAATGCAGATGGCCAGGAGATCAGACTTCTCTTGGCAAATTCATCATGGGAACGTGTGGGCAGCTTGGCAGCCTTGCAGCGAGCTGATACGGTGACTGCACACAAGCATGATTCAGACTAACACATTAGAAATGACACATCATAGCATTCTTATTTTAGCAATCTTCCTTTAACCTACTGTAAACAATTACCTGAAAGTAAGCAATAAACCTATTTTAAGACACTTTTTATATATATTTGTTTTATTATACATATACACAGTAAAATCTTTTTGCATTGCATAATCTCTCCTCACCTTAAATTTATGAAGGCTGTATTACACAAACAGCAGACAGTAACAAGCTGAACAGTAAAACAAGTCACCAAGGTAATAATACATAAAAATATATTGTATGCTGTGGTATAACATAGGATGAGACTGAGTCTATAGCTAGACACTAAATTTAGGTGTTCATATCCAAACTAGGTACCTATCCTCCCATGATAATTATGGGATATATAGTATTGATTAAAATAAAAGGTCTGAAGAAAGATTCAGCTCATGCTAGAATAGATACCTTGCAGTCTGCAATCCAAATTGCTCCAATGACTATATTGACTATAGACCAAATTCAGATTTTCACACATAAGCACCTACTGTCAACTGGGAGGCTTGAAGTTACTGAAGAAATCAATATGGCATAGCTCATTATGGCATCGATATCAACTATAAATCAACTGCATAGGAGACTTGCACAGCAAGATAAGGGCCAGGCACAACACTCCTCTTGATCTCAAGGGGCACTGGTTGCCTACATGTGGGCTGCTACATCAAGCCTGGATCGTCCTTTTCACTCCTCAATCCACGTGTCCCATTTAAAATCATCTTACCCTGAATGCTTCATATTATTATAGGAATTTTTAATCTCAAAGCAACCAAAAAAATTTCTAGAGCTGCATTTGTATGCTTTCAATCAGAGCTGGTTTCCTTAAAAGCAGATTTCATGTAATTTTAAAGCCACAAAAATCATTTACAAAGTGCAACACATAAAGGGACAGAATTGCCCAGCACCCCACCTCCCAAACTGCCAGACCTGTAAGTCTTGCGGCACCTGCAGATGAAATGATTGAGATACTCAGGGAGACCTGTGTTAGAGTAAGATCTTCAGAGCTGCTGAGCCTCTCACTTTTCACATGAGAATAACAATTCTGCGGTTTAGCAGGTGTGAGCTGGTGTGGATGTGCTCTGCAGGTCCCTGTATCTGTGGATGGAGAAACAGTTTCCAGAACACAAAAAGCCAAGCTGCGCTCACCAAGAGGCAGCATATAAAGTCTCCCAAGACCTGCAGAGCTCCAGAGACTGGTGGTGCTGCTGACTCCATGAGAACAAATAAAGTCAGCAAAACCAGAGTCGCCCGCTCCACATGAGGCCCCTGGCACTCGCTCCCCCGAGAGGCCCTGAGGGACTTTCTCAACATCCACCTCGAACCCACTGGTGCACCAGTGGGTGCCCCTGCTGGGGCTGGGGCTGCCTTCCCTCCGGCTGCTCCCTCCTGGGAGCTACAAGGAGCTTGTACATGAGCGAACCGCGAGCAGGCTCAGCGGGCATAGTTATCTGCTATTAACAGTAAGCCTGATTCTGTTAGTAATAATTAATAAAAAATATTGGTTGTGATCTGCATCTCCCCCAACTCGATCCCGTAGCAGGGACATCACACCAGCGCAGAGAGACCCGTCTCAGCTCTCTTGGTTGCAGCCAGAAGACAAGACCAAACCACAGCATGAAATGCAGCTTAAACTGTAGAGCCAAAGAAGCTAAACAAATATTCAGGGTTTTTTTTGTCCCTAGCTATTTCTAAGCCATTTTTATTAGTTTAAAACTCCCTTGGGATGTATTGACCTTCAAAGATGCCTACTTAGGAAAGCTCTGTCTGCGGGAACCATTCTGGAAAGAGAAAACAGCAGTTTGCAACATCACTTTCAGATTTGTTGAGCATGTTCTTATGACAGATGTCAATTTTCAACACAGTTTACCTATGCTATAGTTTAATAACACTGGTTGCAGGCTGCTTTAGAGCTCTAATCCCTTGGGTAAATCATGGTAACAAAATTAATCTTGTTAATTTCTGCCCTTGTCAATATTGCCTTTCTTCTACAGATGCATCAATGTGCATGTGTTTAGATACATAATATACAGTCACAGCAATTAACATTTCGTGTATGATAGTGATTTCTTCTTTTTAAATAAAGGAGTCACTCAGTTTTGCTAGACCATATCTGAAGTTCTACTTAAGAAATGAATTCACTTGTACAGTAGATGCTGTGAATCAGTACTGGTATAACTCTAATAAAGATGCTATCACCAGAATAACTAGCATGGAATCTCTATTTATGAAGGGAATTTAAATAAGCATAACATCAGCTGACACGTGATATCTATTGCTAACCAAAATGAAATTCCAAATGAAATGACAAATAAAAGGTCTCTAACTGTAATAATTTTATAAGTAAAGTACAGTCTCCAAGTATGCAGTCTCCCATATGCAATATTTACTTTTGCAAAATCAGATATTATTTGAGAGTCAGTCAAGATTTCCATGTAGGTAGAAGAGGAATTTCAGTGACTGCCAAAAATTCCATCTGTCTAAAATAAGTACTTATCCAAATACAGGTTAGGAAGCCCTGAAATCCTGAGGGGATTTGATAAACCTGATATGCTTAACAGATTTTATTGTTGCCTTTCAGAGACTAAACAGATTACCAACTACTGTATTCTGGGCTTCTGACAGGACTAAGCAACAAATTTCTCTTCACTAGCATGATAAATAATTAACACAAATAAATATTGTAAATACCAGAACACAGAGTTGCTTAGAGGAAGGCAGAGGCCAATCTCTATACTATGGTCTTCGCTTCTAGTACTACAATGCTATAAATAAACTCTAAAGAAAAAGCCTAAGATAGTGCAATACAAAAGGATATGAGCAGAGTTGTCAGCTTTTCTTTAAACCCATTTATTCTTGCAATAAAAATATTGTGTGGTGCCAACGCATGTTTTAGTTTTATTATCCAAATATCTATTTTGTAACCAAGATGTCTATAAAAGTCTCATCAAACTGGTGCCCAGCCTCTTAAAGTAAGGTCTGTTTTCCATATAACCCAGATGACTTATTTTACTAATGCCAGAACTGCATTGGATTGAACTGGGTGCAACACCCATGTTTTCTTGCCGAAACTTCCCTCGTGTGAAACATGTCTCTGGGGCATATCCAGGCTATGCAACTCACTAGCAGAAATGGCTGGCTTCGATGACATGCACATAGAAAGCTAACATCAAATACCAAAACTTAAAAAAAAAAAAAAAATGTATGTACAACTGATTTCTGGTATAAGCACCAGCACACATCACTTACCCTAAAAAAGCAAGTAAATTGTAAGCAAGCAGTGCAGCCTCGCAGACTAGGAACAAGAGGGAATAGCTCTTAAGTAACCCAAGTATCCTATTCTCTGAAAGAACCATCCACAGACAGATGTACTTCCCTTACTGACAATGCATATTTATCAATATTGGGAAATGCACAGGGCTATCAAGAACATTGCAGTTTCTAACCCCGAGAAAAACATAAAAGTGCATATGCAGAGTTGCAGACCTTTCCTTGAAACTGTAATCACCGATCTTTTGCTTCCCCATTCAGTGTCCCCAGAATTTATTGATGCTGCCACTCTGAAAAGCAACTTTTTCCTCCCTCCTTCTCAGGCCTCCCCAGCTGAAAACAGCTTTGTATTGTAACTGCAAAGAGAGAAACAGAACTTGTTGTAATTAAGACGTACAGAAGTGAGAGACAAGCATATGATGATACACTGAATAATCTTGGAAAGACTATAAGAGATTAATTATATAGTATGCAGCTGTGGTAGTGAACCACTCTACTAACAGAGTTGACTTACACTACCCTGACATCCCAAGTCCAAGCAGCCTGCCAGGCCTTGCAACCTGCAGAACAAACTCCGGGCTTCCAATCTAACCAGCCATTTCTGGATCAGCATTGCGCAGCCATTAATATCTCTTTTCTTAAGGGCAGTATCACATAACCAGTAACTGCGAATAATAAATCGCACTGCTTTCTTCATTAAGTAAGTAGAAATGTTAGACAACTTAATTGGCTTAATATAGAATTAATGAAAAATATGGTGAAAGATTATATTCCTAGGTTATTATACTTTACTATCTGATAAACTATGCTAGACAGACTTCTATTACCTAAATTGTCATTTAATTTCCATGGCCTCAATCCTTATTTTCCAGACTACATTAGATGGCTATTCAAGAATGTAGAAATCTATGTGGATATTAATTGTTAATGTTTTTATCATGTTTAATGCAAGAAAATGCTAAACTTCACTATAAACCTTTGCCAAATACTGAATCCTTGAGAGCTTTATGAAATTTTGGGGGCTATCCTACCACTCTTTTTCCTTTACAAAGTAGAATATAGCATAAGTATAAAAGCAGATGGTTTCTGTAGTCAAGAACTCAAATATTAAAAAAAAAATATTTTTCAGATAAGGGACCTACCTCTAACACCTCTGAAAAGGTGCATCATCAAGGGCCTCACAGGATTCTGAGCATGCATAAATGAAAGCATTCACTAATGAAACAATTCTGTTTCGAAGCAAGAAAATTCTTCTAATTATATACATATACCCAACATAAATGTAAGAAAAAACCTCCCTGATTTCTTTTGGCAGTTGGTAGTACATTTGCATGCTTCATTGTCAGTTTTACCAAAACTTAGTGTGTGGTGGGTTGTCCTGGCTGGACACCAGGTGCCCACCAAGGCCACTCTATCACTGCCCTCCTCAGCTGGACAGATAAAATATAATGAAAGGCTCGTGGGTTGAGATAAGGAGAGGGCAGTCACTCAGCAATTACTGTCATGGGCAAAACAGACTCAACTTGGGGAAAATTAATTTAATTTATCATCAATCAAATCAGAGTAAGATAATGAGAAAATAAAACTCAATCTTAAAACATCTTCCCCTCACCCCTCCCTTCTTCCTGGGCTCAACTTCACTCCCGAATTCACTACCTTCTCCCCCAAAGCAGCTCAGGGAGACAGCGAACAGGGGTTGTGGTCAGTTCATCGCATGTTGCCTCTGCTGTTCCTTCCTCCTCCAGGAAAGGACTCCTCACACTTCTCCACTGCCCCAGCGTGGGGTCCCTCCCACAGGAGACAATCCTCCCCAAACTTCTCCAACGTGACTCCTTCCCACAAGCTGCAGTTCTTCACGAACTGCTCCAGCGTGGGTCCCTCCCATGGGTGCAGTCCTTCAGAACAGACTGCTCCACTGTGGGTCCCCCACAGGGTCACAAGTCCTGCCAGCAAACCTGCTCCAGCGTCAGTTCCTCTCTCCACAGGTCCTGCCAGGAGCCTGCTACAGCGTGGGCTTCCCACAGGATCACAGCCTCCTTCAGGCACCCACCTGCTCTGGCATGGGGTCTTCCACGGGCTGCAGGTGGGTATCTGCTCCACCACTATCCTCCATGGGCTGCAGGGGGACAGCCTGCCTCACCATGGTCTTCACCACAGGCTGCAGGGGAATCTCTGCTCCAGGGTCTGGAGCACCTCCTGCCCCTCCTTCTTCACTGACCTCGGTGCCTGCAGAGCTGTTTCTCTCACATACTCTCACTCCTCTCCCCTGCCTGCTGTTGTGCAGCAGTTTTTCCCCTTCTTAAATATGCTACCACAGAGGCACTACCACCGTCCCTGATGGGCTCGGCCTTGGCCAGCAGCGGGTCTATCTTGGAGCCGGCTGGCATTGGCTCTATCAGACATGGGAAGCTTCTAGCAGCTTCTCACAGAAGCCACCCCTGTAGCCCCTCTGCTACCAAAACCTTGCCATGCAAATCCAATAGTGGAAGAATATATTATATAATATATAATCAACAGTTTTGTTTTCTTTACATACATTGTCTTTTAGTTTTGCTCAATACGTAGCAATGAAGCACCTGTTTGATGACAGGGGCTTTTTTCCATTTTGAATTCTTAAACATTCAGAGTAGCCATCAGTAGCCACGCTCATCACTAGAACCACAGGCAAAGATTATCAAAGCATCTGAAATAGCAGCTAAGCGATAGAAGGGTGCACGTAACTTTGTCATACAGTTGTACATCTTCCTGAAAATGATAAACTTATCTGAACTTTGTTACAGTTTTGTTTGGTTCTATTCCTTTAGTTTAAGGTAGAAATAAAAAATAAATGAAGGACCATAAACTCAACAGGAAAAACAGATACAGTGAACACAGAATCTTAATGTGAGCTCTGATTTTGTTACCTAAAACTGTAATTTAACCAGTTATAGAGAGAAAGCAAAGTCATGCAACAGCCATCCAGAGTATGGAAAAAGTTAGTTGATCAAAGGAAGATTTCAACTAATGGCAGAACAATTCCATTTAAAAACACTGTACCAGATGGATTCATACAGCTCTGCTTTTGCCAAGATACAACCTGTATGTCAATTCTATCTGCTTAGAATCTGCACAGAAAAGATCAGCCTGAAATAAATCATGGAAAAAGCTGTGATAAAATCGGGTGTATTGCTTTTCTTTTTATCCGACTGCTCTCCAAAAGAGCTAGACTCATCAAAGCAAATACTAGATTAAAGAAAAGTGAATATTATGGAAATAAAATCTGAATGGTAGTTAAGGAAACCAGCCAATATAAAACCATCTGAATTTGCTATCAGGCACACAAGAGTTCTACCTGAAAGAAAATTTGTGAGGGTGAAAAAATGCCAAGAATCCCCTCCTAGTAGACCCGATTCATTTCAAGTTCCTACCATTTTCAAAGCAAACCAAGAATTTACTTGCCCTTTTATCCATCTGTGCCACTCACAGAAACTCAAGTCTAAAACAACATGAAAACAAACAAAAAAAAACAAACCAAACCAAACAAACATCAAAATTTATCTTAAGAAAACCATTTCCTATGCTGACATTGAAAAACATATCCTGGCATTAAACATGAGCATATTTAACGGAATCTGAAGGAAATGTTGCCAGTCCATTCCCACTTTTCACATATTCTAGTATCTAATCGTGCAGGCCCATTAAAAGCTTTTTCTAGCTACATAACTGCCACTTTTCCTAATGGCAATGATCGTGTCGGATCCATCACTTGTACAAAGTGAGCACAAGTATCTTGTTTAAACCAGATTAATCTGGAGTGGGCATTAACCACTACCCTTGATGTAAGCTGCTTCTGGACACACTGAGCTAGCAGACCTATAAACACAGCATCTACATAAGATACCACGGAGCAATCGGTAACACAGAAGAGGAAGTAGTTTTGAGATATACCGGCAAAACACAACATTTTCAGGCTAACAGCTAAGGCATTTCCAAAAAAAAAAAAAAAAAAAAAACAAACCCAAAAAAACATCTATGCAAAGAAGGCAAAGTATAAGGCTGTGACGGATCTAAGGAAATACTCCCAACAGGGTTTTTTAAGTCTTACGTGGGGTCCTTAAGCTTAAGATACCTATTTGCAACATATTTTAGGCTACAGTGAACGATCTACTCAGACTAAGAAAGGTGAAGGATCATCAGTTTTCATCAGTTTCATACATAGTTAACTACCAAAAAAGTCTGTCCACTTCTTGAAACATTTCAGCAATCCACGGTGATGTGAAGCAGACCAGTAACACCAAAATTAAGCCCCTTTCAAGAAAAATTGAACAAAAACCCAAAACCAACTCAGAAAGACACTTGTGTTCTATTTGTTTATTAACGTCCATGTTACAAATTAGCACACTAAACTTATTTTACTAATTCCTAAATTTCAAATGGCATATTCTCGTTACTCATTACAGAAGATGGAAACATGCAAAAAGGCCCACAAATAACAAGGGCTATATAAAAAAAGCAATCCTCTCCACCAAAGTCCAAGCTGAAATCCATGACACAGTGGATCCACAGGACCTGAGCAAGCATCACTTCTAGCCTTAACCTCCTAAACACCCAAGGGAAAGCTTCCTTTGGGGCGCATTACCTGACTGGACATTGTTATGCAAAATTTTGGGGGTTTGGTTGTTTGACATGGAAAGTGCAGCCCCTCTTTTATCATTCTTATTAAATGGTTAGAAAACCAGCTGATGAAGAAAAGGAAAGCATAGTACAGAAGTACACTGTACTTCCAGTTCGTCTAGTGCATGCAATGTAGTTGAAGCCATGACTGGGGATTTTGTTGTATTAGTTTTACTATTTCTAAATATATTTGAGAGCATATCTTATTCCCAGTCTGGCAGTAGACAATCTTCAAATGTATTTGTCTCACACTATTATAGAACTCCCACATGAGTATGTTGAGAATCTGCACTGTCTTCAAGGGCAAGAAAAAGGGAGATAAGAAAAGAAGCAGAAACAAAATAACCCAACACAGACACTCTTTGACAGCAAAGCAAAATTTTCCTTTTCTGAGTGTCAAGCTTTTTCTCTAAAAGATGAAAGGACCGCAATAAAAAGGCTCAAAAAATTAAACAACAAAACACACAAACTTAATTTTCTCAACTCAAACAGCAAAACAAATTGAATCAAAAGTGTTTCAAAGAGCACAAAAACCTGTTCTTTAGCTTCAGTCACCCAAACTGCCTTTTTGGGGTTTTAGACAGCTTGTGGTAGAAACTAAATGGAAAAGTGGATCACATTGACGGTGGTTGTCTGTACCTTGACTACCTATACTGTAGTAATACTGCCAGACACTATTCAGATCATTTCACATGAAGGTACAGGAGCCTTCAGACATTCACAGCCACTCCTGACGACTCGGTACCCAGAGCTTGATGTCAATCTGAAAACCATTTGTTATTTCACCATTGGTCCTGACTGTTTTGCCTAAATGTATACGATAGCTTGCTGCATGCAGTGTGAGTGGCAATCTTCCAAACCAGCATGGCTGATTTCAAGAGGGGCTGCTCTGGCTCTTCTTCTCCAAAAGGGCTGGTCTCAAAGTAGTTCCTGGCATTGTACAGAAATGTCGATTTTAAGTCTCTCAGCATAGCAACACAAAATCGTTGAAAGGAACAGATTTCTTTCATCAGTACTGGCACTCAAAATAAGACCATATGTCTAAGCTATAATATGCAAAATTTTCCAACGGCAGCTTATTCTTCTGGTAGGAAATGTGATTTACATAGATTGAACTTCAGGATCTGTTTACAAGATTCATGAGAAAAACTGGTTTTGTTATAGTAAAAAAAAAAACCCCACTTCTCTCTGCTCACAGGAAGCAAGCTTTAATTCTGCAAAGTCAGTAGCCTTCCTGGGGACACAGACCTGATTTAGTTACTCCTATCTGCCTCTCACAGGAGCCAAAAGAAGTAGCTGACTTTTCTAGAAAAACATGAAAACAGGAAAGGCACAAGAGGGAGTCACTGGGAGCTGCTGAAAGAGCACAACAGAAGGCTGAGAAAGAGTGCAGAACCAAAATGATGTGACTGAAAGCGATGGAAGTGGAAAAGTTAAGCAGAAGGCCCAAGCAGATGGGGAATGAAAAGCCAGCTAAACAAGTGAAACAGCCACAGGATTTATTTGCTATGGATAACTGAAAGGGAGCTGAAAGGTAGGAGTCATAGACAATATAGAGCAAGTCCAACCTGTGTACGGAAACACTACGATCAGGAGACATGAATGCAAATGTGAAGCCTGAAAAAATCAAGCTCAGATTAATACAAGAATGAAAAAATGGGTGTTACAAGTAGTTGTGCAGAAGAGCTCTGGGCTGCTGCAACCTGCTTCACACACAACACATACATACACACAAGGCACCTTACTTTGCTGTTTCCTCCTAATGACGCCTGGAAGAAAGCTCAAATCATACTGCAAAAGGTAGTGTTTCCTTTCCCAGGCTGGGGTGGGCAGCCTCAACATTGGAGAGTGAGGGAGGGTTCTCCAGCAGCACTGAAAAACTGTAACTGCGCTTACAGTGATTACACCTAGTTACGGATATTCACTGCAATTAATGGCCTTGGCCAAGTTATTTGTTCCCGCCTAGTAATCTTGATCTAAGCTGTAAGTTCACCAGTATCACCATCGCCAAACTTTTATGACATATCTTGACAGAACAAGTATTCATGTACAATCTTCATTTTACACTCCGTCACAAGGAACTGAAAAAACAATTTAATGACCCCCCCCTTCCACTGGCCAGCACAAAACACTTCTACTGACTCCAGGCCCAAGAGCCACATTCCTGACTTATCCACATGGGAAAAGCAACTGCTTTCTGAAAAGGCACCGCAGAAACCATTCTCATGTGTTGCACTATCCCACTGGAAGTTCACAAGGATGAATCGTGAATCCCAGTTGGTTTTCAGAGGGAATTACAAATCACACACTTACAGGGGAATATGAGTGTCCCTCAAACAAAGCAGGTACCCAAAACACATCATCCACTGGGAAAGCATCCCCCAGCTTGGCAAGTCTTTAAAGCTGGAATCTTTAAATTACTACGTTGAACCAGAACTATTTACTAGTCCTCTGCAAAATGAATGCTTTTGTTTAATGGCTTAAACAAGTCTATTATTAGTAGTACTATAGAAAACAATTCAAAAACCCCTACTAGATACTCCAATTTCTCCCACATGTGGGAGAATGAGCTGAGCAGCATTTAGAGATTTCTAACCCTTTTGTATTCTAAAGTAGGGACACAAGTTGTGAAAGGTACATATGCAACTCCAATAAACATGGATAATTAGAAAATTCAGGATTTGTGTGCACAGAATCCACAACATCCTACACATACAGGCATATTCTTGACAAATCAGGTAACTTCCTCCATAGACCACATAATTTGCCAAAGAAGAAACATCTTCTAGTACAAACAACAAAAGGAAAATGCAATTTTAAAGTAGAAGTAATTAAGTCCTGAAGCTTTTGTTAGAGTTATTACCTGTGATACTATGATATCTAATGTCTGTCATTTCTGAAGTGCCAGCGACAGCCAAGTTTAAGATCTGTTACCTAAAAGTAGGTCAGGAGAACCTCTTGGCAGGGCTCAGATTGCTCTGTCCTTCTTCTTCCCATTTTCTTTCCCAGTGGATCTCGTACTCACAACTGCGTCAAGTTTGAATGCCTTTTCTTTCTTTGCTATCAGTTACACTGTTAAGGAAATCTGCCTATTCAAAACCAAAAAACAGTCAACTCGTCTCCTCCTAAGAGGAATTCTACATTACAGGAAATTCACAGTCTTTCAGAAGTAAAACTTTTTTGTTCATTTCTTTCAGATGAACGTTGAATGAAAATACACAGCATTGGGAGAAGTCCACCAACAAAATCACAAAGATTTCAGCATACTGTCTAACCCATTAAAGCAAAACTTTTATTAGACAATTAGGTATCTTTTCACACGCTTCTATTCAGACAATTTCAGAACAGTACTATAAAAGTCACCATTGTTTATTCAGTTTAAAAAACAATGCTTATTTCTTTCTGCTTTTTGCTTTCCATAAGCTTCCCAAGCCTTTGTACTGATTTTCAATGTATAGTCTGACTTCAGGGTATGGTTTTTTAAAATCAAGAAATGGATTGGTAAATTCCTTAAATAATACTGCAGGCAGCTTAGATAAAACAGAATCCAAGTAACAGAAACCACATGATTATAAAAGTCCCCTTCTTCCCCCCACTGCCCTGCAAACCCAACCACATGCTGGGCTCTGAAATGGCAGACCAGAAATTGGTAATATCTGCTTAGGTTAGTGTTATTATCACTGGAGAGAGGGCAGGTCTAGACTGGTTTCTATTGTTTGGTTTTTCTTCCTTTTTTTTTTTTTTTCCTTCTACAGAGAGGAAACCATGAAAATACATCATCAGCTTTCTTCAAAATTGGTTGTCAATGCCCACATGCCAACATTAGACAGTTTTAAGGGGCCACAGTTCACATGCCCTACATACGATTGTTCTTACAGGCATATATATTACCTGGGGAAAAAAAAATAAATCTTGTTTCCCCCTTTGACAAGAGCACTCAAAAATGTTTTAGTTACAACTTAGTAGTTGTAATAAATTCTCACATCACTAAATATTTTCCTGTTAGCTTCAGTCCACAGTGAAGTAATTATTATTTCAACTTGTCTTCCTTTCTTCTGACCCTGTCATCATGACTCTGCATTTTCTATACACCATCCCACTAGCTACTGGTAGACAGCAGTAAGGTCCCCCCAGGCCTTCTCTAGTCTGAACAAACCCAGATCTCTCAGCCCCTCCTCATACATCCTGTGCTCCAGCCTCCTGACTGTTTTGGTGTCCCTGCGCTGGACTACCTCCAACACATCCGTGTCTTGTAGCGGCTAGTCCTAAGCTGGATGCTGTACTCCCGATGTCTTCTCACATGTGCTGTATGGAGCGGAAGAAGCACTTGCCTTGATGTGCTGGCTCTACTTTTGCTAACCAGCCAGTTTGCAGCTGGCCACCTTTGCCACAAGGGCACACTGGAACTGGAAATATTTATAGCACCAGTGTGGCTTTTGTGTTTCAGCACAACACAGATAATTAGGGACACGACAAATATTTTTTTCTTATTATTGCTAGTGTGTTCACTCATCTTATACCATTTGGCTAGATAGGAATAAAATCTAAAGGATTCTTTAGGTCAATTCTTACCCTTGGGCAGTTCTTACTAAAAAAAGTAACAAAAAAAAAAGCCAGTGGACACTGCAGCAGCATTAAAGTACACTGATTCTAAGCCCATCATCAAAATCACAAATATTCTATTGATAAACAGCTGAATTTTTCAAAGTTCAACAATAATTCCCTACAGTATCTGTTAATTGATTAATATATTTCTAAGGCACACTAAAGAGATGAATTCCAGAAGGGATCATTTTCATCTGCATAAAGAAAAGGAATTCAGAATAAAAAAAAATTTTTTTTTTTTTTTTAAATACTACAGTTGGTTTCAGCAATTGTTTCAGCCTGAGCTCTGCAGATACCAAGACCTGGAGGACCTCTACGCATGCTCTTGTCCAACATAGGACCAGTCCACGTTAAGCCAACAGAGACGGTTGTATCAGGCTGGACCTCATGGAGAAAGTCACAAACTCTAGCCAATTAGTTATGTGAGCAACAGCCCCGACATACGTGCCCGCAGGAGAATGCTTTTGGTTGATCAGTCCATGTTGCCTAAGACAGTAGGCAAAGCTACGCTGACAAAAAAACCTCCTCCTGCAGGCATACATCCCATCTCCAAGAGAGGGCTCTACTCACACGGCTGCATCAGCAGAGAGGTTCTGTTGCAGCCCTACACAAAATCACCGCCCATCCCTCCTCGAGAGAGCCTTCGAGAGCAGCTCTTCACATCACTGCTATAAAAAAAAAAAAGAAAGTGCATCTGGTTAAATAATTTGGTCATGTAGCTTGTTTCTGCTGAACAGCGTGTGCAAGCAGCCCTTTAAACACATACACACACCAAAAACTGCTTCAGTCTGGTCACTCATTTGTAATAAGATTTGTACCAAATGAAATGGAAACTAATATATAACCCTGGTTAATGCAGTACCATGACTGAAATTAAAAGCCTTGTTATTCTCCTTGTTGAGTGAGAGCATAGCAAGGTCACACCGGTCATTTCTGAAGCGGGGAAGGGGAAACAGATTATCAGTCAGGACACTTTCCAAGAACATATTTACAAAACCTGAAGTGTTCCAGCTCCTTAAATGAGGTGATTCTTGCATGCACTTCATCAACTTTCTCTTGTAGAAATACAAGAGAAAACATAACTACTCTTGAAATAAGAAAACTTTCTGGAACCCTTTCAGGCTGTGACACATTAGGAATGCTGAAGTACACGATTTATATTCTGCCTTGTTTATGAAATATACCTCAAAACCCCTATCCAGACCTGCTCTATATCTTACAAATTAATCTTATAAATTTTGCCAAGCATTAGTGTCTAGCCATCAGAAAGATTTACATAACCATTCAAAAACAATTTCCCAGGTGATAATCCTATATAGGATTTTTTAACTCTAGGAGTTTTCTCCTAGGTGTACACAGATCAGTGAACCAAATAAAAATTAGGGATACATCACCAATATTAATGAATACAAACACCATCACATGTTCTTTCTGATGCTTTCTAGGAGAATTAATAGAAAAGCTGGCCTGCAGATGGTCTCACAGGCTATCAGAAGATGCTTTACCTAAAAAGCTGGTTCCTTGTTCTTCATTTCCACATTGTGCTAAAAGGAGCTCTAATATCCCTTTATTAATTTGTTTTGTGGGATTCGTGCCTTGAATTAATATGCAGAAAAATGTATAAATGGGAGGAGCTGCAAACTTATGTCGAAGCCAATGGCGTTTGGGAGTTTAATGGCTGTCTGTGCCTGCCAGCAGGAGGAGCTGCAGGCAGAAGAGCATCCTGGCAGCAGGTCAGCGATGGGTGAGTGAGGCTAGGACAATCTCCCCCATTTGAACTCTACTTCAGATGCAACTGTTTGTATCTTAATGCTGTTAAGCAATAGGGAGAGACCCCTTATAACAAGATCAAGATACTACTAGCTTAACAGCATAAAGGTAGGCGGCTGTATTATTATTTTTAATATCTCATATACAATGGCACTTTATTAAGACATTACACAGGAAGATAACAGTAGCCATCCAACAGCTAATTTCAGCATTAGGCTTTGTTACTCTATGTTACTATATGTACTTCTACTTTGTTTTTTCCCTTCCAAATATGGTTGGAGTAAACACACAAAAACACACTGACCCAAAGACTATCCATCCCAAGTGATTAGATAAGAGTCAAGGAAAGGAAGCTGAAAATATGCTTGCTAAGGGTTTAATACGCATAGCATACAAAAACTTTTGTCAGGAAGGGAAGGGAAGGGAAGAGAAGAGCCAGATCTGCTTTTCTTGAAGCTGAGGAGAAATTGCTGGCACCACCAATCTCTAAACCAGTTCTGGATCCTCAGGATTCAACGTAGCTATCTATTCGTTGGACCGCACTTCATTTTTGGAACATTAGGTAAAGCAAGTGCAGCAGAAATACTTCCATCAGTCTGGCTCAGAGCGCAAAACTTTCTGATGGCTATTAAGAATTAGACCCTATCTTCGTACCCACACACACAGAGTAAGCATTGCGCCCAACCGAGAAGGCTTTCCCTGAGCTATTTCAACGTGTAAGAGGAAAACACAAAAGCATGTTGTACAAAGGCAGGTCTACGTGTCAATTTTTTCACTCTTTCACTATTACATTCTATAAATAACATATTTCTCTCAACTACAGCAAATTTATCTGCAAGAAGCTAGCCAGTAGCATTTTAAATTGCCTTTGCCATCTTTAACAATTCACTCAACTGGAGCAGATGACGGCTTGGAAGGGAAATGACAGGACACTCCTAGGAAAGTGCTGCCTGCATTTTGGTACATGTCTAATCTCACTGATCTTATTTATTTGTAGGTGAAATTCACTTTATGTGTTATGAGAAGGATGGTTGCTCAAGTGGAAAAAAAACCCAGTAACTAACTTTGAGCCACAGCAACTTCAATATTGGGTCTGATAGACAAGTGAAATTCTCAGAAAGGTGGTTGTCTTCCCTTGCGTGGATTTAAGCCATAGCACACATCCATATACATTTAAAACCCTAAGAAACGCTGCACTAAAAGCTGATAGGACCTATAGAAGTGCTTAATCCCAGACAATTAAAGGTTTTGAATCCCTTATTTCTTAATTATGTGTATTAGGGGCACATACATTAGCTTTTTCGTTTGAATGGGATGCAGGCTTTTGCATCAAGTTTCCTGGTTGTCACCACTCACTGTGTTTGGCTCATATTGTGGAACAGTCTCAGAGCACTTGAAGGGAATTCTTTTTGGATAAGAAGTAATTAGAAAATATGTTCCTGGAGTTCACCTAATATACTTGAGCTGCAAACAGGTATTCCGCCCATAGGATCAGACTACAGTTAGCCCAAAAGTAAAAAGAAAACAAAAAACAAAAAATACCCCACATCTTCCCCTCCCTGCCAAACAAACAAACAAACAACCCCTACCCAAAATTAAAATCCAGACAAAAAACCTCACAAAAAATTCACCTCCCCAAAAAAATTCAAAATAAAGTTTTAAAGAGCTCCAAGCCCCCGACTCTCCTAAAAAAAAATCCTTGACACTGTATACTATGGGTATCTGGTCTATAGATCAACACTATCTGCAATTGAAGACACAGGCCATAAAGGGCAGAGTGTTTATTACTTGCATACAGTTTGCAAATCTATATATGTAAGCACATTACTTTAATTAAGATTTAAGAGATCAGTGTGGAAACTATTCTAACATGAGCATGGGGTACTGCAAGTGCTCTGTTTTTCTCTTCAAGAGGATACAGAAGAGAAAAATGTCACATTCCTTTTTATGGTGTACTTGTTATATTTCCACTGACACATTAACAGAAGCAAGAATAACATGATTAAATTATTCTGAATTGTGCAGTCATAAAGAATTACACTTGACTCAGAAGAACTGCAAATTGGAAAAAACAGCCTATAATTCCAAGAGGAGCAACAGCAGCCGATTTTGGCTTTCTCCCTAAAAAGAGGTTCCTGGTCAGTGGAGATTCTGACTCACCAAAATGTTTTATGCTATTTCTATTCCATTATCATTGATAAGGTCAAGCGCAGCCCCAATATGTTTTCTTATCATTAGCCAAACTTTATGGTTTATTCTTATCTCTTGTAAGCTCCATAGCTAGCATAGCTCTAGAAAATTAGTTTCTTCTCCAGCCGCCGAGACTGCTGAGCCTATAGAGCTCCAGCCTGTTTGAGCAGGCTAAGACTTCAACAAGGAAGGTGGTCAGTTAGCTAGTCAATGCCATGGACGTTGCTGTAAACCTTCTTTGAAGTAGACGGCACATTCAGCAAGGTTTCAGAGCAATGGGGCAAGGTTTTCTCAGGAACCCAAAGGTAAAAACACATAGGCATCCCCATTTCCTATAAGCTATAGGTCCCCCAGACTCCATTTGATTTGGTTTCATTCCATTCACACACATTGCAGTATTTTGAAGTTGTCCCTGCTTTGAGCAAAAATGTGGACCACATAAGCTCCAGGGGTCCTTTCCAACCTAAATTATTCTGGGTCTAAGTTTGTAGGCTACTCTTAGGGCACCCAGAAACCACTGAGAATCCAAACAAACCTCAAAGATGTAGAACAACTTCAAGAAAGGTAACTGGCATGGGAACAGCTGACAGCTGAAAATGGACAGGAAAAAAAGGAGAACAAAAGACTCCAAAAATGAGAGACAGAAATATGAATGATGAATGTGAATTGCCCCCTTTTCCAGTGGGTAAAATCAGTTATGACAGCAAGACAGACCATCCTTTCTACCTGCGTTAAACTCTCAACTACAGCAACCTATCTGTAGGTAGCTAGCCAGGAGAGTTTCAATTTGCCTTTACTAGCTTTCATATTCGTTTATTTAGTAACAGAGGTAGGACCTACTTTAACAATTCACTCAACTGGAGCAGATGACAGATTGAAACACTTGTTGTGGAGGCTTTTCAAACCTTTAATTTATATGTCTCCTCTGCAGCATACTTGGACTGTGGCTTGCAGTTTAATTTCCATGCACCAAAACCTCTGAGAGATCTAATGAGCTGAGGAAAGTGAAAACAATTGGCATATAGAACCAAAAAACCCCCCAAAAACCCAAAACCCAAACATCACAGCTGATTTGCTCTGTAGACCCAGCAAGAAGGTTTTCAACCTGAGAATTAAATTTCATTAGTGATGATGGGACTGTCCACTTAGTGGTTACTAGGAGCATTCCTTAAAATTAATAACAACAATTTTGTTTTAGAAACAGCCCCAGATGACCTTCTCTCAGGCCAGACAGAGCAGGATGGGACAAGAACTACAGTTCTGATAGACCTTTCCCCTGCAACAGCTACTTACACAAACAGAATGAAGCTCTAAAGAGAAACCACTGCCCTGGGTTTGCCTGAATAAATATTTCCCAGCTTCTCAAGGTGCTGCTGTAGTTGCACTGTATTTCCTTTACAGAAGCGTTGATAGCTCTTTGAAAATTCCACAGCACCAGAGGAACAGAATCACAGAATTGTTCAGGTTGGAAAAGACCTTTAAGACTATCAAGTCCAACCGTTAACCTAGCAGAGGAACCAGAGACACAATAACTTCTCTTTTTTTTTATAGTATTCCAAAACTTCTATGATATTGCCAAGAGACTTGTATTCAGCAGAATTTACGAGTTTGACAGAAGTCATGCACATGTGTTATGTGTATGCACATACCTCTTCCTTCTCCTGCCATTTATATAAGGAGACTATAAATGCTTAGCTGAATAACTGAGATCTCTGACTGCAGGAGATACCAATAATAGTAACCAAGTATCAGGCTGACAAACTGTCCTTGTTCTTTGAGTACCTACAAGGTGAGTCCCCAGATCACAGTTCTTGTGGTAGACTTTAATCTCCTTCACTTCTGCTGAAAGAGCAATGTGACAGGACTCAAACAATCCAGCAGGTTACTGGAGAGTGTCAGGGATGCTGTAGCAGATACTGGGTGAGCCAGCCAGGGGTGATGCAGAGCTGTATCGGCTCTTCACAAATAAGACCTGACTGGGGATACAATAATCAGTGTCAGCCTTGGGTGAAGTGACCATGGACTAGTACAGTTCAAGATCCTAAAGAGACTGAGGAAGGCAAGTAGGACATCACAGACTGGACTTAAGCCAAGGGTAAATCACCCCTGATCAACCTGATTGCTTTCTATGGTAAAATGAATGGATTTATGGACAAGGGGAGATAGAAGATGTCATTTATCTCACCTTAGGCAAGGCTTTCAAAACTAGCTCCCAAAAACTCCTTGCACCCAAGCTGGGATATTACAGTCTAGATGGGTGGACAACCAGCTTGGTAAAAAACTATTGTTGGATGATGGGGCTCAGAAGGAAACAGTTAATGGGTTATGCTCCACCTGCAGGCCAGTAAGAAGTGGAGTGATGCAGGAGTCTGCAATGTGACCTGGCCTGTGTAGCATTTTTATCAATGACCTGGAGAAGGCAATGGAGCATACTCTCATCAGATTTGCAGGTGATACCAAATAGGGGCAATCGTGGATACACCCAAGAGCAGGGCTGCCATCCAAAGGGACTTAGCCTGGAGGAATGGGCTGACAGGAACATTATGCAATTCAACAAGGACAAACGCAAAGTGCTGCAGCCTCGAAATGAAACAAGACAGACTGCAATGATTCAGGCTGGTGACAGACTGACTGGCTGAGGAGGAACAGGTCTGGTGGACAGCAAACTGAGCAGAAGCCACCAATGTGCACAGGCAACAAAGACGGCCAACAGTATCCCGGGCTATATTAGCAGCAGCATAGCATACTAACAGGAGCATAGATTGAGGGAAATGATAATAACACTTTACTTGGCACTTATTAGAATGCATTTAAGGTAGAGTCCAACTTTGGGTCTACAATACAAAAAAGACATCAATAAACTGGAGCAAGTTCAGTAAATGGCCACCAACATGATCGAGGCTGAAGCACATCCCCTATTAGGGAACCGGGCTTGTTCAGCCTGGAGAAGAGAAGGTTTTGAGGCGACCTAATAGCTGGCTTCCCGCACCTATGCTGAGGCTATCTGGAAGACAGAGCCAGGCTCTCCACAGCAGTACACAGCAGAAGGACACGAGACAAGAGGTGTAAGATAAAACAAGAGCGGCTGAGACTGGATATAAGGAAAAAAAAAATTCCTCCCATGAGCACAAACAAATAGAAAGGTTGCCCAGAGACATTGTAGAGTCTCCGTCCTTACTGGTTTTCAAGACCAGACAGGATACCGCCCTGAGCAACTTATTCTCTCTCCATATCTGATCCTGCTTTGAGTAGGAGGTTGGACTAGAAACCTCCTGAGATCCCTTCTGACAAATACAATATTTCACTCACATTCCCCATGATGATATTACAGGATCCATCCACTAAGTAGCGTTAGACAGTGATCTTCATAGTTTTAGGAAAAATGGATCATTTCAAGAAGCATCACAGTTTTTAGCACCAGACACTAGAAATAACTAACTTCATGCTGAGGAATGCCAGGTGCTTTCATTTCAGTTGATTTTTATTATTATTGTTGCTGATGTTACTCTTTGAGTCAGGCAGGGGAAAAAAATGAACACATACTCATATTAGTTTCACACATATGCATAAACCAGCTGAGTCTGGGCCAAAGCATTGGAAAGTCTTATTGAGATAGGCCAATTAGAGTGCAATAAACGTACACCCAAAAAAATTGTTCCCCAAAATTAAAGTAACATGCTTTGACAAAAGACAGATAAAATGTCAGAGCAAAGACTAGATTAAGTAGGTCAACTCATGGAAAAGGCTTAAAAAAATATTCTCTTTGCAAGTTCCTTAGCATGGAAAACTACAGGAGGGGGAGTAGTTCTGTTTAGAAGGTATTCTTTTAAAACCCAGGACATGCTGTTGTGATTACTTGAATACTTCAGTCCCATATGCCGCATCTGACAAAACCACTCAGTCATTAACTTGCATTTTCCTTTAACTAATTTTACGTCAGAGTGGAATGGCAGCATACATGATCTAGAAAGGCTGAGGCTCTCTTCACGCTGTGACTCAAAAGAAGAGTTTCCAGCCAGAACAGGTTCTGCTCCTGCAAACATGTATTTGTTGTTGCAAACAGAAATTCATTTGCCTGTAACAACATAGATTGTCAACTGAAGAAAGGACAGGACAGGTAGGCAAAATTCCTGTTCAAGTCATACCACCTTCAACCCCAGCTGGATTGCTCACAGTGCTAGTACCTGGATTCCAACACCCACAGCACCAAAATGAGATTAATGAGGGTTTTATTATCATTATTGTTATTATTAATGAGATTTGCTGAGGATAACAGATTCACAGAACGCACAGCAGATTCACCATAACAGATACAGCTTCAGTTTTCTACATCTGTATGTCTAATTACTGCATTATTGCTCTGTTTTCCACATAGCAGCTTTGCCTACATAAAGAAATGAAGTGTAAGTAAGAGGCCAGTAGAAAATAAATAGGGCTTTTATGCATATGCCACATTTCCTCATAATATCTGAAGGATTATTTCTATGTATTTAAGTAAATAGATGCATGTAAGTATTTTCAGGGCCAAAAAATGCTTATCATTGTATACTTTGAGACTTGCACTGCTGGCAATTTGGAGCACAGCCAGACCAGCATTACTTCTCTGTAGCTACTTACATAATTAAGTATTTTCAGGATTAGGTTCACAGATATTAATTCATCACGTAGGGTTTCTGGTCACTGCTGAAATCCCATAATAGAAAAAAAGAATATGTTTTGAAATAACAAATTATTACAAACTATGGGACGATTAAGATGCAATTCAATATTTTGACATAAAATAGATTGGTTTTACTAATTGTTAAACCTTCATCGAGTTATCATTCAAAGAAAATCTCACTTGCTGAGTATTTACACTACAGAAGCATAATTTGTAAGAATGTCATAACAACTCATACGTAAAGAAAATGTATGCAGCTCCTTCTGTTCAGAGGACATACACATGCATTGTTTTTAGCATATTTTAGAAAAGAAATGAAAAATTTTAAACAGATACCTTTGAGGGCAATAGTCAGCTTCACTACACAAAGTATGGCAAGAGTTTTATTCAGCCTTTAGGCATTTTCTGTGCAGGGCATCTTCTCTAGGGAATCAATGTTAGAATCTTAAGTGTGGGAAAAGAGTTTAGTTCAAATTTATATCACCTCTGCCTCTCCAATAGCTACCAAAATCTTCAGAGAGGTAAATACACCCTTAGAAAGTCAGCCTTCATTCACATCATTGCATGAATTTAAGTCCTGGAGACATGAATTCTAGCTTCTTGAAGAAATGAAGTTTCACTGAGTTAAAAACTACCGAGTAGTGGTTAGCTAAACTTTGAAACATCTTTTCTTGCAGGAAGTATTGACCTGAGCTTCCTCTGGCATTCAGCTGATAAATACTGAACACTTTCTCACCTCTCTCCCCACTCGGCTGGAATGGATGCAACTCTTACCAACGCTGCCCAGGACCAAAGAGGTTTAGAGGAGGCAGCCAAGGGTCAGCTACCACTTCATCTAATTGGAACTAATCTGCATGTGGTACAGCATGGACTGAAGCCAGGAGCAGGTTTAGCTACACAGATGGATGATTTCTTCCTGCCTATTCAGATCTTCCTTTCTCCCCCAGCATTCAGCACTGGCCATAATTTGCAGTCCTGTCTAATGGATTTTTATGGATCTAGAAAATTGTACGTGCAAGAGACTGCACATCCATTAATACCCTCTCTACGTGCAACTGCAGTACAGCAGAATTTAGAAGGACATGGACAAAATATGTCAGTACTATCAGATTAGACATGGGTCTACTTAGATGTGATTTGAAAAGAAACAGCAGCCTGCTGACCGATTACTGCAAAAGCTAGAAGATGATTTCCCCCCACCAAGGAAAGAAAATTATAAACAGAAACTAGATTACAGCAATGTAAAGACAAGATAGCAAAACATTATCTAAAAAGACTAATTATACAAAACCAAGCACTTTACACTAGTTTTCATGCTCAAAAATTCTCAAATGCTGGTTGCCTTTTCAGATGAGAAAACTAAATGACTAAGATTTAATAATCACCACAACTGCATGACCTAGTTTCCAGTCTAGTGCCCAATCTACTACAATATTTTGTCTCTCTTGCTGAAGTAGAACTCACTAATAAAAGGGGGGGAAAAATGTACGTACTCATTCTCATTACATAGTTCTGAAGTAAGACAAAGAAAGCTTCAGTCATATGTTTAAAGATTTGTGAAGTGTACCTCAAAGGAAACCAGAAAGGGCATCTGTTATTTACACACCCCGTTTAAATTGCTAGTGCAACATTATGACAACTAAACTGTACTTTCATCTAATAGAACTGATCTATTCATCTTACCTGTGTTTTACCCTCTACATCTTTACTGCAGAATAAATTTGGAGGACTCAGTAACTATAGAACCAGAAGAAAGTTATTTCTTGACATAAACTACATGAAAGTAAGATGTGTAGGAAATAATGTTAGTTTGAAGGGTATGTTTCTTTATCCTACAGATGTGTTTGCTTTTTTTTTTTCCCCTAAGAATTACACCTCAGAAGAAAGCATTCACTTTTTATTTTCTACTTTGAGTTTATCCATACATTCCAAGAAGCACAAGAGCTGGGTACCTCAAAAAGCCGGGCAGGGGAGCAGAGGCTCCAGTTTCACGCAGACTCCTGACCTGGAAACCTTTTGCTCTTCTGGCAAACACACGGCCAGTGGCTATGAGACAGAGCCAAACAGTTATGTTTCCCCAGGTAAGATGCAAAGTGAGATATTCTACTTTTCCTGAGGTTAGATAAAGTGTTCCTTTCCAGCAGCTGCTGAGGACGAGGTGAAAGCCCCCTTCAAAGCAGAAAAAAAGCAGTACAGTGAGTAAGACACCTTTTCTGATACCTGTTTACACAGACTCACCTACATTTATTTATTTATTCTATTTTTTCTATTCTATTCTAATTCTATTCTAATTCTATTATTTATTTTTTATTTAAATAAATCAGAACTGACAACCTATTTTAAGGGCCATTCCTCATCTCTTTACCTGACCCTTGATTGACCTAATAAATAGACTGACATGTCAAACTTCCTATCACATGAGCAAGAGGAAGGCTTTATCCAGTCTTCGCTTAGAGAAAGCAATGCAATTGGTAAGCCTCATCCTTAGAGAATTTGGCATTAAATCTTGTCTTAACAAAAAGCAACACCACCAAAAAAAAAAAAAGATAAACCACACTGCTTTTATGCTCCTCTAACACTATAATTGTATGCCTTAAAAAACAAACAGCAGAAGTTTTCATGTCTAGAACTCTGTTAAAAATTGTATTACCTCAAGCCTGTTGTTACACATAAGCTATGCATAGAAATAATAAACCAACATTCATTGACTTCATGAACAGATGTTTTCTACACATTAGCAAATTTTTTCAAAGAACTTCAGTGAATACCCTATGCAGAGTAAAAGCTTAAAAGCATAGCAAGGAACCCGCTCTCCTTCACCAGGTGTGAACGCTGTAAAACTGAAGGCTTGAATTCTGTAAAATGACTTCTACGCTCAGCAGCAGCCTGAAAAAACAAGGACCCCAGTGAGAAGAAGGTGGTAAGGGGGCGTCACTGAGCTTCAAAACACTCCTGGGATAGAGGCAACTTGAAACATCCCAAGACAGAGTCGTGTTGGAATCAGACGGACAACTGTCCTGCTTCGGCTCCGGACAAAAGCAAGGTAAGAAATTCAGAGAAACCTCAGGAATGAAGATGTCAAGCAGTCACCTAAAATATAAGATCTGAGGAAGACTGAGAAGCCCGGGCAGAAGGAGGAATGAACTGCTGCAAGATCTCACTCCTGCAGAAGGTTCAAGAGCCTGAATCCCAGTCCCCTGGCAGAAGGCTCTTCATTCCTACCCCAGCACTTTCTCCTAGGACATGACTTCTAACAATGGCTTATGCCTGGGAAAAACCAAAGCTACATAAACCTAAGGACCTTAAGGAATTACTCCAACTACTGCTACACCACAAAATCAAGAGTTTGAAATGTATTTTCATAATAACTTCCATTTGCCTATAAATAGCAGCAGATAAATTTACCTTTCAAGAGTCAGTATCTTGAAATCCAACACGGATTTGTTTCCATATATTTATCATGAACTAAAACTGCATGTCAGCATTGGGGTTCAATATTCTGTACTTGAAAGAATCTTAAAATGCAGGAGGACCATCAATACCTTCAAAAAGTCATCTACCTACCAACTAACACAAACAGGCTTCCTCTGCTTCAGGTGCGCTGCTCCTGTCCAGCCCCTCCAAAAAAACATCTTACAGGACTTGAAGAAATTCAAGCCAAATCAAACCAACACTAACCACTTCACAGACTCAGGTCTTCGTTTTACTTTAGCAATATAGTGTTCTTTCTCTTCTGACTTCTGTCTGTAACTATTGAGCTCTTTTGTACTATTTAGGTAAAGAAGCTTTACTGCCTCTTTCGTAAATAACCCTCCACACGTAAATCTGCTTTCTTAAGTCAGGTATCTGGAGAAAGAAATCCAATAAGTCAGCTAGACACTAGTACTGAAAATGTTGTAACATGCTTCATAATCACCACTACGCACTCATAACCAGGAGAGATGTAAGGCAAAGATTTTTATTTTTTTTTTTAAGTCATTAGTAAAAGCCAAAATTATTTTTGCCTTTGAGGAAAAGGGAATGATGTATTTCATAACAATTCTTGTTCTTCTCTTGCAAAGCAGTGATTCCGTACTATCCAATCTCCATGCCAAAAGGAAACTCAAGAAGTGTATCACTCATGGGGGACATGAGGAAAAAAGCTAAAATGTGATATCCTGTCTGAACTGGATGCCAAAAATCATTTAATACCTCATAGCACCTACTCTGTTCCAAAGATACAGACAAGTCATTAATAAGATGAATCTAAAATACTGACTGAAGACTGGATTTATTTAAGCAAAGTTACATTGAACCAAAGGTGTCTGTAATTTTTCAAACCACTTGTAGGGTTATTTATTTTATAAATAAACAAAAAGAAGTGGAGAACACAGTGACTTTAGTTTTAATATCAAACTTAGTTATTAGAGAAAAAAAATCATGTTTTCTAAGCCAGAAACAAATAACAGTTGCTATTTGAACAATAAAGTAAGTAAAAACCTATGCAGGATATAGTGCATTGCTGCTGTATGCCTCGTTTATATTTTAACAGGAAAACATTGGTTAATTTCTTTCTGAACTCTTATACCAGATGACTACATCCTGATGTATTTCTACATCTTTGGCTGAAAGCCACAAGTATTCAAAGCGTAACAGAATTATGATGCTTTTTTTTTTTTTTCAGTTCTACATTATGGATTCTTTATGTATATAAAAAGTGTTTACTCCACACCTCCTCCGCTTCCTCTACGTTGTAAACAACCTCAAGTCCTGCACGGAGTATTGTGTTTCACACAGGAATAGGCACTAGCAGTATCCAAGTAAACTACAGGCACCGATTTCAACAGAAAGTACCCAGTGCCCGCCAGGACTGCCTCCAGGGTGCCCTGTGACCTCCTTCTTCTAAGTAAGGATTTTTGCTTCCTGAATTACACAACAAATTATATTAGCAAAGCTTAAGCTTTGATAAGACCAAAACTTGCTTTGTTATGTATGCAATTCGGGGGGGGGGGGGTTTAATTAACCTCTACAAAAAAAAAATCTATACTGAGGAATATGCATAAAATAATTCTTACACAAAATCAGTTGAGATCTGTTTTTAACAGAAACGCATTTAGCTTTCTCCACGGCATTTTTTTTCCTCTGAAATTACCCAAAGATTTGGACTATTTAAAGTAATCTTAATTAATCAAAAAATGAGATACTATAACATTCAACATTTTAGATAAAAATAGACTAGTCTCAGAAAGGTTAGACTAGTCTCAGAAAGGTCAGACTAGCCAAAAACATTTATCTTGCACACTGAACAAATATTTCAATGTTTCCTTCTAAATGGGCTGCTAGGAATCAAGTTTTAGGAAGTCTGTGGAGGTTAAAGGCACTCAAACTCTGCAAGTGACAATGGTGTTTGTTTTTTTAAAGGATTAATGTGCCAATACTAATTTTTCATGTCAGCTTCCCCTCTTGCATCCCTCTACCACTCATTTACTCCCAGCTTACACTATTAAAACCAGTATCAGAATCAGGTCCTTAGTCCTTTCTCTAATATCACCCTACACAAATGTATCATCCTTATAAAAGCCATGGGCTTATTTGTGATTATGACTGAATCTAGATTAGATTCCCCATGGGTGGGTATCATGGCAGTCCTGACTCCTGGAGGTGTCCGTAATGTGCATCACACTCACAGTCCTTTGAGGCAGTCTTAAAATTCCTACTATCTTGCCACACATCATGAAATCATGAAAATTAGTCAAAATGATAACCCAACATTTTATAACTACATAGCAATTTTCTTACTTCTCTGAAAGTGTACCATTATTCTACTATTGGCTCTAGAAAAAAAGAATAATTGAAATATTTCTAAAATGTAAATTCATGGAGTTTCAATGTGCTTGAAAGCAATCATTTACTTCTCAATTAAAGGTATGATGCTACTTATAAAATTGCTATCGAGAGGGAGAAAGGGGAAGGTAAAGAAAAGAGCGACTGACATAAAAGTTCAATTTATGCAGACTGCATAGGGTGAATATTAACAAAAACGATTCAACTATATTTCGACACTTCCTTAAAGTAACTATTAGCTGGTTTCCCCTACTTTGCTTGACTTCATCCATGACTTCCATTTTTTTCTAAGATGAACAGATATACAGCCCGTGCCACAGAGAGTTTGCATAGCTGCAATTTCAGAACCACAAGTCAGTTCATAGTTATTGAGAATAGCACACCCACAGTAAATATCACGTCTTAATATATCGATCGGGTAAGGCAGATTTCTCATGTCTGCAAGCCCTGCTAGGAAGCAGCACTGCTGACTGTGCACCATACCCTTCTCCATCAAGGCAGAACATTCTAGTGTCAAACCAAATTCATCCTCCCCCTCCGACTTGAAATCTCAGCATCTTTATTTAAAGATTTCAATTCCTACGTCGGGTAAAACACTGGAAGCACCAAAGCCTCTGCCTGGTCTCTGACACATTAACGCACAGTGGTGCTACTTCTGCCTGTCCCTTAGGAAGTTTATTCCAAGCCCCACCTATCCCAGTTTTGCTGGGACACATGGCTACTGTTTCAAGTTTGTCTGCAGCTTTGCTCTACAAAACTTCGGCTACCATGTATTACAAAGTGGTAATCCTACAACATTTTATAGCCTTTTTACTGTACCAGACCTAACTCCTCGATTTTGCGTTAAATCAGACAATGGAGATAATTGTTGTAAAACTATTCACTGGCCTGCGCTGCCCTGGCACAAAATCAAGAGAAAGCCCCTCCATGAAAGAGAAGGACATTCAAACAAAGCTTAACTAATGGCCTACTATTGTCAAACTGTATTGCTGTTTTTAATCATGGCAAAGGAGAGAGTCAGAACAGTTCAGAGAAGATGAAGAGGTCTAGAAGCATCGGCCAGAGCCCCGGTGATGTGGCACCTCACCGGCTAGTGCATGCACATGGCATCAGATGTTACAACATCTGGTTTGTGCTTGTAGAGACATCACCTCTGCACCCACTTCTACAGAAGCTAATGCTGTGGACGGTCACAGGGCGTGTTCCCAAAACTGGCACCTTTCCTAGCTATACGATAGCTTTGGATCTCACAGACTTTCCTGCTGAAGACAGACAATCCCTTTTGCTCAGAAGCTGTAAGAGTGAGCCTTCCTCCAACGGTGGCCTCGGCAACTTCACTGGAAAAGTCTTTTTAAAGTAAGTTCACAAACCATCATCTTTGTAACAGAAGATCATGTGTGTATACTAGCGTGCTCAAATATTATACTATTCATTAAACCAAGGGATCCTTAATTTATAACTATTAATGATATAATTCATTGATGCTTGGAACATCTCAGTGCTAATGTGATATCACTGCTGCTTTTGACACTTCTTCAAAATAACTGCTCCACTGTAAAATTCTCTAACATAAACTGGAAAATCCTCAATGAAGGACCTATTAAAAGGTATTAATACTCTATTTTGGACCTCCATCAGTAACATATGTAGGGCAGTGGTCCACTAAGCCATCAGAGCCTGGAGCAATGAGACCTTCAGCCTGAAACCCCGCCTCAACCCCTGCGGGCCTGGGCTACGGCAGCCACCAGCGAGCCACGCACCGAATACGCATCTCACCTGAGCGGGCAAGGAAAGAAAGGGAAAGGCATGACAAAGCAAAGATGGCAGATTTTAACTTGGGATCATGGGTTGACAAGCAACGTTGCTGTCACACACGTTTCACTTCTTCCTCCCCTCCCAGAGGGAAGCAGGGCCGGGGCAGTGAAGCTTCTGCTTGCTACAGATGGAACTTCTTTCTTTTTAAGAGACAGCTTGATTCAGCAGAACTGGATATATAAAGCGAGAAACAAACAGTAAGAACTTCTGTACTCTGAGACAGGCTTTCTGCAGAAAGCACAGGTATTCTCTTTAGTTTATTTTTACCTAGACAAAAGTACAATTTCTCAGCGAGCTCTTATCCTACTTACTGCCAGCATCCATCAATAAAATAAAAAAACCAACTTCTGTGCCATTCCAGCATCTCTACAAAACCTAGCATAGAAAAGCATTTTTAACTCATTCTAAATATACAAATTCTGTTCGCAAGGTGTTCTGTGCCAGGATTAATGTTTCTATTCAAGTAGCATTTATAACCAGTGGGCATAGGATTCCTCAGTCTAAAGAAAAAAGGTCAGCTCTCTTTGTTTTCAATTACTGAAGTTCACATGAAAATTACACAACTGAAAATTGTTCATAATGCCTGAAACAGCTTCACAGTGAACAATTCTAGTTTTAGGCTTCTTGTGACAACTCATACCAGTATTCAGTTGCTATTACTGCTGTATAGCTTCCTACATCACTTCTCCTTTATTTATTTTTAATTCATGTCACAGAACTTAGTTCCAAACTTGCTGTCTCAGCACTCTTTTTCATAACTGCAAGCAAAGAACTGGAGGCCAACAGGAAGAAAAGAATGTAACACCAACCACAGCAACTTACCTACTAGGTCAGGAACAAAGTACTAAGAGGCAATGAACGCTTCAAGCTGTATATATAAAATAGAAGACAATGGTACAGTCATCTAATTGAAATACTTTGTGCTTTTCCCAAGACTTTTTCCTTATTAATAGTATGTAGGACAAATCTGCCTTAAAGTAAGAAAGGTGGAAAAAAGCACAGAATTCATTTTTAAAGCCCCTTCACACATACTGTAAATAAAAGCACTCATACAAAAGACATCCTGCATCACAGCTCCCCCCTCACACCTCAACAAGGTGATTTCAAGAAGGGAGAATACACTGGCAATGTGAGAAGCTCCTCACCCAGCCCCGTGGTACCCACCACTGAGCTCACACCCTTTCCCAAAATCCAAGCGTACAAGGTAGCTGCAGTTCTGCCAGTCTGCAGCTTATGGTCCTGACTGTTAAAAGAGCAAACAGCTCTGGTATGAACCAACCCCACACTTGAAGAACCTCCCATTTTAGGTTGCCGTTCCACAGAACGGCAACTCCAGCGTTGGAGACTGCAGTAATAGATCAAAAATGCAGTGCTCCCAAACACACAGGCAAATTCGATACAAGTTCACTCTAAAAGGCTTCAGACAAAGACCGTAACGATTTGCTTTTTGTGCTAGCACAACCACTATACCATCTATTCTTGTCAAAGACCAGAATTATAGTGTGTGCTTATCCCTATCAAGATCCGAACTGCTCTGATAGGTGATCTGATGGGGATAAGAACCAGGAAATATTTGTGTTGAAAACCACAAAGTTGTAAAGCGCAAAATGTTTATAGGAAAAAAGGAGGTATAAGACAGTGAGAGTTATCAGCAACTATACCCCCAAAAGACTTCCTGAAACTATACCTTTACTTTCACATGAAGCTGACGATCTTCCAATCTAAAAGACACTATCATACCTACTACCACTTAATATGAAATCATCCCTTGCAATATCAAGTAATTTCCAGAAAACCTATTTTACAAATTAATATAGATCCTTCTAATATGCCATTTTAAGGGGTATTTTCCTCATCCATCCCCAGTTTCATCAGTTTTCTTCCCAGAATCTCTGTTTACAGCTAAAGCAAAAGCAATACTTGGTGAACACTGGCCATTCCAGAGGACCCAGCCAAAGTGCACACAGTTTAAAATGTGAAAATATGAATACTACCAGTGGAAGGAAAAAAGACTTCTAATGCTTAGTATGTGATAAAGGAATTAGATTTATTTAGAGGAGCTTCTTGAGTGTTTATTGTCTTTTACCCATCAGATAGAAAAAAATCTCACTGGAATGCTTCTAATTTTTCAGTAAGGTCTGGGTTTTCTGAGGCCTATTACAGGGTCACCAACAAATGTCAAAGTCATAAGACCTTTGGTGGTGACCCACACCACTCACACAATTACACTTTCTCAAAATCAAACTTGATTTTAGTGAAGCAACTAGCTGTACACAGAACAAAATGTACCTGTATTTCCCAAGCAGTCTCTTCCCGCGGTCTGAAATGTATGAGCAAAAAGGGAAGTCCATGCTTCACTTTAGCTCAGATAATGATTTCACTTGAATTTAAAAAAAAAAAAATGTTTACAATTGTTTTTATTAGTACACATAGTCTGTGTAATCTGATAGGAAAGACAAGCATTCATTATCTTAATAACCCCCTAATAAACTGCTCATTCCCTCAGCATGGAATTGATTATTCTGAGAAAGTATCACTAGAGACATCCTTCGCTCTTTCACTCCTCCTGAGGGATCCACTTCAGCCACTGTCAGAAATAAGACATTGGGATAAGTGGACCTTTGATCTGTTCTGGTATGGTTCTTGTATAGTAAATCCCACAGTGAGGCAATGACACAGTGACAGCCAATTCCAGCCAACAACTAATGTCACTGCTTAGTTGAGAACCTACTAAGATCCAGAGGCATCACATTCAGGAGGTGGTAAAGATAAAAGATCAATGCCATTGCAGTTGGGATTAAGATTGGGAGCTCTTGGATATCCAGCAGCCCCATCAGACAGTGTGTTCCGAAATTCTCCAGTGCAACTCGAATGAAAGGAAAGAAAAAAAGAGGGACCAACAATTCACAAGCATACTGCACTCAGCAACAATGATAGCAGTCAGTCCGGGGAGAGGCGTTAAAATTAAGCAGCTGGAAAAGGGAGAGAGCCCTCTACCACTTAAGATTTAATAGAATCACTTATTTCCTGCTCACTGAATTGCTCTACAAGAATACGAAAGCAGCCTGGAAGGAAAGCACTCCTCCAATGGCAAAGTTTCTCAATCAGGGAAGCGTTTAGACTTGGTAATCAATACAGGCTATTGGAAAAGTTTGGTACTGATGTTTATGTGTCTTCACATCAGGATTCTGAAAACAAGCAGCACATGGGAAAGTATGATTTGTTTAAACAATATTAAAAGGTAAAAAAAGAAAGATTAAATGAAAGTTTAGTTTTAAATTATTTGTGTGCTTTGAAATCACTAACTTTTACATTGAATACAGCATAAATGAGATTTATAGTAAGAGTAGAGCAAATTACTTTCACACTTCTGTAACTCATTAGCATACAACTCCCAGCCAAAGGTTTCTAATGCAATCTATTTCAGTGAAAAGAAGTTAAACTATGTTTGTTTTCCTTGTAATTGCTATTTACAATGTGTTTAATTGCCTGAGGGGAAGAAAAAAAAAGATAATTTGAATAGGTTGTAAATACACTTTTAAACACTATGGACCTAAAATCTCAGACAATAATCTGAATCGTGACTATTGCCCATAAACTTGGACACATGTCCTCAAGTAATTAAACTCAGTGCATTACGATCTGCTGTTTCTCATGATTTTTGATACATCACTGCTGCTGAGATGCGGCGAAACACTCAATGACCCTGTAAAAGTAGCAATGGTTTTGTATGTAGGCAAAATGCCCCAGCATGGAAAAAAAAAAAAAAAAAAACAAACACAAAACCACCAAACATTTTTAAGCTCTTCCTCAGTGAGGTTTGTGTATGTTTGTGAATTACTTACAGAGTAAAACATAAAAGATTTAAGAACAACATGGCCTGGGTTTTCAACATACTTCAGTGCTTAGTATGTTCTAGAAATTTTGCCATCCAGGTAGAAGTAAAGGGCAAGTGGAAAAGAAGAAATCTGTGTTTACCCCGGCATTCCCACAGCCCTTTCTCTCACCTCTTACCCACCATCAACATTAAGTATAAGATGTATGCAGTAAGCGCAGAAATCCAGCTTTATTGTTGGATGAGTGAGGCACTCAAAGAATGGAGATAGGTATTTAAAAAACAATCTAGCTCCTTATTTCTTCTTACACCTATTTTTAAAGGTGTCCAAGTATAAATGGTTCCCTGTAAAATTCTCCTTTCAACTTGGCTGAGAAAAGGCTGGCAATATTTGAGGATGCAAGCCCCAAGTTGCCACATACTGCAGCATACTTCAGCTTTACCTGCTTGACAGGACAGCTGCCTTGGCTTAAGAGATCCGGAAAACATAATTTGCCCTATTTTTCTATGAGTCACTGCTAGATACCACTACTCAGTACTTACAGTCTACTTTTGCCAAGTATATGCAAATGGGACTACTAAAACTGGCACCATATCCAAAAGAAAGTGCTGATACCGAGGAACTGCAGCTCTTAGACAGGGCCCAGGAGATAGCAGAAAGTTCTGGCACGTCTGCAGAACTGCAAACAATCCCTGCACTTTAGAATCATTAAAGGAGATATTTTATCTACTTCAAATTGAATTCTCTGCAATCTGATGCTTGTTTAACAGCCTTGGCAATAGAAAGTGAACGGGGAGTACCAGGTCCCATGCATACGGGCAGGCCACAAGCTATCAGACAGGCAACCATGTTGGCAGTCCTCAACATATTTGATTTTATTGTCCATACAGATATATATATTTGGCAATTATATATATATATATAATGGGGTGTTCATGTATATATAAATATATATGGTAGGGTGTAATACATCCACACCCACCAGAAATCACCTGTCTCAGTCAGAAAACTGGCTTACCCATTCTTCACCAGACCAGGAACAGACTCTCCTCACAAGCATGATGACAGGATTTTTCAGCTGACCTCTTCTAATTCGGAACTCTGCATTACCTGGGCAGATGTGTCTGGTAATGAACTTTTTCCTGCTTCTCTGCTGTGTAGTTACGTATGTGCTACAATGCAGCTGATGGGGAAGGGAAGAATAAAACCTAAGCCATGAAATAAAGACAGACCCTTCCTCTTCAGCACCTCATCTCCGGGTATGCTTTTCAGAGGCAAGATATATGATGTTTGAGGGGAAAAAGGTAGCCTTTTTCCCTCCAACTGCCCTTTATTCAACGCATTTTAGAATAAGCCCCATTTTACTTCTTAAAACAAGGTGGGTTTTTTGTTGGATTGGCTTTCCTGGTTACTCTGCATCAGACTTTTTCCGTGAATACTGCAAGCTGCTTAAAAGCAATTCCAAGCAAAACAGCCTCTCCTTGGTTTCTTCTTGGGAGTTTTATATTTTGGTTAATTTTCCTTTCACCTGACCTCAGGAGACCTTCTCAGGCCTACACACATATACAGACATAAGACAGCCTCTGAGGAAACTTTGTAGTCAAGAACCAAGACTAATAAAAGCACTATTCATCTAACTAATATATGGAGCTTTTACTGATGAGTCAACCTATCCAGTAAAACTAGAGACATAGTTTTTCTCAATTTATACAACTCAGCAATAAGTAAAATGACTGTATATACTTTCTAATGCAGAGGGACAGGACAGAACACCATTAAAAGTAACGTGTAAGAACAAAATTGGGACTAAGGACTTGACCAAGGGTTCATGTGCCACGTGTGGCTTATCATCCACCTTTGACTTTACCCATTTTTCATCTTGGCAGCAAACCCAGGGCCTGTCACACCAGAAGTATTTAACTATCTGAACTTTGCATCTTTATCAGAGCAGTGCAAACACTTACTCAGCTTTATTTTTTCTAGATTAGTTGAACATGTTTAGAAAGTTTCATCAAGCTGAATTACCATTCTTAAGCAAATTAGAGATGTGATAAAAAGGTTTTGCTGTGCTATGGCATCTCTTAAAAGCTGACTGCATTTGCTGATGCGGAGCGGAGGCCAGGGGGAGGGAACCGGAGTTGAATGTTACAGCAGCAAGTGGAATGATGGTGATAAAACCTTTTTCCACCTGCCGGGGGATAAAGCGTAGGACGGCACGCACAGCCAGGCTCTCCCGCAGGCAACAAAGTGGGGAAGAGGGCTGGAAGAGAAGGAGGGTACCGGGAAAACACAGACACGGCAGCAGCGGCAGCAGCTCGCATCACAGTGGCATAACTTTGAGCAGCATCCTCCCGGGCGGCTGCTGTTGCTGCTTCTCTTCTCCGGAGGGGCCGGCGCCGCTGCTCCGGGGCCCAGGCTGGCGGGGCGGGCACGGCCCTGGCCCCCCGCCGCCCCGTAGGAAGAGGAAGCGCCCCCGATGCCCGCAGGAAGTACCGCTGCCCCGCCGCCCCACCGGCCTCCCCGGCCGCTGCGCTGCGACAGGTGGCGGCGAGAGGCCGCCCGGCACCGCCGGCCGCCCTGGGCCCGACTCCGACTCCGCCGGCAGCGCCCAGTGCCGGCAGGTTTCTCCGTCCCCGGCGGGCGGGTGAGGGACTGGGGAGAAGGAGGGGGGCTCCCACCCCTGCCCTACCCGGCCCTACCTTGTTGAGGTGGGGGTCGCGGAGCACCTCGTAGCCCCTCTTCATGGTGAACTGCAGGGGCCGGCCGGCGTCCCGGCTGTCGGCTGCCTTCCCTGCTTGCATGACGCGACGAGGCGAGGCGAGGCTGACTGCCGTCAGGTCGCTGCGGGAGCGGAGGCGAAGCGGCGGCTCCTCCTGCTGAGGTGACCGCCCGGCGGGGTGGGATGATCCTACCGGGAGGGAGGGAGGGAGGGGGCAGTGCCGCGGCAAGGCGCCGCCGCGGGGCGGGGGGGGGGGGGGGGGTGGTCACCGGGGCGACGCTGAGTCACCGGCAGCTCCCCGCACCCCCGGCGGGCGCCCAGGTGCGGAGCGGGCGGGGTGCGGGCCTGCAGCCTCCCCGGCGGTGCGGCTCGGCCGGGCCGGCCCAGCTGCTGCAGCTTCCCCCCGGGCCCAGTGTTTGCGAGGGAGTTTAGACCCTTTTACCGCTTCAGAGAGGGCTCCGCGCCCGTTAGAAACGGGCTGGTCTGTCATGACCCGCTGAAGGGGACACCGCAGCCCCTGAAGGCCGGGACCCCGCGGCCACCCGGCATCCCCTGTAGTCGGCCACCCGCAGGAGCGGGGCCTTGTGGGCTACAATGACAGCCAAGTTTCACTTCCCTCCTACTAAATTTCTATGAAATCTATCCTCTCCCCAAGGGGATGGGGGGCGTAGCTTGGGACAGGCAGGAGTTTGGTGTAATTAGCTGTGGGTTTTGGCGGGGGGGGTGGGGGAGTGGTGTGCCAGTTTCAGCTGTGCTGGTCGGGATGGGGAGTGTTAGGGCAGAGCAGGTTTGTAGCCCTGTCCCTCACGTTTGTTTGCAATATGGCCTGAAATTGTTGGCATAGGTTCCGTTGTGTACTGTATGGCTGCGGCTTTATTCCGCTAAACTCACGTATGTAAGCAGAAATAATTTCCATGCGGATACTGCAACCCTGCTAGAGAAATCACGCGGCTTTAAGTGCACGGCCATGAACATGCTCAAGGGTAGAGGTTTTTGCTCTCTGTTGTCAAGCGACAGCAAACAGATCAAAATTTTGTAGCTCTTTTAAACTTAATCTCTTCACATTTAATCTGTAGGCCTTGTATCCATTCTACTACCTCATATTTTATATATATTAAAAAAAAGGCTCCCACAGAATCCGGCTTTTCCTGAATTTCCTGTTAAGTATCTCTGAAAAGTTCATTTGGGGTTAATTAACAAAGAAGGTTAGAAGGATTCCAAGTCTATATTTCTGGAAACTTAATTAACAAGTCAGCAGAAAATTCAGTAAATAAACCGCTCCCTCACTCCGCCATCTCAGAAAGAATTATGGAAAGCAGTATTAGTAAACAGTTTTGAACAAACTTTGAACCTGGAGTCTTTGTGACTAATTATTCAGCCTTCCTTGGATTTGTCCAGATAGCTGAATATCTACTTACCCAAGTCCTGAATCTTACCTTCAATAGGTATCGGGGACATCAGGGTGGCATTTCAGGTCTTTCTTAGTCATGATAAAAATAAAAAGCAATGTAGAAACATCGTTTTTCCTTTCTTTGTGTGTACCCTGACACTGTTCTGATGGAATGTTAACCTAAATGCAGTATTTTTGTCTGAGAGAGCAATGTGTACTGATGTAATTTTTATCTTAGTGTTGCAATGCTGTCTGAAAAAAAAAAAAAAAAAATCTTTGATTTATGCCAAAAGTCGCTGCAACCACTATGAATACCTGTTGTGAGGTCTGACCCCTGATAAGGACTTGTCCTGACTGACCTCACCCCAGTTATAAAAGGTATGTAATGAAACAGTTAATTCAGGTGAAGCCCATTTGGATATATATATTAAATTTTTTTATGTAATCAGAAACAGTTTTTTATGTTTCAGAAACAGTTTACTACTGTCTTTCAAGTACAAATTTACTCCTCCTTGTCTTCCTATAAATATAATTTATTTCTGGTTGTTACTTTCAAACACTAATAAAACCAAAATCCTAACTGTCAGTTAGGATAAATGTGTCCCTGAGTTGTAAGAATGGCAAAAGCCCTCTTCAGCTCAAAAGAAAAAACAAAGAAACAAGAAAAAATGGGGTCTCTTGTCACCTGTAGAAGTCTCGAGGCCTGGAACGTTTTAGCATTAGATGGGATTAACTGTGATTTATTTGTCTGAGTCTGCTGCTAGTGATTGCTTTCCTTGCTAGTGTTTATAACCTCCTGCAAATTTTGGTGTGCAGTTGTATCACCTTTGCAGAGTATTTTTGAGCAAGATGAATTTTAGAGTGACTCTTAAGTGACCATATCCAGGACTTCACAAAACCAGTTCAAAATGGGTCAAAGGAATAATTTACATCTGCAGTCAGAGGTGGTTATTGCAAAAGAGGACTGCATTGCACAGTAAAGCTGGAGTTACAAGAATATAAATAAAGCCTTTGTAAGTGACAGAATTGTTTTGTTATGGCTGTGTTATGTGATACAGGTGTTTTTGCAAATGTTAGCCCACGTTCAAATAAATGATCAGTGAGCGCCAAATGTTGTTAAGGTGTTTCAGACAGAAAATACCGTGTCTTTTCCCTTCTGGCAGGCACCTAATTCTGTTTCTATGTGGTACACTTTAAAGACTCCTACTCATGATTTTTTGTAAGTACCTATCCTTACGGTTTCCTCCCATCCCACCATTATTAAACTCTATAGTTTAATTAATTAATTTGAAATTTGGTGGTAATTTCTTGTGTCTCTCAAAGATATGTGGGTATATGAAAAGCTCTACTTGAAATAGTCTTAGAAAAAAAGACTAGAAGGAACACTGGTCATCTAGTGTACCTTTGTATCTCACCCTAATGTTAAAAACCTCCGGTAAATCACATTTCACACCCTGCTTTGGCAAGCCAACAGTAAGGAGAGAGAAGTACAGGAAAGAAGAAGTTTCCTTGTTGCTGAAGTAGTTAATTAAGATGACTGACTTGGTTTAAATATTTAAGAATGAAAATACGCCTGTGTCAGGCTGGGACTGATGAGAGGATTTGGGCCCTCTCAAATCGTTGTTTGAAGCGCTGTTGGGTCTGGGATCTCCATATCCTGCAGTCCTGCCATGGCACTGGGAAGAAGTTACCTTCAGGGCTACCGGTTTGTAAGAAGAGAAAGGGAACTCTTGCATCCTCATGACAGCGTCACATTAACTGCTTTTTTAGGGTTGTACTTGTATTTCATGTCTGACTTACCCCATCAAGATCTGTAATCAGCCTGTTATCAGATGGTAACTGTTGTGTGTTCACTATGGGTCAGTAGTCTGGCCAAGACCTCCTCATCCAACTGCGAGCTTTACTTCACATGTTCTACCGGTGGCAATTCCCTTTCTACTTCTCAGCACAGTGTTTGCTTTTTTTGCAATAGTGCAACACCGTCAGCTCATACTGGGTTTGCGACCCAGTATAACCCCACGTGCTTTCCTGCAGGGCTGCGGGCTGAATGAGTTGGCAAGTCAAATTTGGCAGAGACACAAGGTTAGCTTTAAAACAGGCAAATTGTTTAATGATTTAAAAATAGAACTGAAGCTTTTTTGAAGTCTCTATTATGTAAACATTTTACAGTAGCATTAGCAGTTCAGACTTGTGCTCGATAATTTGAAAAATTAATTTTTTGTTTATTGGGAAGTATAGTTTTAGTTAGGCTGAAGGAGAAGCAAAAATCAAACAGCACAAGCAGTAAAAGGTTATTGTTTAATTTTAGTTTTGATATTTTTTGATAATATAAAACTGTTGTTTTATAACACTAAGGTGGATTTTTGGGTTTTAATTTTACTTCGAAGTAGGTAATGTGTTCATGAAGTTGAGAGAGGACTCTAATGGTGGTTTTGAAATGCCCGAGGTGCCAACACCCTAAGGGCACTGCCAGTCCTGCCTATCCCTGCCTGCCCCCGGGCTCCCTCCACCCTGCCCATGGCCCAGGACCCCATTCCAGCCCCCCAGGGCCATGGGTCCCTGCCCCAGCGATGCCGCAGCAGTGTCGGTCCCCAGCTCCCCCGCAGCCATGCCTGTGCCTGGCCATGGGCCCTGCTGGCCTGGACCCTGACCACCCATGGGCTGACTTCCCGGCCTGGCCTCGACCAGGCTCATCACTGTGGAGTCACTCAGCGATCACGGGGCTGCATCTCACCCTGGTTACCCTCGCCGGGCCTGACCCAGCTTCACCTTCCCAGCTTGACCTCGGGCTGGCCTCAGCACTGCAGTGGACCTGGATGGTGGGCCCTTCTCCTTCAGTGGGGTGGTGGGATGGGCCCTGGCTGGTGAGACCCTGCCATGCTGGCCCACATGGGGAACCCCCGTGGCCCCCCTGTGCATCCTGGCATGGCAGATGGTTACTGAGAAGGCAGAGCCAGGCTGTTGTCACAGCTGAGGAATGCAAGGCCAAGAGGCAGCAGTAGCAAGGTGCATCTGGAGAATGTCCAGTCAGACTTCAGCACATTTTCCACCAGAAGGGTGGTGAGCACCGGAGCAGACAGCCTAGAGAGGTTGAGGAGTTCCTGGAGATTTTCAAAACTTGACAAGACAAGGCCCTGAGCAACCCAGTCTGGGTTTGAAGCTCAGCTTGTTTTGAACAGGAGGTTGGGCTGGTTGAACTTCAGACATCCCTTCGAACCTGGACTGTTCTGTGGGCAGTGGACTGTTGAGAATGACAGATTCTCTGAACATGCAGGCATTTCTACAGGAATTTAATCACAGCCACAAAAGGCTGTTCCACCTTGTGAATTCACCAACTTTCTGTGATCTTGCTCCTCTGTTTCTGTCTTTTTCTCTACTTAGGTGTCTATCTACCTATCTATACCCCCAGGCCAGTGCGATTTTTACCCAGAACTGTCTTCGAACCCATTACACTTTACCCCTTTCTTGCAAGCATTTTATCCTACGTGCCTTAAGTCTAATTGAACTGTTTAACTTCAACAACAGGTGGTAAACATCTTAAGACTCCAATTTTGGAATCTGACACTGGATTCATAGAAATACTGAAATTATTTCAGTATAACATATACATAAATACAATGAAACAGTAAAAATGCCTGTTGCCATTTTTATTAGTTGACATGCATAGTCCAGGTGTTGCAGGAAAAAAGCTGTACCTGACCAACACATGTTGTTGGGTGTGTTGAAGCACTGTGAGAGAATATCCACACATACATGGTACCATTAGCAACTTCAATCAGCTCTCAAGACAGCTTTAAATTAGGGAGAGACGCCATTAGGGAGAATGCCTACATAGCCATTCATTTGTGCTACACAGTATGCCTGGGGTAGAACAAGAATTGAATTCTCCCACATCCTGGTGTTACTATTTTGACTTGTAGATCATGTCCTCCTTATTCTGGTAAATCTAGCACAAGGCGAATAAAATATGTATGCTACAGTGCAGCATGTTCTCAGAAGATATTCCGGCCCAATTTATGATTCAAGAAGATTAAATAATGCTCAAAGTAAGCATCCAAACATTTTTCAGTATTTGTCCAAATACTGCAGAGTTTCCTAAGAATTCTCCTATTTCTACCAAAAAAACCACCCCCAAAATTCCAAACTGTAGAGGCCTCATTAGTCACTGCTTTTATTGTCACTTAATCACACAAGAACAGATCTGATGTGAGCAGTAGTAAATTTGCAAAGGTGACCTAAAATGCTTCTATTTTAAATATACATACACTCTGGAATGACTTAAATGACCTATATAAAAGTGTGGAAAATCACATTCCTTCTCCTCAAACTATACAAAGTGCTTGAAGCAAATCTTCCTTGAAATATCCTTTTTTAATTAATTTCCTGAATCGGCTGGTGATGAGGAATGTAAAATATTTCTAGATTCCCAAGGCTGTTTATCTGAAAGATAGGAAATCTTGATAATGCTATCTTTTCATCACTAATGCGAATGCCTTCATTTAACACATAGAAATTTGGATGGGCACATATATTTTTATCATCTCAGATATTTTAGAGATAATATGTGGAAGGATGTTTTAGATTACTAGAATTCAAATTTTTTAGACTGTTTGGATAAGTGTCCCAGAACAAATTTTTCTTGGCTTCACTTTAGTTGCACTAACAATGAATTTAGAGCTGAAGATTATTCGATGCCAAAATGAAATTACTATGACTTTATGGTATGATTTGTATCTTAATACTGGGAGTTCACTGTCTTGCTAGGAATATAGGATTTAGAAAAAGGCCCCAAACAGCATTTTTACTTAAATTACTGTATTAGATGTATGTTCCAGCAATAAGAGTGGTAACTCTGCGAGACTCCTTCCATTGTTTATAAAAATGGGGTGAATTCTTTCAGCTTTGCCAGTTACAGTCATGATTCCAAACAACTTCATCACCTTTAGGATAATTTTGGAATAGTATTAGGGAATGCGTTTCCATTGTTTGCTTCCATGGTTATGTCTGGCACAGTAATTTTAATGGTTTAGCAACGACAAAGCACGATCAGAAATTTTCCTCTTTTAACTACTTCCTCTCCCATACAAAAGCAGATGATTTGGGGAGCCTGTGGAGGGCTTTTTCTTTTCCATGTGCTAATTACCATAAATATTTTGGAGATTGTCCCACAAACTCTGTTTTGTTTTCCAAATCATTAGCAATGTTAAACCTTCTGACAAAAATGTTGGCAGAAGCTCAAGCTCAAATCAGAGCCCCTTCCTTATGCAGGGGAAGCTGCGTGGGGTCCCTTACGTGCCATTCAGTTGCCAAAGCGCAAGAGGTTTAGCGCATGAGATTCCAGCCGTGCTTAGGTTTTTTATATACAAATCATGTAGACAAGACCATATAAAAGTTAGAATCAGCTAAATCAGCAGGGAAGAAGTATAAGACAAAAGTTTTTGAGGTAACGAATTGCTATCACTCTGCTTTAACAGGAGTCCATAGACGAGGTACAAGGAATCATGGGCATCAGTGGCTACAACGCCTCATTTGATAGTATCTTGTACAGGGCCTAGACAGCTTCAGAGTAAGTACCAAACGTAAGGGAAAATTAGTATTATTTATAATTTTACCAAGCTTAGCATCTAAAAGAGAACACTTGAGTGAGGGCTTGTGAGTAGTTCCCAGTGGTGATTCTTCTCAGTTCACGCTTCACTAGAGGATAAAGAAAAGCATTTTTCTGCAGCCACTTTTGCGGTCATTCTCAGCCTTGTGGTTACTGACGTAGTGGTAGTCAATGTCCCATGAATTTATTCATTGATAAATCTGTTCACCTTGTCATCCAAAGAGTCATTTATACAGCTAAATAAAGGCCATCAGAAGTCTGGATACTATAGTGTTTACGCAGTGGTTATGCATACCCAAAATTCTTAATATGGAGCTAACAAGCGTCTAACATAGATAAAAAAAGGTGTGTTCCTACACAGATAGCAACAACTTGCCATACCAAAAATCCAAAAGGATGGCATATTTCTAAGACAATATTTTGAAGATGAACTAACCTGGTCTTTTTGAGTTTTGACAATATTTTCCAAACAGCGTTATGTCCTTTTACAATGTTAGGATTATTTTTTCTGAAACTTAATTTGTAGAAATGGCTAATATTATTTTCTGTCATACCAAAGAAAGGAAATAACAGAGGCTTCATTTCAGCAGCAAATTTTCTGATTTAAAGTGGTCATGCACAAGATAATTCACCATTACTGTGGACTTTCAGTTACGGGACAATGATGAGAGGGTTTCAGAAATAATGTAGCGTTGTTGCCTTTGCATAGCAATTAGTTAGTGGCCTAGTTCAGATGAGAGTTTCAGTGTTTTATAAAATGTCCAAATAATAGCTGTCCCAGTTAACATAATTAACTGCAAGGGACAGTTGAAGGGCACAGTTTATTTATTTCAGGAAATAAATAAATAAATTTGGTTTATAAACAAGCTCTAGGGAGAAATGTGAGTAAGTGGGAAATTCTAGGTAGAGTACATGGAGTGGACTGATAAAAACGTCACTACAGAGCACTAGATATCTTACCTGGCAAATAATCAGATGTCTTCCTGCTTAAGTTTGTGAGCTGTTTTATTGATTCATACTTGTAAGAAGCGAGAAGGAAAACATTACTTAAAATATGTTTAATAGTGTTTATGTAAAATAAAATTTAAAAAAATTGAGAAATCCCTAAAATGGTTTAATCCTATCAGGAGAGAACAGTATGCCTACATAAAGCTACATGCCGCTACTTGTTACTCTATCCTACCATTACTGCTTGTAGAGTCCTCATAACTCTTTAAGGAAAGTTCACACCATGGACTTCCCATATGTCATTACCCAAAACCTCTAAATCTCCACTAAAAACATGATGTTATTTATTTTCAGCAAATCCCACTACTATATAGCCCATGCAGTCTGTGCTGCAACATGCCTCAAAAGGAAGGCGCTGCTAGGGGAAAGAGAACAGCAGAGGTACTGCTGGAACAGAGTACCTTTAAGCTCCCACACCATTATATGCCAACATTAAAGAATCTTATTTTTCTCCATCTCTCTGTGTTGCCAGAATGTGAGCACAGAAAGCATCTTTTCATGATTAACTGCCTGGGCTCAGCCTAGCTGGGACCGTAATACCAGGTCTACAGGCACAGAACCACAGCGTGCAAAACCACTTGTAATTAGCCTTACATGGGTGTAGGGCTCAGTGTGCCACAATCATATGGACCATATTAACCACAGTGACCAGTATCCAAATTGTTCTGTGGGCAGTAAGATCTTTCATACAGTTTGTCTTATGTACAAGCATACATTATGAGACTCTACCTGGAGTATTGTGTGCAGCTCTGGAGTCCCCAGCACAAGAAGGACATGGACCTGTTGGAACGGGTCCAGCAGAGGGCCACAAAGATGCTCAGAGTGCTGGAGCACCTCTCCTATGAGGACAGGCTGAGAGAGTTGGGGTTGTTCAGCCTGGAGAAGAGAAGACTCCAGGGAGACCATATAGCAGCCTTCCAGTACCTGAAGGGGGCCTACAGGAAAGCTGAGGAGAGACTCTTTATCAGGGAGTGTAATGATAGGAGGAGGGGTAACGGTTTCAAACTGAAAGAGGGGAGATTTAGATTAGATACAAGGAAGAAATTCTTTACTGTGAGGGTGGTGAGACACTGGCACAGGTTGCCGAGGGAAGCTGTGGATGCCCCATCCCTGGAGGTGTTCAAGGCCAGGCTGGATGGGGCTTTGAGCAGCCTGCTCTAGTGGGAGGTGTCCCTGCCCATGGCAGGGGGGGTGGAACTGGGTGATCTTTAAGGTCCCTTCCAACACGAACCATTCTGTGATTCTGTAACTGTCATACTTGGTCTGACTAAAGGGCCATCTATCACCCTGTTTTTAAGAACAACAGGTAGTGGTTTCTTTGGGAACCATCATAAGAAACAGCATTCTTTGGCATCCACTCTTAATTCATGGCAATAATTTGCAGGGACTAGGGACTTCCTGAGACAGAGTTTACAAGCAGACCGCCGCATTTAACAGGCATGGTTTTTGTCTGATTATTTTTTGAACCCCTATGCTTTGGTTTATACAATATCCTGGTGAGATGTGTTTCATAATTAACAATGTATTGTTTCAAAGCATGTGGTGGTGTGTGTTCACAGTTCTTGTTTAATAATTTTGTTGGATGACCCCTACTTTCATAGTATGAGAAATTATAAATAATCATTACCTCTTTACGCTCTTCACAACCATCAAAATATAGAGAACTGTGTTTTCTCCCGCTGCAGTAGTTTCTTTTCCAAACTGAAGTCTTAAACTATTTAAACCTTTATTTTGTACCCTCTATAGTTTTTCCAGCTTTTGCTAAAACTCTTTGGAGTTGAGATGACCACTAATGCAGACAGTGACCAAGATGCAAGTGTATTACATATGACTTTATACAACAGAGAGGTGGTGGATTCTCTGTCTCTGGAGACATTCAAAACCCGCCTGGACACATTCCTGTGTAACCTGCTCTAGGTGAACTTGCTTTGGCAGGGGGGTTGGTCTAGATGATCTCCAGAGGTCCCTTCCAACCCCTATCACTGTGATTCTGTGATCACGGTCATAGTTTGTCTTTCGTTTTCAGTTTTTGTGCGTAAGAAGTTTCTGAAACTGTATTCACCTTTTTTACTGTCTCTAAAATTCTGTGCCAGTTTTCAGAGAATTATCTACAATGACTCAGTGGCCTCTTTTCTAAGTGGTCTTAAGTAAATTAGAGTAATCCATTGTTTGTGTGTAATACTTGGATTAAATATAATCTGCCATTTCGTTACCCGTTTACTTATTATTGCAAGGACTTTTGAAACGGCATCTCACTCCACCTCCCTCCTGCAGCTGTGAGCATACAGTCAGACTTTCTTTTGCCAAGCTCTCTGACATAAGTACATAGTTTCATGAGTCAGAAAAGACAAGACTTTCTCAAAATCCTGGTATCATGCATCTTTTCTGTAGTTCTTGGAATGGTTCTCATGAACTTGCCCTGATAGTGAACAACTGTTGCAGGTGACATTATTCGTGGCAACAGAACTATGGGTACAAGTATTATCCCTGTTCCCTACAAAGTGTGAGCTCCCCGTTCTCTGAAAGCCAGAACTTGTCATATTTCTGATGCCCATAATCTTTGGTCAAACCACAAAATTTTCCTTGCTGCAAGTGTTTTAATGGTTGATTGGCCGACACTAATCAGGATTGCAGGAGATGTATAGAGTTTGCACATAGCCATACTTTGGGGCACAGTGGCAATTTACCTCTGCACTAATCAGCTGCTCAGACACTTATGAATCAGCTAGTCCTTTAAAGTCAGCATAACAGTGATCCTGCTGGATTATGCAAATTGTGTTGTATTAGAAGTACGGGTCTACAGAGGGGCAGTTATGAATTTATTGTGACTATCCGGCATGCCATGAAGAAATCGTTATCATTTTCAAGCCCTGTGTGTTGCGATCTCACTAGGTGCTTATTCCACCATAAATTTAGAAGCAGGAATAAATCACAACCATTTACTAGTTTATACCCTAGTAAAAATTGAAAGAAGCGAATAGGAAACTGAACACGAATGGTTTTGACGAATGCCTTCAAATATATCTGCATAAAGGATGAGGAAGGGCAACAGACTTTGTGCAATGCAGACTGGTCCCAAAGCAAGTCCAGCTGGTGTGGCACAATAAATGTGGGCTGTGTTCCCAGAAGTCACAGTGTAGCTGCGATGCCATGGGTATAAAGTTTAGTACGTACTTATGGGTGGTAATGCAGACTCCAGGTGGTGGATTTGGACATGAGGGAACCAAAAAGGGGTATAGGTGGTACTATTAACATATATTAAAGAGAAATGTCAGTATTCTTTATCACATGAAATAATGCTTCTCCATGACAGATCTTGGTGACAGATCTTGCTTCCTAAAACAGGCACCTAAAGGTGGTGGGCTTTTTTTTAACTTTTGCTACCACAATAACTGTTATTTTTTAAAAAAATAATTAATTACTTCTAGTGCAAGAGCCTCAATTTTTTTTTTTTCACTGTGTAATGTAGATGATACATTAACTAGTGAAACTTTGATGGACTGGAAAGAAGTTTTGCAGAAGGCAGGAGGTCATGGTCCACGCAGTGCATCCACAGAATAGACAACTGAGTAGGCAGCATCTTTCTCTGTAATTCTTATTCTTCTAACTGATTATAATTTTTTCTTTGTAATGAAGTTATACTACATACTTGCTTTGACTTCTCTGATCATGTGTGCCTCAAAATTTATTTCTTTGATTTGATTTGATTTCTTTCCTGCTAGAAATATATTTATTCCAATTGAGTCAGAATCCACTGTGCATTTTAGACCTGGATCCCCAAAGGAATTGTTTGTTCTAAGAATCAGCTACGTGGGATGTGTCGTGAGTCCAGACTTGGGGCTTTGAACAAATTGTTCAGCTGAAAGGGAGAGGGTAACTTTCCTGTATCTCGAGGTGTTAATTTTAACTTCTCTTTAAATAATATCTCAGTTCAAATGGTATAAAGTGATTGCTCTCAGGCCAGGTGTTGGTATGTTCAGTTTTAGCTATCAGGTCATTTTATGGTTGGAGCAGGAACAGAAGCCGTCAGAAATGTAATCTCCATCTCAGAAGAGCACCATTATAATTACTGTGTCCTAATGAGCATGACAGTGCAAAGATGCAATGAGAGCGCCTGTTTTAGTTACATGTAGCCTTTGCACAACATGTAATCTCCAAACTATTTTGTAAAGATCAGGTGCATAATCTTCATGTCACCTATTTGGAAACATGTAGCTGCACTTTTTTGCTCTCATTTTGTGAAACATTATGCCGAGTAAGTAAGTGCTCATCATACAAAGTGCTGAGCACCCTGGATTTCTTTTGGTTTCCAGAATAAGCCTATGGCTTTTCTAGATCTATGCCTTTAAATGATTTAGGGTATTTCGTAGGGAATATTTTAATGACTCTTCAGTTATTATTTAATTTTCTGTGGCATGTAGGACCCTGATCTAGGGTCAGGATGTGCTAGTGTATACTAAAAGGTATAAACCGTGCCCTCCTGAGTTTTAAAACTGAGGTCCTGATCCAGCAAACATTTGTGTGAGTATTATATTTTTATATGTGTGAGAGGTTCCCATTAAACTTCCACTGGGAAAAAATTTACAGAAAGACCACACCTGCTGAGCTTCAGCCTTCTGGCAAGTGCGCTGTAGAGGCCTAATGGGAATTCACGGAGAAGAAAGGTTGCCTGCATTTATAAAGGGTGTGAACCTTCCAAGCTCTCAGGGTATGTGCAAGTTTGTATTTGGATAACCCAACAGCTATGCACATAAATTGTCAGAGAAAATTAATGAATGGTGCATGTGCAGTATATCAAACGTCTTAGTGTCTCAACCAATATTTTCATATGCACCAAAGTGCACATTCCTTACTGAGGGTTATATACAATGAGACATGTTTAAATTTTAAAAAGCCACATCATTTGAATGTATCTGAAAGCAGAAACCAGTGACCCACTTTCTTTAATAACCAGGAAGCACTTTTTGTGTTCGGTCATAGATTTCTCGAGAAAGTGAAGGGGTTTGTGATCAAGCAATCCTGAGTCAGTTCATACTAGAATTTAATTTGAAGTTTAAAAGAAATAAAATGGAAGTGCTATTTCAGCCATGGCTTCGGTATCTATTTTGTTTCCCTCGGACACATTTTTTTCATGGAACCTACTGTAATAGTTTCTGTAAGAATACTGTAAGAAGCTATGTCATGTTTTATATATGAAAAACACTATGAATTAAGTATATACACTTTATCTTATCCATGGATTCCATGCTACAACTGTAAATCTCACATTTCTTCTTTACTATTTATTTGTGATGACTGATACTAATCTCTTCATACGGGGTTTGGCATGATAGGTATTATTTATGTTCTGAAGTTGTTAGCAGTTGTCTTAATCAGACCTGAACGCTCTATAGCTCTTGCCAGCCTTGCAGTGGCCCTCAGTCCTCCCTTTCCCTTCCCACCCCCAGCTCCTTAATAGGCCTATTATTTCATTTGGCGTTAAGGTACAGCATGTCTTACAGGTTTAGGTTCTGAATTTTCTCCTTTACACCTATAGGTGGCATTCGTACCGATTTGTAGCATGGTGAGCCTTCCCTGTAGTTTCTAAAAATTTGTTTGATGTCTCAAAATAATTTCTCTGAAATGGCAATCCAGATTCCTGGGCACCATAGATTTAATTCTAGATATATTAAAAATACTCTGCATGATGTGAAGACTTTGAACCTGCCTTTATATTCAGCACTTTTTCCCCTGTTAACTGAACCACCCATTGTAGCAGCTTGCTCATTTCTAAGAGCAGCGATCCCATCTCCTGGGGAGGCTGCCTCGCTACAAACTCCCTCCTGCCACGTGCCAAGAGCTCTCGCCCTCATTCATCAAAGTCTTGAGGTGCTTAGCTGCTGGACTAAGATCAGCGTCTAAGACGTTTCAGGATAAAGCTTTCCTCCAAGAAGGATCGTTCGTTCTTTACTCCCGTCAGAGGATGGGTCCTAAATAAAGGACTTAATCTGTTCTCCCCGGTTTGGTTGTCTGGCAGGAGAGAGACTGTTATACTAGACTGGAGGACCCTAAAATTAGCTCAATTTACAACTTGCCATCTGCTTTGCTCTGCAATTATGCTAAGATTATGATAAGCTGTATCTATCTGTGTAAAAGTTAAATTAATAAGAAAAATAAATTAGTAGCTAAAGTAATGTAACACATTTTAACTTTATTATTATTTCATCAAGCAATAACGAACTGGGAATTTGGCCCAGTGTAGTAGAAACATAGCTAATAAATCCTACGTTATTTTTTAATTAAGAACATAGAAGTACGTGGACTGCACAGAAAAACAGTGAAAAAACTGATTCATGTATATGGTTACTAGACTAACAATAAAAAGCAAAGCTTTTACTGGAAGATAGTACAACTTTGAGTTAGGACTTGCACAGCAACTTAATCCATGAACTGAGAGGAGATGGGCAAACAATTTCAAATACACAGGGGGTAAGTTCTTCAGGAAAGGAAAAGTTCTGGATCATGTAACTGTCACTCAAACAGATTTCTAAAGCATTTTGTTGTGAAAAAGAAAAATAAATTTTAAATGTGGCCTTCTTTTTTTAAACATTAATATGTAAGGGCTCCCCCTTGCATTATACGTAAGGCTTGCCTCACTTCAGCCAACTGAAGTGAAGCTTTAAAGCCCGAGCCGTTTCAGGCAAGCTGCGCAGAGGCAGAGGAGCCTCTTACCTGTGCTCCCTTCTCCTCTGGAGTCAGGATCTCTAAGTGCTTTCTCAAGGCGGACCACAAAACCATGCTCTTCACTCCAGCAGCCATTGCATTATTGTTGCCACCCTCAGGAGAATGAATTTATTCTCCACAGCCATGCCAACTTGTAAATTGTTGCTACAAGGCAAACCACTGATGTCCTTTCTCAAGCCCCAAGAGAGGGAGTGAACGTTGCATCCTGTTGATAGTGATCTATTTCTTTAAGTACACACTTATATAATAAATATAATCGAGTACTGCGTGCAACTCTGGAGTCCCCAGCACAAGAAGGACATGGACCTGTTGGAACGGGTCCAGCAGAGGGCCACGAAGACGATCAGAGGGCTGGAGCACCTTTCCTACTAAGACAGGCTGAGAGAGTTGGGGTTGTTCAGCCTGGAGAAGAGAAGGCTCCAGGGAGACCATATAGCAGCCTTCCAGTACCTGAAGGGGGCCTACAGGAAAGCTGGGGAGGGACTCTTTATCAGGGAGTGTAATGATAGGAGGAGGGGTAACGGTTTCAAACTGAAAGAGGGGAGATTTAGATTAGATTTTAGGAAGAAATTCTTTACTGTCAGCGTGGCGAGACACTGGAACAAGTTGCCCAGGGAAGCTGTGGATGGAAGTGTTCAAGGCCAGGCTGGATGGGGCTTTGAGCAGCCTGGTCTAGTGGGAGGTGTCCCTGCCCATGGCAGGGGGGTGGAACTAGATGATCTTTAAAGTCCCTTCTAACCTGAGCCATTCTATGATTCTATGAAATATATTCTTAAGTAAGTATGGACACAAAGCAGGGTGCAGTCATGCACCAACTATAGCCACTAAAGCCACGGTTTGATGTGCAGTGGTGGGGTCCCAAGTCACTCGCTTCCACAGCACCTCTGCACCTGTTTCTGGAGGTGGCACAGTAATGTGGATCAAGCAATTTAATTAAGCTTAACTATTTTCCACTAGATTTTTGCTAACTGAAGTGGTTATTATGTGCACTTTGTATGACCCACGTAGAGCCATATATCAGCATGTGGAAATTATGCAAAATGGCTGAGGGGCTTGGAACCCCAGCAAAAACCTAATTTGGGAGTGGCACTGAAAAACTGCATGATGTATTTGTCCCTGAGTTACCAGTGGAAACCTGCGAATTTGTTTTCAGTGTAAATGGAAAATAAATATTAAAAAGACCCTTCCTAGGTAGAAGACCTTTGTAGTTTAGACTCTGAAAAGGACTTGACCTTCTGCCAGAGAGCCTGCCTGTGGACATGAGTGATCACTCCGTTACTGGCTGTCCCACTTCGCTCTCTGCAAAGCCCTGGTTGTATAGCCTGTTGCAAAGATACATTTCTTAAGTCTGTAAAGTGCTCACATGAGGAAAGCCAGACAAGCAAAAGGAGCTGGAATGAAAAGCAAAACATTCAAAAAGTACTGAAGTTATTAAGGCATAAAATTGTGCTCTATATGGTTTATTTCTTAGGAAGCGACTTGCAGGTGGTCGCAAATATTATTTACTAACTATTCTATGGTGATGGCACTTGTCCCCTAACTAACTAATTTCACTTTTCATTTCAGTTTTCCTGTGACCCCTTATATTTCCCAGTACAATATTAAGAAGTCCTATATTATTTGTATTCTGTAACAAATGAAGTCTGGTAATGCTTCACTTGCTATTTGTTTTTTAGTTCTGCTGAGGTAGGGTGAAGACAGTTGAGTATTTGGGAAGGCAGCTCTAAGAGCTGCACAAAATTATTTTGGTAGGTTTTTTGGGTAACTTCCTCCTTTCTGAAACTTCCAACCCTGTAATCATATTTGTACACATTGACTCCTTAATCCTTTCAAGCTTACATTAAGTGGGGCAGCTGAGAGACATATAGTTTAGTTTTGGTTATCCAATTGGAAAATAAGGTACGAAGCCAGTGTATAGGGTTTGGATAGCAAGGTTTTGGTAGCAAGGGGGCTACAGGGGGCACTTCTATGAGAAGATGCCAGAAGCTGCCCCTGTGTCTGATAAAGCCAATGCCAGGTGGCTCCAAGACAGACCCACCACTGGCCAAAGCTGAGCCCATCAGTAACAGTGGTAATGTCTCAGTGGTAACATATTGAAGAAAGGAAAAAACTGCTGCACAACAGCAGGCAGGGGAGAGGAGCGAGAGTATGTGAGAGAAACAGCTCTGCAGGCACCGAGGTCAGTGAAGAAGGAGGGGGAGGAGGTGCTCCAGGTGCCAGAGCAGATTCCCCTGCAGCCTGTGGTGAAGACCATGGTGAGGCAGGCTGTCCCCCTGCAGCCCGTGGAGGTCCAGTGGAGCAGATACCCATCTGCAGCAGATATCTACCTGCAGCCTGTGGAGGACTCCATGCCGGAGCAGGTGGATGTGCCCTGGAGGAGTCTGTGGCCCCATGGGAAGCCCACGCAGGAATAGTCCCCTGGCAGGACCTGTGTCCCAGGACGGAGCAGGTTTGACTTGTGACCCTGTGGGTGTCCCACGCTGGAGCAGCCTGTTCCTGAAGGAAGGGACCCATGCTGGAGCAGTTCGTGAACAACTGCAACCCCTGAGAAGGACCCACGTTGGAGAAGTTCATGGAGGACTGTCTCCCATGGGTAGAACCCCACACTGGAGCAGAGGAAGAGCATGAGGAGGAGGGAGCGGCAGAGACAATGTGTGATGAACTGACTGCTACCCCCATTCCCCGTCCCCCTGCGCTGCTGGTGGGGAGGAGGCAGAGAAATTGGGAGTGAAGTTGAGCCTGGTAAGAAAGGAAGGGAGGGAGGAAGGTGTTTTTTAGATTTGCTCTTATTTCTCATTATCCTACTTTGAATTGATTGGCAATGAATTAAATTATTTTCCCCATGCTGAGTCTGTTTTGACCGTGACGGTAATTGCTGAGCTATCTCCCTGTCCTTATCTCAACCCACGAGCCTTTCATCATACTTTCTCTCCCCCCGTCCAGCTGAGGAGGGGGAGTGACAGAGTGGCCTTGGTGGGCACCTGGCATCCAGCCAGGGTCAACCCACCACAGCCAGTAAGATGACATTTTGTAAGTGCAGTCTTTGGGCATGTGACACCAAAGCATTTGTAATGTTATCCTGATAATCTGTAGCGATTTGAAATCCTATTGTAGTTTCTGTATCACTAGATTTATTATTTGATTAAAGTCCAGCAGAGCATTAAGGATTACATTTGACTGAGGATGAATGATTTACAATTAGTTAGAAAAAATAAAGGTATTAAGGAATGTGCCAGGTTCATTTATTTGACAAATGAGTGTAAAGCTACTTACAAAAACACTTCAGAACGTAGCAGCACCTGGATCGTAATATATTTTGTAGAAGCAATGAAGAAAGTAATTAGTTTGAGAACTGTAAAAACAGTGCCAGGAGGTATGGCTACGATCTAGCTCACTAGGAATGCAGGGGCTGACTTCCATGGCGCTCCACAGTTGTGTTGTGTCCCCCCCGTGATTGATCCGGTGGTGACAGTCAGCAGCCTGAGGAACTTGCAGGTAAGGAAGATGTAAGGGCATGTTATACTTGGGAGTTAGGGCATGGTTTGGTGGTATCCAGCCTGGGGTTTGTACAAGGGGATCGTTATGATTCTTTTGTCTTGTAATAGCTGCTAAAATTCTCGACCATGTTTGATGCTTCTGGACGGAGAGGACAAAACATGTAAGACATCGTCCCACGAAGAAAAGATCTATTGTGTGAAAGCACGTCTTCATGTTCCAATAACTTACTGGATTTTCCCCTTAAACTTGAAACAAAATTAATTTCTCAAATAGCTGAAAAGGTCATTTTTAATTCTCACAGCTTTTTGACAAAGAGTCTTCTCAACAGAAAAAACAGTCTAAAATTAACTAGGAAGTAAGATGCTGACTTTCTGAAGTGCAGATAAAAATTCATGCCGTAAACATTCATCCTATATCAACTACAGCATTGCTATACTACCTAGGGATTGAATGAATTAATTAATTGGTGGCTTGAAACTGATGGGTTGCAAATGCTAAGCTTTTAGTATTTTCCAGTTTAATGTAAATAATACTACAGTAATGTTGACATCCAGCTTTTTAAAACACTACACTTTCTTAATTTGTTTATATTGGCAAGATTTGTTATTTCACAGTAGGGTAGGAAACACCTAGTGCTGACTGATTTAAACCACTTACTGTCTGTTTTAATTTGATAATGATATTGCTGTGTCAACAGGATCAACAGCATAATGTGCAGCATTGCAAATGTAAAGAAACAAACTGTTCCAAAAAGTCTAATTATGCAGATTTATGTCTGTAGATATTCATTAGCTTAGGCTGTTGAGCTCAAGTGTTACGAATTGTTCATATATTCCGTATCCATCACATATTTCACACAGATATTAATTGTTTGTGTTTGATATATTTTGGCAGTCCTAAGATTTTAATTAAAACTTTTAAACTTTGGAGAAAAGGTGTTGCTAGGCTGCTGGCCACACTGAAGTGGGAAGACAAAGAGACAATAAGCCTTAAAGCTGATAATATTGCATCATTTCCCGCTCCATTAAGGACATTATAGCTTTTTTGTTGACTTCTTCAGCAGGGAGGCTGTTATCCTGTATCTGTTTTTTTTTCAAGTACCTTCTTAGCAGATGGGAAAGACATGCAGATTATGGGAAAGGCAGTATAAATGGAAAGCATACCAACTCTTCAGCTCATCTGACAAATAAAAAACCCCATGACTTTTCCATAGAAACCATGCAGGCAATCTCTGCGCTGCTGCTAGTCTAATTCAGGGAGGTGCTCTGCAGACACAGGATCTGAAGCCTCGGGGTTTGAGGATGGTATTTGTTATGGCTCCTTAAAGAAGGTAGCACTTTCCTTTGCAGTTTGTTGACTCTACTGGGAGCTGCATTTTCCACGAGGAGCAGAAACACCTCTTTTGGTAAAAGAGCAGTGCCCAGCTGAGGACATACACCTGGCCAAGCTAGCTTCCTCTGAGAGATGTCTATTTTTGTTTATATTTCCCTAATCTTTTCTTTATAATTCTCATTATTAAAAAAAAAGATAACATGACTGAGGACTTCAGCTAATCAAAGACTCATCATCAAAAGCAGACATGAATCGAGGGAGGACAAGGTCTTAATCTGCAGTCTGACTCCACCCTTCCACATTCAGTTTTCGCCTAAATTGGCAGAAACTCTCCATTACATCAGAAAACGGCACTGGGTTGTTTCTGGCCTCTCCTGGAACTATGCTTCTCTGTCCTTGGGGGTGGTCAGGGGAAGTTTGGAATGATGCACTGAGTCATTCTTCTACTTGAGTCTTCTGAGTCCACTCAGACCTACAGGTTTGGGTGCTCCTAAAATGCAATTGTAGATACTATTTTGAATGGTGCTAATACTCCCCATCTACATAATATCCTAGTGGTTACAGCAGCTACCAAGTAACTGGGAGCCTCGGGCTCACCTCCCTTCTCAGGGTGGTGTGGCTTGATGGCTTCATGGTGTCTTCCACATCTTCCATGTCTCACAAGAGTGCTTGATTAGCTGAGCTGGAGCTACTGAAATTGTGCTGTAAATAGGGCCAGGGAAGACAGAGAATACTTTTGTGTTCCTTCAAGTTCAGGTACCTCAGGAGAGGGCTCAAACGGACCTCAAGTGGGCAGGATTCTTTCATCCACAGCTTGATCTAAACTCACTCCAAAAATTAAGTGAACTCACTAGGTTTAAGTGGGAGTGGAATTGCATGAGAAGCAAATCCTTTATTTCAAAACTCTGGACCCTATCACATAGGAGTGCATTTAAATAAGTAAGAGCATTAGAATAACTGCACTGGGTCAGACCAAAAACCTATTTAGCTCTAAACACAGTCTCCAAATGTGCATATTGAGCACATTAAATACTTGGTGAGCAGAGACAGTTTCCTGCAGCCCATGGAGGTGAACAAAAGGGAGCACAAGAAATAAGCACTGGTGTTCAACTGAAATGCTAGCCTACAGCCCTGTCCTGGTTTGAGGTAAAACAGAACCGATTTTCTGATTTGTAATTTTGCTTTTTAGCTGGGCCTCTTCTAACTGACTAAAGTCTGAAATTAACAGCAGTTCAGAAACTGTTCACTCCTAGAGTGATAAGACCTGATTGATTATACCAAGGAACAGTATGCACAGATGCCTCACCTCAGAGGTGAGGACCAATGGCAAAGAGCCATCGGTGGCAATTCCCCAGGAATTCATGACATAACATATGTTAAGAAAATAAAGGCTTCTTTTCACATTTAAAAAAAAAAAAAAAACAAATGAAACAAAACAAACGACACATGGTGTCTTCTGTTGGAGCTATATCTTCAAGAGTCACAAGATCTCATCAGCTAATGTGCTTCCTGGAGAAAAAAAAAGATGTGCCCTCTCCTTCTGGAGTGCCCAGAACTGTTTTTTTTACACAGCATTTTTGAGAAAATTCACTGAGATCATCTGTCTCAGTTCTTACGTCTCTGTTGATGGGGGTGTTTTTATGTCTAAAAGATGTCAATAGACATCTTCCACTGTAAGGAAAATTGTGCTCTCAGTCTCTCTTCTGCTGCCAGCAAAAGTCAAGCCAGGTTAAAAAGCAAAACAGTGTCTACTAGCAGGCATTGTAGTGACGTTTCCCAGAGTACTTTCCTGAGTAAATTCTGGCTTGGGAGTTAATTGAGCTAGAGGTGGTGCATTTGAGCTAGAGGAGGTGCATTTACAATAAAAGCTAAGTACAGATTTTGCTTCCATGAGTTTGCCCGAACCACCTTTGATTTATGTGAACTTTTCGTATCCGCAATGTTATGTGGCAAGGAGATCCACAGGTTAACTATGTAGGCATGTAAAAGTACTTCCTTTTGTTTGTTTTTATTCTGTCACCTGCTAGTTTCATTTGATGTTGCTCCTATTGGAAAAGACAGTGAAAAATCATTCCCTATGTTCTATCTCCATGACACGCAGGTTTTTATAAACCTTTGTATTTTTTCTTCTAGATCAATTGTTTTCCCGAATGGGTTTTAATTTTTCTCATATTGAACTTGTTTGATACTTTGCATCCTCTTTGTTGCCATTTCCTTGTTTTATTCTATCATTTCGGAGATGGATGAAGAGAACTGCACATGGTATTCAAGATATGGGGACGTCTTAAATTTATTTCATTGTGGCATAGCACTGTTTTCCATTTTTCTTCTCTTCTTTCATAAAAATTCCTAACTTTCTGTCTGCTGTAACAGCTGCTCAACACTGAGGTGATATTTTCATAGAAGTGGCTTCCTACATGGCATGATTTGAGACCATAACGGTAATAGTCTGTTCTGTGTCCACCACCGTATATGTTAAACTGAAATTGCTTCTTCCCATACATAACACCTAACGGTAATCGCTACTGGATTTTGTCTGCCATTTTATTACCTGAACACTCAGTGAGTACCATTCACTTCACACTTATTGTATCCTTTTGCAGCTTTTCATAATGACCCTCATTTTTCATTTACTTCAATGACTAACTTAGTACACCTGCAAACGTTGTCTGTAGTACCTGCTTTATTCCCAAAGACTTTTCTTAGATTTAGCTCATGTTGTAAGAATGTGAAAGAAAAGGGTGTACTGAGAGCGGAAATCTTCAAGAAACTCCTGCTAACAGAGGAAAATGTTCCCCTTCCTTCCCTTTCCAGGCTGGGCTCTGGCTTCGTTTAGAACCAGAAGACCTCTCAGAAGCTCGGAGAGGGATGCTTAGGTACCAGTGGTAACCTTTCACATTTCTTCCCTAGGTAATTGGATCTCTTCTGCAGTCAGAGAGACTTAATACATCAGTCTTCATATATCATCTCCATCAGCTAAATTGCCAGGAAAGCTTATGATCTAACTTCAAAAAAATTCCTTGAGAAAACAAATCATTTATTTTCCCAAATGCCTGGGCTTGAGAATGCAGAATGCAATTTTCGGGGTAGATAAGCAAAAAGCTAAAGGCAAAGGTAATCTATTAAAATTTGCTCTCAGTAAATTAAATGGGACTTTGGTTGTTTTCTTTAATGAATTACAAAATGCAGCGGTTGACCTTAGGAACGACACCCTCTCCCAAGCAGGCACAAGGGTGCTGGAGTGCTCTCTTTCTCATCCAGCATCCAGATTCCCTGACTCCATACCTACCCTCTGCACCAGCCTTCTCAGTCCTTCCCCCTTCTGGCATGGAATTAATGCTGACCTTGTACAGAGAAGCTAATTCCTCACACCTCTTCCTCCCTTATCTGTAAAGCCCTGCGGCCTCTAACCCTAAAAAGTGTGAGAAAGATTTCCAATACTAGAAGTCCTCTTTCTTCTGGGGGCAGGAGCCAAGGAGGAATTTCCTACCTCTTCCTCTGAAGCAGGCATGGGTTCTCGTCATGGGCTTCAGCCTTTACTGATCCTGTCCATGTTCTCAGGCACAGATTCCCAGACTCATGAGTTTTCTCTGCCTTCCTTCTGCCAAGCTGTGCTGCATTCAGTGCTTGATCCAGTATCTAATTTCACTAGCCACAGCTTCTCTTGGCAAAACTGTAAAGGATCTTAATTTGCTGATGTCATTTGTCTATTTAATTATTGTATTTTTATTTTTTCCTGTAACTGATGTTTCTGCCAGAATTGCTATAGCTATTAACAGAATTGTGGTTAGCTCATTAAAATAAAAGATGTTGAAATACGTTACAGTATTCTGCTTTTGCCCTTAATTATGAAAGTATTTTATATCTTTTCAAACCCTTTATTATTACGTGAGAAGGAGTTTGATAGCCAGATACAGTAAGAATATGAAGGTTTTCCAAATTCAGATCAAAACCAATGCTGTTTTCATTTGAAACTTGAAATGACAAGTCTAATTTTGACAGGAAATACTTACCTACACAGACAGCTAAAGGAACAGTTACTGTGTAAAACTCTTACGTGATTAAAGCACCTCATGAAATTCCCTGTACGTATTTTGTGTCTTGTTTTCAGCTAGGATATATCTGTTATAGCACAAGGATCTGACAGTTATGAGTCAAGTCTTAGTATCGGTAAAAGGGCAAAAAAAGGAGTCCTTTCCCCTAAGTAGAATTTGAGATAGGGTATTTTGCAGATTTCTTTATTTAGTCCTTATGTCACCCATTTCTCTAAGAACAGGTCAAACATGAGTGACATTTATGTGGATTTTTTGCATTCTCCAAAATCATGAGGTGATGGGATAGGCCTATAAACTAAAGATTGCTGTTTAATTTTCTTTTTGTTAGCAGCTGGACAGTGTGACATTTCTGAAGTTTATATAGACCTTTCACAGTTCACAGTGTAACATCTGCAAAAGCTACAAGATTATGTGCAGTCTTACTTTTGTTTTCCTTTTGTGCATAGGATTATCTTGTACTGGAATTCCAGAACAGTGGGAAACAGAAGTAAGCAAAAGAAACACAAAACTAGCATGAGAAATATTGGAAAAAAAGATGGAAAGAAAGAAATCCTGCTAAACTAGCAAACAGAAAAGCTCAAAATTCAATGTTCTTGCAATGAATTTTCATACATGGCTCAATAAGGATTATGACACCACAGAACACTGATATCTCACTTTTCTCTGTAACTGATATAGTGGAAAAAGGAATTTGTCTAAACAACCACCCCTAAAGCACTGGAATTTTTCTCCTCTCAATCTGCTTTTTTTTACTAGCAAGAGAAACGTAAAGCAATGACACGGGCAAACATAATTACAATGTTTTAAGTATATTTATCGTGAGAGATTTAGTCTCAAGATACAATCTGTGCTACATATTTTGAAAAAGATAGAACAACGTGGATCCAGTCTTCCCATAAAAGCCAAAAGTCTGGAACGAGACAGATTGTACTTTACATAAAGATCTGGACTAAAGTTCTCATTTCCAGAAATGTTTAATGATTAAAGTATCCTAAAAAATAACAAAGGAGACATTACAAGCACAAAACCTGAGCCTTCAGGCTTTAATCCAAAAATCTTTGGACTTTAATCCTTTATTTAGGGATTCACAGTCATTTCCCCATGAGACCACAAGTATCTCAAAGGACCAAGGATCTAAAAAATTGCTGCTTGTTGGTTTTGTTTTTTTTTAATCTATCAAAAATATCTATTCTTTAATGAATCTGCTAATTCTAAAATGTTGATTTTTTTTTTTTTTTAGGAAAGTACATTTCAGAATTATGCTCAATTATTCTTATTCATAACCCTGATCCAGAAAAAAAAATCACGTTCTTCTCTAATTTTCATCAGTGGGAGGTAGTTGTTATAAAATAGCCCATGATTAAGTGCACCGCTGAATTGACACCATACTGAGAATGGGATTTACCTCATCTAAATTTAGCCGCCTGAGAGTTTGGCATCTGTGAGGTATTCCAAAAAGGTAACTTTAGCCATTCAAGCTAATCTTTCTAGGCTCCCTCTATAGTTTTCTACAGATTCAGAGCCAAAAGGCCTAATTGCTCTGCATTGACCCTTGGAAGCCTTAGTAAATGCTTCTCCTTTGTCCCACGTGCCTTACTATCCCTCCTGGTCTTTAATCTAGTCATAGAAAAAGCGGACAACCATCTCACCCTAAAACGGATGGAGGAGACAAAGCTACAGGTTATTGTGAGCTTGTAGCTCCAGTCGCTTTTATTCCTGCATTGCTAAATGCAATTTCTGGAGAAAATCCAGAGGAAACTGATTAACAGAAAGTTTGTGTCAGAGGTATTGATAGTCTTGAAGTAGCTTATGTCTGTGTCTCAGAAAGAAATCCAAATTGAATACCTGGAATATACTGAAGAATATGGTTTGTAATCACTTGTACTGTGGCCCTGTCTTCGCTGAAATAAATAAACAAATGGACACGTATCGGGTTTAAGCTGAAGGTTGACTTTGGACTGAAATAGTTGACTGAGAATGATGACTGGAATGAACAATAATACCAGCGAGGTGCCTCATTCTGGAAGTGCTTATTCCCATGCACTGATATTGATACATTGAATGCATTAAAGTGGTATGAAAACAGTCAACAAAATGGGGAGAAATATCTGTCCTTAATTTTTAAATGAAGGCCACTGCACACAATTTATATTATTATATTCTTTTTTAAGAAACTCATTATGACAGTATTGGCTCGGTTTTTTTAACATTTTTACAGGAACTGTGATTTATGACACGCTGTAGCTATATAAATTCTATAGGCTCTTACTCTTTGATGCTAAAACTACTATGATGTCAATCCATGTGCAATTTCATTTCTAAAGAATGCACTGGAAAACTGACAGCTATGATAACAACGGGCTGTGAGAGAAATAGCTCAAATGAGAATTTTTCCTTGGCATACACTCTAATGATTTTATATTATATGGAGCCTATGCTGATAAAATGTAAAAGCAGATCTTTGCTATTAGTTCAGTCTTATTAATTGAGTATAAACCATACTGGGTAAAAATCAGTGAGACTCTGTGTACTCTCCCTTGGCTTTTATGCCTGGTGCTGTGATGGGGCTATTGATAGTTGTTTTGTTCAGCTGATTTCCAGTACCTTCAGGGCACATAAGATACTTTGGGGGTGAATGAGAGGCTTAACAATGAGGCTTGCCGCTAATTTCGGTGAGCTTGCAAAGGCCCAAACCAGGCACAAATGGACAGAGTAGATCATACGACTATCAGCTATTTATTGAAAATAAGAGGCCTTTTTCTGTAAAGGCAGCCCTAGACTCCCTCCCTCGCCTTTTTCCCCATGTTCAGAAACCATATGATTGCAGCAGTGACCTTCCCACAGACGTCATCCTCAACAGGACTTTCTCTAACTACATTTCTATGCTCAGGAGAAATGACAATCTCTAACTGGCCTTTATGAAATTATTCTGCCCATAAATAAGGACCTGAATACTCTTTTTATTGATCAGCAATGTCCGAAACATGCAGACTTTTCATCAAGTACAAGATTCATCAAGTAAAACACCTGAGAAAAAATAGAGATGCCTGCGGTGAGAGAGGCTGAAAGCCGAAGTATGCTCTGTTGCAGGTTCTCCATCCTGCAAAATGTACCGGATCGACTGCACAACCACAGAGCACAAAGCTTAATTTTGAAATTGTGTAATGACACTGAACCTGAAATTTAAGAAACTATTTAAGACTAGCTAAACTGATTTTACCACTTTAGTTAAGATCTGTAACTAGGGCCTAAAACCAGAGATCCTCTACCAACTATTTCAGTTTCACTATTGTGTGCTGGGAAGGAAAGAGGAATAAGAAGGTTTTGATTAAACCAATTTAATTTTCTTTGATCATCTGATACAGAGTTAATAAGAAATAATTCTTTGTTCCTTTAACTTCTGTGATTTGACTGCCTCCTTTCTAAATTGGGTGATCTGGCCAAATGATGGCTTAACCACCATTAGTATTTTTAACCCACTGAACCTCTGATTCAATACCAGTTTCAACCTTGATTTTTAAAATTATCTTAATTCCTACATAAGCTATTGACATTTTTAGTGCTTTAAGTTTTAGCAGTATTGTCATTTTTGTAATGTTTACTTACTACAAAGCAATGGAATTTGCTTTTGCAAACTGGCTTATTCTTTGGATAGCAGAACAGAATGGGCTTGAAAAATAAAAAAATAGATAAATAAGCTGAGGTACATTAGTTTGGCCTGCTCTACAAACTAAAACCTTTCTCCAATAGTATGCCACACTTTTAGTAATTCACAGCAGTAATCCATTAATCTTATTTCTTTTTAGAATTATATGTTAGAAGTCAAAACAAATCTTTTATTGAAGCAAAACAGGAGCATTTCATAAAGGAGAAATTTTCCTGGAGTTATCTCAAAAAAGATCCATTCTAGAATTAATAGATGAGACTAACCAGTTGCAATTCTGTGCGTTTTCCTAGAAAGAGCTGAGTCAGTGGAACTGAACCCAGTGTTTCCAACTCTTTCTGGCAAGTGAAAGAATAAAGAAGCAAAAAATGAAGTCAGGATCATACTTTGGGAATACCATCATGTTTTTCTAATGAATCCCATTCAAGAAAATCTTAATTGAATATTTTAGAGTTAAGATAATAATGCTACTAAGCAGGAACGCAATTTGCTGAAGTCAACAAAGCATGACTGTGCTAACGTTCAAAAGAAAAATTCAAAGACATTGGATTTGCCCATTAGTCTTATCTTCCTCCCTCTGGATTTAGTTTTTAACCTCAGAATCATATTAATGTATTATTAAATTGCTAACAACTTTTGTTTAAAAAGCTTGGCTTTCTGTAGCCCAGTGAATAATCTGGATGAACAGTCTGCCTCCCTAGGGGAATTCTCCTTTGCAGAAGCTGGTGTGACCTCCACTCAAACAGTTTGCACACATAATTGCATTTGTGATGGGCTCTGCTTGTACATGTAATTTGAAAATTATCAGAGGGTTGTAGTGAATTTTGTCTGGAAATTTGACCCATTACATTTGCTTCTTTAGTTTTACATCGTATTAATAAGTACATAATGCATTTCTGTGCCATGGGATACTCAAATTAATCAAATAACTTAATTAAATTATGCCTTTGACATTCTTACAGATAGCAGATGCCTGTATTATTTGGCCTTCTTTGCAAATGTACACGTATGTACTGTGTGCAATGCCCCATATCTACGTATAGTTATGCCAACATGAGGACAGTGGCTATCCTGTTCTAGGCCTGTGTAACCACACAGCTTGGAAAGTTTGAATAAATTGCTGAATGAACCTCCACAGGGATAAATTTATGAGGTTTACAGAGGGCAGATGCCCCCCTTCTAAATATTGCTAACTGCCACATCCCCATTCAGACCTTCAGCAGGTTCCAGGTAGCAATGCAAACACATTAGTCCTCAGCCAAATGCATCCAACTGTGGAAAATTTTGGCATCTACCAATGTGCTAAATCCAAGCCAGCCATCCTTTATAACTCCTCCCCTGTGATTTGACAGATCTTGCAGGAAAAGTGCAGAAGAGTTGACAGAGATGCAAAGAGCCCTGTAGCTTCGCTCACCCGCTCTGATGTTCGTACAGCCCATCACAGGTTGGAGTAAAAGTCTATACACTGTAAGACCTTCCCAGGGTTGAGAAAAAGGATAATAAACTTGAACAAGGAATTACAAACAAACCAGGAGAGGATCTCATTGCCTTGGGACCCTCATTCTCTGGAAGAGTTTCACATTGTCCTAGAGGACTCCCTTTTATTGTGCTGTTTGCAACTGGGAAGCCTTTCTTCTGGCTGGGAGCTTGTTTAACTTGGAAGGCCAATGCCATTTTGTTGTGTAGTAAGTCTGTAAATTAGGCATATAGTCTTCAGCGAATATTTGCCAAAGTAAATCAAAGGACCAGGCATTTCCATATGCTTTTTGGCATTCTATAGTTCTTTCTCTAATCTTTCTGACTGCAGCCAGTTGCTCCCTACTGCTACTCAGCACCGACTGTCAAAGGGCAGGGAAGTACAAAGCTGATACATGGCAAATGAATTCTTTTTTTAAAAAAAGCTCATATTGGAGATAATTGAAATGCAGAACAATGTCATCAAAGTCAGTTCCGAACACGGAAAAATGGAAGAATGCTTTCTGGAAGAGCAAAGGTATCTTTTGTGTTCTTAGAGAAAACTGCTGAATTAACTAAATAGGTTTAAACAGGAACTGCTTCTAGACTGTAGCTTGAATGCCAATTTTCAAATGAGGATATATTTTTAGATGCAGTTCACAAATCGCTAAAAATGAGATTTTCAAGTGGAAATGCAGAACTGTTGCTGCAACAGTGTGCTGTCAGTAATTGTCAGTGAAACCGAATAGGTACTGGCACAAGTGGAGCAATGCCACCTATTTAAATCTCCTCCAAAACCAGCATTGTGGCAACTGAAGTAATGTATGTGCACATGTATTTCATCCCATGCCGCAAAAATTCATTTATTATTTGTGTTATTATTGCTTATAAAAATCTCTGTCCTAAACCGGGACTCTGCAGTCATCTGCTGATACACACTGTAAATGGGATACAGACAGAAAGAAGGCTACAGAGAGATAATAAAATTATAAGGGTCTGTGTGCTTGGTTTCTGCCCATCAATAGCCTAAGTGTGATAAGTATTCTTGGGGCGTCACAGAAAGGGAGAGCTTTAAGGAAGGATTTGAAGGGGCATCATGAAGTAGAAGCGAAGCTCCTTTCGGGGTGAAATGGAGAGCAGAGAGCCAACACCAGAAGCAGGCGAAGCGTGATGGTGTTTGCTCAAGCACATAATGAATGGAAAATACTGGATGACGTTACAGGCAGCGAGAGGAGTTCGCACTGTAATAATAAGCAGCATCTTAATGAAAATGAAATGGGGAAGCACAAGCCATGGATGAAGACAGATAGCTTATGCTTGCTGTGATAGAGAAGGATTATCCAGTGAGTAGTCCCACAACTGCTGGTAACAATCTGAATGTGTATAAATGTTTGGCTCTGCTGAAAACGAGGTGAGGTTTGTACAAATACAAGAAGCGGGCAAACCCCACCTCAGGGAGTTTTGACAAAACATACTGTTAATGAGGATTTGGTAACTGAGTGATGTGCCGTTGTTAGTTTAAAAATCTTGGCTGAGCAGAGGTATGTGAATGGGTGATAATTCTTCAGATGAGTATCCGTTTTCCATTACAAGCTGGGGCTATAATTTTCCATTTATTTTAACTTGCATGAAATTCATTCTAAAGTCAATCTTCTCCCATCTGTTTTGCTTTAATACAGTTAAACTATGCAAGGAGACTATAGGCTAGAGAGTTAATCAGAAGCAAAAAATGTAATGGGCAGAGGAAGAGAATCTACGTGGTTATTGAATCTCCACCATCATTTTTCTCTCTTGAGACCTGATACGAAGGCCTGGAACAAGAAAAAAAAACCCTTCCACTTTCTTGCCTGGGCTTTGGGTTTGCCTCCCATACCTTTTCAGTTGTACCAGCAAGCAGACCAAATAAATCAATGGGGATTAATATTACATTGGTATCAAATAATCCATTGGGTTGTGGATGGTGCCACCAAAGATGGACTCTGTACCACATTTAATTAAAAAAACCATTCAAAATTAAAAGTGTGGGTATGCTGGGATGATAAAAAAACCAATATGCTACTGTTGATTTGATGATACCTCTGAAAGTACTGGTCTGATATAAACTTCTTCCAAGTGTCCCGCTCTGCAGTGCTTGCATTGCATGTTTCATTGCAAGCGTTACAGCTTGACAACTTGTTAGAGAGTTTTGAGGCAGGAATGAACAGAAACAGATCTTTCTCTCCAAAAAATTCAGCTCACATCGTGTTTAACTCAGCTCTTTTTTTTTTTAAAACTGCCCTCCAGACTTACCCCCAAATTTACAGTTCGCGCAAGCAACATCTGAAAAAGATGACAATAACATGATTTCTAATTTCTATCTTCTTTTTTTTTGTCAAGGGAATTAACATATTTTGTTAATTTGCCTGCCACAGGGGAAAAATTCATGCTGTAGCTTGCTCCTTCTGTCTTTCCTTTGTCACAGGAGTGCTCCTCTGAGAGAGGCCCCAGTGAGTCTCTTTGTCACTGCACAAGGATGCACCTTGCCTGAGCCTGGGAGTGTGACGAGTGACAGTGAAAGAGGATGGGTTTGGAGGACAGTCTTAGGACAGGTCTTCACTAAGATAAAGGTCAAATTTAAGTCAGGTTTTAAAAAAAACACAAAAAGCCCCCAAACCTAACCTAAAATAAACCATCCTCAGTATCTGTTCATCTATGGGTTTCCTTGGAGGACACTTCTGCCTGTAGCCTCTTGAGAACAACGTCCTCAAGTTCACTGATTTTCCAGTAAAGCTGCCGGTGTGCTGAGCACGATGGGAATGACAGTTGGAGGAAACCGTTTCCGTCAAAGTAGTGTGCTCACCTCCAGAAATCCTGAGGGAATAGCACAGCCAGAATGACAGACAGGAGACGTGATTCTGTGCAAATACTACTGCAGGAGTCCGTTCTGAGAAAGCGCAAAGGGGAGTCTGACTAGGGCAAAGCACTTCTGCTTCCCCTCTCCCTGTTGAACTATCCATTGGGTTGTTAGCATATGGAAATGATTCCAGCAGAAAGCTGAAAACCTACAGACAGCTTTAAAACTATTAGAAGTATGCAGGGGCTTTGAGAGCCAAGAAGGACAGTTATGAGTATTTACTTCAATCTCCTGCATAGTATCACCCAGAAAAAAAGATGCCCGGTTAGTTTAGCTGCAGCTGTACTTCCCCTCGGTTACCGGTGTGACTGAGCCCTGCCTAACGCAGTGGAGGTCAGTGAGAACGGATGGACAAAAGACACGGGAGAGAGCTACGTGGGGTGCAAAGCAGAAGAGGGAAGATTGCATTAAAAAGGTCCTGGACCTTGTTTGGTCCTCATTTCTCCAGCCAGCTTCAGAGACCCAAAGGTAATGTATGTTTAACACACTCTGGACAGCAACAAGGCATACTTGGCAACCCCGATGCTGTATTCACCCATGGGTTTTGGCAATAAATATAACGTTGTTTTCCTAATAATAATTATGGCTCTGAGAGGTATAAAATGCCTGTGTTCGTTTCAGTGGAATATTAAGTTTTAAGTCTAAAGTGAAACCTTAAAAGTTCCAACCTTAGTAACTATTAGACTCTTAATAATTTTAGCAGAAACAGCCAGCTATTTCGAGGCTGTGAATGGAATTTTAAAATGGTATCACCAGCTTGTCTTCAGATCTGACTTCATACCTACAGTTCACTGAGAATGAACAAAAAAGGTCTGCCTTTTGATGCAATACTATTCTGGAATGTGGTTAAGTAAACGGTTCTTTTAAGGTGTGTTTTTTCCCTCAGGTTTGTATTCAATTTCTAAGTCATGTAGCTATAGCTGAAAAATTAATCTTGTACTCTCCTGAGTATCTTTGCGATCGCAGTAAATGGTTTACGGTCACCTTCAGTTAACACTGACAATAAAGACAATATTCCTTACTACCCATGGACTAAGGCCAACATCCTCATTTTATCTTTTTTTGAGCTCTTGAAAATGCAATTTCTGTTACTGAACTTTTTCCTCCTTTGTCAACACTTCCAGAGGAAGATTGTTTCAATATTCTGTTTGGAAGTACCACAGGCACTCAGTTTTATGCTGAATGTCACATTTTCTCTGGTAACATATTGCTGTTAATTCCTCTGATTTCTCAGACTTTTTAAGATACGCACTTCGCTGCCGCTGACTCTCTGCTGGTTCGAGTAGCGAGATTGGGCACCATGTCCCTCGCCAGTTCATCTTTGCCTGGAATCTCTTTCTCCTCTGTTGGGTCAATCATGCTGACAGTAGCTAAAATCTTATTTTATCTAACATGTCAACATCACTCTATTAACTTTCCTCTGCGGTATGCTGTTTCCATTATAGGAATTTAGAGGCTTGGGGAGGGAATGAATATTCAGCTTCAGCCAGGCAAAATCGGGTGTTTTTCCAAAGCTTCTCAGAGTCTCTGGTCATGCACTTCTTTTCTCCTCACATCAAAATGTCATTTATCCGTATCATAGTGTGCTGTATTACCATCTACAGTTCACTGATTTTCCAGTAAAGCTGCTGGTGTGCTGAGCGCAATGGGAATGACAGTTGGAGGAAACCGTTTCCTTCAAAGTAGTGTGCTCACAAAAATGGTGTGGGTTTTTTTTTTCCTTAACAGTACCTGCCTGCAACCTGCCAACACGTTGTGTGTATAAAAATATTTGCCATCTGGCACATCTCCGGAAGTACCTCTCCTTGTGGAAATTTTCCTTGAGGAAAATGTTCGCTTTATATATACCTATATAATCTCCATGATGTTGCGCATCAGGTAAGAATTGTAGGTTTTGCTCTTTTAGCAACAGTGAGTGAACAATCTGCTTTTCTGCTAAACATATGAATGCCAGAACAACAAGCCTGTCCATCTTCATTTTCAACTGCTGTTCCAGGAGGAGACAAAAATGATATAAAGTGGGACCTGGGTGGTGGCTGGGCTCTTAACTCACTTCCGTTCTGCAGTTAGAAGAGCCTCTCCCCTAAGGGTCATATGCTTACACATATCCACATTTATTTTTGCTTGCTGCCTCACTGAAGAAAGCATCCTCTTGATTTGACCACAAGCTTGACATAGTTTTAACTCAGAACTGAGACTTTATTTGTTTGTACTACTACAAACTGTTTTTTTTCAAGTCTGTTATTCACCCATATATCTAGTTCATAAACTCCTGTTGTGAAAATCAGGTCACAACTAGACGCCTCGAGTTTCACATCCCTCCTTCTTTTTGTCATCTGTAAGTTCTTGTGTTGACAACATTGCACTCATTGGTAATGTCCTTGTTTCTGGCACCATCCTCCCTCGTACACCTACACCCAATTTAAAATTAATAACTACCTCGCCAGCCTGGACGGCGGTAGCCCGTTGGTCTATGCAGAACCCTCCTGAGCTAGCAATGCTGTTGTCGTGCTCTTTGTCCTTGCTGGGTGTGCTCTTAAAAAATGATGCGATTTATTGCAGTTCTTGTGTCTTTTCCAAGTCCTCAAAGCCAGGGTTTCTAACAGAGGTCTGTTTCATTCAGTGTTTTAGTCTAAACGGTCAGCATTGTGTCACAGGAACCTCTGAACAGCACAATAACCAACCCCAACTGGTCCACCAAACAAAAGGGCTTCTGTGGCAACAAGCTGCCACAGAAGAGACACTACCATGGAGACCATTCTTGATCCTGTAAGAAAGATCCATTGTATTTCACATCCCTTTGTTCAGAAAGCAGTAGGAATTATCTCACGTCCATTCATCATGAGCCAATGAGTTATCCCAAGTATAGTGTTTGGGGACTGGAAAAGTGTTAAAGTTCAGAAAAAATAGTCTTCCTGGGATAAGAAAAGTAGAAAGAAAGTGAAATATATGGTATCAGCCAAGCTGGAAGAGGATCCAGATGCAGCTTGAGAATTAGAGTGTTACTATCCAAGTAATCACTAGTTTTGGAATAAACTACATGTGTACGTGTATACATGAGTACAGGAAGGGTTGAAGAAAGGAAGACATTAAAGCTGACTGCTTGTGGGGTATGGCTAGGGGCTATGCACTGAACTTTTAATTTGTTTATAGGCATTTGCATTCTTTTTGACATCTACAAACCTTGGTTTGGTTTTCCTGAGCTGTTTTCTCTTCCCATAAGTCATATGTGAAAGAATATTTTGTGGGTAGGTATATCTGCCCGCTGAGGCACAACGCACTACATGGGATACAATTCAGAGATTGTGGACAAGGCACGTTGTTGCTACAATCAAACATTTTTGACATGTGTGCAAGACCCACATAAGAGCAGAGCGTGTTCCTCTAGCCTCGTAAGGCCAGACGACATTCCAAGAGTGGCTGCCCAGCCAGTATGTTCACGCTCAACATACGTTGCCCAAAGGGAAATTTGAAGCTCCTACCTCAAATTTCTACCTGAAAAAAATCTAAGAGAATCTTATTCGGAAACATTTTGAGACCATTTTGTGGATTATCTACCCTAAGATAAGAATACTGCTGTTCTATGAATTCACTCAAAACCAGGCTACAAATCTGATGGGAAAATCTTGCTTCTTTTTCTTTATTTTCTTTGTAGATATGCAGGAAGAATTTTGATAGAAGTCAGTACATTCTTGATGTTAATGGCAAATTTTTTTTTTAATTTTAGGTATCAGTCTTTCAAAGCTCAGTTCCAAGCAAACATCTCTCAGTTGGTATATGATGTCAAACTTATTTTTGGAACGTGCAGAAATACCAGAAGGGCTCACTAATCTTCTAAAGAGATAAAATTACCTCTGAAGGATAAAATTAGCATGCTGGAACCTTTCCAACAATTACATTTTTACAGCCCTACCATGTATATTATACAGTGTGTTTCTAAAGACTCTGTACTCTGAAATATATATTGCTTGTGTCTTTTGCGAACTATATTTTGAGGAAATTTTTTATGTGATAATTATTTTTTTAAAATGTCTAAATTTTTACTAACAATTATCCAAAACGCATAATCTTATTATTGCAAGAAATAAAATATTAGTAATGAAACAGGTTTCAAGAAAAAAAAATGGTTAAAAGTAATTTAAAAACATGAATGTAGGTTATGCTTGGAAATGTATTCTGATTTTTCTAAAACAATTTTTTACAAATGTTCATTTATCTTGAGAGCTCTCAATGAGTGTTGTCTGAGAAGAAAGTCTTTCAGGAAAAAAAAAAAAAAGAAAAAGAAAAGAAAACACAAAATAAACAACCCAGCCCAGATTCCAAAAGCAGGAGCGACTGGAGTGATAGACCAGAAGCACACTGATCCCATCACCCAGAGTTCAATAAACAGAAACGAAGCTCCGCTAGCCTAATTTTCTGAAAGGCAGGAAACAAATTATAGGACTGTCCTCAAACCAGGACAAGGACTAAGGGATCAGTTCTTATAGAGGTGATAGGTTACCAATAACAATCTGCTGTGCCCTGCATTACTCAGCATATTCATAAATGATCTGGGAAAGGGATGAGTAGTCAGGTCACAAAGTCTGATGAGGGTATCAAATTATGTAGGTTCATAAAGACGAGACAGCCTTGAAGAGCTGCAGACAAGTTTATGAAAGGGAGTGACAACGGCAGATGTAGTTCAATGCAGATAAATACAAAGTGATACAGAAGGGGGAAAATGGTCATTACTTCGGGTATGAAAAGGCAGGTTCTGATTTGGTTCTTACTTTTCAGGAGAGAGAGTCCTGCAGTTATGAAAATGGCTCCATGGGAACATCAGCCTGATGCTCAACAGCTGCCAAAAAAAAAAATAAAATATTAGGAAGCGTTAGAAAATCAGTAGAGAACAAAACAAAGAATATCTTTTTGCTGCCACAGAAATCCACATTTTGCTTACTTCTTGAGTATAGGTAAAGAATCACAGAAATATTGGTTGAGAGGGACCTCTGCAGGTCACCAAGTCCAACCCTCCACTTGAAGCAGGACTATTGCCTAGATCAGGTCAGCTGTGGCTTTGTCTACCTGAGTGTTGGAAACCGCCAAGGATGGTGATTCCACAACCTGTCTGGGCAACTTGTTCCAGTGTTGCATGATTCTTTTGGTGATGAAATTTTCTCCAATGTCCAATCTGGACCTCCCAAGCTGCAGTTGTTGTGTCTCAACACAGCTGCCCAATGCAAGTAGGTCTTGCTCCTTGTTTTCTTCTTTCCACTGCCAAGAAGTGTTTGGCTCCATCATCCTTCAGATGCTGTTCTGGTCCCTGCAAGTCAGCAGGAGGTTGGAAAACAGGAACACCTTTCACGTAAAGCACAACTAACTTAGCTAGAATCCTTCAGGATGGGAGAGGGGCCGCAGGGCATATGATGGATACCTATACATTTGTAAGTGGCTTGTATAGGATGTATCTTCTGATGAAGAACTAGCGAGCATCAAACAAAACTAGCAGTATCCAGGTTGAAAATACACAATAGGAGGCAGGTTCTTGTACATGTGGTTGACCTGGGGAACTTGTCACCACAGCAGGTTGTAGATGCTGCAGATCTATGTACATTTAAGGGAAGATGGGCAAGGGCCTGATGGAGAAATCCAGTGAAGGTTACTAAGGGCATAGAAACAACAATCTGCCTCAGAAAATCTCTGAATTTGAAATACTGGTGGCAGGGAAAGTGCTGGAGGGGACTATTGCATGTCCTTGCCCTGTACTAATGCAATACGATATTGGTCCAGCAAAGCCCTTGGTCTAACCCAGTATGGAAGCTCTTATGTTCAAGAAATTGCTTATAAAACTTAACTACCTCACGGTCATTTCTGTCTTGCCTTGTTAAGTAAACTGGGAATTCTTCACCTCATTTTCTCAGGCACATGAATAATTATTATTACACTTTGGTTTTAAGTTGTACACACAAAACCAAAAACAGATCTGCAAAAAGAATTATCCTTTTGAAGAAATTGACCTCAGTCTTTGAAATGAAACTGCAGGGTGCAGTTTATATTTATATACTGTGTGCTATTTATATAACTGGTTCCACTAAATTTCAGAAGTTAAGTCTTTGAAAGGAAGGATATGCCTATGACTGGGAGAAGGAAACAGCACTCTGGAGGTCTCAGTCTGATCTCTAGCAATGCCACAAATTTCCTGCCGGTTTTGGCAAATCAGCAGGCCCTCATCTAGCGTGAGCTGAGTTTTCAGCAGATGAACTCATTGGAGCTACTCTGGTTAAGCACTTGCTAAAGCGTTTAGTGAACGAGCTTTTCACGTTGTACTTTATGTAGCAGTAGAAAGCCTTGGGGAGGACCTTGTTGTAGTGCATAGGGCCAACCTTCGGAGCAGAGACCACCACCCAAACCTTTCTGCCTTGGGAGGGGAGATGAAAGGGACACCAAGGGGAGGCAGAAAGGGAGGGGTGAAGAGTGATGAGAAAAGGAGGGAGGCACTTCTCACTTGGCCTCTTGAGGCCCGGAGGAGTGGGGCTGGGGAGGAGAAGGGCACCCAAGAGGAACGGGGCCAGGAAGGTCCCTGAGGAGCAGGGCATCCCTGAGGATTGAGACCAGAAGTGTCCCTGAGGAGTGGGGCAGCCCTGAGGAGCAGGGCACCCAAGAGGAACAGGGCCAGGAAGGTCCCCGAGGAGCAGGGCACCCCTGAGGAATGGGGCCAGAAGGGTCCCCGAGGAGCGGGGCTCCCCTGAGGGGCGCAGGCAGGGAGGCGCGGACACGTCGGGGGCCGGGAAAGGGCCATTGCCCACTGCCGCAAGCCCCATCCCGGCCCGAGGAACCGCCTGAGGAGCTGGCAGTCGCCGTCCACCTTCCCCAGGAGTCCTACGGCAGGTCGGGGCGGAGCGGCCCCTCCTGCTGCCACAGCCGCCGCCCGGCCCCGTCGTGCCCGGCAGCCCCGGCCCCACACGCAGGTGGCGCGGTGCGGGGTCCCCCCGCCATTCCCCCCGGGATGGGGTCCCTCCGCCTCCCCGCTTGTCTCCGCCCCCCCCTCCTTCCCCCCCCCCGCGTCCCGTCCCGGCAGCCTCTCCCGCCCCGTCCCGTCCCGTCCCGTCCCGTCCCTAAGCGGGTCACCCCGGCTCTCCGTCCGGCGCCGGGAGAAGCCTCTCCCGGGGCGATGCGCCTCCCCGCCGCGCAGGCAGAGCCCCTTCTTCCCATCCCATCCCAGGAGATACCGGGATCTGCCTCCGCTCCCCTCGGCCCTCCCCTTCTCACCCTCCTCCCTCTCGGCTCCTTTTTCCTTTTTTTTTTTTTTTTTTTTTTCCCTTTTTCCATCCCCTCCCCCGCCTGGGAAGACCTGGCCGCTCCCCCCGCCCCGTCCTCAGTAGCCGCGGGCGCCGGGCGGCGGAGGGAGCGGAGCCCGCGCCCCGGGGCTGTGGCCGCCTTCCCCTCCGTTCGTCTTTGCGGGGTGCCAGGTACGAAAGAAACCTTTCCCGACGCCGACCGCGGGGAGGAGAGGCTGCCCGAAGAGACCCGGTCGGGGCAGGGCCGGGTGGGCAGGCTGGGAGATGGGGATGGGGGCTGCGGGGGGCTGCCCGGGTGCGGGGACGGGGACAGGGCAGCCCGGGTGCGGGGACAGGGCAGTCCGAGGTGACGCCCGTAAGGTGATCTTCTTTTGCGATGTCGTTCTTCCTACACGGGGCGTTTATATATATATATACACATATACATATAAAAATATGATGAGTCTGAGCGATGTCAGTACCTTGGGCTTGGCAGCTGGAGGGTTTTGTATGAAGCTCCTGCCTTTTTAGCCTGATGGATATGTTTTTGATAGGACTAAAATGCGACACGTTTCTTTGGTCCTTATTTAATTATTTTTTTTTTTTTAAATGTATTTAATTTGAAGCTGGTTTCACAAGACGGCTAACAGGACGGAAACAAGGGGCATGTTGGGCTTTCGGGGGCTTGTGTCTGCGCTGTGTCTTCTGCAGGGAGCAGGCGAGGAGCCTCTTCACCCTTCAAAACAACCTCTGCTTTAATTCTGATTCACCCCCTCAGTATTCGCGCTACCAGCCCCGCGCTCTTCTGGAACAGACGCTAATTTTATCCAGATTTGTCACAGCTGGAAGCAGATTTATCTTGGAATGGCAAAGAAAGCCGTGCCAAGGTATTTAACTTGCAGGCTCTGGAGAAAGGGAACTCCTTTGGATCCGACGCGGAAAAGCGGAGCAGGACCGGGGGATGGCTAAAGAGCTGTAGAGTTAAACCCTTTCTCTCCAAACCCTCGCCTTCTTCCAGGAAAACCCTGGGCTTTAACGTGCCAATGCATAGGAGCGGCCGGCAGAAGCGGAGCGGGCGGTGGAAAAGCGGCCATCCCAGCAAAGCACCCCCGGTCCCCGCCGTTCCTCCGGCTGCTTCCCGGTCGGTGCCCGCCCGTTCCCGTCCCGGGGGGGGGGCCGCTGCCCGGTGCCGCCCCGGCTGGCAGGGCTCGACCCCCGACATGCGACCTCCCCCCCGTCCCGACCGGGAGGAGCGGGGAGACGAGCCCGGCGGCGCGGCGGGGGGCGGATCTGGGAGGAGCGGGGGCTACCGTGGGGCCAGACCGGGACCCGGGGGACCGCAGGCAGAGGGTTGCCGGGCCGCCGGCTGTCCGGGCGCGCCACCGGGCGGCCGGGAAAGGGAAAACCCCGTCGGAGGGGAAGCCCCTCGTCCCCCGTTGCCATTCATCGTCCCCCGTTGCCATTCATCATCCCCCGTTGCCATTTCATCGTCCCCCGTTGCCATTCATCCCGCCCCACTCCCGCCCCTTTCTTTATTTCCCCCCTGCGTGCGTGATTTCAGAAATGAGCTGTCAGGCCTGCCGTGTAAAATTAGTTCTTCTTATGCCGACTGGAGCTGCTTAAATGTTGTAAGAGCCAGGAGTCGCAGTGGGCTTTTCTCCATAAATCTGAGGCGAGGAGGAAGAAATGTATGCACCGACATACAGAGCGAGCACACCCGCAGGAGTGAAAGGGGCGGTGGCGGATAAGGTCAGGATACTGGTTTCTTCCAGGGTGTGCGAGAAGTTCCAAAAATTGTTCTCTCGTTTTGCTTAGTCAGAGTAGAACTGTGAATTCCAACTTTCAGGCCATTTCAAGAATAAGGCCAAAAGCAGTTAAAGGAGCTGGTTAGTGTAGCAGCGTCTGAAAATTGCATTTGAAATTATGTAAGCTTAGTCTGAAATGTGCTGACTTTCCTGCAATAAGAAGGAAACCCCAGAGCAGAGGATGCACTGAACAGACCAAGATAAAATGCTGCCAGGTAGCAGCAGCAGACTTTTCTTGTGTCTGAGCTAACACTGGCATGTAAATTCACTCTGGGGCAGTCTGAAGAGAAACATATTCTAGTTCTGCTTGAATACAATGCATTTGAGATGCATTCTGCTAGACTAAGATAGGTCATACTGACAAATTATTTGAAGGATGTGCTGAAAAGTTAGGACATGGGTAGGTTTTGTCCTGTGAATGCAGAAAGATTTCATGTTGGAAGCAAGATGTGAGAAGAACTGAAAATACTTTTCATTGTATGCATACGCCTGGCAGCTGGAATGCCACCAAATAGGGAGTCATCACCATTAACAACTGGTTTTGGCAACGGGAGGGAGAATTTCAACATTTTCATGAGGCTGGGGATCGATCTGTCACTTTCTAGTTTCCATCTTCTGTCTTCTCTGAAGCAATTCAACCTACCATAAGGGCAGAGCTGACTCAAGGCTTCTAATTATTGTAAGCCAACCCAAAATTTGTATGGGAAAGGACCGAAGGAAAGGAGAGGGCAGAGCGGCTTGGGGTTTGGAGGAAGAGTGGAGAACAGCGTGGCAGAAAGTCTGAGTAAGATGTTGAGGGTTTTTTCTTGCTTCCAGCTTGTCGCCTTCTCAGGGCCTTTCCTCCTTCCTCTGTAGGCTGTGTTCTCTCTCCCCTTCTCTCACCCTGCAAAGGTGTCTTTTGAGCCATCTGTCCATTTCCATCCCCATCATCTGGCAAGAGTAACCCTTGTGTTCCCCCTTGCTGGCAACCTGTGCTGGGCCGCTGACGTTGCCCATGCTTGAAGTTGGCCTTGCTTAAATGGTAGAGATTGGGTTAGTAAAACAGAGCTTATGTCCGTGGCTGTAAATGACAATGCTGCCTAGTAGGACCACTCTCTGTAATGAGAATTACCATTTTCATCAAGTTCCTCAGCTTGGACCCCTTCCAGTTCTACTGGAAGTGTAGTTAGTTCATTATAAGCAACAAGTGGTTCATTATAAATGATGAAAATCTTGGCTTTCAAGACTGCCTTTGTAAATAGTGAGCACTTGAGTATAGTATTTCAAATGGGAGGCTCCAATGCATCTATTTAGGGTTGTGTGTTATGTTTTTTTTTCTTTTTAAAGAGTGGCAGAAGGGAGCCATAGTACTCCACCCATTTGGTTGCAGAAAGTCTCTCTATAAAGCAAAGTTAGTTATGGGTCCAGCTGGGAAGACCTCAGCCATCGCAGTGGAATGACATCAACCCAGGCACCTCTAAGGCTTTCTATATGAACTAGCAGTAAGTGAATGAACTTTCCTTAGGGCTCACGAAATGCAGCTACAGAGAAATATCAAATAGCCAGAGCCTGAGGAAGGGCTGAGAAAGCGAGGAGTGTTCTAGGGAGGAATGTGAAAAAAGCATTCTCAAGCTTGACAGAACTGGGTTTCTTAATACCTTGTATCTGTTCAACAGCTATATTCAAAGCAAATGAAAACCAGCTTTTCTGCGTTAATATCACATTATTTATCATCAAACCATACTAGTTTGTGACAGGCTGAAAATAAATAAAAGGACACGCTTCCTCATGCAACATGTAGTTAAGCTGCGGAACTCCTTGAGGCAGAATATTATGGGTACAAAATTTTATAGGGGTTCAAGGGAAGATTGGGCAACTATGGAAGAGAAATCCACTGAGGTTTCCTCACACTACAGAAACTACCTCTGGTTTACAGCCCATGATGTGCAACTGGTTGTAAACTGAGAGATTATGAAGGAGGAGGAACATACATGGTTGCCCTGCTCTTGTGCTCTACCCAGGGCACCTGCACTTGGCCAGTGTCAGAATCATGATTTTAGGCCAGGCGGACCTTTGGTCAGGCCAGGAAAGCTATTCTTATGTTCTCATCATAGTATTTCTTTATTTTGAACACCTTATCATTTATCCATAGATATGTAAAACTATCATTCCTCTTCAAATTTAGTACTAATTGAGCAATAACCAAAACAATACTTTGAAAGTAACTTTGTATAACTTTGTATATAAAAGCTAATGTTTAAATTTGTGCATTTCTGCTATACCAATAACCTAGACTTGTATGGTCAACTGACGTCCCTCTGCAAAATCTTGCACCTGGGATGACTCTGCTCTGCTTTCAAAACCTTCACATATCTTTTAGTATGACCACATATGCCCCAGAGCTTAGGCCTGTGAGTCACTGAAATCTCCAGATGTCTTGTGAAAGTCCACACATCTTCTCCAAAACCTGAGTTAGCTCCTTTAAAGGCAGGGTGGGTATCTTTATACTGTATTTTAAAGTGTGTTTTATGTATATCCTAGTGAGTAAACTCCGTGTCAAAGTTGCTATTCCACACAGGCAAAAGTGAAAAGTGTCAAAAATTACGCGAAAACAAAACCACCCTCTGAATTTGGCATCAGAAGCAACAAGCTATGTTCGAACCTTTGTGCTTATTTAGCTATAAAGTGGTAATTATTACCTATTATAGGCAAGAACTATGTCTATGTGGTGAAGGTGCCTCAAAATTCTAGCAGTCGTTGGTCTGTTGTACTGCTTTTAAAGTGATGTTACCACTTTTTTTTTTCCAAGTTGCATAAATACTGCTCTTTTTTCATGCTAAATTTTTAGCTAACTTGTAACCAGGCTGTTTCACTGGGTAGCAGTACTCATATTATTCTAATCTAAGCTCAAGGAAAGCAGTTATCTTTCCCCTGGTTTACACTGCCATTACAATGTAAACCAGAGAGCTTAACCACATACATATCCTTGAATGGCTTGGCTTTTAAAGTTTAATCATAGGCCCTTTCTTTCTGCACGGCTGAGGTTTCCATATAATGGGAATGAAGGATATGAGAATGGAGCGCATCTTTCCCAATGGCAGCGGCCAGTAGTTGGTTAATGCCACTGACATCACTGCTGCCAAAGGAGAAAAATGGTCTTTGCAGTAATGGTTTGAGCTCAGAATCAAGACTTCTGGGTTCAGTTTCTGGCTGTGCCACAGACTTCTAAGAATTTTACATTCTTTCTGCGTGTTTCCCAACTACAGATGGGAATAATAGTGCTTTTGGTCTTTTCCATTTAAAGTATTAGCTCTTTGTGTGGTGCATCACCCCATCTAGGTGGGGCTTTCCACATGTGACCGTAAGGCACAGACAGCACAGTTCCTGCAGCCTTTGTGGGATCCTGCAGGAAAAAGGCATGTGATGAGTCATCAGGCTTGTCCCTCCTACTTGGCTGGGCTTTCCTTCATGTATATAACCAGGAGACTCCTCTAGACCAGGAACCTTCTGCTTTCCTCACTCATCTGTCCCTTCCAACCATGGATTTTGAAATTCTCTGGTATCTAAGAGAGATTCAGATGCCAACATAGGAAATGAATGAGAGCTTGGTGGCCACAGCGCACAGGGAGGTACAACGCAGGATCTGCAGGAGACCTCTGCCTTTCAGAGCAGCAGAAGCTGAAAGCATTTTAAATGTGACTTGCCACCTTGTTTAGGTGCCCAAATTGCTCCGTCTGTCAAATCCAGACAGCATAAAGTTTGAAAGGGGAAAGGAGATGTTTTTTATAAGTTGGTTCCTTGGGAGAGCAATTATCAAAATGCCATTTTCCACAGCAGTCGGATTCACAGGTCTTAACTGGTTGGGTAATGCAGAACCACTGGTGACTTTTAGGTCACTTGAAGCTGCTCCTTTTTGGCCATTACAGGAAAGAGCACAATTGGTCTGGTTTCCTCTGGGTTCTGAGGTCTCATGAGTGTAGTCTGGCTGTCCATCTCTGCCTGGATCCCGACTTTTGAATGCAACTTTTGAATGCATTGGTGGTTTTCAACCGTGTTCTACCTACAACCAGTAGCTATAGAGAAGAGAAGCAGAAGTGTAAAACATAATTGCATTCTTATAGGATAAATAAAAAACAGGGCACTGTACAGAGTGGAATGACTCAGACTACTGCCCTACTGAGGGAAGAACAGGTAAAACTCAGCTGTTTCCACCTTCCAGTAGGTAGCTCAGCATGGATGCTGGCTGGCTGACTCGTCTGCACCCATCTTGCTAGAGACTGTTGGAAGCATCAGAGGCAATACAGGGAGTATTCGAGACATTTCTATTTTAAGCAGGGTGTTAAATTCTGTTCTGCTGATGTCAGTGAGAATATTGCATGATTATGCTTTGAAGATACTAAGATAACTGTGTATATTTGCAATGCGTATTTTCAAATCTCTCTCTCTTGTTTTAGAAAAAAAATAGATAAAATGGAGCACATGTTACTGCTATCCATACTTTTCATACCTATATTGGGTCTCAGTAATGGAACAGAAACTGAACAAGATTTTACTTGGCACTTAAAGAAGATTCCCCAGATTGTGAGCGAAAGAACTTTCTCCCTTGACAGCCCTAAATTTGAAGCAAAAACCAAATTAGAGCTGAACAGTGTATGTGGAATTGAATGTCAAAGAAAATTGCCGGTGCCAAGCCTGTCTGACTTGAAGGACCTCTTATCCTACGAAACCATTTTTGAGAACGGCACACGGACCCTGACTGAAGTGAATGTCCTTGGACTAGCGCTTGACCCAGCTGGAAACACAACCACGCGAAGATCTTCAAGAAAGAAGAGGCAGATATATGGAACAGACAGTAGGTTCAGCATCTATGACAAGCGGTTTATGACCAACTTTCCGTTCAACACAGCTGTGAAGATCTCCACCGGCTGTAGTGGCATTCTCATTTCCCCCAAGCACGTGCTGACAGCTGCCCACTGTCTGCACAACGGCAAGGATTATGTTAAGGGCAGCAAAAGGCTGAGGGTGGGCCTGATGAAGACGAAATCCAGAGGTGATGGCAGGAAGCGCAAAGCTGCTAAGAGGAGTAGGAGAGACGTTTCTGCGGCCCAAGAGGATCCCGGAGCTGCCACAGAACTAAGGCGACGATCCAAAGGTGGTGGGAGAAAGCAGCGGAGATCTGGGAGAAAGCAGGGGACCTCAGATGGCGTGCCCTCCTTCCAGTGGACCAGAGTGAAGAGTACCCACATCCCCAAAGGCTGGTTTAAGGGTGTTTCTGGGGATATTGCCCTGGATTATGATTATGCTGTTCTTGAGCTAAAGCGTCCCCACAAAAGGAAATACATGGATCTGGGAATCAGCCCAGCAATCAAAATGATGCCTGGGAGCATGATCCACTTCTCAGGCTTTGACAATGATCGATCTGGGCAGCTGGTCTATAGATTTTGTAGCATTTCTGATGAGTCCAATGATCTCTTTTATCAGTATTGTGATGCTGAGCCTGGCTCCACTGGGTCTGGCGTCTATCTCCGTCTTAAGGAGCCAAACAAAAAGAAGTGGAAACGCAAGATCATCGCTGTTTTCTCAGGCCATCAGTGGGTGGATGTCAATGGTGAACAGCAGGATTACAATGTAGCAGTAAGAATTACTCCTCTCAAATATGCCCAGATTTGTTTCTGGATACACGGGAACGATGAGAATTGCACACAAGGCTGAAGAGAGCTGAACCCGACTCACTTAGCACCCGTATTACCATAGAGTGAAAGTCTGCTGCAGCAGCTACTGGAAGAACATCACTCCACATCAGGACGGTTTTGAACTCAAAGCTCACAAGGAATGTTATGGTGACTTGAGGAACGCTGAATTGCTGGGGGGTGGGTAGAATTGTCAAACAAAATATTTCTAATTGTAATCAACCCTAGATATGCACTTAAAAATCACAAACTATATTTATGTTTGCAATTGTGATAAAGTCAAAACTTTCACACCAGAAAAAAAAAATTTACTACATCTCTTAGTAATTTTTTTTCCAAGGGAAGGATTGAAACCTCTCAAACCATTATTATTAAACAATATCTATTTTTCCAATGGATTTGCCTTTCTCAGGGTTCTGTTCCAGTTCTTCCAATGTAAGTTGTGCATACAGCACATAACTGTATGTGCAGAATGATCCAGAGAACTTCATGAGACCAAGACATTATTTTGGCATTCTCTAAAGACCACAGCTCCACGTTGAGAAGCACCAGTCTAGCTCATGCTTGTTTGTTTGGAAATCTTCCTCCTCTGGTTGCTGCAGGAACCCTTCCATGGAAATCCCAAATTTCTGTAGCAGAGGGTCAGATCTTAAAGACAAGTTTCACTTCATTGCTCAATAAAAACAGCAAAAAGAAAATGAACATAGAAGTTTCCATGTTTGGAAGAAGAAGAAACATCAGGACATAATGTAATGCCTTTAAATCTTCTTTGAGAAGCTATAGAAGTTTTAAACACATGCATTTGCGTTCCAATTAGTATTTGGACAGCTGTAGGTTTAGTTTCTAGTCAAATGTTTAGCTTTACCACTGGGAGAGGTCGCTGACTTCTGAAGTGGTCATTTGACAATCATTTAGAGCTTCACAGATGATAGATTTTTTGGGTGCTAACAATTTTTGCAGTTTTTGTAAATTACTTTTATACAAGCTCAGCTTCGTAGATAGGGTAGTATGTATTAGACTGGGAGTTGGAAAGCAGTATTTTAGTTTGGCTTTATATGGTTTTGCAAAATGGGTAGGTTTAATTGTGTCATATTCAGACTCCACCTGATGTAGCATGAGTTACGATGTTAAACTAAAAATTTCTCCCAATTAAATTATACCACCTACTGAATGGTAGAAGTACTATCCTGTACCTTATAACAGATATCTTCTTAGGTAGCAGCAGTAGTTTGCAAATGATTTGGTTCAATATGTCTGCTGAACCATATACTTAATGAAAACACAAAGTGAGCTTGACTTTTACACACCTTTAAACACAAATCACCTTTTTAAAAATTGTTGTCAATTGCTACACAAGTCTGTATCTTTTATTTTATACCAAGATTTTGAAGCGCACAGGATTATTATGGTGCTACATTAATCTAATAACATAAAATGATACTGTGTATTTCCAATCATATCCTTTGGGTTTCAATACTTTTAAGATTATTCACCACCATTTTTTTGATCATAAGTTTATGCTGACCAAAATACATTTTCTTCCTGTGCAGAAGAAAAAAATATAACAAGTTTGAAAAATACTATTTGTTTGTTGGTATCTTTGAAATATGCTTGTAATATCTTTTGATGAAATAAGATAATTTTTAATAACCCACTTTTTTGTAGATGATTGAAAGTATAAAACCTGACACTTTGAATGTGCAGGCAGCTTTCTTTGTCATATTCTTGCCAAAGCATAAAAATTTAAGACTTGCTTCCATACCATAACTCTATCAATATTTCATTAATTGGAAGAGATCTCACTTTAAAAGAAACTATTTCTTTTAACGTCAGCCTTTCCAGGGAACACTTAACTCTTTTTTGTTATTATTATTATTTTGTGTGATTGTTTGCAGAAAACTAATAATTTTTAAATTTTAGAAATTAATGTCTAAGAATTTAAGGTTAATTATTTTTTATTGTTATTAACATCTCTATTAAGACGTATGGCTTTGTTGACAGTAATTTTAAATCACCTCTTTCCAGTATTTAATACTCTCACTCTATGCAACGGGCCTACAATATTCTTTAGTTGGCTCTGTAATGTTTTTCTTAAGTGCCTTTTTCCATAGTTACTGTGATATATAAGGTGCCACATCATTAATCCAATACAAGTCAACCTAGGTGTACGGATTTTGTTACAATTGTTCTCACTATTGATTTGGGTCCAAAACTGATCAAAATAAGGTGGCTAAGTAAATTCCTTGTTTTGATGAGTCTTATTTACGTGTGCTCCTTAGGAGCAGAAATATAATCTATTTCTTTATTAGTTTGGGAATCAGGGACAAGGTAAGAGTGAAAAATGTTGATGTCAGCTTTCAAATGGTCTTTTTGTAATAAGCATCTGCTATAAATACCTCAGCCACAACCTGAAGTTCTCATACCAGGCTGATAGTAAATGTTTATCCTCAGAGGATAAATATTAGATGCTCAGTGCCTCATTCTATGGTACTAAGAGATTAAAGAGGCTGGCCAGAGCAACATAAAAATTAATCAAAACTATATATACACTCAAGCTCTGTCTCTGAGTGCACAGGCACAAACACATGCAAATGTCAGGGCTTGTGGAGCATGTGCCGTTTTGACTGGGTCAGCGCCTTCAGGCAAAGGAATGCAGGCACAATAAGACATGGAAAAAATATTATTCCTGTTGTATTTGTGTGCCAGGCAACACTTCAGTCTGCCACTTGGCCTAATAGAGAAGGAAATGCTTTATGTAGGCATTGTGACTGCTTACTACAGGGATTTCTGAAATAGTTTGTAAGTTGAGTACTCGCACACAACCCCAGGAGGTCAATGTCCCACATAGAGCTCTTGGTACCAGCCACTGCAAACAGGACAATAATTTCTGAGCCATGATAATCTCGGAGTTCCTTAAAAAACCTGCAGTTGGTATCTAGTTATCAATGGGAAAACATGTGGAAGGGGTGTTCTTAGTAGATCAGATCTGCTGTTGTCTAGGACAGGAGCACCAAGGCTGGGTTCCCAGCCCGGAAGGGGACAGAGCCCTTGTGATGTTTGCCCAAAGGATTTTTCCCTCTTTCAAGTAGCAGGCTGTACATCGTTTGTGTTCATCAGTACTAATACTTTTCCATGAGAGTTGCTATAGTAGATAATTTTTTTTAACTGTATGCCTGGCTTTTGGAAAAAACAAACTCGGTCAAATCCTTTTTCTGCTAGGGGGTTACCGACAATTTGTAAAGTTAACAAGTAAGTTTTTCCCTGGGCCAAAGATAAACCTCATATGCAAACCGCTAACACACAGAGACCAGCTTCTGCAAGGCATTTGTGCGTGCGTTTAATTTGGGGCTCGGAGACATATGATGGAAGTCAAGGGCATTATCTGCAATGTGAAAAATTAAGTCCAAGTTTGTATTACCTTAACAAAAGAAAAACACAATGTTAGGTAGCGAAGTTATTTCTGTCATATGAGGTATAGAGTACCCGATGCTTTAAAAATTGCTTAAAGAAACTCCTTGATTCAGTTTATAATATACCATCCAAATTTTGCAGATTTATGAAGTATGAATTAGTGCAGAATATGGCTTAGGTAGAAAAGGAATTAATCTACTTGTGGAGGAGAGAAGCAGCTGAGGAGTTCCTCCCATTCTGCTGATAAGGGAGCAAACAGCAATTAATACAGAAAGAGAGAGCAAGAGAAGTAGGTGGTACAGAAGACCAGGAAGATGGAGCTGGTATGCAAGGGGTAAAGAAAGTGTGAAAAGTAACAGCTGAAATGGCTGCAAGGTAGCAGAGGGACCTATTGTAAGAAAGAGTAGGCAGCTGGTAAAGACACAACAGTATAAATTGAGATGTAAAGATCACAAGTTACATGAACAATCTCCTTTCACAGTTAAAGATGAGGCTGTTCTTCCTGGCCAGCAGCGCCAAGCAAAAGGGCTGTGAGAGGGCTCGCGTTCTGGCAGAGACCACTAGCAGGCAGAGGGTTTGTGACCCTGATCCAAAATCCCTGTCCAAAGTCACAGGGATTTTGCTTGTGCTCATTTAGGGTCCTTGGGAAGCAACGGATCTGTGTCCCGGCCAAAAGGCTCGGCAGCGTGAACCTCCCAGCACAGCGGGTCACCACGGGTGTAGCGAGTGAAGGGAGCTTCTTTCACTTCACAGTTTCTCAAACCTGGCATTTTGCTGGAGTTCCTGTAAAGGCTGTTCCCCATTGGAAAAAAACACCCAAACCAAACAAAAAAGCCCCAACAAACAAAAAATCTCCGTCTTGAAGTATTTAAATGTTGGCTTCCTTTTTTGCATGTACCTACAAATTCTAGCCAATAAATTTTTTTTCAAATACCTTCCGGTTGTGTTTGGTATTTTTGTAGAAATTTAATCAACTGCTTCTAATTTTAAAGCACAGAATATTGCAGATACTTCCCTCTACAAATTCCTGGATTAAAGAATGAATGGGGGGGGGGGAAAGACGACTATTGTTAAATTGAAAGCTTAAAATTGCACATTAATCTCCAAGGATTTGGAAGTATATTTGTGTCCCTGTTGCACCCGCCTTTTGCTCTGAGTGTCAGATAGCATTTAGATTAAAAACCTCCAGAGGTAGCTTTGATGATTCTTTAATGTTCTTGACTTTTTAAAGACTGACAGCAAACTTCAAAAAGTGTGTTTTTATAATATTTTTAACTGCACAAAATGACAACTCATTTGTGAAAATAAATGCAAACCTTTGCTATATTTAGATATTTTATGATGCACACACTATGTCAATAAATATTTTCTGTTGTTTTTCTTTTCCTCTGTCATGATGTAGTTTGTTAGCCATGGTGGTGTTACGCAAACTCCATTCTGTAAACGCTTGTAACAGGTTATCAGTGAATCATCTGGGATGTGGTCTTACAAGATATTAATGTCTCTTTAAATTTGTTCTGGGAAAAAAACCCTTCCTGTCTACTCCTGTCTTCAAGATAATTACTCCATGAGCAGATTTGATGAGAAAAAAAAAAAAGTTCGTTCGGGGTTCGTCAAGGAAATGACTCACAGGCTATGCCATGACTTATTAGTTCTGAAATAAGTAATAAGTTGTGATTCTGCTATTAGCTATTGTTGTATTTTCTACCCCAGAGAGCTGTTGAACCAGGCCAAATTAGAAGTTCGTAAAACATTATAATCTTGGTTCTCAGCATTATCTTAACTCTGTGCCCTTGCAACTGGTGCTGATTTGATCACTGACAGTAAAAAGAGAGATTTTTGGCAAGGATGAGAGCTGCTGGAAGTATTTAATGGAAAGTTTAGAAATGATTACAGCAGTGATTAACAGTGTGTCTAGTACAGGAAATATTTAACAGGGGTCTGGAAAGGGTTTCCCTGCCAGCTCACACAGGGGAGGAGGAAGGGCCACAGGGGAGTAAATAGGATCGACAGCTTTGTCACCTGGACCAAAGTCCATTTGGGGTGGGTAACAGGATTTTTCCTTACTTTTTGCCATGTTCTGGGAGAATGTCTTGGTGCCTGGGAAACCTTTCTCAGCCTCTATCCAGGGAACACAAACGGAGACCCAGGAGTGACCTCTGCAGGCCACTGCCAAGCCACTGGCAGGGACATGGTTGCTCCAATGGAAGACGTGCTGTTGCTCTCACATTCCCATGGGCCGTGGGGGGCCTGAACCGGCATCCTATGCAAACATTTATTCAGTCCTAAAATGTTCTGATACAGCCCAGTTCCTTGTGCAGGTATTTTCCTGTCCCACTTCCAGTTCCTGTTACCTTTAAGAAATGCTCAAAAGGCTTTCACCAAATAACAGCAACTCAAATCCACCAAAGAAGTGGCACCTTATGCCGGTTATTATGCAGATATTCCTGACAAATCCTTCATTCCTCCTACTTGGAATATGTCTCTAGGCCTTGATAATGGCTTGCCCTTCAGGCTTTTTTGCTAAGAAAAAGGATGAGATGTACTAGAAAAGCTTCACAAATATTTTGCAAAGATTGTGCCTCTTGGCAATTATGTACACACCATAGTTCTTGCAGTTGCTATGGCTCTACTTCTTTTCCATGTGAAAGAGTTTGAAAACATTGGATGAAACCAAGTTGGGCTGTTTTTCAGACAAATTACTCAGCTGCCCTTTGGCTGCAGTTGCAGCATTCTCCCACCCCTCCCCTCCAGTTTAATTTCCAACTTTACGGATTAAATGCTGGCTTCAGCTTTGCTTGACCAAAGATGAAAGCAGCCAGGAGACAGCACACGGCAAAGGACCCTTGCTGGCCATTCCTCTCTGCGGGCATTTTGAAGCGGATCAGACCCCAGAGGGAGGAGAGGACGAGAGAAGGCGAAGGTGAAGACCGTGATCAACAGCAAAAAAAAAAAGCACAGTGCCTTACTGAATGGAAGAAAACAGGATTTCTATTTTTCCTACAGTGAAAGGCAACCCTAGTTTTTACACTCCTTTGCCTTCTCCTTAATGATCATCAGCTAAATATTGTTGGCTTTTGTACGGGAGCGAAACAACCCGCTCAATGGTGGGGATACAACACGCCCTGGATTGCCAGCAGGGGCTTCCCCTCCCCAGCACAAACACAAAAAAGAGAACGCTAAAGTTACCCTGAAGGGGATTTACTAGTAATACAAAGGGAAAAATGCATTTAAAAAGTAATCTCTGAGATAAACACCATGTTTTTATTTAAGTAAAACAAGGACATTTTGAAAAATATGCATGCATAAAGGCAATCTAGACATAGAAATGTGTGGCACATGGGTTCATCTGCCACGCTCACCTGTGCGGGACGCAGACGTGTTCCAGAGCTGCGGTGAGTTACAGGGCGAAAGAACAACCAGTTGCTGGCTGTCTATCCCACCGTCTCCCCGCAGGGGCGGGGATTTATTGTGCTACCAAACGTTGGCTGCTCATTGTGAGTTTGGGCTCAGACCTGGTCTTCTTAAATGGTGGATGTGAGCAGAGGCTTCCAGGCATGTGGCCACCGACATTTTACGTTTTCCTACGTTTTGCTGTATGTATCCATGGAGGATGTATGAAGTCATTTTTAATAACGGTGGGCTGGAACAGTAAGCTCCAGTAACCAAACAAGCACTGCATCACGTTCTCCTCTCATTATCAATGGTGAACCTTAGAGGGAAATTTGATCCAAGGCATATTATATGTATTTACTTGTTACAGAGCGTTATACACTAGGCATTTATGATCTGTAAACGGGTTCATTTATGTTAGAAAGAAGTAAAAAGGAACGCAATACTCAAAAGAGAATGTAGATTTGACAGCGTCCAATTTAGATATGATACTTTATTGCTTGTAAATTAACCTGTTACAACAGTGGTCTGTGATCAAGTAATGCTGCTTATACAGCTGACGTGCTTGAGTCCTTCACTTGTTGCTTATTGATTCTTTCCTTACTGGTTAGGACTAAATAAAATCAGGCATCTGTGCAATAACCAATGTGAGGTTAGTCTTCTGTCCATACTATGAAAACAGTTTCCACAATCTTTAAAAAAAAATAATAGCTGCCACTAATTCTATTTTAATACCTTTAAACTGGTAGAGAATTGTCTTTATGGGGTTATGACTTTGAAAGCAGTTTTTGCTCGGTTATTTTGATGCACAGATCCATGGTACACTACACATACACACACACACACACGGAGGGGCAGCTTTACACTCCTCTTCAGCTTGAAGGCTCTGCAGAGATTGCATTAGCTGTCTCCAGCTACAAGCATAAAAGAAATGCAATACAGTATTTGTGTATTTCTTCTCAATTCAGCCTTCATCTTTGCATCCTTCACATTAACGGCATCAACTTTGCCCCTACCCTATGTCTATGTCTACTCATTTGCCATCAGGCTAATGAAGCACCTTTTCTAGATTTTCTTTTTCCAGCAGAGGGCCACGAAGATGCTCAGAGGGCTGGAGCACCTCTCCTATGGGGACAGGCTGAGAGAGTTGAGGTTGTTCAGCCTGGAGAAGAGAAGGCTCCAAGGAGACCTTACAGCAGCCTTCCAGTACCTAAGTGGGGCCTACAGGAAGGATGGGGAGGGACTCTTTATCAGGGAGTGTTGTGATAGGACGAGGAGTGATGCTTTTAAACTGAAAGAGGGGAGATTCAGATTAGATATTAGGAAGAAATTGTTTACTGTGAGGGTGGTGAGGCACTGGCACAGGTTGCCCAGGGAAGCTGTGGATGCCCCATCCCTGGAGGTGTTCAAGGCCAGGCTGGATGGGGCTTTGAGCAGCCTGGTCTAGTGGGAGGTGTCCCTGCCCATGGCAGGGGGGTTGGAACTAGATGATCTTTAAGGTCCCTTCCAACCCAAACCATTCTATGATTCTATAAGGGAAAGTTTAAATACAGGCCATTTCTGAAATTGCCGATGTTATTTTTTCACCTTGATCTTATCCCTAGGGATTGTTTTTCATGCCTTCGACTTTTATCTTATGGCAACTGTCCTGGCTCTCCCTGCTGCAGTAATGTATGGACTTGATGTTGCTGCTCCCCACCATGACAGCTGGGAAACAGGTGCCTCAGTCCTGAAAGCAACAAACTCCATCGATTCCCTGTTCACTTCTGGGCGCTGCCGCAGACTGCTTTCCTTAGTCTTCAAACAGCTTTACATCAGGCATGCACACAGCCGAGAGATGAAGGCGACGGGGGAACCCATCCCCTGCTCTGCTGCAGAGACCTTGGAGGAAATGCAGCCGGGATGGGCCCAGGGCCATCACTGATGGACAGGCTCACATGTCCCTTGTTCTGTGAATCTCATGCTGTGTCTCTCCCACTACACACAATGCACCCTCCCATCCCATCCCTTCCGATCCCATCCCAAAATCCCTCCAGGCAAGGAAGCTCCTCGGCTGAGTGGGACAGTGCCAGACAGGGCCCCAGCCAGGAGCTGCGCCATGGCGGGGGTCTCCCTGTAGGGCTCCCTTGGCTTCCCTTGCTCCAGCCACTCCTTCAGCGCCTCAGTTGACCGGAGCATCTTCACAGTCACACTGTGCCCTACTTGCCCGGCGTCCTGCCCTTTAGAGTGGGACTAGTCTCTCTCTTTGTACTTCAGCTATTTTTTATGTGCTGTTTGCAACTTCATCTCGTGCTTCCTTGCCTGTCTTGGGTTCTCTCTGTTGCTAATTCTACTTTTAAATTTTTTTAAATTGTGCTCATTTTGGGGTTTCACCTCATTTTCTACTTAAAACACTAAACAGTTACAACTAAACACCGAACAATTAAAATTAAATTAAATAATGAACGCCCGATATACTATATAGTGACGAACTTGGCTTTCTGTCCAAGAGAAACTACTTCAAAGTGCTGCTAAGGTAACAGCTGCAAACAGAGAACTAAAGGCAGATCACCGCAAGCAAACCAGCGTTCATAGCTCCAAAAGAACGCGTCGAATGTGGAGCCAGCCTTGGGAAACGCTTTCACAAGCTCTGAGTCAACGTAAACGCAGGCTGCCAGCTGAAGGAGCGATCTTGTGACGCCCCTTGCAAAACAGCTCCGGGCTGCCCTGGCAGCTCCTCCTGCCTCGGATGCGGACTGAGGGAGAGGTCACAGGCTCTGGACACCAGCAGCAACCACGGGGTCTAATCTCCTCAACACATGCTACTCTCCAGGGGAAGCTTTATTTAATTTCACCGATTTAACTGACTGCAAGAATAACAATCATCTGATGCTATTAATCAAATTATACTAACTGGGCTGTAAACGGCTCCCATAGTCTCGCAAGATCCACCGGAATAAGAGTCTCAAACAAAAAGGGAACGATTCCCAGCAGGGAGATGTGCCTTTGTGGGAGCCGCATCTGCTCAGCACCTGGAGAAATTTGGCAGGGACCTTCTCGGTAGCAGGCCGAGGGTGAGGTTTATCACACCAGTTATTTAAGCCTGCAGCCAAGGCAATGTCTCGTTGCAGCAGCACAGGCTTCTAGGGCTAATCCAAGGGCTAAGCCTGGAAAAGAAAAGCTATAGATGTTGTAGATAGGTCTTAGCTGCATCATTTCTTTGCGTACCATTTGTGAAAGAGAAAAATCACAACTGTACGGGAAAGGTAAAGCCTTCATATTCCAGTACGTACAGCGAAGAGCACCTGCTTTTTTCCCTCCTCAGTACCATTAAACAGCATAAATTTAAAACACTGTAAATATTGGAAAGAACTTAGGAAACTCCATGCTTCGTTATATCCCTGTACCAGCCCTGTTCTTAATGTGCAAAGTGGAGCCAGGGCTGAAAGCGCAGCCTGTTTGCTGAGCCCGTGCTGGCCCTCGTGTGCTCATCTCTTGCCACATCAGTCAGAGCCCGCGCACAGCGCCAAAATTCCACGGTCCTGGGACAGAGGGGTGCAGCCACCTACTTTTCCAGGCCACAGCGCAGCTGCTTATTTATTTATTTATTTATTTTTTATTTGGCAAAGGCTAAACTTCAAGGCAAGTATTTTTAGGCATATAAAAAGTCACATTTCTAGATCTAGACGCCAGCTCCCTCCTCCTTATTTGAAAGCAAATGTTTCGTAAATTTTTAGGCTTGTCTGGCAACGTAACTGTGGAACCAAATATATCCTGGTAGAAACATGATAAAGATACAGCTCAGAGACACAAGACCGGTGGGAAACAAGGTTACCTATGAAGCAGATAATTGGTAAAATAACTGCAAAATTCACAGCCATTCTTAAAAACAAGACTTCATACGATTTTTTTCTACTACCTATTGACCAAGTGCCTGGAAAGAAAATTTTCAAGCAATTAGGGTTTTTTTTGGGGGGTCGTTTTGTTTTGTTTTTATTTTAGTGGGATGCCAAGTTCATTTTCCTCTCAGTAGAGCCCTTTTTAGGCAGCACCACCAATTACAGAATTAGAGGTTCAGCAGGTAGTGCTACGTGCCTGGGACAATCTAAAGGCAGTATCTCCCAGTGGTGATGATGATCAACCTTCTACTGATGAGTCTTTTGGCGGATATCTAAACAACATCCAGATAACATGACCATTAAAAGCCACAAACCTTTCCGTGAGAGCAGAACAGTTCAGACCTGTGTCATGGCCAGATGGCAGCTGGTAGCTCTATCCTGCCTCTCCCTATTGTCCCTCACATTCACAGCATGCGAATGTGGCACAGCTAGCAAGGAAAAGAAACCCGTGCTCTGGCTCTGTTAATGCTACCACCATCCTTATGGGAGGGGGACCTAAAACTCTCCCTTCTGCTATTTCCAGCTACTTGCATCATTATGTTCATCGGGAGATTCCTCCAGATGGACACATTCATCACCTTGCAAGCGAGGACCCTGCTGCTGACCCCTGCCTGCGCAGCGGGGCATCTCCCACCAAATGCGCTGCTCCAGGTGCTTTTGTATCAGGGGCAACCTGAAGCTTGCAACCCAGAGAAACTGCCCACATACCAGCACTACTCTGGCAAAAAACAGCTAGGGTTACCAAACAAGGTATTTCACATTTTCCAACCTGTAGCAGCAGCTTTGTTACAAAGAGCGTGCAGTGGCAGCTTTCAGAGACGCCGCTGAAAATTAGGTATCAAGGTATCATGTGTCTTTGTATGTACACATATATATGGTACATCAGTGAATACATTATATGTATATATAGCTATGTACAGTACATAGACAGTAGTGTGATTGTAAATGTGATACTCAAACGGTATCTGAAAGCAGCTGATGATGCTGTCATAGCATCCGAGACCCCGACCTTGTGCTCACACGCTGCAGTCTCCTCCCTCACCTCCCCCATCGCCCTCCAGAGACCTGCAGCTGCTTCTTGTTTCTGTCTCTCCTGCCAGATGCCTGAGCAAGCCACATGGGGGAGAAACAGAGTTGGAGGATCCTGCATTCAAAGGGCTGAAGGAGGATGGACAGGCCCATCTCCCGCAGAGCGGCTCTGCCCTGACATCTCTGCAGGATGCTGAATTCTCCCGGGACAACTCCCCATGCACACAGAGATCCAACCCACTGAAAATCAGGGTGAAAAGAGACATTTAGCCCACAGCCTCCCTCCTCCTCCCCAAATTTCTTCCCTTGCTGAAAAGATTTAGCAATGTGCTGAGGCTTATTAATGTCACAAACAGTAATGCTCAATACTGAAATTCTTTAAACTGTCAAATTTCTTCCTTTAAAAATTATTTCCTTTTTTAATTTTTATTCCTGTTTTTCTCTTTTTCCCCTCCCCAAATGGCCACACACTCTGCACAAATGTATGCTGAAGGGCAATTGCTTAAAACACAGCTCTTCAGGAAAGGCTTTAAGAGCACAGAGGAGCGTAGGCTGACCATGGCCCAACAACGCAATCCTGGTGGGGAAAGTGCTGACGCCACCCTTGGATCTATAGCCTGGAACCTGGCTCACCAGCCCTGGGACATGGTATTTCTGTTCCACACAGCACAGGTGTGCCTTCACTCCGCTGCTGTGTCCCGTTTTGGATGCTGCACTTCACAGGAGGCGCGGAACAGTTGAAGAGAGCGCGGAGAACAGCAAGACCGATCAGATATCTAGAAAACTTTACTGGCAAGGAAAGGCTGAAGACAGAGGGCATAAGAGAGAAGAACGACTGTGGTAACTGTCCAAATATCATCTTTGCCACTGCAAAGAAAAAAGGAATTATCCCCACAGAAGAAAGAACAGTTCAATGTGCAGCAAGGAGGAATCGGGTAATACAGTAACAGCAGCTTTCTCAGGGTGAAGGTGGTGACGTGCCGCAGTGGTGTGATGGAGGTCTTTTAGAAAAATCTGTTGGGAATTATACAATTTTGGATTTAGAGCAGGGGAATAGAGTAGATGGCTCTCTCTTTTCTGTCATTTCTATGCAATTTTCTGTCATCTCTGCCCAGCAGCCTTGAAGTGGAAACTTCACATGCTCTGAAGGCATTGCCTTTGCAGTGGAGTGCAGCAAGTTGCATTGGTCTTATTTATCCGTAGCAGAATGCCAACTTTTAAGTGAAACAGCGTGCATAGTTATATACAACTTTGATATTGGCCATAAAATGCTTTGGCCAAGAGAAAAATATTATATTTCACACAGGAGTCTGTTCCAGTACAGTGTAGATTGAATCAGTTTAGCTAGGGGAAAATGATTTCATTTTAGTTGCCTCTCTCCTCCATCTCTGACAGATTTATCAAAATACTGGATTTATCAGTTAAAGTTTCCAGCCACCGTAAGTTGAGTCTCAAATGGGAAAGCCATTTGGCAAGTAGAACTGTACAACTAGAAAAATAATATTCTGTAAGCCTGCCAGCTATTTTAAAGGTTGTTAAATGGGAGAAGCACATCCACAACAGGCTCTTCATGCAAACTGTGCTGAACTGGACTGCAAACAGTTCATACATGAGGGCAGCTACTTCATTTTAAGATCTCCAGACCAACCAACCACTTGCAATACTACCTTGGTGTACAGCGTACTTAAAATGAAAGTGAAGGCTATTCCTACCTTAGTCCCAAAGGGATAAAAGTACAGCAAAGACAACATTGCGGGTTTGAGATGGGGGATTTTCCTTGCTAATGACAGAAAGTGTCTGTGGGATACAGCCTGGCGTATGTGTCACTGCAGCTCCCAGGGCTTGCAATTCTTTCGCAGTTCTCTGTTCCTGTAAAATGTGCATTTGAATGAAATAGAGATGATTTGCCCATTTCTCAGTATATGCTCCTCATCTAAAGAGAGATGGAGGTTGTAAGTGATACGTTAGCAAATTCTTTGAGGTATTTCTAAAAGCTGTTAAGAGCACAAACAACCTAAAAAAAAAAAAAATAGTTGTGTGAGAAATCCACAAACCAGGCTAAATGACAGAGTAGGATTAGAGTTGATCTTGATGATCAGTCATGAAGCCAAATGCCTAAAGAAGCAAAATGTTTTAACAGCTACATAAACTACTTTATTACAATAATTGTTTGCCAGGATCCTGAAATCCTGGGGAAATCAATCCTGGATACAAAATATTTTTTGGGTGGATGGAACAGTGTAACACTTTTCTAAATTAAATTTAACTGTACTGATTACATATGTGCAAGATGTATATACCAAAACCTAATGTTACATCTTACTAACCATGAAGAACATAATCAGTCAGGCTATGTTTTAAAATCTTCAGAAGGTAAATACTTCACTTGGGAACCACAAGGTGTGCTTTTTCTAGATAACTGAAGATATCAGATTCTGAAGAAAGCAGGAAGGCTTACGCAAACATGGAAACAAGTATTAGCTGTCCTCCAGTAACACGGTTATGGAGCTGCACTGGAGAAATAGGTTTACTTAATAGTATCTCAAGAGTAAAAAGTGCGTGGAGCATTACAGACTTATACACACACACACACATGCACTACACATTCATAAACAATAGCTGAGCATTTGAATAGAAAATCTGCTTACTGACACTATGTAATTTATGTTACTTTGAAAAAGAACACTATCATCTTTTGTATGGTCTCTGTTAATAAACAGGAACCAACTCTCTCTCTAGTCTGTATGAGGACTACGGTAGTAAGAAGGTAACTTCATCTGCCTATCTTGGATTTTAAAATAGAAAGGGAAGTTTTAGAGAGAAAAAAATAAATCAATTAATTATTAACCAAATAACTAGCCTAATTTAATTTCACATAAGATTAGGAGGATGCTTAAAACCAGCCCACACATAAAACCAGATGCACTGCTGGGTGATGTGTTAATCGAGCTTTTGTGTCAATTAAAAATTGGCTACGGTGTATTGAATGCTGCCTTGCCTCTCTCCCTGTCTGGGCCCAGACCGTGCCTTAGAGAATAAAACATTTTAGCCATCCTACAGGCAGTCAAATATTTTGTGAGAGAAGCAAATTTCCAGCATGACTTGCCTTGGAGCCAAGGCCTCTATAAGCAAATTCTGCACAACCAGATCTTTACGAAAGCATAATACAGTAAGCATCTGGATTTCCATCAATACCATTTCTGAAGGGTGAGTAATGTGTCAAGCTCTGGGAAACTGTTTGGGTCACGCTGCTGCAGAGTTTCGCGGGAAGAATCAGAAAGCGGACTGTGATGCTGGTGGCAAAGGACCCAGGCAGCAAGGTAAAGTCATTAGCTGCCTGCAAATTTAGATATATATTTAATAATGTATAGTTATTTGTATATTTAAAGGTACATTTAAAATCAGGACAGCTCACGTCCCTTGACGTGCAGGGCTGAGCAGCAGCGATGCTGGGCAGGTGCTAGGTACTGCCATGATGGGGTGGAGGTGAGCTGGGAAGTGGTGATTTTGATACACCGCTGGAAACCTCTTCTTCCAAGCAAAAAGGGAATGGTGTGCTCTATCCCAAAGGCATGCCAGCAGAAATAGCTCCTAAAATTTGGTTCTTCTGCAACAGTGGAGAGAGCAAAACCTCAAAGGGGCTGGAACCCTGTGAACAACAGAAGACATCTTGTGCAAAGGTTCAGAAGAGAACAGTAGATTCAAAGACGCTCTAATACCCAAGCCAGAATTTGTATAGCAAGACAATCTTATTTATACAGTATGATGGTCTCAACATTACTAATTTTTCCCCGTTTCTTCCTTTGCTAATCTGCTAAACTTGGTTTTTCCATGTTTCAAAAGAGAGTGACCTATTCTCCTCCTTGATTTTTCAAAATAACCACATTTCAAGGTTTTGAAACTGTTCTTTCAGTTGGCTGGAGCCCATGTGGGATTATATTAGTGGGAGGTGTCCCTGCTGATAGCAGAGGGGTTGGAACTAGATGATCTTTAAGGTCCCTTCCAACCCAAACCGTTCTATGATTCTAAGATTCCAGTAAGGAAGAATCCCCAAAAACCTTCCTGACTAGCCCAGATTGACAGGGTATAGTTATAGACACATCATAGATACATAAAGCATAGCCTTACAATTAACTTCAGAATTTAAGTTGTCCTACTCTTGCAGTTGAGTAGCATTTAAAAAAAAAATCCCCTTTATTTATACACAGACACACTCAGAGGATGAAATACTGCTTCTTTTAAAGCGTGGTGTCTGCTTGCACCTGTACCAGGCTCTTGTGCACAAAATCGGTTTGCTGACATTTAATACCCCAGCTGCAGGCCTGCAGCATCTTAAAAGGCTGAGGGCAGGGAGCTGCCACTCCCTGGGCTCACTCCGTACCCCCCTGCTCCATCACCCATCCCTTCCCTCAGTTACAGACAACCTGCAGCCCAAAGAACACACCCTCTATCCCCCAGGCCCTTCCCTAGTGCCTCCATCCTGGCCTGCTTCTCTTTCCTCTCCTTAGTGCACTACGACTCCCACTCCCACACAGGTGGCCTCAAGTATGGGTGAGGACTATGGAAAGGAGCAACTTGATGTTCTTAAGAGGGACGGGGTGTGACAGAGATTCCACCAGCCTCTGCATAGTCATCATCGATTACAACTAACCTGTCCCTCACTACCAGTTTAACTCTGAAAGATTGATACAGCTTTCCCTCTTGTCTGAGATCATGGCACCTTGGCTCTTTGCATCTTTACAGTAGCTTCATGTAGCATGTGCTTTCAAGGTACCTGCTGTTGCACTTAGTGGTATGAAATCTCTGCTTCCAACAGAGCAGGTTAGTGCTTTGGCAAGACCTTCAAAAAAGATGGCTACTTCAGGTATTTGCAATACTGAGGTAAACTGACAAATCTTTGCCATCTTCAAAAATGCAGGTGAAACTTCACCACGTTCAACCATGGACATTTGGACGTAGATGCTTTACAGTGCTGTTGCAGGGCAGACGTTCATCAGACCCTTCACAGGTTCCCCTGCACTGCCAGAGAGGAGGTTTGCTCACTGTAGCCCTTGCAGTGGATATCACAAACACACACACGTTTCTTCGCTTGCTTCAGTTTCTGCTTCAGCTCTACCACTTTTGCTAACTCCCAAAGGCAACTAGTCTTACACCTATCAATCATTGCATTCAGAGATGTCTTGGGCAAAAGAACAAGCATCAGGCTTTTGCTACCCACACCATTTGCAGAGTTTAATTAAGCGAAAGGGAAGAGGTGGTGAGGCTTTAGGAGCCAAGATCTGGAACAGAAAAAAAATGGCAGTGCTGGCTGCTTTAAAATATATATAGCCCCTCTCCTTCTGTAATCCCATCTCTGAAATTATTATTTTGTCCCCTCATTACCACTCAGCGGCTGCCACTTCCCACACTGCTCACAGCACTAGCAATACATGGAAAAAGAGTTTTCTTTTAATAAAATTTCTGATATATTTCATGTTCTAGAAGAGCTGGACCACTGACTCAGTGTATCTTTATGTCACTGCCACTACTTCTACCACAGGAACTTCCAGCTGGCTTTTCTAGGCATTAAAGAGTTATTGGGACTTTTTTTTTTCCCCTCCCATGCAGAGTAAGTTGCCTGAGCAGGCAGCTCTTATTCTGGGGCAAGAGAAGGGGAAGGAGGGGCTGGAGCGCAGATTCACGCCAAAAAGACAAAACAACGTCAGCTGTGGCTATTGGACATTTAATGAACTAGATGCTGTCACCCACCAGTAAGCAGCACCTCGTATTACCAAAGTCCCAAATGCATTTATAAAGCAAATCTTCCCCTCCTACTCCCCCCACCCACAGTTAAAGGTTTTGCTCTAAGCTTTCCTGCTTGGTTTTTAAGGCCAGTCTCTAGCCTTTGCAGTCGACTTACTAATTCTTAAGAATGGAAGCTGGGGTAGCAGCCTGATTTTGCAAACAGCCTGAAATGCTAAGGTGATCCCTAGGATCTCAGAAGACAACAATGTAGTTCTCACCATCCAGGCTTTTACCTGGGGGAAAAAACAGTATCAATCCAGAAGCCCTCATCTCAAGCTACAGTACATTTTGAAAGGCACACATTATAAAACCCAGCTTAAAAAAATCCCAAATAAAGCCAATTAAAATTAACGACAAGTGAATGCGGAAGAGGAGTAGGAGACACTTAACCCCAAACATTCAAAAAGATGATTCAGTTCTGAGGAACAAGTTGGGGTTTTTTGTTCTAACCTCTAGAGTAAGCTGAGTTCATGTTGTCCAGGTATTTACCACTCCTTAAGGCACCCAAGGCTTAGGGGGGGAAGCTAAAAAAGTCTCATGTAGCCAGAGGTGCCAGCTTCTAAAGAAGCCAGCACACAGAACAGCAAGAGCTTGGGTAAGGGACACATCAGCTGTCTGAAACCTGTCCTCCCCTCATGAAAAATACAGGGGAAGGAGACAGTTTCTTCCTCCCACGGATAGGAGCCCTCCTCCCCACCCACTCTTCTCCATGGCTTGTACTGAGAAGTGGTTAGTCATAGCAGGACACAGATGCGTTCATGGCTGGATGATGAAATTCAGGTGATAACAAGAACATGTTCTTGTCTACAGGCCAGGAGACAACCACTTGTTTTCCTTGCAAGCCAGATTTTATAACTCCTTTGTCATGGGTAGAAGAAGAGTCACTGTTGTTTAGCCTTGCTCAGCATACTGGGAAATACACTGGCTTTACTTCCCACAGCGCACAAGCTTCCTACTCTTCAGCCAAGTTTGCTTTCTGTCCAGGCTTCCATTTCCTCACAAGATATCAAATGCCAGACACAGGGCAGGCTTGCACAGCCCTCTTGGCTATGAGATCCGCAGAAGGCTAACCAAGGACCAAGGGTTGTGGACATGGATGAAAGTGACGCAGAAAAGACAATTACTGCATGGCAGGGGCACGTACCTGGCAAAGCAAAAACCCTCACGTTGAGGTTTGTCCCCTTGAAACATGCAACATTGCAAACATTCATTGGCAATTCAGTGAGTAGTAGTAATTCATCATCTTAAATTGAATGAGACACTAATGAACTGCTCTGAATATAGTTACATTTGGTCATCACTGTCCTCTGAAAATGCTGTCCCTACTTTGAGAAGACATGCACAACATGGCGGTAAGAAGCTGAGTGCTCCCCGCATTTGGCAACACACGGCACGTAGAAAGGACAGGCAAAACCACCGTGAAGCTTTCTGGGGGGGCAGTTACTGACCTTGTTCAGGTCTTTGTGCTCAATTAGTGAGAAAACACAGCAATTTGCCAAGCTTACCGATTTCTAGCACGGAACACCCTGACTCAAGAGGGTACTCATCCTAAGGCTGAAGTATAAAAATCAACCTTTCCCAAGCCAAACTCGACAGAATAGGACACCAATGTAGTAGCAAGGAAAAAAACAAACAACCAAACAAATAACCAAAAAAGCCTCTTAAGCAATGGCACTCCCCTACTGCTTGCACAACTTGGAAATGTCTTTGAAATCCAATTCAAGATTCAAACCCTACCAGAGCGTGATCAAGTTGTTTCAGTGTTGTGTGGTTTATAAAGTGCTTTGAAGCAGCCTTTGGCATTCAGTACTGCTTCATCACTTCATTTTGTTACTAAATCAAGGAGGTCTCTAGTTAGTTACTAGAAAGACATTAATGTACTAAACCGTATGAAACGTTTTTTCGTCTCCTTTCATCCTGCCATAAGGCCAACGATAGCACAAGCGATTCCTGTAGCATTGTAGCTGTGCTAGCTCTCAATAGGCTGTTGAATGATGCCTCATAGGAAAGAAATCAGGACCAGCATTATAAACTTTCACAGTTCCAATATTATTCTAGTTTAAAGAGATGAAGAGCTTTAATGAAGCCTCCTGAGGTGTTACAGGTCAAACCAGAGAATTCTCCTCTCCCTCTCCCCACTTTACTTGTGGCTTTATGCCCAGCCTGGCTTTGTGCAGCCCTCTCCTGTACCCCTTAAAGATCAGCAAAAGTCATTACCAGACTCAGCAACCAACGTCAGGACCTATACACATTTTTTCCCCTCTCAGAGTATATTACTGTGCTGCTCCAGATCTCAGTGATCATGAAACTAATGACAAGATATTTACTTTGATCAAGGTGTTTATTGCATCTCAGAGGGCACACATGCACTGGGGTTTTTTTTTTTTGTTTTGTTGGGGTTTTTTTTGTTGTTTTTTTTTTTTAAACTGAAATACAAAGAAGAACCTTTTTGAAATTAGCTTTTTATAGAACTTTCCCATTATGTTATCCCCACAGCAAATTCAGATACAACCACTTTTAATGGTACCATACACTGATTAAATAGTTCATTTGAAAGACTTTAGGTGAATATCTTTCCAACCCGATATGCTTTTACAGAGAACTGCCAAGCCACTTGTAACACTGATCAACAGTGACCTCATTGAAGAGTCAAGATCTTACGCCAAGCCATCAGCAGAAACAGTATGAGAACAAATAAAAATTAAAGAAACACAGTATGTACAGTAAAGGGCATGGATCTCTGGATCAGAATTAAATCTAATCACCAATAGTACAAAAGCTACTCACAGCGCATTCGGGGCAATGGAGAAAACACTAGCCTAAGGCATACACAGGTAAGCACTAAATTAAGAGATGTACGTAAGAACTGAACAGAGATGAGTAACATCACTCGTAATGTTTTGACTACAGATATACCAAAGAGTGCTCTCGTATTTGAAATCCCTTAATGCCAGCACAACTACAGTTGATTTTTCCAACTACATGGAGAGAAACTGACCCTTTACTTATTTTCAGTGCATTTAGCGAGAACTGACAAATATGCCAATTTTAAATGCAAAAACTTAAATAATTAAAATAGATTTTCAAATAAAAATGGCAATAAATATGGTCTTCTTTCAGATATGATTTTTTCATTCTTGGTAAATCATCGAAAAAGTATTTGTTATGGACGTTTACCTTTATATTACTTTAAATTATCTTAACATATACAGTGCCACAAAAATAAAACATTTTTTCACGACAATTGAGATTCCTGTGACTGGGAAAAAAAAAATGTATTCCACACAATTTCATAAGTATTTTCCTTACTATCTGGTATTATCACACTATGTTTCGTAACAGATAAAGGAGAAATTGAGTCCTAGGGAAATTTTAGGTGTCCTCAAAAAGTTATATACATTGAGACCTTCAAAAACCACAGACATCGCTCCAAATGGCTCACCAAACAACAGCTGCATAATCTGCCCCCGTGGGATAGGTTCAGAAAAGCACTAGAAGGCATCAGAAACATACATCCATTGTTTAAATTGTAAAACACAAATAACCCAAGTACACAAATTCCGAGAGAGTAGGGATAACAGCTAAGGTAGTACACATTCCTAATGTTCACTTTCACAGCTGTGCTACACGTTTCAGGAGGAAGAGAAAGTCTGAGTAAGCGCTGGGTTTGGTACTGGTGGCTCACTTTGAAACTCTGAGCATCCACTTGTAGACTCCAAACTCACGTTTTTATCATCCAGTCAGAAAAACTGCAGCTGTGAATACAAAAAAGTATTAGATGAAAACTGTAACAATGAGTTAGACAAAGCACGTTCTAGAAAGAGCACCAGATCTGCTCATCGCTTCACACCTTCACACCGGTTTTTAATGAGGCAGCAGTCTTCCCACAGACAGTTATGAATCTGTCTACTATAAACCCAAGTTGAAAGCAGCCACTCCCAGCAATGAAGGTGGATCTCCACTCCTGGCCATCTCCACCAAGGCAAGGTACACCTCCCTGGGGCTGGAATTTGGAGAATGGAGAAGTGGGACTGGGTGGTGCCTGCTAAGAACAGCCTGATCCCACCCATTGCTGCTGCTAACTCTAGTGCAGAGGGGGCTTAGAACAAGTCTTAGAATTAAGTTAGAGGAAGAAAAAAAAAAGGGACTTAAGAAGACTTTAAAGATATGTAATGATTGTCCTCTCCTCACCTGGCAAATAATTCTAGGCTTAATTATTAAATGTCTACTTTACTTCTGCATTATTATTTTTTAATTGGCTGAAGTGGTCAATTCAATCTGATGTTTCTGCCTGGCCCTCTTCACATCCTTCTCCAAAACCCTCATAGTAATGCTTTTGCCTTTTTTTTTTCCTTCCATTCTGCAGTACTGTTTTTTTTTTCTGCTTCTCCTCCATTTTTTCTTTATATTTACTCCTCTGTTCTTCCTCACTGTTGCTCTACACAGCACTGCTCAGGATCTCATGCCTTAGCATTCAGAAAAACAGTGCCTTGAAAAATTGTATGGTGGGGGACAACATCAGCTGGCGGCAGCTGAGAGATGCAAACGATCTCCCCTTGATGATCAGGATACGTAAGTTTTTCCTCTTTTGATCCCTACACACCTATGATAGCAAATCTGCTTCCACACCCGCAAGACTGGAACAAGCCTCTTCAGCACCATTTTGCCCCCAGTATTTATACCCTGTTATGATTCTATTTGCTTCAGTATTAAATTCAGGAAAAAAAAAAAACAAACGACAAAACCTTGTACTGAATGGAAACAAGGCAAAATGGAAGTTAAAGATAACTTCTCCTGGCAGTCACTTTTGGCAAAAAAACTAGCTGGAAGTCAAGCTTTCAGGCTAAAATTAAGAGAGCGGAGAGAAAATTTGGTTTTCCATTTAAACCAACACATTATCAGCACATGTTTCTACCTATTTCTGCAGCTACAATTTTATCAGTCATACTCAACCTACTGGCCTCATCAACATCTGTGTGCCAGACACGTACCACAGCGTACCATGCTTAGGCAGGCAGTCACAGAATACCTTATCGTTTACAAGAAATCCTTGATGTTAAGATCCGCTAATGGGTCCTTTGTTGGAGGTTTCTTGGGACTCTGAGTAGCAGGAGTTGGGCTTGGAGAAAGCTAAAAGACGCCGTCCAGGAAGGCAGAAAAAAAAAACAACCACAAAGCAGAGAAGGATACACAAACATTAGGTAGATATAGCTGGTTCTCACACAAGCACACTGCAAGCATACAAAGTTCTCATTTTTCGGGAAGTTCAGCGTGTTGCCATTTTGCTCAAGCATTGTTTAGACTCCACCCTTACTACAGGGTTAACCATGTTTGGCTGGTTTAATGGGTAAGGCTACAGACACCGCATATTCTAGTTAGCATAGCTTCAAACCACTCTCTCCCTGCAAGACAGAATGGTGTTAGGATCATCAACCCGGACAGAAGTTAAGCAACCGTTAGATGTTAATCACCAAGGTGCAGAATAAGCAGAGTGCACGCTGCAGAGTATATCTGAAAATCCCAGAGACTGGCAAATACGTACAAGTCATTCTACCCTGGCAATGTAAATAAGAGTCCAAAAAGTGTACTATAGTGGACTATACTAAGTGGCCTGTATTATACTCAGTTTCTCCTCTGGTAGGAATAAAAGTCATCAGTTATTCCACAGAAAACGTCCATTTTTCGAGTTCCGTGCAACTCTTATCACTAGGGAGCCAAATGATTCTGCCAGTCTGTCCTTACTCCTCCCCAACCTTACTCTGGGCACTAGAAGCATTTTATATGTAGTCCTGGCACCTTGATGACTACCCTTCTCTGAGAAAAAATTATTTGTGTCTTCCATAATATTATTCTTTATAATTTAAGTGCAGAGCCAGTTTAAGGTGGGAGGAAAAGCAAGACCAAGTAGCTATATATGAAATGCAGAGCTCTAATACCTACAACCTACCTTCTCATTTAGAGCGGTTTCAAGTTCTTACCATTTCTGCAAAGAAAACCCAGACAAACTTCAACAGGAACATGGTTCCCTAGAGGCTGATTGCTTAATATTTGCAAAAAAGGGAGGTGGCTTGGTTTCAAGTTTTACAAGTCAGGTTATAGACCTGCAGCATCAACTTCCATCTCCCACTTTACTTGAAAGACAAGATGGACTTCTGACTTACAAAGCAGCAAAATACTACAGGAAAGTCATTCTCTGCCTCTCCTCTGGAAGGGACCTTTCCTTTTCAAAGTTATTACAAACCAAACTCTACTTTGAAAAAAATAGCCTGGAACAGGTATTACGGCTTATGTTGCATCACAGAGCAGTTACGAGCTAAAAGCTTTGCATCAGAGCAGGCAAAGTGCTGCACTTCCAGACTTCTTAGCTTTAAGTTAAAAAGAATCCTTAGGAAACTATGAGGAGCAGCTGATACCACCCAGTTCAACAGGAAGGATGGCATGCCTCCATTCTCTCAACCTACTTCATCATTAATTACTCCATTAGTTTTTTTTCATTATACTAAAGAAAGGACTCATGTCCCTGGCAACCAGTAGCTTGTGACCCAATGTTTCCTAGTTATTTTTAATTAGCATAGAATTAAGAATAGGTTTGCTTTGGTTTTAGGTGGTCAAACTTTTGTCAACTTTATGCCTAAATATATGATTGTCACAAAGTCAGAATAGGTAAATATAATTTAAAAACATGAAGAACGAAGCAGTATCACCTCTTCATTGTAAGTGGATCTCCCACTTAGAAAAGAATAGTGACTGAAGATTAAGATTATTCATTTGCATTCCTCCACCGTAAAGTAAGCTAGAAGAAAAACTTCACAGTGTTTACATTTGCACACTGCTGTGAAAAGCGTGCATCTTGAGCACTCCAACATCACATGCACTATGGTAATTCATACTTGAATGCAGCTGTTTATCACTGAAAGAAACCCAGCAAGCCACCAGCTTAAAACAGATAAAATCTGCATATACCGAGGAACAGCTGCCATCCAAGGACTGGAGACCTCAAGCTTGTTCATCAGCAAAAGGTCAGTTTTCTGAGGAAGCTCTTGGTGGGCAGGGAGGGAAGATGCTGAGTGCAGCTCAAGTAAGTGTTGACAAGCTCTGAGCAGAATAGGAACGCCCACCAACTCTATTTTGAGTTTTACTCAAATATCCCCCCAAACTGGGTCTTGGACCTCATTAGATGTAAGAGACTTTTCAAACCTGTTCCACTGGTCTCATGCGAGGGAGTTAAAGAAAAAATAATGAAGGTAGTTCACGTGTTCTGTTGCAAGTCAGGCAGTTGATACTATAAGAAATCTCATGTACAGACCTGCAGCCAGGACTGAAATGAGATAACGCATACACACAAGCTACTTTCTAGAGAAATGAAGAGCAATTAAATGCTCATCTAGCAGTAACACTAACCTGTACACCAGGGCCAGTGGCAGCTCCGAATGGTGGCCTCATCATAGGCTGCCCGTACATAACTGGCTGCTGGGGCATCATGGGTACACCTGCACCTGCCGGGGGCTGTAAATTAACACAGTGAGAGCAGGGTTCTGGGTGAAGAAAGGAGAGCGGTGTAACAAAAGAGACTCACCATCCCAAATGCTGCTCCCGGCTGTGGGACAGGTGGAGTACCTCCAGCGGCAGGAACAGCACTTGCTGGAGGCACAGCTCCCGTCTAAAAAATGAAACAAAATAAAATAAAATGCAAGACTTCCTGCAACACCAACTATCCGTAAACTGCACGGAATCTCCAGTATCTCCAAGCTTTTCTGGAAAGCAGGACTGTTATGTAGCAGATAATACCTAACCTCAAAACCACAATGCTTCAAGGAATGAGAGTGATGAATGAGTCCCTACGCCAACGTTCAGCTTGCTCTGTCATAAGCAAGCTAGGGTGACACACTCCATTCTCTTCAGGAATGGAGTCCATTTACTGAACACAACTCAAAAGTGGCCCAAGAAAATATGTACTTTCTTCCTCCTTCTACACATTGTAAGAAAGCATCCCAAATGCATAACTGATAGCCAACGTGCTATTGCACTTGTTGTAGCACTGTGTTTTAGTAAAAGCTTAAGCAGATTGTAACACTAAGGGAAATTACCGTTATAATTAGCTTCCAATTAAAAAAAAAATTGTATTTTTATGCAGTGAGATCCCTTTAACCTAAATAATAAGTTCACACACTTAAGTCACAATCACAACCATTACAGACTTTAATAAGCAGAGTTTAGTTTATCTTGATATGCTTTTCATACATATGCTTAACTTGTTATGATTTTCATTTGAATAACACGTAAGAAAAAAAGGGATCTTTCACCAGGGTTCAGGAAGAGAGAACTGTCAGTTTAGTTGTCTGACTGGATATAAAGCACAACAGCATCTTTGAACAAGGCCACCCCACTTACCCAGCAGAACCTAGACATCATCCCTTTTGGTTCCCTGGTTTATAACCTCCCATGCACACGGCCTTGAAAGCATCCAAGTCTCTCCTTTTCACAGAATTACACAGAATCCAAACTACTAACAACTCTGAAGAGTGGCAGGAAGCAACCAAGGAAGGGATTTTAAAGTGGTAGTAGGGTTTTCAGGAATCTCATTACTGCTATTGTATGGCCTAAGTATACTGGCATAATTTCTCACGCTATTACGGAAGCCGTAAGTTCATGCCTGAGCCTCCACATCTCTACCACCTACCTTGAGTCAGTTATGTCCCTCCGCACTGGGGGAGCGGCTAGCACACTTTCAGTTCAAAGGAGAGCACGTCTCTGGAGATACATGGGAATTACTGCACAGTCCACTTCCATGAATGCTGCATTTAGCACCCTTGGTTGATCCTTGCCTCCAAACTAAAATATGCCAGTTTCTTAAGAAACTAGAGTCAAGTCAAGATAACCTGTTCAAGATTCATTAATCAGTAAAAACACCCTACAGTTTCCAGATAATAATTATGAACCTCTTTTCCAGTCTGAAAGTTTCCAGGGGAACATTTCAATTAAAAGCTGTACTGCACTAGCAGCACAGCTGTCCCCAAACTAAAATCAACATCTGGATGCTCAGGTATGGAAAGCAAGGAATAAGAGACACAGATTAATGGCATCAGATGCAGCGTTCCAACTGCAGCCACAGGAACACACTGTAGCTCCAAATCCAGTCAGGCAGAGGCCAAGAAAATGGCCACAAAAACTGAATGGAGATGGCAACCAGTGACAACTGGTGTTCCTCAGCGGTTGGTACTGGGACCAGTGACACCTTTGTTGGCAACATGGATGGTGGGATTGAGTGCACCCTCAGCAAATTTGCCAATGACACCAAGCTGTGTGGAGCAGTCAACACCCTGGAGGAAAGGGATGCCATCCAGAGGGACCTTGACAGGCTGGAAAGGTGGGCCTGTGAAGCCTCATGAAGTTCAACAGGGCCAAGTGTAAGGTACGTACCCGAGTTGGGGCAATCCCAAGCACAAATACAGGCTGGGCAGAGAATGGATTGAGAGCAGTCCTGAGGAGGACTTGGAGGTGTTGGTTGATGAGAAGCTCAACACGAGCCGGCAATGTGCGCTTGCAGCTCAGAAAGCCAACTACATCCTGGGCTGCACCAAAAGAACTGTGGCCAGCAGGTCGAGGGAGGTGATTCTCAGCCTCTACTCCACTCTGATAAGACCCCACCTGGAGTACTGCATCCAGCTCTGGGGTCCCCAACATAAGAAGGACATGGACCTGTTGGAGAGGGTCCAGAGGAGGGCCACAAAGATGATTAGAGGGCTGGAGCACCTCTGCTATGGGGACAGGCTGAGAGAATTGGGGCTGTTCAGTCTGGAGAAGAGAAAGCTCCAGGGAGACCTTATAGTGGCCTTTCAGTACCTAAAGAGGGCCTACAGGAGAGATGGGGAGGGACTCTTTATCAGGGAAGGTAGCAAGAGGAGGAGGGGTAACAGTTTTGAAGTGAAGGAGGATGGATTTAGATTAGATATTAGGAAGAAATTCTTTCCTGTGAGGGTGGTGAGACACTGGCAACAGGTTGCCCAGAGACGCTGTCAATGCCCCATCCCTGGAAGTGTTCAAGGCCAGGCTGGATGGGGCTTTGAGCAGCCTGGTCTAGTGGGAGGTGTCCCTGTCCATGGCAGGGGGTTGGAACTAGATGATCTTTAAGGTCCCTTCCAGCTCTAACCATTTTATGATTCTATGCATCTGCTTTTGTCTCAAAGCACTAGGGTCACTTGAGGGAACAGGATTTTAGGAAATTCTGCCATTTTAATCCAGAACGCGAAAGATCACAAGGAAGGGAAGAAGTGACCAAAACTTAAGTGGTTCAACAGTGATGTGAAAGAAAGGTTAATTTTGGTCTCCACAAGTATTTTTTCTGCAGATCTGTTTTTCTTTGCTTTCAAAAAATACCTAAGTGCGTGCATGATTTTGAAGAAATATATATATCATCCATGTTTCATGAAATACTATCAAAACCACACAGCTTTCGTGAAAGGCTACTTATCAGATAGTAAAGCCGCTACAAGATCAGGCTGATGTTACAGAATTTCAAAATTTCAGGTAGTACCAATCATCAGACAGTTCACACTCAAGTAAAGCAAAGACAGTCTGAAGCCATTATTTTCATGCTTACAGCACAGAAACGGTAAATCACTACTACTATATTCAACATTGCCTGAGAATTGTCTGCTGGACAGACAGTCCGAGAGCAGCCATGTTAGGTAGCGTCTAGCCAGTTTTAAGCCAGCAGTAATAACTGTAGTGCAGATGAGGTGCTGTTAGTATCTTTGTGTTTAGTAAGTAAGTACAATGAGAGATAAAAAAAAAAATTCACTTACACTGTACAGTATTGCCCAGCCTTTCTATTAAGAAAAAAAGCTGACGTTACAAATAAAACATTCAATGAATTACCAAGTTCGGGGAATTCTTTTATCTTCCATAAGGTTAAGGAACAAGCTGGAACATGCTTAGAGTCACATTAATGTGTGGCTGTGGCAGCAGGGAACTGAACTGGCCATGCTCCCTCTTGACAGTCCCTTCCTTCCCAACCCAACTTTTTTCAAACAGAGGCTGTTTTATGCCCTGTGCGACTTTGATGAAGTGAGGTATCATCCCTCTTCAGATTACTCTTCCAGTTTACTCATGATCAAGTTGCTGTTGTGCCAAATATAGATTTTTAGCTCAATTCAACGCCCTCCTCTCAAAGTTAGTGCCTTCTGGATCCATTTTACGGGGCAACCTTAACTCTTCCAACACACGCTTTACTCTGCTAAACAACTACTCACTTCTAATGTAATATCAATCACCCAATCAGTCTCAATACTGCGTAGTCTTTCAAACTACTTCATTCAGGAAGGCTTGAGAAAAAACTATTTATTTTCTCTCCTTCCAGTACTTCAGCTTTGGATCAATATCACTTTCTTTTGGCAATCTACCTGGGCCTGGTGCTGGCAAGACCCATAATGGCTAAGCACACACTTGGAAATTTCCATGGATATTAAGTGTACATAGAATCATGATGTAGAGCAGCATCTTGATACAGACAATAGTCTATTTTCATTGACCTGAACTCAAGGATTTATTTATGCCAGCTGTAAATATGGTCTCAAAAGTGTGACTTGAAACAATCACATCATTTGTACAAGAAGCAAACTGTTTAGCTGAAGTAGGCAGGACCAGTGCCTACACGTATACTTGCATAGTCTCATAAAATATTGATGTTTCAATACTAGTGGTATTGACAGATTACCACCTACCAATGGACCACTTGGGACACCACCAGTTGACCATGTTGCAGGTGCTACTTTTGGCTGCCAGTTGGCTCCTCCTGTTAACTTTTTCTCTCCAGCGTTCCACTGAAGGTCTCCCCTAACAGAGAGGGAGACAGACAGAGCTATTATTTACATACAGTGAAAATGAAAACCAATTGCAGTACGTATTAATGTTAAGCTTGCAGCTACATTAGTTTATGATGTACGCAGCTTACGTTATTAACAGAAAGATATGCTTTTAGAGCCACTCAGTTTCAAGGGTTGTTAGTGGTAGACACCACTACGCTCTATACTGAAGTCAGTTACACGGTTATGGCCTTTGTGGTGAGAATTAAAGAGAAGTTTTACTTAGTATTGACTGAAGGTAACATATTATTGCATATACCCTTGCAAAGTAGGAAGAGGGCCTGCTACTGCCTATTCTACTGGGGCCAGGCAGTAGAGCTGCCTGCTAGAAGTCTTTGAAAGGTCATTTCATTGCTGGAACTCTTGCTCAGACAGCTGAAGGAGGAAAGCATTCAGTTCTGAAAAAAGTTGATAGATACAAGAGAAACAAATCATTCACAGAACAAAAGGTCTGTTGCAAAACCAGGTTTTGTTAGAGGCTGCTCTATCCAGAATATGATGCACCATTTCAATGAAGTAGACTGAAGGAAGCTAAGTTTTAGGGATAAACCTCATGATGTGTTTATACATAGCCCTCCTATCATCTCCACAAAGGCACAACACATTTTGAAGTACACATATCATAAACTGGTCTTGCATACAGAGTAAAACTCAGCACAGAAGTAAGCAATCAGATTAAGGTAAATTAAAAAATAAATGCAATGCTGTAAACGTTTCTTCTTGCAAAAAGAAGCTTTTCTGCATGGAATGAACTTCTTTTCTATTTTACAAGTATTCCAATGCCTACACGATAAGCACATCCAGCGTCTGTAAAAAGATAACAAAACTATTACATATTAGCCTAGATTACTGAGGAGAGCTATACAGTTTATTACCTGGACTATTTATTCATTTTAAGTTGTTTGGAAATCAGCTATCCAATATGAAGACAGTAATTTACCAAAAAAAAAATATTTTTAAGACTCAGATTAAAGCCAGCAAGTTTAAAATCTGTCAGGAACATTTAACCTTAATTATTCAGTGAATCTGTATAGAATAGAATACTTTTTCCAAAATTTTTCTGAACTGATTTTTTCTGGGGGGGCAGGGGGCACATGACCAATTCACTGATTCTTAATAAACACTGAAATAGATGTATGACTATACAGCAGAGTCAAAAACTTTCTTTTTTTTTTTTAAACAAAGTTGAACTTACTTTTTTGAAGTGGTACCAGAAATTCCAAGATCTGAACATTGTAAGAAAAAAAGGGGAAAAAAAAGGTCATGTGTTTAGTAAATTAAAGCACGTCAAAGTAACAGCTCACATTTAATCACATAGGGCCTTATACAGGGTAATAAAGTTTTCGCTGTCTTCATTTAGACAGCATCAGAATACTGACCACATCTGCCCCTTTCTTCAGGACAAACTTTGAGATATCCTGCAGATGTCTTATGCTTGAGGAAGCCGTTTTTGCTCCATAAGCAAACCAAAGTAACAGTATATGTAGGTCTACAAAACGCTAAGTTATTTAAGAGCGCCAAAATTATTTACCATAAATGACAACACTAGCGTTTCTTATTATACATACTGAAATCCATATTATACGTACTGAAATAAAAAGCTATTTTTTTTTTTTTTATATATTTATTCACAGATTTATACACATAAATCTGAATGTCACCGGGAAGTTTTGCACTGTTTTATCTGCTCTCTCATACATAGGAACTCCAAGTAGTTTCCTTAATTACTCTCTGGAAGAAGTTTTAAAAAAATACTCTTCTCACATGACCAGTAAAGGTCCTGTAAGCCAGAAATTGCTAAGTTTAATTAATTTCTCCCACAAACTTAGACGTACCAATGACTTTCAGAAGAGGTTTCACGCGCTTAAGAGTCCTGCTGACTCCTAAGCACGGTAGTTTTCCCCCACACCTAACAGAAGAATATCCATCATAAAATCAGCTTTATCTTTGCTGTGGCGTGGTTACATACACTAACAGAATATTCCATTTATACAGTCCTCCAAAGTACAACTTCAGTATTGTTATACATTAGCCTAGGTGGGTCTCTGTTAGGTTTTTTGAGGGCTGGGGCTACTGATCTCTAGTTATAAAGGCTCAAGGCCTTTTCCTTCTACAGGAAAGTGAACACCTTTTTGTTTAGCATTTCAAGAACATGTTTTGGAAAGTTCACTGTCTGAGAGGTCTGTTCCTGGCTGTTATGCACACTTCATCCCACTGCTATTCATATCATCATTAAGCAAAAGGTCAGTGTCTTCTGCTTAAATTCCACAGTGCTACTAGATGCTTTGGAGAATTTTGATCTTTCCATCTGTTATTACACAGGGGCACATTCATTAAGAGTCTAATGCACCCCTGAATGAACCTGGGACGTTCACATGGTACGAATCATACCTACCAGACAGATCCCATTATTTGACTCCGATCCTGGGCACAGAGAGGGATGAGTTACAACCCCAGACCACCAGCTGTCCTGATTCCTGCCTCTAGCTTCCCCCATCTCCCCGGGAAAACAGGACGACGTTGAAAGCAGCAAGCTAAAATAGACAGGTATCTGGCTCCACAGAAAAGTAACACAGTTGTATACCACTTAAAACTGAAATTTGTCACTTACTGCCTACTAAGTTTGCGAGAGATGAATCAAGATCACTTCCGAGGCCTTTGCTTGCTGTTGAAGCAGGGACTGTTGCTGTGGCTGCAGGTGCTACAGGCTGACCAGAAGGAACCATAGTCGGCATAAGAAGATCACCTAGGCCATCAAACACTGAAAGCGAAGGGAAAGTGGGTTAGAAACACCAGGTGTGGCAAGAAATACACTACCTGCCACTTCGCTGTTACTCTAACCAATATAGCACAGACAACCACGTCACAAGTCTTACCAAAACACCGTTTGACATTAGAAGTAATGCCAACAAGGGCATGCACGTCGTTTTACTAGACACTGAATGTACAGTAATCCTGTAAGAGCTATACCAATGAGAACTAATAGGAGAGAACATGCCTAAAAAGGACTTTCATTGGAGAGTTGAATCTACATAGATACAGCACCACTTCCACATGACACTTTTTCTTACAGCCATCATTAGAGAGACATCAGATGCACACACACTTGTCAGGAGATATTCATTTAAAGGCTTTTAAAATGAACATCTTGCAGCAAACACCAGTCAGAATCACTGTGGCAAAGACAGCCTTATACCTTAACATCTTATGGCAACAGGATTGAAAGTCTCAAGATGTTACTGTTTACTTGCAAGCAGCAGGGAGTCGGGAAAACCTACTAACATCTTATGAGATCAGAAGGAAAGAGAACCATCCACACTGACAGAGCTAGCCTCCTTAGTCCAGTCATCTAAATCAGAAGTTCGTTTTTTGGATCCCTTGAAGCCAAACAGCCTGGTATATCTCATGCCAGCGTTCTATCTTCTGATCTGTATTTGAGGTACATGCTAATGTTAAGTCAACAGGAAGGGGTAGCATGTGCACTGGCAAGCAACCAAATAACCAAACAGCAGTACTACTTCAACCTTTGGTTTTTTCCTTGTACAGTTGTAGAACTCACCAATTTTAAGTTTGTAGCAAGGACCCAGCATGGAAAATATAGAATGGAAGAGATACAAACAAAATGATAGCAGTGATGAAAGTTTAAGCTTACTCAGGCAAAGAACACGACCTCGGTCTCCACTCTGTGTACCTTCAGGTGCCATGCAAGCTCAAGAACAGCTTCAACAGCAGCAAGATGACTTGCCTATATACTTGATTTACAGAACAGTGTTTTCCTTGCATAATTCCTGATTCATGCAAGCACGCGCATGCAAGGATGATGTTCACAGTAGTTTCTTTTTTACTGTCACAGCAGAATAAAAAAAATGGGTACAGAGAGCTCTTGGGCACACACCAGCCTGACCACCACCCTGAGTTCTTCCAGTAGAGAAGGATCAGGGAAACCACTGATATCGCTTGTACTAAGAGCCTAAATATGGCGTCATTAAGTCATCTAACACATAAAACACATCATAAAAATTCACAGGAAGAAACCCTGTGGCTCACCTGATGCATCAAATGAACTGCCAGTCGTTGGAGCCGTTGTCCCAAAAGCTGCATCAAAGTTAGGCTGTAGTAAGCTGGTTTGGGCTGGAGTGACTGGGGATGGTGATGGAGAGGGAGCGATAAAAGAACCTCCAAAGCCTTGAAAAAGCCACATAAGAGAGGCGTGGACATTAGAGTCAGTCTTGTTGGGCTGTGTTTAACAAAAGCTCAATCTGTAGAAGGCAGAACGATAGAGACAATTCTTCTAGACCATCGTAAATTACTCAGTACAACACAAGCACCCTTGGTACGCCAGGTATGACTCAGGAAATTTAAGCTTTTGTGAGAGTCGGCAATAAAACCTTCAATGTTTGTTATTTATATATCTGCAGAGGCAGACCAACAAGTCTTCCAGTCCTTGTTCTAGGTAAGTAACCTCACAGGCTGAATGCAACAACCAAGAATTGGTTCAGAAAATAGAGAAACAAGGGACTAACTTGAGAAAAGCATCCATCAACTACTTTGAAATCTCAATTCAGAAGGCAGTATTTTACTAATCCAGTTTAGCCTTTCTCACCATTTTAAACCATCCTGGTCTCCCTCGCAAGATGCCTTCAAGCTGGTGCCCCCTCCTCCCGTCCCCCACCCACTCATGCCAAAGCAGGATCAACAGCATCCACGAGTGAACTGCTTGCAGGCTGGAGAATCTCCATGATTAAGGTTAAGGTATATATTATAAACCCTGTATTTATAGAAACAAACCCTACTCATGGAGATTCTTTAGCCTACAAGCAATGCACTCTCGTCCCTGGCCATTCTTAAAATCCCTCCCTTGCCCACTATATAATTTGATCTCCCTTGCAATTTAAGCTTATTTGTATTATCTACAGACTCTGGAAACTGATTAAATATGCAAAGACCGTCAAAATGAGAACAGACAGGACACCTTCTCAATTCTCTTTAGCTTACAAGCCGTTTGTATGGCTTATAGAATCTCTTATTCAATCTCTTCTTGACAGTGATGTCCGAGACCTCTGTACTACATCTGCAGTCTCCAGCCTTGTTTTTTTCCCAGCTGCCCTTCTACAGGAAGACCTGAGCTCAGTGCTCCAACCATGACTACGCAAATACAGCGGGAATAGCACTCCGCACAACCTGCAGGCTGTGCTTGTCCCCCCTACATCAGAGTAGGAAGTGTATTACTTTGCCAGAGCTGGGCACAACAGAGTGTCCAGCCAGTGCCTTTAGTTTCTTTACAGGGAACATCGTACCTTACAGTCTATTGTCCTTCTTTGTCCAGGTAATCATTGCTGCCTATGGACAGAAGCTTGGACATTTACTCATTTGAAATTCCTCCTTACGATATTTTTTTCTAATTTGTAGAGACCTATTCTCATGCAAAGTAAATAGATCTTTTCATGTGGGTGAAATCGGAGAAATTAAGCATGCTACTCCAGCACGCATATGGTTGAAATTAAGTACCAAATACAGCATATTGATTTAGAAGAGATCATCTATTTATATTAAACCCTTATCACTACTTTCTGTCTTTTTACTGAGATAGTTAGTACTGCTCTTGTTTAAGCGGTCAATGAATTCCTTCCTTCGTCTTTCTTTAGTTACCAGTTCAGTGGGGAAGTCAGCTTTCTATTTTCTAATAAAGAAAATTCTGAAGACTTTCTAACCACTTTTTGTTTTTATCCAAACTGCTTTCCATAGCCACAAGGTATATCAGTTACAGCACATACGCAGACGTCTTACACTGACAACAGCACATTTCCCAGCTATGAAATCAAGCATCTGCCAGACATTTAACTAGCAGGCCAGTGTTCAATGTGAAGAACTTGTGCTCAAATTGAGCATCAATTATATCAAATGTTACTGTGAAATCTCAGACACTCTCCCCAAAAACTTTGCTTTCTCAGAGAAAAAAGACTAAATACCAAACACTTAAACATTGGAAGAATAGGACAAGTTTATACACACAGTTGATGCAACCATCAGACTTATTTACACGTCAGGCAGATGCGTATTTTAGAAGTGCCAAGAAGAGACTAGCAACTTATTTGACAGCAGAACACTTAAGACAATGATGTAAAGTAGGTATACTTGTAACATTATGCATATAAACACTTAGTACAACCAAACACTCAAACCATGAAGGACAAGCCTTCAGCCACCGCATGAAATCTGGACAATCTTAAATTCAGAACTAGATTATACTGCAGGCTATACATCTGCCATTATGTAGGGTGAACAAATGCTTAGCAATATCTTCTGATGTTTACAGACTCTCTGTATCTGCCAAATAGAGAATCAAATCTACCTGGAGCCCTTTTGAATATATATAAGGAAAAAAAATAACATCTTTCATTCACTCCAACCATTTCAGGTCTGCTTGAGTATTTAGACTTATGACATCTCTTTGATAATTTAGGTTTTGATTTAATGTGACTCATCAGATTCAGAGAACATACTGCTGAATTTTAAGCCATCTGGAGCATAATTCCTACTGGAATTTAAGCTTAGTTACAGATAAGGACATAAAATATTTTGTATCGTAATGTTTGCATAAGCGGGACTAGCTTTTTCCCCAACAACATCTTTGCGCCCAGTCCCTTGATATCGCACACAATGCAAATGACTGGTATATTTCAGAATCTACTAGTTAAAGCCTGATCTCTGGCCTTAAACTATGCATAAGATAACTAATACAAAGACCTGTTGAAGCAAAATTAAAACAAGAGGTCATCTTCTACCTTAAAATCTTGAAGCTGCCTGTACTAAAGCTTTATCATGCATTTAGGCATTATGTCCCACTTTAAGTAGCTGGCTTGCTACTTAAAGTAGCACCGGAACCAATTGAGAACTGTATGTTCTCAATAATATATGTAATTATTCTTGAGACTACTTCTACCTTCCTGCAGCACAACTAAGTGATGCCCACACTTAGAGCAGGTACCAGCAAAAGTGTCCTCTTCTGAGATGGCTTCAGCATGCAAGCACACACCTGTATCAACTCACAGCACTTAGAGCATATTACATACTGATGTATCTCATGGTATGGATTTCTTATATGGAGGACCTCTCATGAGCATATAAAGGCAAAACATACACAGGGTTGGACTTCTGATATAGCGTAAGTTGGTATGAGAGCCCTTCGGACATACAGACAGCAACTGATGTACCTAGAGTGGTTAGCAGATGCATAAAGGGCAGACTATCACTCCAGCTCAGAATTAAAGCCACAAAGGTACAACATGAAGCTTACAATCATCTTCGAAGTTTGTGAAGGATAACCTACTGATGAATTATACTGACAAATTCACCTTTCAGAAACATATGGAAAAATAGGCCAAGTCCCCTCCTCAAACCAGAAGAGCATTAGTTTCCTTTAAGCCTGAGGAAGACCTGCTGGGATCCTGTTCTCTACAAACTTCAAACTGGGATGGGGGCAAGTCATAACTGTTTAGCACAATCACTAAAGCCACTGAAATACATGGTGTAGCAGGAATTTTGGAGAGAAGTTCAAACAGAATTCAGCTGAAGCTGCTTACCTGTAGGACACAGACTAGAATGGTACTTATTCAACCTTTGAAATAGGTGTCACAGTGATGCCACATTCAGCACTAGCAGAGACCCCATCCCACCCAGTACACGGAGAGGGTCTCCATCACTTCTATGCCCTTGGGCTCGGAAAAGCTCCCCCCCAGCCTCTTCTTGGCTAAATGCAAGACTGCTATCAAGTCATTCATTCTTAATTTTAACATTTAAGTGTGTAACCTGCCTCAATTAAATCAATCGGGAAACAAAGATGAATTAGCAGTAAGGAGTAAGTAGCATAGCCTGCAATATTGCTTAAGTCCTACTACAGTCAACCAAATAAACTTTAAGTAAACTTTACATAAACACCTCTGTGTTGATAAACAGTGCAGAAAAATAAGGCTTGTGTCGGAGGTAGGAAAGTGAAGAACACGGGAAGAATACAATCTACGAAGTTAACTTGTACTTTGGTATAGTGTTATCGTTATAAATCATTGTAGTTTTAATTTAAGACATCTAAAGTACTAAGAAATCTTGTGAACAAGAATCTTATTCCACTGCAAAAGTCCACTTACACCCAAGGAACATAAAAGATTTCAAAGACCGTTTCTTAGTTTTGCCTTAAAATAACAAGTTTTTAGAAGTTCTTTATTACCAGCAAGTAGGTCTGCAGAAGCTGAGGAACTAGAAGCAGCCTGGGTGGCGGGCTGGGGTTCAGAAGCACTACTTCCAAAAGCATCTAAAGGGAATTCCAGAAAGCATCAAGAAAAAGGTAAAGAGTTCAATATTAAATGCATCAATCTATCACCTATCTTAAACAAAAGATGACAAAAGGATAACCACTTAATTCACCAGAAGTAGAAAATGAAAGTGCTTGGCCACCTTTATTGCAGAGCAGTACCATAGACGCAAAGCTCAGGTGGAAAAAAAGGAGGTGCAACAAACCAGCACTTCAAAAGAAAGCTGTTTTTCTATAGGGAAGAATAGCACTGAAGAAGATCATCATATTACATCAGCGAGGTTCATGAGTCCTTTAGTTGGGCCTCAGAAAACCCATACAAACCTCAGCATTCTAGGCGAGTGGGGTAAGCCCTTTGGAGATGAACGCATTGGATGACAGACTGGAGTAATTCCAGCCAGAATTTACTGACTCATTAAGTCTTTTTAGAGGGATGTATCACTGATGTTTGAAAATTCACTACTTCTAAGCCACATTCCTGTTCTACAGCACTTCTAGAGTTGGCTGTGCCCATCCTAATTTCCACCTTGTCAAATCCAACAAAGATCCTGTGATTCAGATACCCAGTTTGAGACAAGTCACCACCAAAACTTCAGCTGCTTTGAGAAACGGAACTGAGAGAAGAATGTGAAAGGTTGCAAAGAAGAAAAGAGCACACAACAGACTTTCACTGGACCTCTGAGGAAGTGCCATACATGCACTGACAGAAGACAGAATGGCAAGTGTCATGACAACAGAACAGCCACACCAACAGCTTATTTGCAGTTCATTATTGTGCAATACAAAGAACTGGACATGCTAATATTAGCCATGATGCTACATGGAAAAGCTGTGAGAAGGGGAAACTGCCGCTTTAGCCAAGTGCAAAGGTAATTAAAATGAAGTGATTCAACTCTGAAGTGGTGAGGAAAGAAAAATACCCACCACCAAATAGGTCAATCACACCTGAAGAATCCACCTTTGCTGGAGAGGCAGTGGGTAGAGGAGAGGGGGCTGCAAATGCATCCACTGCAGTAAGCATAGGATAAACAATATTTAGTATCAGCAAGGCAAAAATGATAGCTAAATATTTCAAAGCCACATGGGCTCCACCAGTTAGAACCACAGGGTCAGTAAATTCAGGTAACAGTCCTCAGAACTGCAAACAGAAAGCGTTACATTTCTCACACAGCAACTGAAAATCACAGTACTTTAAAGATAGCATTGTTTATTAAGAATTTTGTTATTCTTAGAGGAGGATTTACTCTCTCAACCATCACATTACTTACTCAGCTTCAGTGTCAGCCAGTTCATGTTTGCATCTTCAGCAGCTGCTAATCTTGTGACCAAAGTGTCAAACCCACAATTTAGTATTTCAGCTTAAAGATGTAAATTGACAATGTCTTTTTTTTTTTTTTTTACTCTTGAGAAAAAAAAAAACAAACCCTAAAAAACCAGAAGTCTGTAGGATGGTCTGTGAAGACAAGCACTTACCAGATAAGAGATCAGCAGTAAGAGAACTCTCAGGCACAGGAGAAGCTCCAGGCGGTGGAGATGAAAAAGCATCTTCCAGAAATGAAAGAAAAACCGAGGAGACATAAGTATAATTCAAGTCAGTTTACACCATTACACAGCATCAAAGCAGCAGAGCACCAGAAGAATTCTCTCTTTACCTGTACCAAAGAGATCTATGCTAGGGGTAGCATCTGGTTTAGGTGCTGCAGGTACATCAGGACCAGACTCAAATAAATCTAAAGCCAAGAACATAACATGTCTTTAACTCATTTTTGAAAGGCAGGACCGAAAGCAGAACTTTCAAGTTTTGCACATCGTATTTGGAGTTAAGAGGCTCTCCAGTTTGAAAGCCTAGCACACAGCATGCATGCAACAACGATTCGCTTGTTCTGTACTCCTGACAGATCAATCCACCAGAATCAAAGAGTTAAAAACAAAATTACCACCAAAGATATCTAGAGCAGGAGGAGCGGAGGTGGTGGCGGTAGCAGAAGTGGTGGCAGTAGTGGTAGTGGCAGTAGCCGTAGTAGCAGTAGCAGCAGCAGCAACAGCAGCAGCTGGAGAAGGAGTTGTTGCAGGAACTGGAGTGGCTGCACTAGTTGTAGGGGTAACTACAGGAACAGCGGTCTCTGTTGGCTTCATAGCAAAGAGGTCCAGCTCAGGAGCAGCCTCTGCACTACCTTCGGATGGGGCAAAGGGGTCTTGTAAAAAGGAGAGGGGAAATATATGTGTATGCATACTTAGGATCAGTGAGGGAGGAAGTCAAGAACAGAGCAACTACAGGCAATGCACATACTGCAAATACACACACGCACACAGAGGAGGCCACCCCAACGTCTAGTCTAGCCTACTTATCCAGACATGTTACTTATGTTTTTCCAAAATAGACCATCTGAAAGGCTGAGCAGTCTAGGTACTAAGGGGGAGAACTTTCAAAGGGTGTCTGACAAGGCCAAAAAAGGACAGAAATATGACAAAAGAACATCCAGTTTAGCAGGTTACTGCTTACAAAACTCAGCACTGCCAGAACTGTTTATCTGCACTACCAAATTAGCACAAAGTTACCGGGTCTCAGGAACAGGCAGTTTTGTTAAGCATGCTCTTCAGTCTAAGGTTTGTTTTGACCAATTGCAAACACTATAAAATTTTCAGAAAAACACACTGCCATGTAGTTTAAACAAAACAAAAAACCAAAACTTAAAAACCACAACAGCAAAACAAGAGACGATCTAATGACATAAAACCCACCATTTCCTGAACATGCATCAAGAGCTGCGGCTACAGGGGTTGGGGTAGCTGGTGCTGCTGCCCCTTCAGCTGCTGCGGGGGCTTCCCCAGGAGAAGCTGCAAAGGCATCTTGGGTGCAGTTTAAGAACAGAAATTAAAAGGAAAAAAGGATAAAGAGAAGAAAAATATAGTAAAAGAACCAAGTTAAATTGCACAGGTAGATCCCCTTATACAACATGAATGTTGTTACTCTGACAGCAAGACAAGTCATGCAGCGCAAAACGCTTTGTCTCCCCCAACCCCACACGAGCGTGTTCTAGACAGGGTTTGAAGATGGAGTTTCTTGGGTTGCCCACAGGAAATACAGTGAGTGTAAAAGAAGGCGTTATTCTCATTGTATAAGGGTTCAGAGCAGCATGCTCATGTACTACCCAAAATTAATTAACGAAGAAAGAGCAGAGATATCGCAGTAAATTGGTGTTAATAAAGATATTAAAACTTGCATGCTCAAAGCCTGTAATAAATGTGATTAATCTGCAACTGTGAATTTACTTGCATAGTGCTTTGCAGAGTTAAGCGCTGTTAGGAATGACAGCCCAATTACATTGGCAGAGATCTGCATCTACCATTTCTAGCTTTTGAGCACAGTCATGCAGCATCTGAGAAATTGAACTTACTTGCTTCTTAACAGTATTCCAATCGGATCTTTCTGAAGCCATAACCTGATGCATAGATTATATTTACTCAGCTTGCTTCTGACAGATCAGGAATGTTCATCTTAACTACTGGCCAGCCACAGTTTGCCTCTCTTTCTTTGAGCAGCACCTCTAAGGCCAACCAGTCAAGTCAGGGAAAACAATTGTTTTGGGCTTCTGGAACGACTTGCTCATGAGTCGTCTTTGACTACTTTTTTTGTTTGCCACTTGCTAAGTGTATGTTTGAATTTCAAGCTCTGAACTTTTACAGCGTTTTTCCTGGGCTTAAACCACCATCTTGTAGCTCTTAATTCCATGAAGTAGTCCTAATGGGTAGTGCCATTTGAACTATCCTCATAGGCAAGCACTTTCTTCACAAAAAGACTGCGCAATTAAGATTAAATACTTCAAGATGCTCATAAAGGCTATTTTTTTACTGCTACAAAGTTAGCAAGTTAAAAAAAAAAAATCTGTTGAGGAATACCACAATTGCACTATCAAACTAGTACAGGAAAAAGCTTAACATGCTTTAACTTGAATGTCAATTTTAAAATGAACACAACCATTTTAAAAACAAGTTTGTGCCGGTTAATCTAAAAAGCTCAGAAGAACATGCATTGAAACTTCAACAGAAGAGACGAAAGCCAATTAGTCTTGTACAATACAATTAAAATGAGTTAGTAGCAAAAAAAGGCCTGCTAATAAGCCATTTCAAATACAATTCTATTTTTCATGTAACATGAACATTTTCATGTTCAACAACAAAACTGGATGGCAGTTGTCTGAGTAAAAAAAAAAATCGTAATTAGTCAAACATCACAGTATCGTATGTATACCAGACACTGGCATATGCCACATAGAAGAAATTCAACACAGAACTGGACTGAAGAGTTTTGAGTGGTACTATTTGAGAATACGCTACGCATATGGTCATGTGTGTTGGGCTTTGCTCTACAGGGCCAGCTTTCAGACGGAGGGTCACCCTGGGATTTTTCAAAAGAACACATTCCTGTCCACACCAGCTTTTAGGCCAACCGCACTGAAGTCAGTCAACACTACTTATAATTACTTCCCAGCATGAAGACTCCAGGTTTCTTATAAAGGGGGATTTCAGAATGCATAGAGTTAGTCACAAGCTCTATGTTGGGAGCACTTCAGCCTTAGAGTAACACCTACTCCCTTCCAGATGTAGAGTATTGAAGTTCTACTTGCAACGGCTGCAGAAATTCAGGTGGGCACAAATTGCTTCCAGCCCACAGATGGAAAGGAACAGCTAGCTTGGCACTCGCTTTATTATTTATTGCCACTTCTGAGTAAGGTTCTAGCTAAACATAATTTTCTTTATAATCATACTTGGGTTAAATGGTAGGTGGGATAAACAGCTAAGTTCATAATGGAATCTAAAGGGAAAAATGCCATATTAAGAACCTTAAATATTAGTTACTCTGAGAAGTACAAGAAACCTGTATGAACATCGAGACAGACCAACCCGAACAGGTGACCCTGCAACTCACAGTTCAAATCAAGGGTGGGTTGTTCTTGGTGGGTGGGGTTTTTTTGTTTGTTTGTGTTTTTAAAGTTAACATATGTCCAGTTCTCTGAAGCTTTTCAAAAGGCTGTGCTGCACCTGCACAGATGTCCTCTGCTAAAATCTAACACCAGATGCAGAAATGGATACAATTAAGTACTGCGTATTTTATTAGTAAAAAAAAAATAAAAACTGGACTGATTTTCTTTTTTATTGCTCCATATTTGCAAAGTAACCCTACATTTGCATACCCAGCACTGTAAGAGATCTTCTCCCTTTAAAGCACTTACTAATTTACTCATTTTATGCCACTGCCTTACATTTGTGCATCTTCTGCTTCAAAAGTGAACCTCAAATCAAGTAGCATCAAGTTTATTCTAGAATCAAGTAGCACATGATCCTTACTTGGGTTTACAGACAGCCTGGAAACTGAAAGAGATGTTGCTGAAACCTTTGCAAGTTCACACTGCACGGAACATCTATTAGGAATGATAGGTATATATTATATATGGCGTTAACACTTCTATAAAAATAGTTCTTATTGCAATGACATGCAAACAAGCCATTTTAAAGTTCTGAAACACTGAAGCAGTGCTTCGGTACCTTCTGTCTGCAGCAAAATAAATGTTCCTGAAGGATGATAGGTTTAGTTTCATAAATTCAGGCTTTATTTAGATGCCATGGCATCAATACATGACAGAAGTTACTCACACGTGATGACACAGCTGACTTTTAATCATTTAATGTATCATGCAACATGTAAAATAACCCTAGGGAAGTCAAGTATAGGAAAGATCACAGAACTAAAGTGTACAGGTGAAAAGAATTTTTTTTCTGTTTCCACAGTTTTTTCCGCATCAGTCATCATCCTTCATTACTTTTTGACATGGAGAATCTGACCTGAGCTAACAAGAAATATTCCACTAGGCTCAGTGCTAGGAAACAATCATAAGAATGATGGTATTTTTTGTTGCCTTTTTTTTTTAAAATAAGTGCTAGTTGCTATACTAGCATGTTCTAGCACAGGGGACATTCATTTGCCCTCAAGTGCCAGAAAGTCTTGATCACTTTGCCTTTCATTTCTTTAAAGGGAAAACCATAGTTCTCTAGCCCGCTGAAAACTGACATTTGCCCAGTGCCTGCCATGACTTGTTACTTGCACCGCTTACAGTGTGATCACTCAACAGAGTATGACACAAGAGCACAAATTCTACTATGGACTAATTCTATTATGGAGATAACATAGCATTTCAAGATATTTCACCTTTCTTCTATCTTCTTATTCCTCCCTCTCAGGAATGATTCCAGCTGCCATTTGAAAACAGACTCCTCTTGTTTATCTTAGAAACAAGATAAGGAATTCTTCAAGTTGGCCAAGGTAACTGAAAGCTTGCCCATTAATCAGATTGAATTCTTCAAAAAAAAGCTACGCTGGATCAATCCGACATTTCTCATCTGCTTTTTAAGACCATGTTAGAGATGAAGACATAATGCAGAGCTGCTTTTCGTCCTGAATACAAAGCTCAGTCACAGACATCATGCAGACTCCTATCAGCTGAAGTACCAATGATGTAGTGCAAGAGAGTAACAGTTAGCAGTCATTCCTGAAAAGTCGCCTCTTCTGCTTCTTCCATCAGCTTGGCTGCCTTTTTCCTGCAGCTTTCAGCTTCCTTTCCCTACCCAGCCACTCCCTGCAGAGTCTTTACATTCTTTCTCCTGAGATCACTGCTCCTGTACCTTCCCCTACCGCACCTCACTGCCAAGGAACCGCGTAAAGCAACTAAAAACTGGCAAGCTGCAGAAAGTTAAGGTGACCCTGAAGACTGGATCTCCAGCAGACCTCAAAGGTCAAATACCTACTTATTAAATACCACACACGGAAGTTAGCAACAGAGTCTGCCCAAACCCTACTGCTTCTTGAACTGTACATAGTCTTAAAGTAACAAGGAATGTTAGTATGGGACCTCACACAGCAGAGGCTTCAGAACAAAAAAGAAACAAAAACCACTGTCAGTAGAGAGATGGAAGTTCAATATGGACTCCAGGATCTTAAAAGGGTTGGGCCTATACGTGCCTTTAAGGCACTGCAAAAGTATCTTCACTGCAGAGTGTGTTTAAAGATTTTTTTTTTTTCTTCTTGAGAATTGAAAGTCTTCAAATCCAGAAACCTGATGCTATTGTAAATAATAAAACCTTGCTTCTGCCTGAAGTGTTCTAGGAAAGAGTCAGTATTCATCCAATATACAATCCATTGGAGATTTATAGTATTTGAGCAACAAAGTACACTCTCTTTAAAAGAAGAGATCAAGTCACGAAGTCTGAATTCTGCAAAAGTAAAATTCTTTCCACATTGGAGGATGAAGGCAAATCCACTTCTTAACATGTGCCACTAAATAATCACTCAACATATGCCACTAATGATCAGTTAAATCTCTAGAAACTAAAAGCATCCAGGTAGAAGCCTTTTTTCCAGACACAGAATAGTGGGGCGGGGAGAAGTTTACATCTTGCTGCTGAAGTACTGGAAGAATAGGCAAGGGCAGATGTTGTTCTAATCCTGTCGTAAGTTCACAGCGATTTCTAGTGATTTAACTATCATTTAATTTTTTTCAGTCATATCTATGCTAAATTAGTAATGAAATTTGGAAGTGCTGTATCTAAGACTGGCTCGATCCCATCTACGCGCAGAAGACTGACATGCTGTGCATCTGCAGGGGTGCTGAGGAGCACAGGCCTTGGCTTCTGCAACAAGATTCTGAGAGTAACCAACATCAGACCCTCTCTTGCTCCTACTGATGTCCAGAACCGCTGCCCACGACTATTTTAAAATTGCTTAACTGCCTGATCCTGCGGCACTTGGACTATTATTTATCTTTGTAAAAGGAGGGATTAAGTAGCAGGTAGCAGCTGTATTCCTTTCTTACAGTTTTCTCAGCAGTTTTACTGGAGGTGTCTACTGAAGTCAGTCCTAAACAAAACTTCTGAGAACTTTCAGTCTTTACGAAATACCTTTATAGTCTTAACTGTTTATGTACAAGACATACCCAGCACCCCTGTAACTGGAAGCGATAGATAAACACACCTGCACAGAGAATATAGTTGGAATTCAGTTGTGATAGCAAGTAAGTTATTACTGATTCCCGACATCCACTGGCATACTGGAAATATGCATCACAGCGAGAGACAACAAGAAAAACACAGTGGTCAGGTGATCTCAAAACATGTTAGTAGTTGTTCTGTAAATCAGAACGTTTCTCCATTAACCTGGGCTGGTATTGTGCTGAAAAGAAACAATGGTTTCTGACGTGCTGTTGAGAAGCCTCCTGCTCTCTGAGAGTGACAAGAAAGCTGACATCACTCTGGTGGCAACTTATTCTTACTCAAGAGGTTAGATGCTAACATCAGAGGCTAAAAGAGCACAACTAAACTATATGTTTCTTATACATTAGTTGTATAGTTGGCATATACTATTACAAGTGCATTGCCATGTTAATTTACCGTTAATGCTATGCGAAATAAAACCCAGACTCAAGAATGCTGAAATATAGTAATTTCAGCTGGCTCAATACTATGTTTACAGGAAAGATCCAAAATAAACACAATATAGCTGAAGCGTGACATGTAATGAAGGGGCAGGAAGCTGCCACGTCCATCCTCTCCAGTGCAACAACTATGAAAGCACAACCGCTTTCCCCAGAAATTGTAGCACAGTGTATATAGTTATTGAATAACGTGGAAAGAATACCTGCTTACCCCAGTCCGGACCTGAAAAATAACATTCTTAGCTGTTCAACCATGAGGTAACTCAGTCTTAAGTGTATACAGTTTTCCATTCCCACATATTCACAGAGGAGTGTATTAGCTAAAAGCACAGCAAACAAAGAGGTAGTTGGACAGTTTACATCTCCTGTTCCATCTAGCATCCAACACACAAGCACCTCTGGTATAGTTAGTTAAATGAGAGGCCTTGTTACAACAGGTGAAGTCAGTATTGCTTCATCTACCTTATGAGCTGACGCAGAGCAGTAGGAACAACCAGACTAACCTCCAAAGAGATCCACTTCAGCAGTGGCAGCAGTAACAGTTGTAGTTGTAGCGGCGGCAGCCGAAGTAGTTGTAGTATCAGTAGTTGCAGCAGTAGTTGCAGTAGGCTCTGGGGCAAATGGATCTGAAATCTGTGGCTCAGAGGTAACACCGGAAAGTGCAGCCAGATTATCTATATGCAACCATATAATGAAGATCAAACAGGAAAAGTAAGGGGAAGAGGGAGAGAGACCACAATCACTCAACTCCAGAAAGCTGGAGCTTTTAATGAGTCTTAATGCTCAAAAGTCTCAGAAATCAAAAATATTACTCACCCTCTCCCAAGAGGTCTAGTGATTGTCCATTAAAATGACAGCAGAATAAAGAAACAGACCAATTAGTAGAGCTGCCAGACTGAAGATGTTCATTAGCCGTATGTTCATTCTCTAAGTGACATGTCTAGGTTAAACATAATTTCTGCACTTGATTTTGCAACATTCAAGAAGTTATTGTTACGTGACAAAGCTCATTCTATTTAAAACAGAACAAGCACGTAAGTTTCACGTATCTTGTAAGTTCCTTTATACCTAATCAGCAAGATGTTCAAACACTGGCAGTATTTAATCACTCCTGTTTTATACAGCTGGTTTTCTTTTCTTGAACTGTAACAGAGAGAACCAACTAGTGGCCTCTAAGTGTTGACAGGAAGGCCTCCTACCTTTCACTACCCCAGGATAAAGCCAAGAATCACTTCTTTAGAAGCTACACTAGTTCTCTCTTGCATGTAGCTTAGCAGTGTGAGAGTAAGACCAGACGCAGGTAGACTTCTCTGAAGTTTAAGAACAACTAACGTCCCCCAAGAACACTGAAAATTTTAAATGCAATTTCCTGGGCCTAACAGCACACAGATTCAAGACTTTCACCAAGTAAAAACGTACATGGGAAGAGTGAGCCCAAATGAACCCCAGTGCTCACACAGAAGCATCGTTAACAGGCACAGCTGCAGCTTATTTAAATGAATGAGCTGTTAGCAGAACATACTCAGATACCAAAGAGAATCTCAAGATAATTCTGCTTAGTTGGAAGTATCTTCTAGACCAAAGCAGTCAAAATCAACATTACAGTCATAAAAAGTAGACAGAATTCAGCTTACTGATCTGCCAGAACAAGCTGTTGTGATCCACCTATCAGCCCTAGAACCCTTCACAAAACTGGCACTAAAACCAGGCTACTCTAGCAAAGCGTAGCTTGCAAATACAGTGTTAAGTTACTTCAGGATACAATAAACGGCATCTCTACTGCCACAAGTATATTCTGAGAGGCAGACAGGCTGTGGTTCTTGTACTTGAGACAACTCTTAACCAAAAAAAACCCCAAAAAACCAACACACAACCACAAAACAAACCAAAGAAAAACCTAGGAGAGCATTTGTGATCCTGAACTTGTGATACAGCAAGCATACTATGTAGAAACCACCACCTCTTAACACTTGCTATGAGGAGAATAAATGATTGACAGCATAAGCGGGTTGCCTCTGTTCCAACTTTAGTTCCTTAGTCAACTCTTTCTAAAGATCCATCACTGCCTTCTAATTTCCTGCACTTTGATGTCCTCTGAGACCAGTCAGATTGAGCTCAGGGGAAGCTTTGCTACATAAAAACCAACTATAAGCTATAAAAACCTGTGAAAACTAACCAATTTGGCCTATTACATTTTCATACCACAGTTAGAGTAGTCTGAGCTCAACAACTACCTATTTACTAACCAGTAGCTCAGTGTTGCTCCTGGATTCCTTGTACACAGAACAGGTTCACGGGTGCATCTGATCCACACTGAACAGCGAGCACAGAGTTCAGATGCTTGACCATGGGTCGGTATGTAGGAAGCAAAATGCTCTGAGCAAGCACAGTTCAATCTTTGCAAGTTTGTCTTTATTTTACAATGCTTGTTAAAAAGGCACCAAGAAACCACATGTAGGTATTTTCATAATTGGTTCCTCGGGAGAGAGCTCTACTTGAGTCTGACTGCACAAGCTGAGGTAAGTCAAAATACTATTCTGAAAGAGTGTAACAGCATATTAAAAATGCAGTACTCCGGTATCTAATTACTGCACACCAGGTAGACATCTCACAGCTAGACTTGAAATAAACAACTGTTGGCAAACTTTTACCTTCTATTAGCTTATTCTTCAGTGCCTTTTTGTTATCCAGTTATGTTATAGTTACAATTATCCAGCATGGCAATCTACACTTAATACGGGAAGGATTAAAACCAATGCTTTATTGCATAGTAATATTAAAGTAACAATACTAGTAGCAAATCAATGTTCTAAGGCACACTGCAAGGTAGTTCAGAGCAGAAGTTCACATCAATTTGCTTTTACATCCAAGAGTCAGACCGCTTGAGGATGCGGAATTTGACCTAATGTATTTTTTTGTAATACTACAGTCTAGTTTGCCTGCCAAATGTCTATCAATTCACCTTGCGGTATGCTGCAGGCAACTTATTACCCTACCTTGATCATCTCCTGTTATAGTTCATTTGCTAGACAACTTATGTCCTATTCAGAAACATACTAGGTATATGACAAAATATACAAGGTACTGTATATATCACTAAATATACAGTGTACTGTACCAAATATACAGTATATGCCAGAATACATAGGATCTACACTGCCAGTGAGACTAAGAAAGCAGGATCATTTGTTGGTGACATACTCCTGAGCTTTATGTGACATTTAAAGTGCCAGTTTGATGCTGCATCTTGAAGTACTTGTTATCCACATTTTCCTAACTATTCTGAACTGCAGCAATTCTTCCAGCTTCCTTGTCCTACTACTTCTTTCTCATGAGTTCCCACATCAACTTGCTGTGGGCCAGAACAGTTTTGCAGATGAGGAAGAAGCTTAAGTAGCAGGGAGGCACCGGTACACATCCTCCCAAAAGTCTTGGGTGGAAGGAAGGTCATCTTGTCCAGCCTCTTGCTCGGAACAACACAACAGCCAACACCAGATCAGGGCAGTCACGGCTTTGTCTAGTCAGGTTTCAAAAAGTCTCCAGGAATGGAGAGTCTGCTAGCTCACATCGGGGATCTGCTCCAGTACTGCCCTACCCTCCAAGTGAAATAATTTTTTCCTCATATCCAATCAACCTCTGAAGCGGCAATCTGTTGCTACTACCCTTCACTATAATCAACTATAATTTCCAAGAAAATTTTGGCTCCACATTGTAACTCCCCTTCAAGTAGTTGTAAGACACTACTAAGAGCCCCCTCTTTGCCAGATGACAGAGGCCCAGCTCCCTCAGTCTCCCACCACAGAGATGGGCTGCAGATCCCTGAAGTCCTGGTAGCCCTCTGCCTTAAACAGGAGAGCCCAGAACCGGATGCAGTATTCCTGATGTGGTCCCATCTGCACTAATTAGAAGGCTCTGTAGTACCCATGAGACCATACAATTTATAATGACTACCGGCTTCATCCTGCAGATTTAGTTTAAAGAAGTAATTAAAAAAACCCAACCCTTAACACAGGGCTCAAAGGTTTTCTCATTACCTGATGAAACATAAATGGAAATTTCAGTATTTTCACAACAAAGCCATTCCAGTTCTGAATTTACGCACATCTGACACGGTGTTTTACAATTATGTAAAAGAGTTAAAAGAAGGAAAAAAAAAAGCGGGGGGGGGGGCCGCAAAAAAGGTAAGACTCTAGTGCAGTAACAGGTCATCATACCTTGACTCTTGCCAGCAGTAAAGAAGACAAACTCGAAGCTTACCAAGTTACCAAAATGCTATTCTGAAAGGTAAGACTGAAGTATACGTGATGAGGTTAGCAATAATCCTGGCCACAGGAAGAGAGTTAGCTGTCCATTTCCATTGTGGAATAAGAGGACGAGATGCATTAATAGTAGTCAATTTTAAAGTTTCCAGTAATTTGGAAGAATAAACACACCCAAGTTCCAAACTGCAAGTGCCTTGCCCAAAAGAACAAAGCAAAACAACACATAAATCAGCCTTCAGTTGTAATACGAATCAATATTTTACAACGTTATTGTCTATTTACTCTGCATAAATGAGTAACTGCTTGAAAAAGGTAGCCGAGAAGCCTGCGCTCTTTCAAACATCTCAAAAGCTTGTGTTCCAGTACTTGGCAATGACAAAGCAAGACAAATAGGACACAATCAAAAACTGCAGAGGTATTAGTCCCAGGCATCCTAGCATAGATGACTCTTTGGTCTCGCTTTCTGAGTAAGATTACGCTTCAGTTAACAAAACTGACACTTCTGAGAAAAAAAAAAAAAAAGAATTTCAATTAAACAGATTAAATAGGAATATGCAAAACATGGTCTACATGACAGCCATAGCTATCCTGTCATAATGAAGCGGCTGCGATGTAACATCATCTTTAACGAACTAAAGCTAAGAAGAGAAACAGGGAATGCAGAAGCGACTAGTACCCAGTATTATTAGCATTCACAGCAGAGTCAGCATGACTCAGTGTAGCATTCCTGCCGTGAGAGGGCTGATGAGTTCATTAAGCTGCCACACAAGCGAAGAGCTTTTAAGATTACACCACAGTGGGTTTACAACTGTGTTAAGTTAAATCACATTTACTGGCCTAATTCCTTGCCTTCAGAAGACAGGAGTGAACATCGCCTACATTTATTGCGGTCCTCTTCACATCACCAGCTGCTAGCGCTGCCTGCAACAACAGGCTCGGTTCACCCCAGAGCTCAGATTTCAGAGAGCTGGTTAAGTATTCCTATCTGAAAGGAGTTAGCCCTCTACTTCTATTTTCATATTATTCTAAGCAGACAAGGAAGATTTTAATGAAACACGTTAAGGGTTGTCAGAGGTAATCAAACTTGCAGCAGAACTAATTTGCCACCATTGGCCTTAGATGCATTTTTGTTTTAAAAAAATATTTTCAATTCTTCCCTACTGGCCTGGGGGCTTTTCTTTACGAACAGAAGAGTTGATTTCTGCCCTCACGTTGCCATAAAGCACACAAGCAGTTCTAGTTCTTCCGTTTTAAAGTGCCTACCCTACCTGTTCACCTTCAGCCATCCCCTGCTTACTTTTAGTCACATAATCCTGGCTCCCCCCAGCTTTGCCGTCAGGCCCTTATAAGCAGCTTATACTATTATGCATATCCCTGGAAAAAAGAGTAGCCTTGCGCTGCGAAGGGATGCCTGGCTGTCAGGTCAGCAGAAGCCTGGGAGTGAGCTGGGGACATCCTGTGCTAGCAGAGAAAGAGCCAGGTTTCAGTTCAGCCAGGCAAGGAGACGGCGACTGCAAGAAGAGATGCTGACAATGAGGTTTCTCTACCTCCCCATGAAGTGGCTCCAGCGGGAGCTGCTGGAGCCGCCTGCCCAGTACCGGCAAAATCTGGCTGAAGGTCCAGAAGATCACTGGATGGTTTGGTAGAGCTGCCAAGGAAAGGAAGAGAGATATTAAATACTGAAGGAATTTGTCCATTTTAATCAAGGTTTGTTTTTTTTTTTTTTTTAAAAAAAAAAAAAAAGCATCACTGGATTGTAGGAATTACCCTTAGTTTGGATGACTGATGAAACCATTGAGAGTGACATTTTTTTTCCAGAGTTTAGGATTAGAGCAGTGGCCATAAACACCTCTACTGCATAAGTGGCAAGAATACATTACACCCCAGGACAGGACCTTAACTTACTTCCATTACATGATAATGGCATTGTAACAGATCTGTGACACTTTTACAGTCCTAAAAACCCAAACAAATAAAACAAAAAAACTAACAAAACCACACAAAACCAAAATCCCAGGCAGTCCCTAAGAGCAAATAACCACTGCAACTGAAAACAGCTTCATTCTACTTCAATATTTCATTGGGCCATGTCAGAAGGAAACCTGCATTTCCAGGCAATAAACAGGCATTAGGTAGCAGAGAGTTGGTAAAACTTCTATAGCTTAAGCCAGAGAGATATTTGCTTAGGAAACAAGGTCTTGTTCATTTACAACATTTAAATAATAAACAGTGGAAGATCTTTCTTCAGTGAAGTACTTCGTCTGACATTTAACTGAAGTTAGCCGCGTCTTCAGGATTTGGTTCAAGCTTAGAGCTTTTACACATGTAGAATTCTTTCATCTCCACTCATTACAATGAGCAACAGCGGTGTGCTCTGGTTTTGACTTGAAAGCAAGGTTGAGATTTTTCTCATTGGCCAAATGTTTATTTTTTATTTTAGCCTCCAAAAGTTCATTATTTTTGTGCCTCATTAACTAATTTGAACAGCAAGAAAAAGGAATTTTAATTCAGCAGTTTTAGAAACAGAATACTGAAGGTCAGCAAAGACTACTTTAGATTTGCACATTACTTCAGCCTTTTCAATTAAAAGTTTATGTTGGAAATGGTACAACATCGCTACTACACTGAAAGCAAATCAGAGTAGCCACAATTTTATTTTGGTGTTTTTTGGTTTTTTTTGTTTGTTTGGGTTTTTTTGGGTTTTTTTTTGTTTTGTTTTTGGTTTTTTTTTTTTTGTTTTTTGTTAGAGCTCATTTGTGGTCTATGCTGGTAGAATAATGTAGCCAATTCAATACTTATGTACACTATCTGTAAAGTAAGTAAAAATTTTGCAGGCAACCCTCCTGTTACAAGTGTTACTTCGGCATCTACATCAGGCTCAATAACAATTTTATTTATTTATTTATTTTAAACTTACCTGACTGGAGCAGCTGTAGATGAAGTTGCAAAAAGATCAACTGGAGGAGATGTATCAATAGTTTTTGCTGGAGTAGAACTAGGAGATGTAACAGTTGTGGCTGGAGAAGACTGGAGAAATATTTTAAATATATGTTCACTATACCAGCATTTCTCCACAAACAACTCATGCACAGATTCACATACTTTAAAAATCCAATTTTGACATCAAGTCTTCTTATCCTGAGCTGTTCTCCCCTTTGGGAAAATTTAAGGAAGGCGAGTTTAAGTTTTCAGAGGGCGGTGGAGTTGAGAAACTCTGAGATGACTCCACCTAGCGATGCCTGGCTCAAGAGGAGATGGCTATTGCAGGTGCTCTGAATGCATGCAGAGACCAGCCTCACAGGAGCTTCAGTCCCTTGAGTTGAAGACTCACCCAACATCTAGGCAACTAACTCAGACATGCGATCCAGAGTTGCCTTACCTGCCTTTTAAAATCCCAATTAAGAACTGTTAGTTACCCTATGTGTCAAAGGATTACCAGCAAATTGCAAGAAAATAGTCTGCTCCCCAGAAAACTCTCTCCCTCTTAGTTTTAAGACCATCCTGGAGATGGAAGGAACAAAGTATTTTTGTGGGTTTGTTTCTACATCTGTCAGACCCTTCATTTTGTCCATGGAATGAACTGTCTGTTAGTCCATGACGGCACCTTAGTACCTTAATGGTAGAAATGGTGGGAGAAGGGAAGTGGTTAGAAACTAAATTAAAAGTATGTACGCAAACCTTCAGGCTGAAGAGAATTTAAGAGCAATCAGTGCTAACTGTTAAATCATTGGCAAGATATAAAAGACAGCTCAGCCTATGATTTTGCTTCTTTAGCTCCTCCAATTCTGCATAAGGGTACCTCAACTATGTCAAGAACAGACACTCAAGAGAGTATATTGCAACTCTTCCGTTCACTTGAAGACTCAAATTACCTTAAAGAGCGTCAATTTATTTCTAAAAGATACTACGAGCTTTGTTAAAGCACCCCACACAATAGAGAGATCCTTTTCCTAACAAGCGAAACCATCTTCTATGTTTAGCACTGTTCACCATTCTGACGATGTCCAAGAAAGAAGAAGAATGGCAAATTTGAAGTGACTTTCTTCCGAGTCCTGCTACTGCCATCCCATCATCACAACTCTAGCAGGGGATGGGTATAAGCTTTCTAGACTCTCCTCAAGCCTTTACTAATGTTTGAGACGAGAGTCATCCAAATTCTTCATGTATATCAGGGAAGAGGCGATTACTTGAAGTTGTAAGAACACTTTCTGAGCCTTCACATAGTTCTCACCAACTGCTACAGTACCGGACAAGAGTCTGTTGGTTGTTTGGTTGTTTTAAAAAGGGCTTTTTGGAAAGACATTTCAGAGCTTTCACTAGAATCAGCCATGAAATGTCTCACCCAGATTCAAAGATCTTCATTGAGTTCTTCCTGCACAACACCCTTTAATCAGACACAAAACTACAGCACCTGGTAACGCTTCAGGGATACCAGAAACTACTGTCAGTAACACCATAAAAGCTCATTAGTTTATCTAACACTCAAACCGAGATGTTTTCACTGGCAACTCTCGCTTTAGATTAAGGTGAGCAGTCTCACTAATAAAGGCTAATAATTCTGAAACTAGGTATATCAGATGAAAGTTGTCTTCCTGGCTTTTCACATGAATGTGGTTTTAAGAGTCAGAACGTCCTCCTAAAAAGCTGCAAATGGATTAAAGAGTTTGGAGGAGAAACAGTACAGAGTAAGGAGGAAAAAAAAATAATCAAAAAAAGGAGCTGAGATAAAGATATGTGTATCTTTTAGGCTTTCACAAAGCTTGGCCATCAAATTCTGGCAAAGCTGCTTAGCATCCTGCACTGGTATAAGCACTACAGCCCTTCAGAGCAATGAAGTGCTTTTATGGGGCCATTATTTAAAAAGGCCATTAAAAGACGCAATTTTGTCAGTTAGGTAAGGCCTAGGTAGCGAAGTCTAAAAAGCAGATTAGGAGATGGAAATTTAACTCTTTATGCCCTTAAGATGTTCTAAAGCGTATCATCTGGACAATAATTAACTAGTACAGCAATTTACAGTATTTACCTTGCTCAGAGGAGAAGGAGCACCAGATCTAGGGGGGAAAAAAAAAAAAAAAAAAAGGTGTTTTCAGATAAGTACACTTTTGGAAACTATGTTTCTGGTCATCAAAACTCCTGCAAAAAGTCCCAAAGCTAAGCACGACAGCTTTCTGAAGGTCTCTACAATTGCATGACCTTCCACTTTCTCAAACTTCCACATGGCACTTCAGACAAGGAATGCAAATTTTTTACTTCAGATCTAAAATGAATCTTTTAAGTTAATCGTTAACATGGGATTATTCTGCCTTTTAAATAAGCTCTACTTAATGGAGGAAAGGCAGGTATGCACACAAATGTCTTCCTTTTGGGCCTACAGGAGCCAGTAGAAAAGAGTTACTGGGGCAAGATGTCACCATATTATAAAGTCATGCAACAGCAGCAGAATAAGACCAATATGTAAGCAGTTATCCAACATAAGCCTTCCGAGGATGTGTCAGTGAATGCTTAAGAGTCTGCTGGTCTTCAAAAGAAAGTGAGAGTTACTTTAAAATAGTGATATTTAAAAGTAAGGAAACAGTTGGAAAGTCCAAGCTGAAAGCTCTCCCACATGCAAGAAAAATCACACTAACACTAATCAACAGAGCCTTAATCTTAAGTTAAATGTATATCAGCGCATTTGTTTACTGTCATTATTATGAGGTATGAAAATACTGCTACATATTTTTAGAGCTGCTTTGGTCTAAGCGATGCAAGGAGGAGTTGAGTTAAAACTGCACCAGCATTGAACTTGCACCCATCCTACAGGTTACTCAAATTGGTTAAGTCCTAGGAGCTGTAGAACTGATTAGAAGACAGCAGTGACCAAAAATAACTTAATGACTATATACGAAAAGGCCATCAACAGTTTAGGTACAATTTAAAGAAGATATCTATTTCTAAGTGTTCAAGCCACCTTAAAAACAATCCCACAACCACGTCTGCATGCAAGCAGTATGTCAGCATAGGTACTTACCCTTCGCTACATTGCAAGGAAAGCAACAGAAAAAGAAAAAACAGGTTTAGCTTAATCCTTCCTAGACTTAGCCAGGACAAGTTATCTAGTAAGAAGATGCAAAGCCATTAGAAAACAAATAAATTTTGATGACAAAAGCCTTAGCAGCAGGGCAAAACAGTTCTTTAGGAGTTTTCAGTTAATTTGACTTCATTTTGGAAAGCGTCTAGCTGTTTGGTGTGTTGGTTCCCTCCACCCCCCAGGAAGAAAAAAAAAAAAAAGTTGCAATTAAGATGACTTTGTAAGGGAAAGGAAAAGCCTAGGCTTACCACAGCTTATTTTCCAGCTAAGTGGCAATAAGAGGTTGGGGGAGGCAAACCTAAAGATCAGCTAGTCTCACATTGTTACTATTATACCTTGGTACATGGTACAACATATATACCTACTTGTTGCCAGGTTTTTTTCCTTCCAGTGAGTTTAGATGTTGCTCCAGGGTCTCCATGAGACTGCTAGGAGCCTTGAAAGCAAAGAGAAAGATACACTACTGAACACATTGCATTGACCTAGCGATACTTTTGAAATCCAGCACCATGTTCCCTGTAGTCCACCATGTGCATGCTCATGCTCTTATTTGATTTACACCGCAGTAAGAATAGTGGATTTCCATGCTAGAAGTATTCAGGCAAAGACAGCTTTTGAAAGACAACACTGTGTCCAAATCTGCAGAGAGAAAACATTTAGCTCTACCAAGCAGCACCTGAAGCCTAAATCCAGGATGTGCTGCTGACCACGCTTTGAGTCAGTGTTAAACATCGACAACAGCACAGGCACCCACAGGGTTAATTTTAAGAGCAGTAGGTTCAGGCTCATCCTTTCAGTTTTGCTTTTAGTCTAACCTCCAACACCTCTTTCACGACCAGAGGGTTAGATAACATTTGCAGTCTAAACAAAACAAACCAGAAGTCCTTTCCGATGCCTCCAAAAGCAGCTACCTCTGGTTCAAGATTCCCAACATCACAAAAACCCTCTAGCTGTTTCTTCTCAAGATGGTAGCCAGGCGCAGGTTACTGAGCCCAGCCACTAGCTCAAAACTCGTACAGGTTGCTATTTTAGACATCTACAAAATCTAAGCTTTTTCAGTCCTCCCCGACCTTAGGTTTTATTTTAAGCAACCTTTTTGTTGTCAGGCAACACCCCCAGGCATGCACTTGCTGTTACAATGGTAGACAGGAAAAGTCATAAACGCAAACGACAGTGTGCTCAGCTACTCCAGTATAAAATAGAGTCCAAACAAGGACACTCCTACAAGATCCACAAGCAAGGAGGAAACCCTTGAGAGATAGAGTAGCATATAACAGTCAAATATTTCCATCAGGGTTACCGGTTCATCAGTGGTACAGTCTTTAAACGGGGAATTCTCTTTATCAGTCTCTTTCAGATCAACCACAATTCCTGACAGCAATACCTACGGTGTTTTTCACAAATAATGTCTTTAATTTCAGCGTATACATAGGCATCGAAACAGTTAGTTTGTGATGCTTGAAAAGAGACTATCCACTGCTCCTATGTGCAGTTTGCTGAAAGCCGGCTGGCTGGCTAAATCAGGTGTTTCAGGATGCTTAGTACCTGCTGGTACCAATGCACGGCTAGGTATACTTTTAGTATCTGCACATTAATTTTGGCATTAAAACTGAGTAGCAAGGTAACTTAACACATGCAGAAATTTAAAATGCTCAAAAAATCCTTAAGTGATGCCCTGAGTTTAAATACGTCCCACATACATACGCAGTGCAGAAGCATCTTAACCATTGCTGCTCTTATAGACATATTTATTCATTTTCAACTAATTTGAGCACTAGAAAGAATCTGGTTAAACACAAGTGAACTGACTTATTTACAAGAATTCTCCAGCAGCAAGAGAAAGATGAGCAAAGGCTCTCATTTGCTAATAAATAAATAAATAAAAGCCAGATTTCTACATATTAAAAAAGGCTATAGCATAAGATAAAAGTTGTGCCCACTTAAACATATAAGCAGAAAGCTATGTTTCAAAAGAAGAAAAAAAAGCCATTATTTCCTGTTACCAGTTACCTTTACACACTTTAAAGAGTCTTCCAATGTATTACGCACGTGTTTCTTAAAAGTCATCAGGGCAATATGAAACTCATCTATCAAACAGAATTCACAGAGGAAGCTTCAGAAAAGTTCTACCCAGATGCAACAACCTGGAAATTAAGTATTGTCTGGTATCCAATTTGCAACACTGAACACCGCTTAATTTCTTCTAGATACTGCTTCAACATTAGACGAAATTATCAGTGAGCATCGTGGTAGAACCTTTGATACGTGTTCCCCACTAGCTGTCTGGGGTATAACTGCCATACTTTAAGAATCGCTAATAAATAAAAATGAGCCAAGCTCTTTAGCTGCCAAGATGCCTCCTCAGCCTCCAAAACATCGCAGCCAAAGTAGAAAGTCCAAAGATGACAGCTATCAACTTGTATTTCAGTGCTGCGATCATTTTTTTTTGATTTACAGAGCATGTATACATCTAGAGCATCAACACAACCAACTCTTGGTTGAATACTACTAACATTGCCATGGCTTGCTTTAGGAATACAGGTATACTATTGATATCATATACAATTGTATATTACTTGTTAGCTGAAATTCAGTTTTATTATTCACCTTTTGTTTATTTCTCACTGAAATACACTGGCTAGGTCTTATACACAAATCTACAGCATGCTGCAGATTAACCTTAGCAAGCGAGTCCCAAGCAGCCTTTGGGAGAACACAGCTATGAGGGATTACTTGAGAAGACCACTGCAGTGGTCAGGCAGTTGGACTAGAAGATCATTGTAGATCCCTTCCTCTCAAAGGAACTATCCTATTCTATTTTAAAGCGTTGGTTCATGAGGTGAAAGGGACCCTCCGGTAGCAGTAACTAAGGTGCCACTGAGCAAGCGCGGCACTGACTGATGATGCCGAACAGGACTTGCACAGTCCCAGCAGGCAGCCTTTCCAGCAGGCTGACGCAACACAAGCAGAAAAGAAAAGCACTACTGGAATTTATAAAGCATATTTCGTTAAGTGAGCTTAAGATGAGTTCTTCTGATTCAAGGACTTACTTCACGACTGACTGGACCTTGTTAAAAAAAGAGCCCCTGAGGTACAGAGTTCGGTGAACACACTACTTCAGCTATTTCAGAATGGGGTTTGGTATTCCACACGCTGCTAGAGGTCTAAGCTTTCCTCTGCTGAAAGAGTGGCCAGGCTTCATAGCCCCATAGCATCTGAAACCCGTAAAGATTAAAACTCTCCACCATCACATCAGGTCTCACTTTCAGAATTTTTAACTGAGTTTTTAACCAAGAAAACCACTATTCTGATGCTCATTTAAACCAGGCTTTCAAGAGGTTTTCAAAAACTACACGTTCATAGGTTATGAACACTTAGGATTTACAACTGTTAAGCAGTTTGGGCTGCTCCCCTGTTCCAATTTTACTGGCATCAAAACTGCCATGAGTAAACTTCAGCATGGATCTCTTCCTCCAAGTAAATATTCTTTTCACATTAAACATAAAGCCAGGCACCCAGGCCAATTTGCAAGTGATATTGAAAATGGACCAGCACAATAGAATTTAAGCAGCTACAGCATAAGTGAATTTTGATGTTAAAAGTTTTGGTGCATACTGACAGAGAAGTTCAGCAGTCAAATCATAACTTCTGCATTTAAACTTCAAGCTCACCGTACCTAAGCCAAGACAGTAGTTCTAGAGCTGCTCTGAATTTCATCTCCAGACCAAGACCGTGTCAGGGAGAGATTATGAAGCAAGTCACATCACAACCTCTATGCAGTCTGTCGTCAAAAATGAACTTGCACTGCAAGCTGCAAAAAATCTGTCCTTTAGCAAGGAAAGAGCAAAACAGTCTATCCTTCAACCACAGGTCAGAAGTCACCGTGCAAGACGTTATTTTAGTTCTATCAGCTTTCAAAAATAGCTTTGGCCAGTTCTTATTTGCAAGATGGGAGGACTTTAAAGTGTTAGGCGGTATGACTTCCCACCAATGTTTAAATTCCTGGTGCGCTTCTTAATTACACAACTTCTAGTTATTAACACAGATTCAAAATGACTACAAGAGAAGCTTACCTGTGTAAGATCAGGGATATCACCTTTGTCAATTCCAACTTGCTGTGGATATAAAAGAGATAAAACATAAGTGTGTTACTCCACTGCGGCAAGCACTAATTTTGACTAGAACTGTAGTACGTTCTTCAACCTATAATGCACTTTGTCTTTAGAAAAAAGACCACAAACTAGTAAGTGGAGATAGCAGTCCTTCCAGTAGCTACCTTCAACCACCTGCAGCGCTTTTTTTTTTTTTAATTAAATATCCATTAAAAAAATTAAAAAAAGAAAGAAAAAAGGGAGTTTGATTCCACCCTGGTAAAGTTCACGGTCCATACTGCAAGTCAGGCAGGGCTTTCTGGTCATACACTGTTGTTTCAAAGGACAGCATTAGTGAACTGCCAAACACGTACTATCCAGGTTTGGACAACCTGACTACCCTAATGAAGTTCTCTGAAAGTCAGCCAGTGAACAAATCCTAGAAGGCATCACATCAAAATTAAAAATGCTAAAGCTCAAGTCACTTTGTTGTTCTGCGCTTCTCTCCTAGCATTTCAAACACAGTAAGATGAGGTCTAAGTCTGCAGTCTTCTAGTAGTTGTCCTGTTCCCTCATTATGGCCTGGTTTAGGCAAGTGATATTGCAAATGGACCAGCACAATAGAATTTAAGCAGCTACAGCATAAGTGAATTTTGATGGCTTAGCTTTTGCAGAAGAACAAGCTCTGCTGCACCTACTAATCCTGAAGTACAGTCACTATAATTCCTGTCCTGCAAAGCCGACCTACAGGTGTCTAAAGTACTTCACTCCCTCGAGTTCAACGTTCGTATCAGACCTTCCATTCCATTCGGGAGTCTAGCAGGCTCCTTCATAAATAGTTAAGTAAATTAGCAAAGAAACAAACTTTTTATTCCATTCATTACTGCTGTCTGTTACAATGAAGCATGAAACATGGAAAATGTGCATCTTGTGCCAAGGAGCCAACTACCACAAATGAGAGCCTAGCAAAAGAGTTAATTAACCATGTAATATTCATATTATCCACATAAGAGGATGATAACAAGGATCAAAACTAGGAAAATCTCACATTCTGGTTAACTTGCACTTAAGACTTAAAAAGCAGACTTACAAAATCATTATGCTTTTATTCCTAATTGCTCTATCTTTCTCTAATGTTCAATCCTGTCCTAGAAGCATGCATTTATTACAGCATTTCCAAGTGATATTGATATGGTTGAAGTCATGTCATCTGTTACGTTGCACCAGGAAAGTTGAGGCTGGCTGCACAGCAGAGACACGTGAAAGTCCTAAGCAGGGCTTAACTACTTCAAGAAGAGCCAAACAAGCAAATCTAGGAACTTCTATACTGCCTCACATTTATACACAGTGAGTCAGATGCTTAACAAGTGCAACTAATATCGGTGCTAAAAAATTCACAAAATACTTAAGTGCCAGACTCCAGAAGACTGGAAGTCACTTACCTCCGCAACTTTAAGAAACTCTGATACTCTGGTCATTCGAGTAAGAAATCGTTTGTAGATTTCAAGAGCATCTTTACATTGTCCCTTTTTCATTTCAAAAAATTTCTCTAGAGAAATAATTTGGCAAATTTCAGTTAAGATATCTTACATTAGGTCTGCATTCATCAGCAACTCTAGTTTTCAGGAAAGTCACATTTCAAGAATATTCCACTCTAACATTTTTCGACTTGGACACTAATCTAGTGGCATTCCTAGTCCTTACTAGAATTTAGAAGTTGGGCTTGCTGAGCTGCTAATGAATTATATAGACTGGAAAACTGCACCCCAACCAGCCATAGCATTGTGTGTGATGTAAACCAGGTTTTTAAAGATAAAAAGCAAGCAGGTGAAATAGCTACCAATCTTAAAATTCAAAGTCATTAAGGATACTTAAACATATATTATGTCCTCTCCGATGGTGTCTTCACTCGAAAGAACAATACTTTTTCCACTTGAGTAGCTCTCTAAAGTTGGTTCATGTCCATTACCAAGCAAAACTGCCACATACTTCAACCTGAACTTACGTTTTTAATAGCAGTACACAGTGAAATCTCAATCCAATTGTTATGCCCAACCCATTTTTATCTGCTCCATAAGCTTCCCATGCCTATAGTTTTAGTCAGAAGACCTGGGACTTACTTTTATGAAACTACCAGAAAGCTTTCCAACATGGGTACAAAAAAAAAATTGTTTGAGCTTTACAGCTCAAGAACATCTTTTTGCCTGTTCAGTCTCCATAACCTCTCCATTTCTTCCTGTTCTATTTGCAACCAGAGTTTTAGGTCAGTCATGCTGGCCAAGCAATGTCAGTTTTTAGCTGTCTTTATAGACCAGCTGAAGTGCTCAAAAGTTTTAATATTTGAAGCTCATTTTCTACAGAGTCGGTTATGTTTCCTGCAGTTTTATTTTATAACAAAGTCTTTTGCAGGGACAGCTTAAGGTGTGCTACGCTGCTGATCACAGCAAGCTGTCTGAGCTTCATTCAGAACGTGCTCGCAGCTCTCCTACAGATTTTGTAGGCTGATGGTAGGTAAGGTTTTGGTGGGGATCCAGCTTTGGCAGTCATGCTTTCAGACAGATCAGGAATGTTATTCAGGAGTATATTGCTTCATACTAGGCTACCACATAAAATATACAACAGAATAATCTGGGCATCTCAAAAATGCAATCAAAGAGCAAAAGCTTCTCTGCTAACCTTGCAGGAAATATTCTGCAAGCTCACGCAGCACTCTACATTTATTTAAGCGCAGACATGCTCAGTGTCTTTAAGCAGAAGTCTATTCAACTTTAAAGGCATATGACAATCCAGTCTCAGATGGACACTAATGTAAGAGGTTATGGCTTAAAAGTTTTCTCTCGCTTCAGAATAGAACAGTCAAGGAAAATGTAGTTTTAATGAAAGTTAAGTAAAAAACCTGAAGCAGATCTGAAATTCATTTTTCACTCACTCATGGTGAGAGACATAGGCACCAGGCTACTTACCTAGTAAGTTAATAACCCCATCATTGTAGCAAGCAAAAAGTTTGATAAGATCTTTAAATAGAAGCATGAATGCAGCATTTATGACACCATTTGTCAGTTCATTTGGATGAACCTGCAAATAAAATAACAGTTATTTACAACAGATGTACTGAATGCAATCAGAAGTTTCCTCTTGCACCAGGTATCTGATGCTGTTATAGATAGAATCAAGCACCAAATACAAGCTTTCACACAAAGAAACCAAAGGTTTCTGTTCATAGATGGAGCATTGCTTTCTTCACTACTCCAAAATAATCCACTAAAGTGGAGGAGTATTCCCGTCAACAGTAAATATCTTAGTCTTGACTCCTTCACCTATCACGAAGAGGAGGAAGGCAGAGATGCAATTAACAAAGTTTTAATGAAACTGGACAAAAGATGTCCGTTCACAGCAGAGCTTAACAAAACCTCAGTCGTCAAGCAGATAATACAGCTGGGTTAATGGTGTCAAGAGCCTTCCACTTTCATTAACTTGGGCAGAAAATGAGTGCTCGTTTATTAAAAGATCTTTCTTTTATTAAAAATACCCCCTCTTCTGAGAGCATTATCACAACTCCTATGCCATTTAAGAACAAAAAACACATTAGTGAGACATGTACTTCTAAGGCTTTCCTCTGAAAGCTGTAGTTGGCTCTGCCTTCTGCTTGGGAGTGTGGCCTTCTGCCCACCAAGAACAGAAGAACTAGTTGAAGATGTCCCTGCTCATTGCAGGGAGGCTGGACTAGATGACCTTTAAAGGTCCCTTCCAACCCAAACGATTCTATGATTCTAACTTCAAGACTGGTTCCTCCAAAGACCTCTTTGCAACGTTACACTGTACCTCCTACAGCAATTGACTCCTGTTTTCATCCTTAAAGGCAGATAAACAATCCCACCAACATTCATAACATTATAAATATATTGTAGACACTTATTTGTATGAATAGTCCAGATTAAAGTTTACCCAATTTAGTTTACAGCTGTAACCGGACAAAGACTTTGAAGAAGCCAAACACTGTACACGTGATATTTTAATGGCTTTTTCCCTCCCCCCAAAAAGAAGTTGGTTGCCAAGAGATAGAAAAAAAAAGATTCTTCAGTCTCCTTGTTTTGTCCATTTCTTCCCCTCACTGATGCAGCAGATGAAACTCCAAGCTCTGAGTTGGCATTCCTCAATGCCCCTTATTTCCCATACTGTTCTTCTACCCTTGCTACAAAAAAAAAAAAAATTGCAATCTGCACCTTTCGTACATACAGGAAAGGGCTATTCTTCACCACACTACCTCAGTGGGACAACGAAAAGGGAATTTTTTGGCCCACACAATGGGATGATCAGTAAAGCATTACCCAGAAGGTATGGGTTGGAATGAAATGGGAATGAAAAGGAATGAAATGTGTTCATTACAACCCAGCATTTGTAAGTTGCTGGGTCAGCTTCAATACATACATCGAATTCAAGTAGTGCATCAATTTGTTCCTGTAATATTGGCATACTCTTCAGCAGCTTTTCAGGCGCCATTGTTCTCATTACACCGTCAGCTCTGCAAGGGAGAAATACAGATTAGAAGCCATGGCGTTTCCCCCGTCCCTTCCCCCACATTGATTTGTTGTCTCAATTTGAGCTTAAAGCAGCTATAATCCATTTCAAATGTTTGGAGCACTGTCTGATTCTCCTGCTTCTCACATCATCATGAGAGCTGGTGTGAAAAATACTTCATCCAGCCACCCTCCCTGACAGCAGGTGAAGAAACGTTTTGTGTTAGTGTGATGAATGCAAGAGATTGATCTCTTTATGGAAAGAAGATACTGACAGTTTAAATAACTTGGCAAGAAATACTGTCAGAGAAGTATTCAGAGAACTGATAGTCTTTGTGCATTAAGTTTGTTATTAATAACTAATGATAACTCATTGCTAAGAGTACTTTTTAATGATGTCACTGAAGACAAAAAACTCTATAGGTTGGATTTTTTTCCCCCTTCAAGTGCCACAATATATGCATGCCAATTCAGTAACGATTTAAATCAGGGCAATCTTTGCTTAGAGCTTCTTTCCTCAGTATTCCTGGGTATTAATTAATTCCATTACTCCTTCACAGGACGTCCACCGATTTTGACCTGCCTTATCAGTCCTGAACCATTACTCCAACAGGATCAAGCAGCAGTCATGGACGTGTAGCATTCCTTAACTGCCACCCATAGTCTTACAGGAGTCTTCACGCGTGCCCATTTTTATCTCTGAATATCGCAAACTTGCACAACCACCATTATCTGTTGCCCTGTTCTGGCCACTGACAGGTACAGCATCTCCTCTCAGGGAACACATACCACCATTTTTACTTATTTTATGCTATACTCTGAGGCAGCGCCTTGTTTCAAGCACCAGAAATAACACACGTTGAAAGCCTTTCCAGGAACATATAGCAAGGCAGGAATAGGATTCCCAGCAACTCAAACTTATGTTTATTTAACATGAAGTGTTCAAAGGCACCAGCTGACAAAGGGAACTTAAGATGCTAGCACAACAGCATCCAGCTGGATCAAAGCCTGCCTGAAATATCAATCCAACTACCTACTAGTCTTCACATCAAAAACTTTGTGATTCATATTCCAGATAGGTTCAAGAGATAACTGCTTTGGTCCCCACCGTGGGAATGGCATCCAGCTACACAACAGTTTGAGAAGCGGGAGAGGACAGCCTGGTAGCATTGCCTGCATTAACAGCTCAGAATCCCAAGCCAGAAGGATCCCGTACACAACTCATGATTAGCAGGAGCATCTTCAGCATGCAGTCAATAAAGCTGCACCTTCACTGGGCGTGAAGCCACTTGCTGTGTTGTCTGTGCTTCAAGAGAGAATCTAGAGCCATTGAAGTCCCAGTGAGAGGAATCAGAGACCAAAAAAATGACTCTTTTTTTTTTTTAAACACGGTCCTTGTGGGACATAAAACCAGTAGTTTACAAACATATTCTGTTTGGTTTATAACTGTTTGCTGTGTTGCCTGCTAAGAACTTCAGCTGTTTACTTCAGTTTTCCTTTGTAATCAGTCATCTTTCTTACGGAAAGGGTCTGGAGACTAATGAAACATCCTAAATATAGTTTCAGAATGTTTCCTTCTCCAAATCCTAAACACAGTTTCGCTGCAGCACAATTTAGTAAGAGTCAGATTTAACACCTAGCACTAAAAGCTCCCAGTTCTGCAAGGTGCCTTACTTTAGCCTTACTACCCACAGTCCTTCCTCTCCTCCTTGTGCAATTTTTAACAAATTACAAATACTTAAGAAACCCAACCGTTTTGGTGTTTCATTGTGGCTAAATCAAGAAAGTAAAAACAAAGTCATTGAGATACTAAAAGTAAGTGTAATGCCACAAGCACAGTTTTCACAGGTCAGGCTATCCTATCAGTTTACTTATCTAAACTTTGCTTACCCTTTCTTCACTCTTGCGAAGTCAAATGCCATTTGTCTGTAGGAAAACGCTTTTTCATTCAAGTATCTACTATAACGCCTTATAAAGGTGGACATGTCATAACCTGCAAAAAACAGTTAAGTGTTTTGCATTTAATTTTCATGCTTGTTTGGAAGTTCCTTAATAAACGATACTATACAGTCAATAGACCTTAAGGTTACGTGATCTCTGTGGCACTATACAACTCCACGTACAGAAACGGCACCACAAGACATCTTTCAGCTTCTGAATAAAAAGCAGTAGTGCTGCACCAAAGAATCTGCCACTGTCCTACCACTGTCCTCTGCTTACAACCAGTGCACCAGTGGCACGGGTTCCTGGGGAAACCTGCTAGTGGCTCCTACACAGTTATGTGGTAACATTATTTCATGGCAAAATTAGTTACCTCTCTGTTAACAGGAACAACTACCAATTTAACAAAAAGTTTATACTTAATTGGTACATGACTTCCAGGATAAAGACTGATTTCAACTTAAATACTGCCACTATTTTACATATGTCAGTCCCTCCCAACTCCTACATCGACCTTCAAAATTCCCCTGACTAGGTTTATCAGAACAAAGAAATGACGATGGCATTCACAGGGATTAGTGTCGTCTTTGAACTGTTACACCAGAGATCTTCAAGGCACATGATACTGTACAAGGAGCCTCAAACTTCAGTGACCTTCAAGCCCAGAAGACTCCTGAACAGTTAGTATTACAGTCTATCCTTCAGGTATTTCTTTCAAAGTTTCTTCCTCTAAGCTAAAGAAATGTGTGTAAAAGGCAACTGCTCCTCCTCCTCTTCAGTACAAGTCCCTTTTTGCTACCTTTGTTAAAATCTCGACTTAGTCACTGACTGTATTTTTCCTTAATATCTCTCAACTTTAAGTATCTCTGCCAACTCAGACTTCACACTAACAACTCTGATGCCTCATTATCTATGACACACTGTTGTATTATCTATGAAACTACAATCTAAGTTTAAAGAAAGTGGCAAAGAACACAAAAGCACGCATTTAACAGAATTCATTGTTGCCAAATACCAGTATCTTTGAACACGCATAGCATGTTTTGCTTAAGACGAACACAGTTTTAATATTTGTTTGGCTTTTTTCCTGCCCTGTGTTACCACTTCTAAAAGATACCCAAGTCTTGGTGTCACTTGTCTCCACGTTACATGGAGTTAACACAGCATTGCTTCGATCTCGCCCATTACTGTAGCCCTCCTGCATTCTGCATGAAGTCTACAAATATTCTCTGACAGCTGCAGAATAATAAGTTTTCTCTCTTCTCTAGTAGAGCTACCACAAAACAAGCTTTTCCTCTGTTAAGTGAAGGAACAGGGAAATTCACTATTAATTCCAGAGGCAAAGTAGAAAAGCAGACTTTATAAGCTTTAGAGAGAACTCCTTAATTTCTGCCTAGACTGTTCTAAATTCACTACTCAAGTCAAAACCAGATAGATTTTTGGTGCCCTCCACCCCCAGTTAAACACTTACAGACAACTCCTAAAAGTGCAGTGTCCCCGAGCAACCAAATTACCATTTAAGGCGGAGTAAAAACTAAATGGAAAGTTATCATTTCATCCTTAACTCCTATAACAGTTAAGGAGATAGCTGACCCTGTCCTAATTTCAACCAGCACTTTCTAAGTGAGTTGTACGGTTTCACCTTTTCAGTAAAAATTTTGCAGGAACTGAGAAACATTGTTTTGAGTTGTCCAGCAGTTCACTTGAGCTCCTGTATTCATTAAGTACTTATGAAAAGGCTTCGGTAGCACATTTTTTATATTATTTGCATCTTATGAATGAAGAAGCAAATTAACAATAGTATCTTACGTAGAATCTTGTTAAGGTTACAGACAGGAGTAGGCTTACCATGAGATCCACTTTTGTCCAGAAAATTGCTGAGATTGAACAATGTGTTTCTAGATGCCAGGTACTGAATAAATCTCTGCAACACAAAGTTATTTTCTTATCACAGGCTCTATCTGAAGGCTTTGTACCTCTTAGCAGGAAGATTACCAGTCTAGTTCCAGCATACACACATGAAAACCCAGATTTTTGTTTAGCCTGCAATACCTCAAAACCTTTTTCATCCTTTCAGACTAATTACATTTAGCCTGAATCTCTAACTAAATATCCTACTGTATACATAAAACCAGATCCTGTGCAAAATACAAACCAGATTGTGGAAGGAGCAATAAAAATGTTTAATTCTTAAAGAGATTTGAAGAAGCACAAGATTTATCTGCTTACGAAGCGGCATATCCAGGCTAGTCCCAGACTTCTCAATCGAGCAGCCCCCAGATTCAGCCAAGCTGAGGGCCTGTTTTAATAACAAGCAGGGCCCGCGTCAAGTACAGGGACTAACAGCCTGAAACAGTTACAGAAAGCAAATCAGAACATTGGACAAAACTTGGAACAGAAATATAGGGCAGGAGTAAAAATCTGTGCTGAGACATCGGAGAAGCTCATTGCATGAAAAAACTTTACAGACAGCCAGGGAGGAATTGTTTCACAGTCATACCAAAGCTCTTTAAGTATGCTTTTTGGTTTTACGCAGACATACCAGTCTATACAGGTCAATAAAAAGCAAGGGCAAGGAAAACGCATTCCAAAAGACTATCAGGTTGAATTTACAGCTCTAGGAAGATTTTAACGCTCATGCAGAGAAGGCAGTGATTTGGATGGCAGTAGACACGTGCCAGAACACCAACTTTGACTCTAGTCAAGAAGTCCCAGGTAGTCCTTAATCCTGCACAGCTCTGTTTTCACACAGCACATAAATTGTCAACATCCTGGAACAGGCTGCTGCTTTCTCTTATGCTACGGTTTTGTAAATGAAGAGACAGATAATCGGCACGCCTCTAACTTTGTTGTTAAAGTAAGTTTGCTCCTCACCAAGAATCATTCTTGCCTTTGTTCTCAGGTCCTTACTGGTTCAGAAGAGGTGCCTTTGCACTACTACTGTTTTTGGCTTGGAGTCTGCTCAGTGCCAGCGTGGTCTCGAGAGAAAGCTGATTACACTTACCTCATTGCCATGAACCATTAGATGATGCGTGGTAACTAAGGCTTTGAATACGACCACCCAGCTACTATTTGTTGCTCGCTCAAAAAGCGTATCGGCCATCTGAGGAATATTCACATTTGTTTCATTAGTTGCTTGGATCAAGTCTGTCAGAGAGAGAAAAGGAAGGTGTTAGGTGCTACAAATAAGATGAAAAAGTTTGCAGTGTGGCCAAGCTCTCAGTCCACCAGGCTGTGAACGTCATGGCTGTGACAAACAGCAAGTTCAGTGCTTACTACACTTCAAAAAACAAAACAAACCCCCAAAAAACTGAGCTTATATTAGTACATGCTGACAGCAACACTGGTCTGACTCTTTCACCCAACAGTACTAGCCTTCCAAGAATTCTGCCCTGAGCTATGTCCCAACTTTTCTCTATCTTCACAGCCTATGTGTTTCACTTCTTGCATCTGTCCCCCAAACACGGAAGCTGAGCCACAGCTTAAGCCGGATATTCTTTGGCATGGAGGTTTCTATGGGGTTATTTACAGTCATTTCTCCCTCTTATTGCATGTCAATATATAAAGGCACCCGCGTCTTGTAGTTTTTTAAGGAAAAGCAACTGAAAGGAATATTCTTGCTACTTTTGTGTGTTGTTTTAGTAAACGTGAATACACAATGTTATATGTATATATTAAATGTATGTGTATAAAAATTCTAATAGTCATCAAGTCATGCAGCATGAGAGTAGGGAAGCAGCATGCCAACATGAGAAGAAAAGACTGAGGGGAGACCTCATCACAATATTCCAGTACTTAAAGGACGGCTACAAAGACGACAGAGGCTCTCTCTTCACAAGGGGCCATATGAAGAAGAGAAGGAGCAACAGGAGAGGTTTCATCTCGATATAAGGAAGAAATTTTTTATAGAGAACAATCATTAGCTGGAACATCCTCCCCAGGGACATGGTAGAGTCCCCATCACTGGAGGTTTTCAAGATGTGATTGGACAGGGTGCTAGATAATCTTATATATAATGCTATATAATCTTTCACAGAAGGTTGGACCAGATGATCTTTTGAGGTCCCTTCCAATGTGGGCTGTTCTATGATTCATCCCAGAGGAAGTTAGGATGCATATCACATGACTTTACTGCTTGCAGGTTTTAGAGTTAGTTGTGGCAGTTTGCTGCCTCTGGGTTAGATGAATAAGCATTATTGAATTCTTCACTTGCAGGTAATACATCAAGCACACCGAACCCAGTCACGTCACCAGAATGAGGTATCACCAGAAACAGATACTCTAGTCATCTCAGAGGTTTGAGTTTCATCAGCATGGTACAGCACACCTCCTAGAGCCTCTACAGACCTAGAGAGCAGAAGAGTGCATTCAGGCACGCATTAAGACCTCTTCAACAGCAGGAAAGAAGGCAAGGATAGACAATAGTTTACACAAAAGAGTAATAGCCTTCTGCAAGCAACTGCACCTTATATCACCTTATATAGAGAACTAAGACATTAGACTGTCTTAGGGAACCAGACTAAAATACAGCTTTGTGTCCTGTACATCAGGAAGGTGTAGACTTGCACAGGAGAGTACATGAAATTAAAGTACTTCAATCATAAATAGTAGGGCAGCAAGCTTCCCGCTAGCATCTCTATTGCACATCTACTGATAGGATCTTTGATTTACTACATCACCTATTACCTACAGACTCTTGCTAGGCAGCCAGCAATGACCTTCTACAAGCCATTACCTAGTTTTTGAGAACGGCTGGAAACTGCATACTGCAACCGCATGACCAAAACCCGTGTGACACCAGACACAGCCCTGGCAAGACTTCAGGACACAGCTTCACGCAAGACAAAGAGCACAGACCTAATATTAGGGCCAAGGCTTGAAGTTTGAAGACTTCAGTCGAAAAAGTTAAAAGTTAAAAAGTTTAACTACTAGGCTAAGCATTATCTGTGTTACTATGCAAACACTCATCTTTTACTTTCCCTGAGAGGACAGTAATCATTGTTAATGATTTTCCACGTACTTCCTTTCCCCCTCCCAGAGTAGAAATGTTCATCCAACTATTCAAGTCATTCAGTGATGACAGATATTCTCCCCTAGAAGCAGACAGGCTGTTCTGTGTCCCATCCTCGCATACCTAAGCGATGTGAGTCTGCTGTACACACTCTACAGGAGTTAGTTCACCTGGGCAGCAGGGTCACCACTTTACAGACTTGCTTTCCCCCCCCAACACAACCCCATATAATGGAGGGCATTAATATTGCTAAGAGTGGAAAACCAAGGTTCAGACTGTTGTGAGACTACTCATTCTGCCTCTGCAGGGCAGAAAAACTCCAGAGGACGGGTCTGTCTAAACAGACTGATGAGTCACATCAGCTATTGAGATCCACCTGGCATGTTCAGAAGCCCAAACTGCTGTACCAGAAGCATTTGGAAGTTTAGTAAATGTTTTGTTTGGTTTTTACTTTTTTTTTTAATTAATGGCAAGGGATTTTTTTTTTAATTTCTATTAAACAGACTAATTTAAGATACAAGAAATCTATAGGTCAGAGTCAGAAGCCTGTGACAACTGCAGTGCTTGCATTTAAAATTGTCTTTTGTATGGGCATAAAAGCAGCAGGTTGTCTTCAGTTTCAGGTCAGTGGAATGATTTTCTGTAATGAGACAGAAGACAAGAATTATATAATCTGTTCACCAAGTCTGATTTTAAAATGTTTGTTCTCAGGGTGGTTTTTGTTTTGGTTGTGGGTGTTGGTTTGAGGGTTGTTGTTTTTTTAACCGCAGAACACCTTCTGAAATGTAAAGTCAACTTTCATATCCTCAGTAATACTATCCCCGAAGGAGACAGTTCTGCAAAGTATTACAGTAGTAAAGCCATGCTATTGAATGACAGCAGTCCAAGCTCACCGAGCTCCAACAATTCTCCTTGATCTTGTTGTACAAACAGGCCAATGATTTTTTTTATTCTGTACTGCTGATTAATGCATTATAGAAGACAGTGGTTTGTAAAAGCCTAAAAGCAAGTCACAAGCAGCTTGCTCACTGTTTACCCCGTTCAGAGGTTTTACTGCAGACAACAGCATTTGTCCTTAAGGGAACATGCACCAAATTTGCAAGTTTTCAGTCCCAAGTTTCAGTACGTCGCTCACTATGGAAGAGGGGGGGGTGTAAACCGTGAACTCCATCGGCAGATGTTAGATAATGAAACCTCAGAGGAGCCCACCCCCAGCAAGGCTGGCAGCAGAGGCTACAGCGCTCCACTCCTACACGCGACCACAGCACCGCTTCTGTAGCCACTCCATCATTTCTGCCTCCTCTCCGAACTGCTGGAGGGTACGGCATCTCAGCCTGCAGCTCTGAACGTTTTAGGACACGAGTAATTATAGCGCGCTGAGTAGAGAGGTATGATTAAATTTAAGCCTACTACTTTCAGTGCGCAGGAAAGAATTAAGCCGCGCATGAACATTTTACCCATTATCTGAGGGGGAAAAGGAGGAGATGGGGCATTAATTCTTGCTGAGCTGTTCCCCATTAAGTCATGCCACAAAGTTAAGAAATTCAAGCTTCCTGGGTTTCTTTCCCCAATACCATAGAGTCTCAGCTTAATCAGCAATCGTCAGCGTCTGGACCAACTCACAAGCACATCTAACCGTAACGAACTCTGAGCAGAGTTTGGTGGCTAAGCTAAGTTTTAAAGTAAGACTTAGCAAAACTAATTTGACTTCAGTGTGGTAGGGAAGAATAGGTACAAGGGAAAAAGAAAACACATACAAGGAAAAAGAAAATCTAGAAACTACATTTTCAAAAGATGCAGATTCAGGCATTTACTGGTGGGACAGAAACTTAGTTTCCAAAAGAGACAATAAGTCCAGCCTTCCAAGCAAGTCGCAGGTGGACTTGTTAATACAAACCAGGTAATATTAAGTAGTACCAGACAAAGCACAGCAGCCCATCAGAGGCCATATGAAGCAGTTTTACGAAGTTGATCCCATTTGGGGTACACACAAGTAGGACAAACAAGGATTAAAGGTACCTTCCTGATGAAGTTTCTACTACTGCAGGCATCCATGGCAAGTGCACTGACAGCTAATTCCCAAACCCAGACACTGAGCTCAAATACAGATCCCAAGCAGAGTAAGAAATCAGGAATGTGCAGCAGTAGCAGCAAGTGCTTTCATTGTGACTTTCACAGAAGTGAAGGAGTTGGAGAATGAAGATGTCCTTCATTTGAATCTGTTTGTTTGCTGTGGGACCAAATTATAAATGCCAAAACATAGTACATGATTTCTCCTATTTCCTCTCTTCGCTTTTTGGTAGCTGCTATTTTGAATACTTTTTCAGCCCAGAGATCCTTGTTTAAATTATAATTTGGACTTCAACATACTTTTTCTAGTTAAGTTTTGAGATGCAAACCCAACGTGCATAGAAATAAATGGCTGCCAATTCTTTGACACCACAACTTAAATCTAAATACCAGTCTTTAAACTCCTTGACTAGCGAACTTTTTGACCCAGTCTTGAGACATCTGCAACTTAGTTAGGGAAAAGAAGCAAAGCCAGAGTATGATTAACACCTTCATTAACAAAAAGACAAGCCTGCCAAATTGAGGAAGATCAGTAGAAGGTTCAATAAGGAAGACTGAAGGAAGTTAAGACACCTTAGCTCTTCATGGTCTTTCAAAGAGACCACTAGAAGGTGTGACTAGTTTTGGTGCTTGTTAAACTCATAAGGCAAAAAGGAGAACAGCAAGAAAGTTTCAAAGTCTTCAGAATTTCAGACTACTTCAGTCTCATTAAAAACTACTTCCTGGTTTTGAGATTTTTTTTTTAATGAGAGAGATTACACAACACTTTAAAGCATCTCTCTTATTCCTTTACCTTTTCAGATTGTATTCTGGATCTGGGCAGGGTTTTTTCCTGTTTTGTTTTGGGGATTTTTTACTCAATACTTTAACAAACAGACCAGGGATTCCCCAGTTCAAAGTTAATTATTCACAATTTCCATTTCAGTATGCAGCAAAACAGCAGCAGAGCACAAGACCTCTCTGTTCAGAGGGATATTGGTGCCAGCTTAAGAGCAGCTGTCATTCCAGGTTGCATTAACACATGAGCTGCCTCAGCATCTGAGCTGTGTCACACATTCAGTTCCTAAACTTTGCCAGATCTCTCCAACAGTAACCCCCTTACAGACCTTCCTCACTAATGTTGAACACTACAATAGCCTTCACAAGTTTTTTTTCTTGCTTGTAAGTATTTAAATAATGCCTTGAACCTATAGAAAAGGAAATACAGGACTGTTCCAAATCCAGGCTAGTCAAGAACAGAAAGAAGTGGCTTAAAGAGTTTACAAGCCTCAACCAAAAAAGTTAAATAGGCAAGTAACAGTACAAGTCCTCCCTTGCAAGACACAGAAGTGTATGAGGAAGCTACTACATCGTTGTGCTAACCAATGCAAGAACTGAACTTCCAGGTCTGCAGAAGACTGACCACAAAACAGTACTGGAAAGCAGAACAAAGTTACTGGTTTCTGCTTCTACAATAATTGCTCATGAGAATGTTAGATGATTTTAATATCGTTGGCTTTAACTATCAAGCAATTCCAACAAGAGTTGGGAATTTATCTGTGGGATTAAAGTTTACTGTCTACTCTTTTCACCCCCACTTTGCCCCATCTCCACAAACATGCATCATAGTTTGGCTTGTAGTAATCTCCCCAAGCAGAACAGCAATCCATGCTGTCTCCCCCCTCCTCCCCAAAAGTCTGCCTCAAGAGTTACTACATCTCACCTTGACCCCAGCAAGCCTACCCTTTATCAAATTCCAGCATCTTCCAGATATTGCCTGTGCACTTTCACGCCTACACCAACTCAACAAACCTAAAGACAATCTTCCACAGAGCACACGCCCTCCACGTACTATAAAGACTTTCCCAGTAATGCAGCTATAGCCCTTGTGACTACAAACAACTGCTACCTCTCCTCTCCACCCTTACTTCACAGACCTCCTTCTTCCCAAACATATCTCAGACTCGCGAGGATGAATACTTGATGCAGATCCTGAAGTTTGAGAGGTTATGGCAGTCAGTCTTTCAACCACACAACTGCATCCCCCACCAAGACAACTTTTTATACACAATTTCTTCCTCTCTGACTACTCATAGGCATAGCCATACTCCCCATAGTATTAAGTATTTTGCAAAAGAGAAAACCATTTTCTTCTTCCCTATCAATCACTTGAAGAGTCTGCAGAGAGACAGGGCAGATGACTTTGAGTACCATCAAATTTCTCTTGGAGCTTCCTCCAATTTCTCAATCTGAAAGCTTAATTAGCCTTAGAATCATCTTGTTATCACAGTACTCCTTTTTAAATACAGCAGCACACCACCTCCTATTTCACCAAATACCTGCTTTGAAAAAAAAGCTGAAAACTACATATACATTGTTGGATTTTATTCCAATGCGCTTTCATGAAGCTTGCATCCCTCCTTCCCCCCCATATCAAGGCAAGATATTTGGCTTTAAGTCATCTGCAAAAACCACCCCGGCTCATTAGCAGTATTAAACCAGTTACATTGTTGGATTGGTGTCCCTTTTGGTCCTTAATGATTTATACATATGGCTTTACTTCCCAAGAGGTTCAGGTGCAGTCCTCTTGGAAAGGGGAAAATAGGAGCCAGCCATCAGGTGGTCTTCTACTGGACCTGAAAGGGTGCCACCAAGGCAGCTGTCCCCCTAAGTACTAATAACGGGGAAAAAGTGCAATTATACTATGTTAAAAAAAATTCTTGCCATAAGCAACTCCTTCAAGTTTCATGAACTATGAATACTTTTTACTTAAAAGTTCCTAGAACTTACAGCTCCACTGCCTCCAGAGGAGAATAATGTGCATTACCTTTAGCGTTTACACTGGAGTCCTCTTCTGGACCAGTACAACTGAAAGATGACATTCAGGCCAGCTGCCAAAGCTCAAGTTTAAGCAGCAGTCATTGGGGTTTTAAGTATGGCCTTTAAGACTGCTAATTAATTAGCGATGAATATATTTTATGGGCAAAGTCTGAGACCTTACTGACACTCATGATCCAACTATGCAGAAGAATAAAAGCTTTAATTTTACTCAGGAACTAAATATCTGTAACAATAAAGCTGTCACACAGAAGATGGGCTACACAAAAATTCCCTAGTACAAACGTACTAAGGAAAGCAGCTTTTTAGCCTTACACACATGAAGCCAGAACATTAAGAAAAGGAGAAAAGGCCCCATGGTCAAAGAATCCTGCCTGGTTTCTTCCCAATCACAGCCACCACAGCTTTTTCAAGCAGCTTCATTGTAGGAAAGGCCTTAGTTATTAAGCATGGACTCTTTCCCCTGTCCAAAGCAGTTAGAAGCTCAGACTTGAACCTCGTTTGTACAGAATTCACTCACTTTGAATACCAAAGAATTTGTCTCAGGCAAGAATACAAGTTCAGCAAAGCAGGGAAAAGACAATAATCACTGCTCTGATGATCCCTTCCTTTCACCCAGAGATCCCATTCCAGACCCTCTCTCCACCCAAATCCTGCTCCACAACTAGCTCAGAAACATGTATTTTTCTGCTCAAAGACAAGAATTGAGCAGTTCTGCTTATGTCGACATGAAACATCCAGTAATTCTGGAGCTAGATGTGCCACTTCTCTATTTTACTGATTTACTGCAAATAGCAGCTGGGCCACGAATCATCACTGTACTGCCTTTTTTTGCACAGCATTCGGTGGACACCAACCAATAGTTATAAGGTTAAAATATAAATGCAATTGTCTTGGAGAAATGCTATTCCCCATCCTATTGCAATACGGCATCTTAGATGCCAAAATCCAGGGGAGGAAGGAACATGGAAAAAAAAACCTCTACTAATATTACAAGTAGCATTTGACCAACAACTTTGCATAAAAAGGAAATTTTATCCTGCATGGCAAATCTCATCCCTCATTCTACAAGCTATTTCCTTCAGCAGTTCAAACCTGGAAGCCTTAACCAGAATACACATTAATTTTGAGAAGAAATATGAAACTGTGGCCACCAGCCAATCTTCTGCCAAGCCTTCAAAGCATTCATTCAATTTCCTCTAAGGCGCCGAATTGTTCTCTCCAACCATGCAAGCATTAAAGCGACAGTCCCATTGCATCCTAGGTCTTGCTGCAAACAACAGAACAAGCTTAAAGGAGGTAAAGGAGGTATATTGTTGCAAGATTATTGCTTAGAAGGATAAAAGTCAGTAAGATCTAGTTAATTGACTACTGAAACTGTATACCAGGATTCCAGCTGTGGCCTGTGATTATCCTTCCATGAGTTTGAACAACCCCTAACATTACCTGTTGGTTATATCAACTCGTAACTCTCGTCACTTGGCTGTTCACTGGAACATCAATAACAGGATCAACTGCAGCTTTTATTCGGAACAGCACTAGAAAAGTAAGGATTTCATGTTTGCCACAGCAACATGGGGTCACTTACTGTAATCTCTGCACTACAGTAGTTTCTAATCGGCCTTTACATATTGGGCTGATCTTACACTCCAACCACATCTGGCAGATCGTGGTAATCAACCGAGGCATGGTACATGAGCTATATGAGTTGCTGCGCTGTGTCGTTTTTATTCTGAGAAGAATGAACCCTGGTTAGTGCTTTTCACCTCCAAATGATCTACCTTCCTCAGAAAATCATTTCTTGTAATAAACTTGTAGAAGTGAAAGTGTCACTAGCCTATCAACTCTGCCCAGAACAGCAATTCGTAATCCACTACAAATCTGAGCGAGACTGAAAATATATGGGAAGCAGTCTGATGTTTCAGCTGCACTACTCGGCTGTTACACATGGGGAATACACAAAAAAAAAAACATGGTGGGGATGAGACAATGTGCAAGCAACTTCAGCGGCATGTTAATTAGCTACAGCCTGTCTGCTAGAAACAGGTCAGTTGAGCAGGCGGCTTCAGCAGCTCACACATCTAACTTTCAATATCCAGGCTATAGTTTGTGTTTTTCCCACTGTCTCTGCCAAATTATTCTAGAAGTCCAGATATTTTGCCAGTGGACTTCATGGGCCAACGTAACCTTCATCAGGGTCAGCCTGAAAAGTAACCAAACAAGGCCAGAGCCCAGGCGCTCTGTCAAGCTGACACGCGACCAGAAGCTCAGCATGGGTTGAAATTCTTAACTGGGAACGAAATGCCCATAACTATGCAGACAGTCCTGTTGAAAACATGAACATATCTGTAGGAAAAATAAACCAAGTGTAATGCAAACCTGTCCACACAGTCGGTGCAACACTATGACCTCCTAGAGGCATACTGAAGCAGCTGCAACGAACAGCAAGGACTTTTTAACACAGCTACAGTCATTTCAATCCACTTTGTCCTGTATCTTTACCTGTAACACAACAGGAAGACCACAAAGTTCCTAAAACCAGACGGCTGCCTCATACGTGAGTGCTGTGCCTTAAAATAATTGGAGTGGAGTTTTTCTGGGGGGTGGTGGTGGTGCTGGTTTTTTTGTGTTTTGTTTTGGGTTGGTTTTTTTTGTTGTTTTTTTTTTTTAAACACAAATTTACTGATATCCTTCATGATTATACAGAGCTTTACTCTCTCCTTGCCAATAAAAAAAAAAAAATACGAAAGCAAATGTGCAACTCCTTTATGTTCATTCCCCTGTACTACACCAGTTAAACAAGACTCCTTTGCTTCTGCCACACAGACAGGTGAGTTTAAGTCTTAGAATTTTTGAAAAAAAGCTACCACCAACTACCAGTAGACTTTACTCTTCAACACGAGCCTGTAGCCTTTCATATACTGCAGATTACTTCATGTTGCAAAAAAATTCTGTTAAATTCAGTGGAACATCCACTCCAGAGATGGAAGATGCAGTTAAGACTACTAACATTAAACCGACAATCTCAAGTTGCTATCCAACAGTTCGAAGTCACCAAAGCCTCTGGAAGATGTGTTTGCCACTGGCAGTGGAAGTCTCCTATCGAGCTGTTGATGAGTGAGGAAGCTGGAATCCATCACTCAGACTCGCATCCAGACAGCGAAGCTTCACACAGAGTCAGATCACCAGACTGGAACACCGAGAAGTGTCAGTTAAACTCCTGAGCATGCTACGGAGGTGAGTTTTGAAAGGCAGCTTCTCATAATACTGCTTAAGCAACTTACAACTTCCTGATAAACAAGAGGAAATTCTTTAAACTCACCTATTCCAAACATAGCAAAATTTGCCTGATAATGCTCATGCCATTCACAAATAACAGAAAAATTTGAAGTTTAAATCAACCTTAGCAAAACTAGAAAGATTCTAAATGGCTTAGAATGAAAGATCAGATCAGAAAGTCACAGGCAAGACTCACATATGAAAACAGCATTCTCTTTCAGATGCCAGTAACAAAACATCACTCATGACAAAATTTACATGTTTTCAAAACACTGGCACACTAGATACATTGGCTTCCTCTGGCTTGATGCCCCTCAGCAGAATGTACATTCTCCTATAAATAGGTTTAGATGAAGCTGTAAAACTTAGATTTAGAGCTACGCGCACAATAACCATACTTTGGATTCCAGAGTCAGGCAGCACGAGCCAAACCCAAGTCTCCATTTGAAAAGGTTAGGTTTTAAAACCCCAGGGTTACTAAAGAACTGATGCAATGATATGTTAAAGTTTGCATCTATATTCGACCTCTATATAATGAGAAAAAGCAGCCTTCAGAGCCAGGAAAGAGGCCAGCTGGCTTCCCCCTTTCATACAAGGCCTACACTCTGAAACGAGAAGTGAGAGTCCCTTTAAAAAACAGTTAGAACTCCCACTTAAGTGCATCTACGTGGGCTCCTCAATTATGTGTAAAGATGCATCCTCTAGCAAGTGCAGTCCTGCCCTGTGGCAAGATAACTGATCACTGCCTTATTCTGAGGACCTTCCTCTAAACTTGTAAACTTGCATACATTTTAAGAATGTGGGCGACAAGTCAGCATGTTTTATTCATGCTTTGAGCAGTCACGTCTTCCTCTCGCTTCTATGGAGGACCATTTCAGAACATTCTGTAAGCTATCAGAGAGACTTAAGAGATACAGCAAAACTACGCCAGAGGCACTAGGAGCCTGCCAGGCTCCGCAGGTTAACCGCTGACCATCTGCTATGGAAGCACCCGCTGCCATTGTGTCATCCGCGCTCGTGCCAAGCCAAGAGTCAGTCTGAAGTGATCGACTATCCTGTCAGCAGTCAAGCCACAGTCTTGTCCCACCTCTTTAGGACAGCAATGTTTAAGACAGTTTCTTGAAAAGATATGTTCTTTGGTCCTTTAAATAGACAAGACAAGTGGACACCAAACTCTCTAATCTGTCCTTACTGGTGTTTCACATCTCGGCCGTAACCTCATCTCCTAAATACCTAGAAACAACTAGCAAAGAACATGGCTTTCTTTTTCATTCCTTCTTTGAGAAAGCAAAGCCACCTTGGCAAAGCACACAGCTCAACTGTTTTGTTAGAGCTCTGTGGCCCAACTACAACACAGGAGCTCCTGCCAACTTACTTTCTACCTGTGGTAATTTTGCATGTTGGCTTACGACCAAGAAAAGCGTCAATTGCCACGAGTCAGACCCAAGCTGCAAACACGTCCTGTCAGCAACTTGCAGCTCACAGTACATGTGAGAGGCAGGGTGTGCTCTCCTGGTGGCCTTCAAGCATGATCATGCCTATGTACTCGCAAAAGTCTCCTCTACAGGAAATATCATAACACTTTTGAGTTTTATCAATAGCTAGAAAAAACAGACTCTAGGAAAGCAACCGACTGACACGCTGCCTCAGCTGAAATGGCCGGAGTACAGATTACAGAAACGCATATTAGCATGACACCAGGACTCTTCTGCATCCGACCCCTTTCGTTAAACTAAGTTAAGATACAGATAGAACCTAAAACAAAGCAAGAGATCACATTATCCTGGGCAGGGAGGAGGAACAGAAGGGTATTTAGACTTGGTTCTTCCGGAAGTCGGTGGTAATACAGTGCACTGCCGTTTCCCATACTGCGCCTATGACTAAGCTGCAAGCCTCAGGCAGTCAGTGGATGCACCATTTGCCAGCAGCCTAGAAAACCCTGTTCTAGTATTCCACCTACATTCACGGTGACATTTCAAGGCTGATGTCCAATACCTTTTGTGGCTCTAGTCCAGACTGCTGGTGTATTCCCTCTCCTTGTGGGCTAAACTCTCAACTACTTCAGCAAACGTGTTTCACAACCTAAAGAGAAGAATAAAGCCTACTGGTTATCATCTATGACTGTTGAATGTACCTCTGAGCCCATCCTTGCAAAGCTTGTTTGGTATCAATTTTCATCATTTTCAAGCTGCTCTGCAGAAATAAACGTGATCAGAATAGCAAGATTAAAAGTATTAAAAACAGTTTTAAGGGTCTAGCATGCGGTTTGCAAGACTCCAGAAAAAGCAGGCTTAACCATACTCCGTAAAGTGACAAGCTAGCCTCTGCCAAGTATTCCAATTGCCTTCTAGCAATTGCCAACATCTGGTTTATTGAGCTTTTATTTAAGCCACCAAGCTCTCATCCAAGCACAATTTCAGCCAGCAGGAAAATCAAGCAACCATGCAGAGCCTGAGGGGGTGGGATGCTCTAATATCAACTTACCAATGAAGCCTCACACTGCAGTCTTGCTGGTACTGCTGACTCAGGGGAACAAAAGTACTGCTGCAAACCCTGTGCCACAGATCACTGCCTGCAAAGCTACTAGGAAGGCTTCTTCCATCCTATCATGTAGTTCAGGGTTCAGCCGTTCAGCCCGTTCTTTTGGCACACTAGACGTCCTGCGCTGAGATTCAGACCCTGACTTCCCGGCTTGCTTTATTCATTGCTTTTTATTTTTCATGGTATTTGAAACCCCACTCTCCAAGCCAGGCAGAATATCATTCCTAATCTGCATGGCACGTGTTGAAGTTTGGAGATTCAAGTTTCACCAGACACTCATTGCTGAGACTACTGTATTTCCCCTAGGCACACACCACAACGTGTGCTGTTCCACCCTTACCCGCATCCTGATCTGTGTCTTGAAAAGAAGCTCCAAAAAGCAATAGGACACATTAACTTAATGATACTGTTTGGTACCACTGACTCATCTTTAGACCATAGTAAGACTAAGGGAAGGGATGTAATGTCATCCCCTCTACCTCCAGAAACACCGGGTCCAGCTCCTTCAGCCATACCACGTGTCCACAGCCGACTGAGGAAGGTCTCCCCCTGTCTTTTCTTTGGGAGCAAGGGGAATATTGGGTGCACATGGCAACGTCTTGGTAGCAGGGGGAAACTGTGCAGCTGTGACCTCTGAGAATAGGCTGCCAGGGATATCTGTTCCAGCATCATGGAGCACCTGCTGCTCCACGCTGGTGTTCATTCTACCGTTTCTCACTTTTTCCCCTCCTCCTCCTCCTCTGCCTGTCCAGTGTTCTCTGGCCTTTCCTAGAGGTGCCACAAGCTTGGTGGACGGGCTCAGCTGTGTCCTGTGGTGGATCCATTGTGGAGCTCATTGTGTCTGGCATGGAGCATGCCCTGGTCTCTTCTCAGAGGCCACCCCTGCAGACAATACCTTGCTGTGGACACCCAGTACCAGGGGGAAGGTAAGTAGGGTAGGGAGAGCAAAGTAGTCCTGAGTATCTTGAACATAGGCAGAAAAATACCAGAGGCACGTATGCCCCTAGTTATTATCATTTCTTCAGAAGTGGGGACTAAAAGAGCAGCAAATTTTCCTCTTTGGCTACCAATTTCTCCATCCAGCAAGAAGCAGGTAAGCTGAATGCATACAAAATGCTTTACGCCCTTCAGAGTTATCCTGAACATCATCTACTTTTAGGCACCTCAGAGGTTCCTTCATGGGGCACAGACATAGAAGCATGGACAGACCACATCGACAGAGCACCTTCTTGTAAACTTCACAGACTTCCTCACTAGTGGCACAGGCCCAGGTTAAGACACACACACAAAGGATGGAGAATTTAAAAGCCAGGCTGGGAAATCAGAGGTGCAGATCAAATCAAACCACAGGAAATCAAACTGCAATTGTTTTTGTTGTTTAGAAGATGTTCACCTGCTGCCATCCAGGATCTAAGGGAATAACACTATGAGACTTATGAAACATATTCAACTACTAAATAGGAGCGATTAGAACTATGGATGGTCACTGTCATCTCATGAACAAGCAGCCTCAAAGAAAGACATGGCTACTCCATTACCAAGGTCTACTAATGGAAGTCAGTACAGCAAACAGACCTGACTCGTCCTAGAATGCGTGATCCATGACCTTGACGAAGCACGTTTAACAGAAGGATCTTGATAACTATTGAAAACGGACTAAGAATACATGCCTTCAGCTAAGGAAAAGCCAAAGGGAGGGAGGGTAGGACTAGTCAATCTAGCTTTATCAAGTTACACCTTTTGGAAGAAAGAAAGTTTAATATTACACTGTCTACCCACTCTTCTGTTTCCTCATCCTCCCTTTCCTTAGGCATTGTACCATAAGAAGACTTAAACACAGAATAGTTCAGAATCACAAGATCAAGTGATTCTGCCCATGTTTCAACCTTTGTATCTTAACGTGAATTCAAACTTCTACAAACTTCTTTCAAAGATTGAAAGAACATTTGAAAAATTAGTTAGCCAGGTCTTGGCTTAATTAAAAGGGCAGCTTTGTCTTGGTATTACACATGCCTTAAAAACAGTATGGGGTGGGGAGGGAATTGAAAGTTAATGCCATTGAAATACGCAAGATCAACTAATCTAAAAAGCCTTCTTATTAGCTTCCCTTACCCATGACAGACATTTCTACTTCTATTCAGAGATCTACACACCTCCAAATGAAGTGAGTCTTCAATATTGTTTTGGGAAAGGACATGGGAGAAACCCACAGAAAGAGAGAGCTATTCAACAGAGACTGATGACAAGTCCGTACACACAAAAAAAAATAAATGTACTAATCCAATGAATTAAAGAATAGAATTGCTTGCTTGGATTTCTTTTTCTTTTCAGGTGTGAAAGAGATTCATTGGGGGGACAAGGAAGAGTCCATAATTTAGAATACACCCCAGCTGTGACAACAAAAATCAGGACACTGTATTACAGCTGATCTTCAATGCTAACTTTTAAACAAAGTCACCTCTCTCATATGTGAAAATGGTGACAAATTGCTGCAATACAAGATACAGCGAGACATACAGAAGTAGTTTCATTAGTAAAGTGTGAAGGATTGAGCCCAGTTTGTACAGGGATTCCGTTCTTGGCAACTTTCTTGAAGGTATTTCCACCGCTGTAAAGACAAAGTGTCACCTGGACTGCAGAGCAATGCAGCACTTGTACGTCTGCGCTACTCCCGCTAGGAAAGGGCCCCATGTGCCAACACACTTGGAACACTCCCCAAATCACTTCAACAGCAAACCAGCAAAATGGTATCCAAGTTAACCTTAACAGTCACCGAAGCCTAATGACTCAAGACAGCTCCACTGGCCCCCATCTCTCCCAAAAAACAGACAGACATATTTCTCAGGAATGAGACAGATGTTTCTAAGACTAACCTGTGGGATCTAGCAACTTTATCTTTACTGAGCCTAGGAAAACCATCTAACCCATTGGTTTTGGTCAACAGCACTTCTGTTTCAATACTGAAGACCACAGTGATTCAAGCTTGTTAGGTCATCCCCACAGTTCACAGGAGAACGGCAAAACACTGCAGGAAAAAAAGTTTCTGCGTGAACAAAATACAGACAACGGACCTGCAGCTCAGTTACCAGCATGAATTAAACTATAAATTTCCTTTTAGAGCTGTTGTTTGTCAGCCACATACAAATATGCAAAATTATACTTGGGATGTAAAGATGTTACTACAGATCCACAGGTCATCTCCACAGCCACAGAAAAATAAAGTCCTGATCTTCATCTGCTTTGTTTCCACATTTCATGAAAATCTCCCAGCTCCTGATCAGGCCTCTAGAAGGGCCTTCTACCTTACAAGAATTATTTTGAAGAAGTAGGAAGCACCACATGGTCTTTTTAGCATACACACTCCAGAACTTCCTCCTGCTGCAAAGCAATTCACTCAACAAAATAAGCCAAGAAAAATCCCAACCATTTTGATCATTTTCAGAAACAGGAACTTCTTATGACCAACTGCAGATGCAACAACCTCACTGGTTTCCAATCCACTTCCCTAAATGAAAGCTTGACGGTCTGTTTCTGAGTGAGATCCTTTAAAAAAGGAGCTGAGTTCAGATCTACCTATTTTTCCCTCATCTATTGTATGTTTTAACATTTGAAAGTCAAGTTATTTCCCTTCACCGAAAGCTTCTCCCTGTTGATACCATCAGAGTCACACCCATTCGAGTTTGGAAGCTGCCTTTTACTTGCCCCACACAATTAAACCCTCAGTGAAGCCTTAACACATCTTTCAGGACAATTCTGAGAATGAAACATCTATGCTGTGCACTAGGATTGCCCTCCCAGTTGAATTACCACAGCCCATATACCCTTAACACAGTCCATGTATCTCCTTCACCCACTCTGCAATGGCCCTTCTCACTGCAGTGAAATCAAGATGCTAATCCCCACTTCTCCGTGGAAATGCTTTCCTCACTCGCTGTATCTAATTGTAATGTATTTAACACAACAGTTAGCTGAGGGAGATAAAGTCACCACAATGATACGGCTTCGAGACGACAAGTTTGGGAAGTCCAAAAGGGTCAGAGCTCTTAATGTGCCAACGGCAACGGCTTGCCCCAAACCATGACAGCAACCTAGATTTACATTCCTTTTCTCCCTACAGGGACTTGGGAAATGCGTTTATTGCCATCTGACACGACTTCCTGCAGTTACTTGAAATTGACTAGTATGAGAGCTGGAATTCAAGAAAATGGTAAATCTTAGTAATGAGTACATGATAGCAACCTAATAATACTCAGTACTTCTTTACCTGACGAGCCTGTGCAGCACCCAGAGTCCATGCCAAAGGACAGCCACTCTCCCAGAATGGTAGGGGCTGGAAGGGACCTCTAGAGATCACCTAGTCCAACCCCCCAGCTGGAGCAGGGTCACCTAGAGCAGGCTGGACAGGAACGTGTCCAGGTGGGTTTGGAGTATCTCCAGAGAAGGAGACTCCACCACCTCTCTGGGCAGCCTGTTCCAGTGCTCTGGCGCCCTCAAAGTAAAGTTTTTCCTTATGTTCAGACAGAATTCCCTGTGTTCCAGTTTGTCCTGTCGCCAGGCTCCACTGAAAAGAGTCTGGCCCCATCCTCCTGACACCCGCCCTTTAGAGATCCCCTCTCAGTCGTCTCTTCTCCAGGCCAAAGAGACCCAGGTCTCTCAGCCTTTCCTCGTAAGGGAGGTGCTCCAGCAGCACTATGTGCTGCGCAGCATCCATATTAAAGCCCGCACTTGTAAGCTATGCAAGTACAGAAAACCACACAAAGGTAAACACTTAGCAGCTTGGTTTTTATTCACAGAAACATTAATTCTGTTTTCTCCTCCCTTCCTCACACATATCCCCTCACACCCAAATCATGCTTTTTATTCCTCAGAGCAAATTCCCTCTAATTAGTACTCACTAAAAAAATCCCAAACAACAACAAAAAGACACCCCACACCGTCGTCACCTATCATTTTTCTGTAACCCTCTGGAACTAATACCTTCTGCAAAAAACAGGCGAGGACAGGCATCATTGTGTCCCATCCTCATAGGACTACTTTAACTCATATTAAATAGTTGATCTCCACTTAATTTACAAAGCCCATCTGTGAAGAGGGTAGTGGAAGATAGGCTGTGTGACATGACACCTGGCCACTAAGACACTAAGTAAAATTATGGAGTTCCCCAAGGACACAGAACCCCCACGCCAATGCTAGAATTGCAGCCCTTCATAAAGCATCACTCCAACCATTTCTCTGTGGTACCTTAAGTTTTAATTGTTTAAATCCTTTGCACCTTGACTGAAAACTTATCTTAAGGCATCAGCAAGCTTTACCTCTCATTTCTTTCTCCACATCTTCAAATGCTACTTATCCCACTTGAAATGCCGTCAGCCACGTGGCTCAGACCTACCTCCACCTAGCAGTACCTCCTGCCTGCATGGGGGTATTACTCTTTCAGAAGATGAACTTATAATTTACTCTCTCATTGCAATATATAGGGCTGATTTTAACATTTGTTCACAAGATATACATCAGAGTTCAAGGAATTGCTTAACAATTCATAGTTCTGAGGAGATACCTCAGGTTTAAGAGCCTGAGAATATTTTTCCTTCTAAAATACAAACTTAATTTTCATTTATAGTCCACAATTTTGAATGTGCATATCTCCCACTGACAAGATTCTGTCTTTAATGATACCAGTTAGTTAAACTCTCAATAGCTTGGAAAATAGAAGGAAAAACGATCAGGGGTGTATCTTCCGAGGAAATAATAATTTCTCTTCCTCTTCTGTGTCTTACATGCAGGTGGGTATGAAATTGCTTGGAATGCTACCGGCTTCAGTCTCTCCCACGCTCATTTTCTGAAGTAGTAATATTAGCACCAATATCCAAACACAATCCCTTTCCAGACCTTAATATAGCAGTGGTAAATTATTCCTGCCTCACTTTAATCCTGCCTATTCCAGATAATGCTTTTATTTTTATATATATACACACATACACATATGTGTGCTTAAATATATATTAAAATACACACGCAGAGACACAACATGCTTTTAAACATGAGCTAGGCTTTTTTTTTTAAGCTAAAGCTTTTAGTAACAGATACAGTAGGACTGTCCAGACACAGCCTACAGATTAAGAAGTGTCGACAGCTACCAAACAGCAACATAAGATACATCAATAACCAAGACGACTTTTTAAAATATACAAGAAAACAAGAATACATGGTATCAAGACACTGATCTATTTAAACAACTGTTTAGACTCAAGTCATTCTTCAATCAATACTGCTTACATCAGCATCTCTTAGACATATATACAAGAGTATTTAGATATATTGGCAGACCAACCTGCTGTTTGACACTTTAAGGGTTAGCTATGAAGTCATTAGCACTGAAATCTGGAATTATTTTCCAGAAGTAATACTACCTCATTTTAAGAAATGCAGCAGCATCAGATTTGTACTTACATGCACCTGCACCAGCATTACTTAGTAACAACCAGCAGCCAAGAAACTGCTTGGTATAAAACCTGCTGATCTTTACTTGAAAGTGTTTCTTACCATGTCCAAAAAAAAAATAAATTGGAAAAACACTTAATTTTAGACATTAAAACCTGCTGCTGATCTACTGAGTTCAGTGCTGGACAGAGTTACTACTGGTAAACAAGACCAATTAACACCACGCAATTAAATTCTTTCACCATTCTACTCCTTGGTGTCTCCAAGCAGGGACTGACAGTTGAGTGGGCTGACAAGAAATAAAACTGTCAAGACAAAACATCACTAGCTCATTGTTTTTTAAGAAACGTTTTGACTTCAACCTTGTTTCATGCATTAACTAGCTAATGCCCGTCCAGAATAGATCCTAAATCTTTGAGGCAAAGCTACAGCCATCTTCAATGAAACATGATGCAAATCATCAGGCAGCTCATGAAGTTGCTCTCTGATATTTGGGACCTCAGCAGCGGCCATTAAACTCTCCAAAGGCTGTCTCCAGTCTATGGCGTAGCCTTATCCAACTGCCTTGCCATTTACACACACACCACCATCTAAACCTCTTCAGAAGTCCACTGTGGAGGCAGCTACACTCCTACCAGTGCTTGGCCAGCTCCTGGCGCAGCATTTATGGCTCGGTCTAGCTTAATCCTGACTGAAGCAGGCAGCAACAAGCGCGTGTCCATTTTGCCCCGGGTCCAATTCCCTCCCCTCTTTCCGACCCCCTGCTCCACAAGGCATGTTTGGCACTGCCTTCCTGGATAAAAGGCAAGAGGTCACGGCGGGGGGGCGGTGAAAAATGGCCGAAATAGTAGTATTATGCAATAAGAGAAGAAATGCAATAATAACTCATCCTGTCCTGGAGATTTCTCATAACCCTTAGGGTTCGCAAGCTGGATTTACAGCAAGCGTGGCAACCAGAGGGATGAAAGGTGCCCCGAAGAGCCCGGTGGGTAGCCTCCTCGGTCCTGGCCCTTTGCCTGGGGACACACACACAAAAAAAAAAAAAAAAAAAAAAAAAAAAAAAAAAGGGGATGCTCACAGTCCAGGTGCTTTTTCTTGGGCCCCATCACTTCATGCGTGGTGGCTTTGCAGACGGCTCTGGCTACGGCCGATCCCGTAACGCTGTACTGAGCAGCTGCGATGCGATCTGTCAGCGTCTGACCCGACATCTTCGCTGGCGTGCCTGCTGCTGCCTGCTCTGCAGAGGCGGAAAAAAAGGGAGGGGGGAAAAAAGGGAAAGAAAAAAAAAAACAACAAAAAAAAAACAACACGGGAGGGGATGGGGAGATTCCGGGTTTATCGCCGAGGGGAGGGGGGGACACGGCACAGACACACACGGGCACACACACACACACACAGAGCCACACGCACAATGGTCCTTCAGGCAGCCCGGCCCCTCCCGAGGCGCAGCCCCCCCCCCCGCCCTGTTGTATAAGCCTTTGCCTCGCTAGAAGCCGCCTGGGGCAAAAATAAAGGGTATTTTAGAGGCTGCAGGGAGAGGATGAAGGGGAAATAATGATGGTGGCAGAAGGAGGCTGCACGCAAATAACGGACGAGCCCCCGGCGGCAGGGGAAGGAAGGAGTCAGCCCCCCCGGCCACCCCTAACCTGCCCCGGCAGAGCCCGGCCCGCGGGGGCGCCGCCGCCGCGCCCCGGCCCCGCCGCAGCGCCCGCCCCGCCGTCTCCCCGGTGGGAGATTATGGCACCGTTGCGCCATGTTATTCCCCCACACACACCGCCACCTCCCGGCCCCGATGGAGAACCCCCCCCCCCCGACACACACACGCCGGGAAAACGGGGCGCCACTGGATGCGGCGGAGCCCGGCGCCATGCAGCATCCCAGGGCGGGGCTGGGGGGGAAGAAGGGGATGAAGCGAGCGCCAGCGGCCGACCTGTCAGTGCGTCCTTCCCTCCCGTCCTCCTCCTCCTCCTGCCGCCGCTCCGGGGAGGGCACCGCCGCGCTGCCCGCTGGCGAGGCGCCCCGCGGCGCAGCACCCCCCCCCCCTTTCCCTTTCCCTTTCCTTTCCTTTTCCTTTTACCCCCTCCCTCCCCCCGGCCCCGGTAGCCCCAGGTGCGGGGCGGGCTGCCCCCCCCTCCCGCCGCGGCCGCCGGGGATGCGCTGGGCCGTCCACGCCCGGCAGCCGCCGCTGCTGCTATTTCCAGCCGGCGGCTTAATCCTCCCGCAGCCTAATCCCCGCGTACTGCCGCAGCAGCGCCGCCCCTTACCCCGGTGCAGAGGGCGGGACGGAGCCCAGCCGAGGCGACCGCCGCTGCCGCCGTCGCCGCAGGTCGGTGGCCCGGCGCAGTCAGGTGACCCCGCTCGGTACGGCCTGGCCGGGCCCGATACCGTGGGGCAAAACCCCCCCCACGTCCTTCCCCCCCGCCGCGCCTCTTAAAGGGGACGCGGAGGCCCGGCCGCCCGCCCAAGGTGTGCGGCGAGGCGCGGTCCGGGTCGCCACCCCAACCCTGCCCCGGTCGCCTCCCGGGGGTGGGCGACCGGAGCTGCTCCCAGGTGAGTGCCGTCTGGGGAGGAGCCGAAGCCACCGATGCTTCTTCCCCTTGTCTGCAGCGCAGTCCTGTCGTTAACGCTTATAACAACGCAGCGAGGGACCCCAAAACTGCACGTACAGGAGATCTCTCCAGAACCTTTCTTTGGTGTTGTTACCGAAGATACCCAAAATACATCCCCAAAGGCTTTTCTTTCCCTTGTCTAACATACCCTAAAGGTTTTGGTTACAACGCCGCGATGATACATTGCCACAATTTTATTGCCTGATTGAAGCCTAACAGAGTGATCTGCGGAGCACTGAGAAATGTGGCACACATATATTACCATAAATCAGCTGAACTTAGTTTTGGAGTAAAGTGATTTAAGTGGGTGGGGTCTAAATGAAATGGTACTGGTAGCAATTACTCCGAGCTGCTGTTAGGACAAACTTCAGAAGACGATGTAAGCGCCTGTTATTAATTAGCCAGAGAAAACAGTATGTGCAGTCAGTATTGAAGATTGGTGCATCTGAAGTGATAATTGGGTTGCGTTGCGTACAAAGACGTACAGCACCATTTTCGTTTATTACGCCAGGAGCAGAATACTGACGAGGGATTGTGGTCTGTGACAGTATGAAACAGCAGCTTTTTTACTATACTTTTTCTTTTTTTTTTTACCTGACAACCAAGAGATTTGGAAGTCCTAGGTAGCCTGAAAGCTTGAGAATCCTGTTAAAACAATGCTCAAAAGTTCAAGTTACTGTTTCTATGGAAAATCTCTTCCAAGACAAGTTCAAATGGTGCCTGTGTCCATTGCAGAAAGGTGTCTGAATTTTCAGGCTTTCAATATTGGTTAAATCTCCTTGGTTTCTGCAGAGCAGATAAAGATATTTGGATTTCTCAAACGCAGTGTTTGAATATGGAGAGGGCTTTCATTTCAAAAAAGACATAAAGTATATGTTAGTAATTGCTAACAATGAACATCAGAGGTCTGCAAACTTCAAATGTTCCCATAAGTGAGACTCGTATTCCAATAGCGAGAACATGTGTAACCACACATTCGGTAACAAGTGGCAAATGAATAAGTCCTGGAGTTGCACAGAAAGATAATATAACACTGTGTTCTTTAGCACTGTTATAGTCTGCAGTTCAAGTACAGATAAATTTTAATAATATTTAGAAATCATGTTTCATTTACCACAGAAAAGTTAAGTTCCATTCCTAGAAATTTTTCATTAACGGAGTGATTTGGGGGAGCTCGAAGCATGTCTTAGCAGAGGCGCACAAACAGTTTTCCCCCTGTAGTTCACAGTCAGTTGTTGGAGTGATGGTGCCAATTGATTGCAGAAGTAAGAAACAGTTCGGATCTACAGATACTTCATGTTCCATTACTGGCATTAGGAGCGACTCTGAACTCTTCTTGGTAACGCTGATGGGAGTTTAGAACGGCTTGACTTTCCAAAAGACAAGAGGTTTAAGTGGTATATTATAGGGAAAAAAAATACACAAACTGTTTTGGAGTTCACTGGTTTCATCCAGTAGCTTCACTTGCCACAAGCAAGAATGTTTTCAACTTTATGCTAGGCAAAGTATTTAATTAGTGATGCAACTTTTTATTAATGTCTAGTGTACATCTTCTGAGCCGAGATTAATGTGAAGGTCTGGATACTTTCTGAACTAGTCCATATTGTTATCAGCTCTTTGTGTCACTGCAGTTCTCATCTGTGTCACCAAAAACTACATGATCGTTGATACTCAGCTCATTTTATATTTTCATATTGTCAAAATATTTAAGCAAAAGGTAAGTCAGACAATTTGTACTATTGCCTTAAAATGTATCGTGAACTGAATTTAAATGCAAAGAACAGAGAGATCCTCCAGTATTTTGGTTATAAGCCAGCAGGTTGCCAAGGCATGAGGTGGAGTACGCAAAGGAACACATTGCAAGACTGCAATTACAGAAGCATTTTTGAGGTGTTAATTTATCTGCCATTACTTGCATATTCAGCAACAAATAACCAGTGTCATGAATAAAAACCACTGTAAAAATTTGTCTTATTTACATCTGTATTGTGTTTGGTCAGTACTGCTCTACATGGGGCTCCTCTTTATTGCTTGTTGCAGTCAGTGCGTGGACTTCCATTGACCGCTGCATACAACGATTTTATTGAGCAAAACCAGGATCACTTAACCCTGAGAGGTTCGAGAGGTATTTCAGACAAATATCATTCTCGACAAGCACGTCGTCGGAATTTTTGGTGCACTGTGATCTTTCTGAAAACCTAAGACGAGAAGAAAGCATCAGTCCTCTTAAAATTCAGAGTAAAGGGATGTGATCTACTGAAGCTGTATTGCTTTTGGATTTCAAAACAACCACCATCCCCAAGAAAAACCCCAACAACTCCACAAAACATGTTTGTAATAAAAGCCATACAGGAAAAAGGAACAGCCTTGAATAAGGCAAGACCACGGAGGGAGCCGCCCAGGCCTAAATAGACAGAGGCTTGGGGTTATCATTTGACAAGGTGCTTTTAGATTCAGTCCTGAGAAGCTGCCTGGTGTGGTGGCTCTGTGAATCCCAGGTTCACAGCTTGGCTGGTGAGATGCACTGGGAGGTCTAGACAAGGGACATATAAGCAGCTGGAAAGGGTTCTTGCTGTTAAGAATAACCCACAACAGTGGTTTTTTTCTAGACTGTTTGTAACTGTGCTTTCAACTTCATAATGAAGGCCCTGAAGGAGAGAAGATAGATTAATGACAAGCTGAACAGTCATTTTGAGACAAATGCTCAAAGATAATTCTTAACTGATTTTGAAATGAGAAAGAGTTGGCCTCCAGGCACCCACATGGAGGGAAGGAGGCATGTCTAGAGGCCGATTCATCACACCTCACACTGGAATTATGCACCACAGATGCCTGTGTCTCAGGTCATGTAAACCATGTAGGACTCGATTTCCCGCACTTTAAGTTTCATTTTTCTCACCATATTTCTGCTTTTTTTTATTATTTGTTTGTTTACCAGTTTTCACTCTCAGGTCTTCCGGTTCTTCAGGCAGCTTCGATGCCCTTTCCTCCTGCTTTCACAGCCCAGGCAGGGGTTCAGCCCCTGTCCTGTTCATGCCCAGCGCTGTTGCTTTGCTTCTCCCTCTTGCACTTAGGGCCAGTGGTACAAACAGAGCTCCTGGAGAGGCTGGCTGTAACCATAGTGATAGCAGCAGTCCTGGACGGATCTGTTTAGCTCTGGAAAAGGGGGAGAAAAGGACTTTTCAAAGGAGGAGCATCCTCCTGACTTCCTATTAGGTTGATGGAGCCGGGTAGGTAGCAGTGTTCTCCCCCTACAGCACATGCAGCAGAAGTTGCAAGCACCAGTAGATACCCAAATCATGCAATACCCAGGAGTTTCTATGCTTCTGCTGTTAAATATAAGTTCATCGCTTGGTCTTGTGTGGCTTCTGTCCACAACAATTCATTCACCCTCCTTAATGGCAGCTGTTCCAGTAGTTCCTTTGGTTACTGTGATAAAAAGCACCCATGAGAAATTAGAGCAGTGCTGTCAATTTTCCCATCAGAATGATGGCCCGAGAAGGACATGTGGTCATACTTCTCAAGTGGACTATTCATTAAATTTTGGGAGACCACTTGAATTACTTGTCCTGTGTATGAATCTAAGAGAATAACAATACACAATGGTAAGGGTACAGGCTAGGAGGTATGAGTATATACTCTTACATCCCATAGGAAAGGACTTTTCTGTGTTCATGAAGAACTTTTAAAATTAAAAAGGTAATTTAGATAAGGGAGAGAATTAATATGAGGGAGAAAATTATACAAATATAGCTAACAGGCTCAGGCTCTTTTACTGTTCCCTACACCATGTCACACCAAGGTCACGTCCTGCAGAATACAGAGCGATTGGCATATAGCAGACTTAGGTGGCAATTGGCACGTGTTGTGCTGTTCCGTACAGAGCAACCAGGTATGGTCCTTCCCCTTATCCATCATGCTGGTTCCCGCAAGGACAACCTTAAAATCTCTATAATCTTGGAGATCTCTGTTGTCTGATGCATTAGTGGACTCAGCCACCCACGTCTCAAGGATAACTTTTGCTTCTGGAGTAGTTTTTGGCTTGGGTCTGGCAATAACACTAAGGTTAATAGACCAGAAATGGGACAGATGGACACATGTATCAGAAGTGGGACAAAAGTCCTGTAATCATGAAAGTCAGCACCCGTGAAACTCCTCACTATTTGGTATTGATTTTGGTCATTAATTTTCTAATCTTGGTAGTGCCTCCAATGCAGAAGTCTGGAGTTATGAAGTATATTGCACTTCTGCACAACAGGCTCAAGCTGGGCTTAATTTTTTTTTTTTTTACCTTTTCTTTTATACTGAGCACTAATCTTACTCTATGGATTTGTTTAAACAAGTCTGTGTACCAAAAGCTACCTGACTTGCTGCTTCTATAGGTAATGTGTATTCTAATATATTCAATGTAGAAATAGCAGCTTTATATGGATATTAGACAGATGTGAGAATTAATTTAAGGAAGTCCACAGGTCAGCTTAACTACAAATATTTAATATTCTGTTGAAGCTGCTGATAGTGGGAAGGGGAACATCTGTCAAATAATTTAGGTGAAGTCATGCTATACTTCACAGACATTAGCATGAAACAGATTTGCAGGAGTATATAGAAACAGATAATTTACCACTAATTGACTTTTAAAATTTATTACTCATTGACTAATTGACGGTCCTGTCTTTGAACACAAAGTAACTCTGAAGGCATTAATCACAGCTGCATCATTTCCTCAAAGAGGGAAGGACGCTGCGTGAAATGAAGTCCAAATTTCATTTCTCCTTGTGCCACATTTAACTAGAAATTGTGGTCCATGGAACAAGCAACGGACTTTTAACCTACCTTGGCTTTGTGGTCATTACATTTTTCTATGCAAGCAAAACCCAATTTTTTGGGGGTAAAGGTGCATTATTTTGTTATTCGTGCAGCATTTTGCTGCCAGTGGTGAATTGCTGTTGTATTAACAATTGCGGTAATTATATAATTGTAATAACTGTGTTTTAATCTAACTGTGGTTTTATTCTGGTGGTGGCCAGCATGGCCAGGGGTGCTTCATTGACTGGCACTTGTCCAGCTTCTGTGTGCTCTGCCGGTGCAAGGCTTACGCTGCTGTAGCTTACCCTGAGGGGAAGCAGCACAAGTGGCTGAAACTAGGGCTGAGAAGCAGTTAGCCGCGATCTGCAAAGGAGAAGTGCTCTCTAGGCTCTTGCAAAAAGAAAAGCCTGTCAGGAGAAGGCAGTTTCGGTTTTTGGCTGTGCCAAATCAGTAAAGCATAGCTGCCATCCTGAAGCCTAAGCCTGGTCTCTCACCTACTTGTCTGGCTCTTGGCAGCAAATCTCGGCGGCAACTTGTCTGTTTCTGTAGAAGGGGGGCTGCCGTTAGACAGTAACTTTAATGCGCTGAATACTTTTCAGTAAATTATGTGCATTTACAGCATGTTTTTTTTTTACTTGTCGTGCAGTATCTGCAGGAGCTGAAGGACAGAGAATGCTGGGCAAAAGCCATTAAGACAGTGGCCCTTCAGTCAAGGCCAGGAAGGACGACCCACCTCCTGTTCATGAACTCTGCCAGGTGTCGTGAACTGTCCGTTTGAGCTCTTCGGCATCCTAGAAGCAGGTTTTAACCAAGTAAGAACTTGGTGTATTGTAGAAAGAAGCTGAACTACAAGGAAGATGTTGCTGGGGCTCAGCATAATGCGTTTTCCTCACAGTCAGTGGAAGTGTGGTACCATCCAAACTTCAGGACCGAGCTTTTGACCACATATCGCGTGCCCTGTCTGCTGCTGCTCTAGGCTCAGAAATACACGGCTGTACAGTAAAGTGACAGCAAAGTATTGTCAAAGTCTGCTAAGAAATTTCTGAAGTTATAATTTCAGTGACAGATTTGTTCAGCAGAGGTTCAATAGATGTCAGATACATGTCAAATAAAAGTAAAATTTTCAACCCAGAAGGTAAAATAAGTTTTAAGCAAAAAAAGATAAGCATGTGTTTAATAGGGGAGGGTGGTTAAGGTTTGTAATATGTCATGACCAAATACAACCTCTGTTCACTTGAAAAGAAGCTGGATTAGGCAATTACATACATGAACATATGTTAAAACTTATATTGCATGTATATCACAGTGATGTTGTTCTATGTTTTTAGCAATACTTAATCCCTAATCTTTTAATGGTTCTGGTATTTTCAGTGCACATTATAATTTTGCTAAGGCCTCTGACCGTAAAGTTCAGTCTGCTAATGTAAGACCAAATTCTTCAGCTATGCTTTATAAGTGGTAGCATGACTGGTATGGCTTGGTACGTTCGCACTTCCTACTCTTCCAGGCTTGAAGTTGCTCTTCGACCGAATCTGCCCACCCGCAGGAGGACACTTTTGATTGTACTGGCCTCCAGTGGCAACCTAGGGGCTGTTTCGGTGCTGCAATGTAGTCAGTCAACTCCTTCATTTCACATGTTATACATTTACTTGGTCTTGCACAATGTTGACTGCGTCACAACCATATAAAGGACTAAGCCCTTCTGATTTTGGATTGCTTGGTAAACTGGGATCATTACCAACACTTTAATACAGTCAAGTGTATATATCTAGAAGCAAATCCTATAAGATTACTTGCTGGAAAGCTTTTACTCTGAAAAAGGATTAGGGGTCATAGCAGGCAAACAACATATTTGAACTTCCAGTGTGATGCTGTGTGGAAAGACCTGGTCAGACTTAGGACTTTATAATCAGATACCACCAACAGGAGCAGGGTATGGCATGGATGACACTGGCACTACCAGACTGCTTAAATTTGGATTTTCCTGTTCTCTTTAAAGAGTTTTGAGAAAATGGACTAGATTCTTAGGAGGCTCTTTCTGTCCTCTTGATAGAGAGGTGCATTTATCTCCTCACGATAGACACACGGACCGTGGCTGTAGGCTGCTTTCCACAAAGGGGAAGAATTTTTCCACTTCTCCAAATTAGCTAAATCATTTGATAAAAGAGGAATCAGAAGAGGACAACTAATTTTCTTTGTCAGGAGCATCTGTAAGAGGTAGGATTTTATTTCTGGCATATTTTTTTTCTGCCCAGCTGTAGTTGTTGCTACTATTTCTGCAGAGGGAGAGACGCGCACCCTTTTGCACAGGATGGGTGGTTCAAGCTGCCTCCAAGCCAAAAGACAGACTTTCTACTGGCTCTCACAGGTGCAGGACTGTACTCAGGTTGTTTGCAATCTCCAGTCCTGACAGAGAACTGGAATGAACAGTGACAAATATAAGTTCCCTTGCCCATTCCTTAGCTCACTGTGTGGCATGATAATGATCACTTATGTGGAAAAAAACATATATTCCAGCACAGGAGGAACATTTGCTATTCCTATGTTTGCACACACACCGTGCAGGTAAATATTTGGCATAAACGTTGCCCAGAGCAACCCTGATGCTCGCTGCTGCTCTTCCTTCAGTAGTTCTATCCAGTGCACGTAACAGGGCCTTGTTTGCTTGCCCCATTTCTTTGTGGGCCTCAAAATGTGCACTGAAAATACCAGAACTATTAAAAGATTAGGGATTAAGTATTGCTAAAAGCATAGAAAAATACCAGTATGATATACATATGAGGGCATTCCTTTCTTTTCTTCTATCTTCTTGTTGTGAGTTGATTTTCTCATTTCATCAAAGCTGCTTATACTTGAATAGAAATCCAGAAAAGCAGTGCTCAATTTCTTGAAAATCAGGACTATAAAACAGAGTCATGGATTTGGCACTGGGTAGATAGATGAGTTAATTTTATTCTTAAGACCAGGGTAGGAATGTTTCCTCATAGGCTATCACAAGAGAGCGTAATTTCCGCAGCAGGTGCAGGACCTGACTTTAGTTAGTAAACTAAAATACTACTTAAAGAATGTGCATCGAAGTTAATTTCTCCTTCAGTTTTGTCCAGTTGGGTGAGAACAATGTTGACTGCTCAAAATATACAAAAATATACCAAATAGGAAAAGAGGTGCTTAAGCACCATCTTTACCTAAGCCCAATTGTGTTTATCCTGATGGTGCCTCTCAGTCTAAGGGGAAAACAATTACCTGTTAATTACTTTGTGTTCAGAAAAAGAGCCAAACATTTCCTGATGCCTAGGAGGAGAAGGAGACCAGCATTATTGAGGTTTTTCAACCTTTGTTTAGCTATCTGATGAGACAGCCTGTTTTCTAGAAGTGCTGAGTGCCAGTGCTCTCCTTGAAAGTGATGGTACTATGAGTATCTTGCAGCTCTGGAAAGTGTTGTTGTCGGGTTTCTAAGATCCAAAGGTTGACAGGAGCAAGTTACTGACCCTGCCTCAGATGAGAAATTATATATGTGGGAGCTAATGTTGTGCTAAATTTGGGGTGAAGTAGGGAATTCAAGGCTAAAACTAGAAAATGGGATGCTCTTAAGCATGCACACTTGCAGAGGTAGCATCAAGAAATGCTGCTTCTGGTGGGCAGAATGGCGAAAATGATCTCTAGGAGGAACTGTGATAAGGGAAGTGGCTTGATAATCAGATTCTCCCAGAGTGAGGCCACATAAAAGAAAGCATAGTAGGGCCTGCAAGAGCAGGAGGCTAAAGATGATTACAAATTCTTACGCTTGAAAGAGAGAAACAGCCTCTAGAAGGAAACATGGATCGAGACCAAGATGTGGACAGGGATTGCCTATCTGACGATGTTTACTGGGCTACTTATTCATACCTCTGGGTATATAATTAAGTTCCTATATGGAAGACTTCAGTCTAAAATAATAACTGATCCAGATGTAGTATGAGTCTCATTTCTGTGTGTTGCTAATAGAAAAATTATGGCCGTTATTGAATAGCATTGATTGTTGACGTTTCTGCTTCACAATGTACTTTGCTTTAGCCTTCATTTCTACGGCGTCCTCCATTCAAAGAACTCCAAGTACTTCACGAATGCTAATTTAACCTTCCCACTTCACTGTGTGGAAGGTAAGTATTATTACCCCCAGGGACTGCCTTCTCTTTATGTCGAGGAAGTGCTTACCACGTTGCTGGCACCGCTAGAGACCTTCTATAATAAGCTAGAGACCTAAGGAGCAAAACCAATAAAGGGCTATCTTTGTTCAATGTGAACAAATTCTGCTAGTAAATCTCTAGGCAGTAAGTTTAAAAATGGGGAGGAAAACACAGCTGAGTAAAAAAAAAAATAATTAAAAAAGACGCAGCAAGGATGTCATATAGAAAATACATATACAAATACATTATACTCCATTTATATTTCAGCGTACAAACAGTATGAATAAGCACATGGGTGCATGTGTGTGGCTTTCAGCTGTGTAAATGGCAGTTAATGGGTCTTACGGCTGTACTTAACAGTGAAGAATATGGAAGTTTATCCTCTTGCATCTTTTTTGCATTTACAGTGTCAGACTTGGCAGATCAGGACAGAACGCTCAGTATTTGTGGGTGTTTCATCTTGATGAGTTTGAGTGGGACTGCTGTAGAGGGAGGCTTAACCCACTGCATAGTGCCAACATATTTATGTGCCTTTTCAATAATTAACGATATGCATTTCTGTCCCTTTAGTAAGCATTCTGTATAACATACAGAATTAGACACTGCTTTTTACCTACACTGAATTTCACCAGGATTATAAAGCTATTTTATAACTACTCGTGAAAAAGACAGAATGTGTATACCGTTACTTTAAACCTGGAATGTATGCATTTTATGTATGTTAATAGTAGTATCATCATTAAAGAAATTAATTTTTTGATGGGGATGAACTGGTCTTTCTCTCTGACGACTGATGTTAGAGAGTTCACTGAATACACTATGGAAGTTCGATATCCAGAATGCTTGCTAGTCGTTCTGATCTCCAATAATGACTTTGGAATAGACGTAATGAAGTGGAATAACTCATTTAGATTGCATCTTCTCAACATCATTATTAATTTAAACCACCCATTTTTGAAAATTAAAAGTAGCTGTTGACGATCTGCATTGGCAAACTGAGCGGAATAGTGGGGCTGGATTTCCAATCTGCTGCAGCCCTTTCATGTAACTCCTGCCCCATAAAGGATCTGGAAACCTACCAGGATCATCCTACAAGCATTTCTAGTGGCATAAAACCAATATATGGATGGCACGCTCTCTCTTTCCAGCCCTTCAGGAGGAAAGATGGCTGATCTCAACCATGAATGACATTAATGTGGACGCTTCAGCTCTTCATCATGGTTTTTCTAACCTTTGACAGGCACCAAAGAATTTTAGTGGGCACTGCAATGCATCAAACAGACCACAGCTCAGCTTTATTAGTGAAGCTAGGCCTAAATTACGTGGTAAGCCTTTGTTTAAAATGCCAGAGCAGTTTATAGAGTTAATTCAAACTGCTAGAGATTACCATAGCATTTAGACTGTTTTGATGATACGAGACAAGGCAGGAATGCCTCTGTGTGCTCTGATTTTTAGTGTGTTGGTTCTTCACTGCACTCAGACATCCTTGAAATGTTATTGAACTGCCTCAAACATTTTTAAAGGAAGAAAAAGAAGTTTGCCCCTGCATCACTGGCTCACAAACTGGGAAAAACAAAACCAGGACTCTTCAAGCTTTCTTTTCTATTGTGCACTGGCAGCAAAAGATGATGAGGTAACACCTCTTTACCCAAATAAATCAGATGCTGGCAGCCTTGCCTGTGCATCCCTTGCACACTTACAATTCTCTGCACTAGTTACCTTGGAGGGTTAATGTCTGATTGTCTTGTTTTATAATTCAGTCATGCTCTGTCCCGGCACTCCTCTAGAAAGTTTTAATATAGATACTTTACAAGAGCATGGAACGTAAGAGGACGGTATATAAAATTACAGAATATAAAATGTTAAAATTTGGCAGATTTTCTATGTGGTTTTGATGCAGATGTAAAAGAAGAACCTGGGTCTTAGAGGCTTCATTCACAATCAATGGTGTGAATTACAATAAATGTAAGACCTTGCACAAAGGCTCTATAAGAATGACGTGATTCTCCTGAGACAGAGTGGGGTTAAAGAAGACAGAGGTCTTCATGATAATCAAGCACATTCTCTCTACAATACAAAATCCCCCACAAAAGAAGGAATCTGAAGAACCTGCGTACAATAATGTTTTTTTTATTACAGTTTTGTCATTCACATTGCTGTAGAGGCTTATCAAAAGTTTCAGAAATGTCATGGCTCTGGAAGCCAAATTTAATTATAACCTTTGCTGTCAACCCTGAAACACAAAGCTATAAACAAATAAAAATTCTCTCTGAGACTCACTGAGCCATCTTTAAGCTTTGCACTGAAGTTTGCTGATTTTGAACAATTGGATGAGGTGGGTTCTTCGTGATTGCTAAAGCACTGCGAGTCCATAAACTTGGTTCTGGCTCACATTCAATCCACAGCAACAAGAAACTTCTTGTGATATTTTAGGGGAAAATTATATAGCTGAGATATCTGTTTAAGTGCATACGCATCTTCAGGTTGTGGTTTTTTTTAAAGCAAGGATAAGTAAGCATTTCTTCTCCATGTAACATACATAGCAAATAAAGAATTAGATAATATTTTTGAGTGGCTTTGGATATATTCCATCTCGGGTCTTTATATTTCTGTTTTCCCAAAAGGATAATACTAAATTACAAAAGTTCACAGCAAAGAGAAAATAAAATAGGGTGTTCTTAATAATAAAAACTGCAGTGAACCTGCTTCTAGCTCCCACTCAAGGGACAAGTAAAAACCCAGCTACTTAACATTTAATGATCTAAAAAAGATGAGTTGAGTCATACTCAGCTTGGAATCAGTTGAGGATACTTTGGGGATAGTTTCATGAGAGGAGGTTACCTAAACAAGGAATACTTTCCTGTTGCTTTTTACAGTACCTCACGTGTAAGTATTGCCTTGAAAAGAGTAAACAATGTGACATTTTCTTAGAAAAATAATCACTGGGGGGAAAAAAACAGAGAATATGTAAAAATGAAAAGAAGCTAGACACTTGTAAATGGGGAAGCACAAGCTAATCACAGAAGCATTGCTCTCTAGTTGTCACTCAGAAGGGTGATGTCCTTGTCTGTGGTTGTTTCTATATTTTATAACCTTCTTCAAAGTTACACGTGGTGTTAGTTCTCATTTACACTCCTGTCATCATTACAGCAGAGTTTATTGCTCTGGCAATATCACAGGTTTGTAGAGATGGGAATCTAGCTCTAGGAATGTGATTCATTTGTTGAAATGTGAACATCTATCTGAGCTATTTATCTGCTCTTTAGCCAAGAAGTGGCAATTCTGAGGTACAATCCATCTTATCATAAAATAGATGTCTTCATAAAGATCAGATGAATTCCACATATTTCTCTCCCTTGACAATAAAGGAAAGCCAGATAACGAGCTCACACACAAATATCCATGGTGTGGGCATCTAAAGTGACCTAAGATGAATCTTAGTCGCGGCTTCACTAATATAATTAAAACTCCATGGCCTTTACTTCCCTGTTAACACTGTTATTATCCCTGAATGAATGATGTGAAGCAGAGACGATGGGATAGGACACTTGACAAGTATTACCTCTGGAAAGCACATAACATGCTGGAACCTCTCCAGTGTCTTCGTATGCTTCTGCCAGGGATTTCAAGAGTGTAACCGGTTCCTTATAGCTGACAATTTCAGAGGCTGCTGAAGTGCAGGATGAACACCTGGTCTTCAGCAATAATAAAGGCTCCAGGCTGCATCAAAGGTCACAAAACCGGAGACCTGCTGAGCTGCTGGAAATAATTCAGATCATCCTTCTTTGCAGTCTTCTTTTAAAAGGAAAAGATATTTCAGAGGTGGCGAAATTAGAGTTCTCCGCAAATCCTGAGTAAAGGGGCTTTAATATTTTTCCTTGAAACTGAGTGGGAGAGGTGGGGAAAGAGAAGGGAAAGGAAATTCCCTCTGTTTTGCAGACGCAGATGGAGGAGGAACAGGACATCTGCTCCTCCATCGGGCTGCAGTAGTGGCTGCTTCCCTGGAATAGACCGTCAGGAGGGTTTCTGACCTATTTGTGCCATGTCCTTTTATCTCCTGCTACTTACGTGACCCAGTAATAGTACAGCATAGAAAGTTAGCGTGACTTATTCAGCTCTCCATGTAGCTGTTTCAGGTACTGCCCTCGCACAGGTCAGGCACCCCACAGGCTAATTAATCCCCACCCCATCCATGTGGGTGTGTAGGATGGGTAAAAGGGTTTTGCCTTAATATTACCATCTCATTCCCTCAGCAAGTCGACTTCAATATGGCAGAGTTTACTAGAAATACAACACTAAGATCTTCACCCAGTGTAAATCAGAGTTGTTTTATCTTAGGAGAAGAAACTGCAAAATTTAGAAAAGGCGCTCTGTACTGTTGTACCCAGTTCGGTGACACTTAGACCCGGTAGCAGCTCTGGAGCCTTTTAGCTAGTGGTGATGCCGGAAGAAAATTAGTGAGAGAGCCTACGTGTCTATGCGCGAGCGTGCAAGTCTGCAAGCAAGCACACGTAACGCGGTGGAGATTTTAGAGATCACGATCACACAAAACAAGAAAGCACCACAACACATGGGAAGTATATGAAGATGTGCCCACACAGTAGCCCTTGGTGCCTTTTCTAATCTCATATAAACTTGGGGGGGAAAAAATTAATTTAGAATTTAATTTGCTTATATGTAAGCACAGGGAAGCAATTGGTAGGAAAGATGCATGTCACTGTGTGTATCTACTGAAAAGTCCCTCACTGGGGAAGGTGAGTGCTGACTATGGGACTACGAAGGGAATAAGTTACATTTTGATGTGAATACAAGTTTTAGACTTTGAATCTAAGAGAGCATCCTGAATATGCTTAGATTTCCCTTTCCCAGTTTTTGAACTTGCATAGAAGTGGCAGACATAGATCATCACAACATACTCCTCTCGCAACAAATAGCTGATGCATAATCTTTCAGCACCGAGAATGGTCTTAATTTCATCTAATGTTTCTCACTATGGTTCAGTACCTTCTGTGACTTCAAGACGCGTTTGATTGCTGACAAATATGCATGTATTTCTTGCATGTAGGTCTTTAGTTTAAAAAAGCAATACTTTCACTGCCAGACTGCCAGAACATAAACTTTAATAAATATTATTCTACCTTCTGACAAATCTTTTTTTTTTTTTTTTTTGTATACTAACAGATGACCCATAAAGTACATATTTCATTCCAGATTACCATGTCGAGTTTTGTAAGAAAACAAACTGGTATTTGATCACCAGCTAGCCAGTATTCTTGCTGCAGGTTTTGAAGTCACAGCTAGACATAATACTAATTGTACTATCAAAAAACAATCACGGAACAATTCACCACTCTAAACCTTGAATTCAGCCCAATCTGTGCACAGGTGGGAGGTGTTAATCTTTTTTTTTCTCCTTTTTGTTTTTTTTTTTTTTTGTTTTAATTAAAAATTTTAAGACCAAGGAATAGAGTTCGGTACAACATTGATTTTATATGCTTGCTTTCTGGCTCATTTGTGATGGCGCTGCTCAGAGCATGCCAAGCAATGCTTGTTTAACATGAGTTAGATAGTTATTCTTCCTGATTTTTTCCTCTAAAATCCAACTCATTCTGTCATTGAAAGGACCAAATATCAAAAATATAAATCAGGGCAGTTGTTAAGATAAAAGTGTATGTATTTAAAGAGTTATTAAAATAAGCTATAATTTAATTCGGCAGGCTAGCAGTCAGTAAAGGCTGTCCTATTTGCCTTACTTATGCGAGTTGTTACATTGCAATGAGATTAGTCACCTACCGTAAGTAGGAGTCGGTTCTGTAACAAATCTGCAAACACACACACAAAAAATTGAGTTAATCCCGAAATACCATTTTTAGCTTGCTCTCATTGTGTCTCTTTAATATTATAGAGGTCTCCTAGTAGTGACAGCTTTAACCTTGGCTCTCTTGCTTTTTCAGAGATGAAGTCAGCCCTTTGTCTGAATGGTTTTTTCATAGTTTAATATCCTCATCAGTTTTACTTGAAAGCTAGGCTAAAAAAAATGAATAATAAATTTGATGAGAGCTTCTTAAAGAAAGCATTGAATCTGGATTGCTCCCAGCTGTCTTAATTGAAGAAAGGGAAAGTTTCCAAATACACCTTCTACATTGGCTGACTGCCTTAAAAGTTCTCTGAAGCTAGAAGAAAACGTCCTTCCTCTCCAAATTAAAACACATACTGTAAAAAAAACCTATTAAAATCTGTTGTATGAATTTAGGTGAGAAATAATATATTAAAAGGATTATTTCACTACACGTTGGCATCAGAATTAAGCTATATTATGTATCTGTTTTGGTGATGGACTAGATAACAGGGTTCTACTTTTTATCATTGTGTAATTTTGCATATGGATAAAAACCTGATTTTTAAAAGCAAAAAGTCCTGTTCTTATTTGGGTAGATGTAAATCAGTAAAAGTACCAGCACAATTTCCTAGCGATGTGAAAGTCAGTCTGCGAGCTCTGGCTCCAAACTGAAACGAGGGCTGTCGATACCTGGAAGCAGTTGAAGAGAGACGGCTGGTGGCATCAAAAGAATCAACAAGAGCTTGGATTATTTTACCGTCTAGAGAGAAGATAAACCCAAAACACGGTGTTTCATCGAGCTGCGTCCTCCCTTTGATATATTACCCTGTGGTTAGTCATGGCCACAGGTCTGCATAGCCTGGTTTCCAGCAGCAGCTGAAGGGCAATGCGGTAGGTAGGTTGATGACTACCAGTGAAAAGAATTCCAACCTTATTACATTGGTCCTTTCTGACAGCAGGATAGGGTTTTGCATCCCTAAACTGCCAGGGAACTCCCTCTGGTGACAGGGAGGGCCCACGGGAGAGGCAAAAGGAAGCTTGTGGTGGCAAAGCCTTACAAGGACTTTTCCTGGGGTGGAGGAACAGCAGCACAGCAGTGGTTAGCAGTTGTTAGCATCCCTCTGCCATGTGTATTTTGAAACACCTATATCCATATATATCCCATATCCATATATCAGTTGGCAAAAATCCCTTTAGAAATAGATGCATTCTGGTTTTGCCTCGTACTGCCAAAAGCCACTGGTGGCATGTCAAGGACCTTATGCCGATTGCTCTGCAACGCTGCGAAGGCAGCACTTGTGTAACTGAAGGTAGCAGTTTGGATGTTGTATGCAAGAGTCTGTGCTCCCATGGTGAGACCAAAGATTTTTCCATATGGAAACTATACCAGCTTCTCAGGAGCAAGAAACGCATGTGATTTTTGCAATAAATGACCCTGAGAAGAGGAAGGCAGCACAGAAAGTACATATTTGAGACAAAGGGGTGTTATTAATTGTTATCTATACGTGCTGTTTCAGGCTGCTCACAACAGCAGTCTGGCTTACCTTCTATATCACTGTACTCTTCACATGACTTGCAAGCTCATGGTATTTGTAATCGGGTGTGTGGCAATTACACCCAAATTATTCTGAAAAGAATAGTATACATAGAATTTAGTATGCAGAGGCATGTAATAAAAGAACGTTAATGTTGTTAGAGAGCTATTAAACCTCTTAAAAGTAAGGGAGTGCCAAAATTAGGAGAGTAACTTGAATTTAGCTCACTTGTGTGTACAGTTAATAATATTATACCTAATGATACAGTCACATCTTTTTTCCCACAGCACTCCTGCCCCGTTTTGTCTGGAGCATGGACAGACCTCACTGAGGGACAAGCTAATCAAATATTCCACTTAAAGTAGGCTCAAGCCTTACTTACACATTATTAGCACAATTATTCAAATCCTCTGTTGAATTATTAATCTCCTCATGAGATTTACTGTGATGATCTCTTTGCTATCTTGCAATACTATCACTGTTTACCAACATTAATTAATGTATTCCTACAGCTCTGGTTTGAGTTTACTCTTCCCTCGATTTTATGCACAGGGACCTAAGACAGAGAGACCTAAAGAACAGCCATTAAACCGAGAATTATCAAGTATTGTCTAAATTTGGGTGCCCAATTTTAGAAGCTCAGAGCCTGCTTTTTTTCCATGTGTTCAAATCGCAGCTAGCAATTTTAAGTGCAGCTGTGAACGTTCAGCCCTTTTCTAATTTAGACCCAGATGTCTCCCATTGGGCCACAAGAAAATGAAAAATGACAGAGGCAGGGATAGCATCAATTTCTCCAGGGCAGCATTCAATTGCCTGCAGTCCCCTGCCTCATTCGCTGCACATTTTATGACTTCTGGAGCTAGCGAAGGAGGAGTCACACTGACAACAACTAGACCAGTTACGTGACCCTGAAACTCTCTTTAATTATATGATTGCATATGTTTTTTCATATGCATATATGATTGCCTATGATTTTTTTCCCCAGTTATTTCTGCTTATTCGGTCCGGAGATAGAACAATCTTCGGAAAAATACCGTAATGCAAACAAACCGAGTTGCTCATGAACCTTCGTTCTAGCATTTCCCAACTACTGAGAGCCTGACTTCGTAAACTCTTGCTTTCTTATACTGCGTGCTACCTAAGCCTTCTCTAGCACATCAACGCACTAACACCCTGGAGGCATCTCCATGCAAAATATTGAAATTATTTCTATAAAAGGCTTCTTTTTTTTTTTTTTTCCCAGCGTTATGCTCTGGAGAGGAAAGGTCTTCTGGTGAAAGCCTAAGGCAAGGAAATAGGAAAATTTGTTCCAGAATCGGTTCTCCGTGACCTTGGGCACTCCTTATCCTTGCTGTCATTCCCTTTCATCGTCTTGAGGTTGGGACTAGCACACAGGCTGCTTCAGGGCAGTTTTGTGGAGCTCGACTCATTATTCTTGGTCGAGGGTCAGATTCTCAGGTGGAATGTGCTATGAAATTGTGAAGTTTTATGCAATAGCATGCTGCAACAGAAGCGTCAAACACAAAGTGGTGTTACGAAATACTAATAACGTATTACTAATAACTGTATTAGGAGATAAGCCTTTATAAGTTGTTTACCTGCTGTACAAGTTATCTATTAATATCACTATTTCTCCTTATCTTGACCATGACGATTAGGTACCAAGGCTCTGATGGCTAGTATAAAATGCTCAGCATCACTGCCTGGCTTCAGAGACATATTTACCCTGAACACCAAGTACTGTGTGCCTTTAATTGGGATGACTCTGAGTCCAAACAGAATTTCACTGTAGTTTTATGAATTTAATACCCTACTTCTAGCAAATTCTTTACCTTTTCCATGTATTGCTATAGTCTTAGCTTCATCAGCTTTATAGGAGTCTTGGCTACAGGAGCCTGGCCCCACATATTCCATTTTTCTATGAGATTATAACTTTAGTTGATAAATGTAGTTATGTAATTGCCACCTGAGAGACTTTTGTAAGGACATTCACCTGGCTTTCTGAGTATGGTTAAGCAACGCAAAATACCAATAAAGAACATTTAAACAGGATTGAGAGCAAGCGAAATGGAGCATTTCAGAATTTTCTCAGGGATTACTATCAAATGTGAGTATTTCTAATGGGGCTCTACATGGGACGCGTGGCTGCAGCATATGCAATGCTCTCCGTGATCTGTAACAGGTCTGTAACACTCCTGGTCTGCAGAGGACAAGTGCTGGCAATATGGTAAATAATGATGAGGCCTGGGCTATCATACACACTGATCTGAACTATCTGATTAACCGCACCAAAATATGTATTAATATAGCCCAAAGCAGTCTTATACATCTGGGAACACTGTACTCAAACTGTGTCTATGTATGGAGATGTGTCCAGGAGAGGATGTAAGGACCAGAGCAGAGAAGCAGCCCACCGTGAGCACCCAGCACCACACACGGTGTGCTTGGATGGGGTTCCAACCAGCAGAAGTGTGGGAAGGTTAATGCTGTAGGTGGAGCTGGTGAGATGGATATTGAAACACCACAGAATCCTTTGTAAGCATCTTTAGAAGGTAGGGGACAAGGAAAAAAAGTGCAGGCAAAAGACACAGAAACGAGATAATTTCTGGCAAAGTGCCAGAAATGGCAGTCATTACTTGAGGTAGTTAAAGATGCTAGAATTTTAAAAAGAGATTTAATTACAGTGAACCAGCATCTTTATGGAGAAAATGTGATAGGTAGAATAAGTCTCTTCAATCTGGGAAGGAAAGCTATTAAAAAATCAGTGCCTGGAATTTCAAACTGGGCAAGCTAAATAGGGTAAAAGATATTCTTTTTTTTAGTGGGATGGTAACTAATCCTGGGAACATGTCACCACCAAGGATAGTGGTGCATTTTCTGTCCCTTTGGATTCACAGCTTGGATGCCATCTGGAGGATAGGCAGTAGTCCAACACAATATCAATACCAATGATATACAGGACGATCTAATGATCTCTTTTGGCCTGATACTCAAGGAACTGAAGTTCACGGGAGTTCTCCCATTGACTTTAACAGAGGCAGGATTTCATCTTCTGTTCCCAAGGCTTTAATAATGGAGAAGGTATTAATTACCTCTGCTCAAATGAATGGAGGCAGAGTGACGCGCAATACCGTGGAGGAAACCTGCCAACAGAAAGCAGCAATGATGCAAGTTGAAACCAACTTCTTTTTTTTTTTTATGAGTATTTTCTACTCTTCAGCTGCATAGTCTCTTGAAGCACATCTGTGTGGTCAGTTCTAATTATAGAACACTTCTGGGACATAAACCTGCGTACAGAGGGAACCAGGGCTGCATCACTGGCTTTGGAAAGCAGCAGATGAGAGAGGAGATCCTAGTAATCCGGATTTTGCCAAAAGAACGGATGCAATTTTGGTAATTGAAGGTGAGAGAAGTTGTCAGAGATGGGGCAAATTGAAGGTCGTCTGTGTTGTCGGTGAAAGGAAGCAGGATTAACAGCAGTGGGTAATTCTGGGCTTCGGAGATGACTGCATCTCTGTCAATGAGCCAAGAGAAAAGACAGATTCTTCTGCTTCAGCGGGGTTGACTATTGCTTCAACTTCAGAAACTGGCTTATTTGTATAGCTGCATTTAGATGCCTTGCCAGAAGTGAGACTGCTGGCTATGTACTAGTTTCTTTTAATAAAGTCATGTTCAAATGTTACAAATCTGCAAATGTTTCTTCCCTTTCTATCGCTGCAGCATACCCAGCTCATAAAAGGCTGATCAGTTACTTAACCCCTTCCATGTTAAGAAGAGATAGAACATTTGCTATAATAAAAAATATTCTGGGTTTAAAGGTTAAGTTCAGCAAATACTCTGATAATACTGCAGATGCTGAAAACATACTTTTGACTTTCCTGATTTTATTTAGATTTGCATTTTGAGGCACTGGATTATGAAATGCAAGAGGTCCCTCTAATGTACAAACATGATCCAGTAAAATATGGACATATATCCCAGATGAATGCACACCTACAGGCAAACCCACAAACGTGCAATTGATTGGAGGTCACAGAATCACAGAATCACAGAATAGCAGGTGTTGGAAGGGACCTCTGGAGATCATCCAGTCCAACCACCCTGCCAGAGCCAGGGTCACCTTAGAGCAGGTTGCACAGGAACGTGTCCAGGTGGGTTTTGAATGTCTCCAGAGACGGAGACTCCACCACCTCTCTGGGCAGCCTGTTCCAGTGCTCTGCCACCCTCAAAGTAAAGAAGTTCCTCCTCATGTTTAGGTGGAACTTCCTATGCTCAAGTTTGTGCCCATTACCTCTTGTCCTGTCCCCGGGCACCACTGAAAAGAGCCTGGCCCCATCCTCCTGACACACACCCTTTCAGTATTTATAAGTGTTGATAAGGTCCCCCCTCAGCCATCTTTTTTCCAGCCTGAAGAGACCCAAGTCCCTCAGCCTTCCTTCATAAGAGAGGTGTTCCAGTCCCCTAATCATCTCGGTAGCCCTTTGCTGTACCCTCTCCAGCAGTTCCCTGTCCTTCTTCAACTGGGGAGTCCATGAAGTATCTCCCAAAAGGATTTCAACATCAAATATTTCAAATATTTTTGACAGTGAGTATGTACAGTGAAGTCGTCAGAATAGTCCAACAATAATTAATTTTATGCTTTAGCTCTTTGAAAATACCGGTACCCCCTGTGAGCATGGAGAGAAAAAAAATGCATAAATGAGTGAGTTCCAGGTTATCAACCCTCCCTGGTATATGCTTTTCTTATTCAGAAAACCCTTAAGTTCCACATTTAGTTTGTGACAACCTCATCCTGGAACAAAGATTCTGCGAATGCCCCTCTATCCTAGCCATCCAAATATAGACCTTGGTTCCCTTTGTCTTTCTTGGGAGACAGAAGCCTTTAGGACCTGGTCCATAGTGTCCTAGTTTGGCCTGTGCTCGGGGGTGACCAGTGCTGGGTCTCGTCTGGTGCAGACCAGCAGAGACAGAGCTTAGGAAGACAAAACAGACAACTTAAATCCCTGCACTGAGGCAATGTGAAGAACCCTCCTCCATCCTCTTATGGGTCTGCTGTGTGAAAAAGGTCAAAAGAAAGCTAGGCTGCATTAAAAGCAATATTGTGAAAGAGCTGACGGGAGTTTCACCATTGTATGGTCTACTGCGAGTCTCTGCTGGGGCTACAGATCCCAGATTCGGACACCCTCATGCAAGAGAGACAAATTATAAACTCCTTATAAACGGCTAGGCTAAAAAAGTTCATCATCTCATCCCAGAAATGTAGATGTCAGGCCACAAATCCAGAAAAGAAATGTTAGGACATATACTGCAAGGACTTAGGATCTCTTTATACAATAGTGACCAGCCTAATAAAAAAATGGTATGAATATGGTGAGTTTCAAATGGGAAGGAAGACAACACAGCGTTCATATACTTGCGTTCACTTTCACATGTTTGATTTGCATAAGATTGCTGTGTTTTTTCATGACAATTAGACCCAGGGCGCATGAATTCTGCATTGCTCTTTCTGACATGACCTATGATCTAAAGGATTCACTTAGTCTCAGTGCTTCTTTATCTTCTTATCCAAAGTCAAAAAAGATTTTCCTTCCTGTTGAAATAAATGCACTTGTAAGTGACAAGTATTAGAAACCTGTCATCTGAAGAAGACCAAACCCATCACTTCAGGTGTACATTGCCAAGGCTGGCTGAAATGTTTACTACCCTTAAAGTAATTGCACTTGTAAAGCTTAAAACGTTATTTCTCTGTGTATTGATCAGTCTGATTTTCCAAAGCCAGATTCCTCTTCAAGGGTTCTATACACTATACTCAAACCACAAACAATTGCACCATACCAACACGGTCATTTCAGTGAAAATATCTGTATTTCTAAAGTTCATCGTACCTTGTTTTGCCCTCTTCTGTTTTTTTCCTTTTCTGTCAGGAGGGAGGAGAATGGCAGCATGTCAGAGAGGTCTGCCTGGTCCAGCCTTACTTCTGCCTCTGGCCTAAATTGGAAAATAAGAGGATAATTGAGTAAAAGACATCTTAAGAAATTGCCATGATTATCAGACTATTAGGGGACAATTTTACTATCACTGACCAAATTCAGACACTCTCGACAGTGCCATAGCCAATCCTATTTCCTGTACTTTCGATATTACAAAAGCCATCAAAATTTTTTATTACTGCTGCTGTAATGTTACATCTATTCCCCTTGAGAAGAAAAGGTCCTGGTACCACAATTGTTTTGTCACTTGACAGCTTCGTCGTATTAAACTCTCGCTTTCAGTGATCCTGCACCCACTTTTGGTATACTCACAGTTGAGGTTTTTTTCTCTTTAATATTCTTGCATATTTTGTATGTCAGGGATACACAGATACACATCTGGGTTTGGGGTTTTTTGGGGGTTTTTTTTGTTTGTTTTTTCCTACTCCCTAGCTACATTTATTGCTTTCTCTTATATATATATCTTAAACAGTTTAGATAACTAGCATTAGTTCATTACAGAGGCTGGAATAATTGGAAGCAATACCTCTTTCTAAGTATTGTAATTTTCTAAAATCCAACAAAGTACTTTACAGCCTATTGGTAAAGTAAACATCACAAAGAGTGAGGGGCTTTCAAACTCTGAGCCTTCAAACCCCTGACTAGTAAAATTCTAGCTCGTTATTTTCAATGTGAAACAGCTGATCTTAGTCAAAATACAAGAATGCATCTCCCACCCCCTTTCTCTGGCTCACACAGACGACACGCACATGCGCGCCACCTTCTTCACTCGAGTTATTACATCAGAAACCTCACTGATGTTGTCAGAAGATGCACTGCATCAGTAAACATCAGGTGATTGAGGCTATCGATATGGTCTGTAGAGAAATTTTGAGTCATTTAGCTATTTAAATAAGGAGTTAAAATATCCTCCTTCTTTTAAATTCAGTAGAAGTTTCCACAGTCTGAACTGACTAACTGGCATTGCAGCCATTAATTATGTCAGTAGAAATTATTGGCGCAATATTATGAGTAATTGGAGGAAATTCTGAGGTCTGTTTTATACAGAGACTGCACCAGCTGGTTGCGTGTTGTCAGTAGCTCTGAAAAGATAGCAATATGGTCAGTGGGATTCAGCTCCAGGTCAACACACCTGAATTTAAGTGTCTACCATTGCCCACACACAGGCATCTAGAGCCTTTTTGAACATCCCTTGGGTGTCCTGCTGGACCATCAGCTCCCGCTGCAGAAGGGTTTGGGTCTCCTGCAGGTCCCGCTGTTGCGTGTGGCAGCTCTGTGTGGATGAGACACACAAGGGCATCTCCAATGGCACAAGGTGCCTGTGCATGGGTGCTACATCCCACTCATGCCTTATCTCGATGGTGGTGGGAGTTTGGACACTTGGCCCACATGTAGACCTAGATATGCAGACATCTACATGCAGGTGTTTGCATCCTTCCCTGTATGTCATTTAGGAGACAGACTCATTTCAATAGCCTGTTTAGGCATACCCAGCGTTGGTCCTAGCCTTGGTGTGCCTTAAATTTCTCTAGAGATACTTTGGGAGGCCTCACAGCTGTCCACAAACACAGTCAGATAATGGGACTGAGAGGGAGGAGAGAGGACACACAGACCTCTGCCCCAGGAGCCGGAGGCTCTCCTGACAGCGCTGGTTTTGTGCACATGCCCTTGTTGGTGCCACTGGCTGCCCCCACAGAGGAGCTGCTGCTGGGAAAGAGTCGATAGGCAGCACTGCTCATCAAGAGGTGGACAAGTGGACACGCGGACACGCTGCAGCACAGCAGGTGATGAACGATGCTGCCAAGACCTCTGCCTCAGTAGTTTTTACATCTGAGAGCTGGCTCTGCAAAGCTATGGGCACATTCAGACAGCGTCCCCCAAAACAAGACAATGACCTCTGACCATGGCACTGACTGCTGCCCATCCTTGAGGATGCACGGGAAGAAGAAGGAGAAATGACACAGGGACTGATGTCTGTAATTAATGCATCATTCGTGTAGAAAAATGGATGCTGTATCTTTTCCGGAACTGGGTTTTCTCCTGTAAAATTTCCCAACTCCATATCCCAAATTAATATACTGTGCTTTGGCTACAAAGGCCAATATAAAATGTATTTAGTAACTTTAGCAGCTACTCATAGCCCTTAGGAGCTTGCTAGTAGCGTCCAACAGCTGGCAGAGAAGTGATACACGAATGTCCATAGATATATTTATGGATGCGTTGTGTATCAGTGTAGCTGCTGATCTCATTAAAACACATCTGCACGTTTGCTTTCCTAAAATGATCCTAGGATCTGTGAAGGAGTTTCAGTATCTGGCCGTAGATGGCACCAAACCACCACGAGCAGATGCTCCCTGCTTGCAGCTGGGGCACCGGCCTGAGGCTGCTGGTTTGCGGCTGCAGCCTGGCAGCCCCAGCAAACAGCCTGTCTGTCATGGGATGCTCGAAATTTCACAACTTCTTCTTCCAAGACGCGATTCTTCATATCCCCCCCGAAAAAAAAATCAAGTAGCCTTTCTGACCTTCACAACCATTTTTTCTTGTTTCATTCCTCCCTAATAATTTTTTTTTTTAATACAGTAGCAGAAAAAAAAAAGCACTACTGTGGTCACAGATGTAGTATGTTGGCACTTGGAAAGAGCACGGCAAGGGACCATTGCTGCTCTGGAGACTTAGCGTAGGCATAGGCTGTTGCATAGGGCTGTAAGGGACTTTCAGAATCATGAAGCCCAATTCTTGCTTTTGAAAGCTATTAGGTAAAGTAATCCCATTCATAAACTGTTGAAGCTCTATCTTAAAATCGAATTAGTTTTTTTTTTTTATTCCCACAACAGCTATCAGGATGGCATTTTGCTCCTGTGCCTCTCCGAAGGTTAGAAAGGTTTTAATTTCCAGCCTAGATTCATTTGTAGACTTATTATTTTTTTTTATTATTCCTGTACCGACATTGTGGTATAGCTTAAATAGCTCTTCTCCCTACCTGGTATTTGCCGCTCAACAGAGCTTCCCAGCGGGCCCATTAGACTGTGTGACTCCCAGCCATGTGGTCCCAGGCTTGGGAGGATGAGCATGTGCTCCTTCAGCCTTCATCTCCCTACCCTGGAGATATTTTTTTCCATTTGGAGGGCTTATTAAATACTTTGCAGAAGTCCAGTCGGGCCTCTCTCCTCTCTGAAATTGGTCATTTATTTTGAAGAGAGGAAACTGAGACTGAGTAAGATTAAACAACAACCTGGTGTACTGATAACACTGGAGGTTCATTTGCAGTACTTACCCAGAGGTGGGCAATTTGTCCCCAAACATAGATACTATACCTTGGTCCAGCCCTATTACACATTTTGCAAACCTAAATGCACATGTTAAAGTTTTGTGCATCATCCATTAAGAACAGGGGCTGGGAAGTTTGCATGTTGCTAGGTCTGAATGTCTGCTTTCATAATCCTGAACTCAGATGTGCAGTATTACTTCTCAGAGGACTCCTTTCCTTTCATTACATTTCCATTTCATTTTAGTCAATGAATATTGACTGATACTGCATGACTGCTTCTGAGACTAAGGCGGGTAAAGTACCACAAGGCTATGGAAACAGGGTGGGCAATTTTATTTTGCAAACACAAATTCAGATCCTTAAGACTTTGTTCAGCACAGGTCTCTCATTAAACATAGATAGTAAGCTCCAGGAATCAAGGATCATCTTATGTATTCTGTAGCACACTTTAGCTATGGAATCAATAAAAATTCTATGGGGAATTTTGCCTCAGTAAAGATCGAACACAAAGTGCAGAACTAGAATATAAAAAAGGCTCAACCCAAAAATTCGTAGAGAGTCTTCATCCTAGGAGAAGGCAAAAGGACAGAGGGAACATAAGTGGATACTGCTTTACATCTGCAGCTTCCAAGAGTCTGGCTCTTGTTCTGGTTCATGTTCTGCTTATTCTCAACTCATCTCAACATTGTAATAAAATGCACTTTGATAAGTTGCATCTTGTTAAAAAAGTGAGGGTTAATAGCTCTTCTTGCTTAGACATTTCATGTCCTTGACATCTGTTTCTTTCCTTTTGACCATGTGGTGGTGGCAAAGCTAATATAATCTCAAGACTTCTGACTAACACCAACATTTATTTGAGCAGACCCATAAATTATATGTAAGATAGATAAACTGATATCCAAGCTCAGATATCCCAGCTTCTTCTCTCACTCACTACTCTCACAAGGTAAAATATCCTAAGCATCCCTCTTCTAATATATTTGCTACTGGTCAGACACGATCACTGCGACATTTCCAAGTAACAGCTGTATTCCATTTTAACAAGCCTTCTGTAATCTGTATTAGTATATTTTCTTCTTTAATGTGCATTTCTCCATTAGTGTCCTACAGAATCAAATGTTGATTAATGTCAGCTCACTAAAGGAAAACAGAAAGGAGAGGTGGGATAACTAGACTGCCCACTACCCTTATCTGAGTCTGCTGGAATTAAACAACCATTTTCTATCCTTCTTTCTGTTTGTTCAACAATGTAATAGCAATTTTATTTTATAGCTTTCCTTGACCTTCACCTATCTTCCCATTACTTTTAGCCTCAGTCCTTTTCAGTCTTTTTTTTTCTTCTGATTTGCTTTTCTGTATTACCAATACCCTCTCTGAACTAATATGTATAAAAAAAACGAGAATGTTTTTAGCTTTGGTTTGGAATTTATTTTCTATCATCTCCTTCACAAAAATAAAGTCCAAAGCAGAGGACCAGATACATTCACTGGCCTTCCTGCAGATCCCAGGACACCTAATATCAAAATGATGCTTTTTAGATAGGCTGAGCATTACGCATTTTCAGGCAGTGAAACCATCTCCAGATGCACAGGCAGGTAGAAAGTTCCCCAGATCCCCAGCATGCCTGAGCTCCTGAAAATGAAAAGACTCTCCCGTCAGGTCCCAGAGGGATTTGGAGCATGTACTGCTGGTGGCATGGAGGGTGTTATTCTTTCCTGACCCTGAAGCCATGAAGCATGAGATTTGATTATAATCATTGTCCCATTGCAGAGCTGCAAAATTTATGAGCATTAAGAGCACAGCAGCGAGTCTCCTTTTCTCTGTAGAAGACCACCAGTGGGTATATGGAGCGAGACTCAGATTTCAAATGCGCACACAGTCACACATACAGCTTTCCCTACTGTATCCACAGGAAGGAGGGAGACAGCTAATTCACCTGAAAGCATGTGAGCATCATCTACTGCTTTCCTGGGTAAAAGGATCAATCATTCTCTCAAAGGAAGCTTCGTTTCATCTAAGCTCAACTGATAATTCTTGGACCACATTTTGCTCCTATTTCCAAGGATGAAACCACTCTAGCAGTCAAACAGCTTCTCCCTATGAGACAGGGTTAACGAGTCACCTCCTAGCTTTCCTTTTGTGGAAGGGTTTACTTAATCTCCAGATTATTTCTGGGTCTCTTCTCAAGGCCGGTGCAGTGTGGGAGCTCTCCCAGGCGGGCTGCATCCCAGGGGGGCAGCTTTGCCTCCTCGCTCAGAGGCCACCTCCCTCCCAAGGTGACCTTTCCTTCCTGAAGGCTGCAGAAGCAGCAGTGCACCACAATTTGTCTTTGTTTCCATGTTGCCCTTTCCCATTTTGTTCTCTTTGGATTTGCTCATTTCCAGCATATTTCCTCACAATAACTGGGTCTTTCTTTTGTAGATGTTAGAATAAACCCTACCGCATTGGGACATGGCAAATCCAGAGCATTATGTGGCCGATTCATAGTGCGTGTTACTGACGCTAACTTCTGAGATCCAAAATCTTGTCAGCAAAGACTTTGTGACTCATCCCATGAATCATCAACATAAACGCTGAACAGTCTTGGGCTAGAAACTGAACGCTGGGAGACCCAGCAAAACCAGCCCCGTTCATCGGAGGTCTCTGTTCTCATCTAGCTTGAGACCTGCCTGTGAATGTCTGGATTTACCACCTGCCTTCTTAATTTTACCAGACAAAAGCTTTTAGATATAAATATATAAAATATATAAATATAGCTATAAATATATATATATAGGTATAGCTATCAATATCAATATCAGTATATAAGTGCTCTGGGGAAAACCAAGTAGATGGTATTGACAAGTTGTTGCTATTGCCCAAGCCATAGCTGAGGCAAAGACAGTGAAATTTCATTTGATAAGATCTACCTTCCCTGAAATCATGACATGCATTACTTGTATTTTTAGCCTCTACCTCTTTGCTGCTACAGTCTTACAGAAACCATTCCAGTGTTTTGCCTATTAGGTTACCTTCTGTATATTGCCCTCTCTTTTTATTATTGCAAATGAATACGTTGAAATATTTCAATACATTGAAATATTAGTGTTAGCGTTTACAAGATCTCTTCATATATTTCCTTTAAAATCCTTGGTGTGAAATCTCTAGATGCGTACATTGGAAAACGTTCCAATTTAGAGGACACAACTTTGTAGTCTCCTGTATTAATTTTATAAAAACGAAAAAGAAAACAACTGTGCCAGCTGAAAAATTGTTGCTGTGGTCTGAAGTTTTCTTTTTCCCTACGTGGGCTGAGCAGAGAGCTGGTTCTTTCATATCCCTGAAGTCTACACAGAAAATCTCAGCCTCATGCGAGAACTTCACCCAAAGGCTTTTAGGCAGCGGCTTCGGGGAGCCCTCCCTGCCACTGTGGCAGCGGGTGTTGAGGGCCACCCACTGCACCGCACGTCCCTTGGTGCCCGCCATGTTCACCAACAGCCACGGCACCCTCAGGGCTATTTCATTTTCAGCTTTCTCTTGAGAAGCAGCCGTAAATTGAATTCCCTTTCAGCTACACGATTTGCACTTTTTTGGATTTACATCCTCATCAGACACAATGTGATTCACCAGATGATTTTTCTAACCATTCAGAGAGCTGCAAAGAAAGCAGCATTTCTAGTTTTAGTACTCTAACCACTGTTTAAGGGTACGCTGTGCCTTTACTCCCCCCCTGCTCTGCAGCTTTTCTGTCTCCAACACTTAATTCTGATCTTCAGGGTATATTTAAGCCCTACAAAATTTAGCAGATTGCAAAGCAGTTACTGTGTATCTTGGCAGTAATTGCATTACCAGTCCTGTTTTCTCTCCACAGTTATTACTTATGATGCTTACATCAGGCCTTCCTCTAGAGACCCTAATTGATACCAATGTCAGTGATGACTGTGGTTTGAGAACTCTGCCTCTCTGTTACGGTAGGGCATTTTGCCCTCAGATTGCACCAAATAATAATTATCATTTTTAGTGTATTGAATTTTAAATTACATAAAACGGGAGTGGATTATTTAAATCAGTTTGCCTTCAGTGTGGAAATAGACTTCCTACGGCTAGTTTACATCCATCACTGGAGTGGATTTTGGGGAGACATCACAGTGTGGCCAGAGCAACCCTGAGCAGGAGACTGCTGGGGCAGTTCAGAATCACTCAGTGCACTCCAGCGGTTTCCACATGAGCTACAACCATCTTTGGTTGTTCCTTTGTTGCCACATCTCACAATGACAGCCAGTATTGTCGGTTTTGTTTGTTTTTTTTTCCTCTGGACTATCATTGCTAATGAAAAAACATAACAAAAAGCTTGCTGTTTCACAGAATCATAGAATATTTGGGGTTGGAAGGGACCTTTAAAGGTCATCTGGTCCATCCCCCCTGCAATGAGCAGGGACATCTTCAACGAGACCGAGTTGCTCATAGCTCCACCCAACCTGACCTTGAAGGTTTCCAGGGATGGGGCATCTACCACTTCTCTGGGCAACCTGTTCCAGAAGCTTCAGAAACCTTTACTTAACGTGAAGAATAAAATTCACAGCATGATGTGAAAGTGCCAGCAATTGGTTTGGATCTCATATACTACAGATGTGAACCTAAGCATCAGCTGCTTTAACTCAAATATTAAAATAAATCCTAAAAGCTTTCTGCTGTCAGTTGGTTTTGTAAAATGCTTCTGATGCTTTAACCAAATCATCCACAAGAGCTAAGCAGGTAGACAAAATCATGTCCAGCCAAGAGAAAGAGATATGCTCAGATATACTTAAATATTACATTATACTATTTTGGACTTAAATTACCTGACAGCATCTTTTTTAAGTTAACATAGCTTTGAAGGCATACATGTGTGAGTTTAATTCATTCTTATGGCATTAGAGCATTCACTTATAATCTCTTGCTCCTGTTAAGGGATCTCACATTCTCCAGGAAGTTATATAATACTAATGGGAAATATTAAACACAAACCTATTTTTTTATAATTAATAGCTCTGTCCCTAGTACAGATGAGAAATGCTAAAATACGTTGATTAAATGCTGGCCTATGTTGGGCAAGCATGTGGAGCAGCTGAAGACCAATATAATTGAAGGTGGATTCTTCATCCTAAAGGAACCAAGTCAGCCCATCAAATAACTGCGAAACCTGGGAAGCCTCACCGACATCGGAGCAGCGCACAGGCTGAGAGCAGTTACTGGTCCTCCATGCCTGATGCTTCTTTCAGCTGAGCTGTGGTTTTGTTAAAGTATCAAAGATGCACAGCATCAAAACAACTAAATAGCACAACTGAGCCTTTTTAGATCACTCTGCTTTTTATACATGACAATTACAGGTTCCCTAGACAAGCGGTGATTCAATAGATACAACATTAACACAAGTCACGCATGCATTCATAGTGCAATGAAACTGTTAGTGTACACCTGGGAGAGCATTGCTTTCATTATAAAGCACATCTGTAAATGCATTTGCTCTGTGTGGGAGCTCCTCCGCTCCTCTTTCCATGAGACACAGAGGGGACGATGAAAATTCCAAATGAAACACCTCGCAGTTTCAGAAGAGAAGGTGTATTTCCCTGGCTTGTTGTTCGAAATGCAATTAGTTTTCCAAACTTCTTCAGCATGGAGGATGCAGAAACTTACAGTGTTCAAGTAGAGCCATGAAAGATGGCAAGCGATAGGGAGGTTTTGTCCCCAGATGCCTTTAATAAGGCACGGGACTTCTGCAGTCTGCACGGCACCTCGGCCTGAAGCGGTGGTGATCATAGAATCATAGAACCCCAAGAACGCTTTGAGTGATGGGTCAGAAAAGTCGGAAATCAAAGGGAGCCGCTTTCAGTGAGCTGAGCTGAACACAGGAAGAATAATATCTTTTTGATGATGCTTCCCCAGGGGATACGGGTATGGCAATTATAGCTATAATGTGGTATAATTTATTCGAAGGGCAGTGCTTTACTTAAAAGATGTGAGATCGTAACTCAGGAGTTACTCTTCACTCACTGCCAGTTGGTTCTGAACTAATGACTTAATTGTAGTAAGTTTAGAAAAATATGTTAACCTCTAACATGTCTAAGCTAGTAGAGCAGGAAAAGGGAATAAGCATTAAGGTACAGATGCTCAAATGAAACATTATCCTTAAAAAGCTTTTTTAATCAAGTGTCCAGTGTGACCAAATCTGCACTTGAACAGGCTGAATGGGCATTTCTGTGGCTTTCTGCATGGCTGAGAGGTTAAAAAGACGACTCCTGATTTCTGACATTACAGAGATTCAGCTTTTGTTGTCTTAGATGCTCCAATACCCCTGTTAGTCGTGGTCTCCACTGAAGTTAACTAGGGGAGATTTAATAATGGATCTAAGACCTACATTTTTTTCTTCTACCTTAGATTCAGTTATTAGGTTTCAGTTTTTCAGATTCCTCATTTCTCCTACTTTGTATCGTGAAATATACCACATATAGTTGTACTTGCACAGCCAGCAAATCCCAACGTTGATGCTTTAGCGATTGTGACAAATGTAAGATGGTGAAAAACTTCAGGATAAAATAGCTGTCAGGGACCCCCAAATGGAATTTCTCAGGACAACATTTTATTTTGTGCCGTTAAATCTAGCTGAAAGAAAACAGGATCTTTGTTTCTTAAGACTTTGTTTCCTTCCACTATTTCTTTCCTATACTAAGCTGCAGATTGTAATCCTGTTTGTCATCACAATCTGTCGTGGGAATTATGATATGATGCTGTTCTCACTGACGGCAAAACTCATTTTGACTTAGAAACACAGGCAACCACATTGTATAATCTCTTTCCTCAGTTTACGCGATGTAGAGTCAGCCCTAAGGTATCAAATGGGATCAAGAGTAAAACATTCAGTTCTCACATGAGGAAAAGAATTAGAAAGCAAAATGTTCTAGGTATAAGAAAAATATTCTCTAATTGATCTGTTTCTGTTGAATGGCTTAGGCAAGGCTCTTCAGGCTTGAGGCACACAAAACCAGAGATTACTAACCAAAATTTCATCCCCAGATCTACACTTTCTGCACGAGACTGTGCAAACTGTCCTGCAGAAGCAACATGATCTGCAGTGGCGCAGCATCCCCCCATCAGAGAGGCACCAGCACTGCTCAGCATCTCACGGTTCACGGCAATGCAAAGGGATGCTCTGGGAACGGAATGAATCCCTAGGACCGGCCTTATGCAATTTGCTTTCTTGTCAGGGTGTGACTCCAGTTTTGATATCATTTCATCATGAAGTCTTGACCTTATTCAATCCTGACTGCTGTTTCCCTCGACTGCCCTCCTGTTAAATCAATATTAGCATGGGCAGTGAAATTTGGCTTACAAATGTTGGCATCTAGCCTTGATCTATTAAAAAATTGGAAAAAGAAATCAAAACATCAATAACTGTAGAGAATTTTTCTTACAGACACAGAGGATCTTTATCAGAAAGGAAAGGTTATATGAGAAACAATATACAGGGCATCGGGTGCAACACAATGGTCTGCAGATTTCCCACTATGCTTTTTGTGCACCTGGAGCAAGGAATGTACTTTCAATCTATTTTTATTTTACACTATGGAAATACGCAGCCTAAGAAGAATGTTACACAAAATCTCCATGGGTTAGGAGAGTACACAAAGATCATCCTCTAAAAAGACTGCTCACCTTCAGTCTCTCCATAGGTACTGCCCAACAAAAAGACAAGCAGTCTCTGTACTTACAAGTAATCGTACCTGCAAACTCTATGCTTTACTCGCCTCATTTTGTGCATTGTGCCAATTGAAGGTACAGCCAGATCTGCTCGGAGAATTGCCAAGGTTATCAAAATACACTCTCAAGGTTTACAGCGAGGAAGGAAAAAATGAAAGGTTTCACAGTAACAGCAGAGATAATGAGGGAAGAGATTCAGGCAGCACACATTCAGCTTTTTTTCTCTGCTGATGTCTGGAGAAAAGGCAGGTCATTCTCATATTGAAGAAATGCCGACAGGCGGAGTTAAAATTGGAACTCAGAAACCCTGCACTGAATGTAGGGAAGGTGAGTGAGCAGGAGAATAAGGTAAAATCAGCTCTGAGAGGCACCGTATCAGTGACACGGTTGGTGAGGGAGGTTCTGAAGGAGGAAGACAGACAACGTCAGAAATGCTTCTGCACAAGGAAGTCTTGAAAGCAAAGGAAAAACAGGCATAGATATTTGAGATACTACGAAGTACATTTTAAGTACCTAACTGTGAATGAGGAACTTGAGAATGGTGCGACTTTCCTACTCCTAGGACAATCATGCCAACAGATATAAATTACATTTATGCATCTAACAGCAACCTCCTCACATGGATTGCAGGTGGACGTTTTGGTAGCCGCACCCAATGGCCAGCTGTGTCCTCCTGCCAGCCAAGTGCCTCTGCTCCCTTTCTGGCCGCTCTGCCCCATGACCAAACAGGGGTTATTCCATGTGCCCCACTCCTTACACCCATTTCGGCAGCAGATGTAGCTTATGTGCTGAGAGGGCTTGAGCTCCTACTGTCCTCTCATGACCGGTTCACCTCTGCAGATTTGTGAGATGCTTTCCTGTATCTTATGGCCAGTGAATCCTGCAGTACTTTTCTGGACTACAGAAAGAGTGTCCCAGGAGAGTTAGAAACCTTCTCCCTCTCCCATCAGGATGGCCTGTTGCCTCCTTCTTAGGCCATTTTCTGGGGAAGCTGAAGACTCAGTTCTTTCAGCCTTAGATAACAGTTAAATAGACATATCGTGGGGCAGAACTCAGTTGAGATCTCCCAGCTGGTTTATAAGAATCACCAAGCCCTCTTCAGCTGATAAATAAGGCAGATAAAACGGACATATCCCACAGCAGTCCGTGGCCCACCCTGCCTTATCCCTGAATTTAGCTCTCGAAACGCAGTGATTTGTTTTTTCTGCTCAGTTCAAGATACACAACTCTTTGGGTACGAATAGGAAGTTCCTGTGCACATTACGTCTACAGCATTTCTAATTGTAATATAATTTTGACTTTCAGGAAGGCTGGTCAGACGTGAAAATGTAAAGGGAACAGATCCTGATGATAACGATAAGGACAACTAACTAACAAAAGGGCGTTTGGTGTTTAGCTCATGTTCTCTGAGACAACAGCCTAATAATAAAAGGGAACAAAAGAAACGTGATGAATGAGAGTGGGACTCCTGAGAGGAAATAAAACACAGTTGCAAACAAAGATAGTGAAATAATAGGGATCCTTTAAACCAGTCGGTGCTTTCCCGCAGAACCTACAAGACAAAAAATTCACATAGGCCAACAAGGCTGATTGCTAAACATGTTTGCATTTGTAAACAAGATGTAGTTTGGAGTCAGGAAAAGGGTAAGGACTAGATGATGTGTTGACTGAATGGAACATTAATTGGGTCAACTCGGCCTTCAGTGCTCATAAAACTTCAAAGACTTATTTAAATAATATTCCTATCCTGTATTTCAAATGAAAAATAATATTGGATACAAGCACTTCCCTATTTTCAGATTTTGCAGCACCAAATTTGCCACGTAGCAGTAGAACACAAAATGACAAGCACAAAAACTCAACAAGTGAATCTGGGTTTTTTGCATCCAGTTTGGATGGAACAGAAATAATAAAGAGTATCAAGGCAAGTAACGAGGTCAAGGCGTGATGTCTCCCCATGCAAATAGATGAAGCTGCTTTGGTTTCCTTTTACAGATATACTGACAATTTAGAAACCTCTTCGCCTTTCTTTTTCTACATTGTAACCAAAGGCAAAAGAAACAACAAAAATGCCATTTTACCACGTTTGCACTGCTTAGTTTAAACATAGCAACTCAAAAGCAAAACAAGATCCAACTCCATTGCTCAGTCTCATTAACTCTAAGCTGAAGTTACTGCATTTCTGATGCATCACTGGGCCAGTGTGCAATGCACACAACCCCACAGTGCTCCACAGCTGCCTTGCCCAAACCCCCTGGGGAAGCATCACAGACCCTCCAGCAGGCCCACAGGACCACAGCCGTGATGCCGCTGGTAAGCCATCGCTCTACCATACCATTGCTTCCAAATCCTCTTCTTGTGAATGAGTTAAAGAGTTAATGGCTGCAATGCTGTTCCTCTCTGAGTACGCCCTGAGCAGAGCACCTATCACAAGAGACCCAGGAGCTCCAAACATGTGCCATCATATGGCACTTCCACAGTATCAGGATGGACAATTCCTGTACCGTCCTTCTGCATCCCCACCTGACCATCTCAAACACCAGTCAGTGGTTAAAAAACCAACACAAATAAAGTGAATTCTGAAGAGCGGAGCGTCACACAGCCCCTTGGATGGGGAGAAAGGTCTGTTGGGGCAGTGTGAGCAAGTGACTGGTGTGGTGCAGAGATGCAACCCCTGTGCTGATATGGCCACCTGAAATTTCTAGGAAACACTGGTATGCCAACGTTGGCCCTTAATGATCAATATATGAACTCATGTGTAACCGTGCACATACCTGTGTATGTGTGTCTTTTACATATCTGGGTAAAATGTAGATTGGCCGGGTACAAACTTGGACAAAAGTAACTCTAGCCCCTCCAGACCATGATGGGGGGACTGTAAAAAACCCAACCTACTCCATATGACTGGGGAATATCTGCAGATACAAGTTCTAGTTACTTGGGGTGTTGGTTTTTGGTTTTTTTTTAGCTATGGTAGGACCAATTAGAAGCTTCTCAGCACAGATCCCCCCCTCCCCATCCTAAAGAAATAATTTCATGTATTCACACAAGTAATTCCACCCATAAGATACAGAAGAACAGAGTAAAATTACATTCGTAAATGAGATGTGTGATCAACAGTTGCTAGAAAACGTTTCAGGACCATTTGTAAAAATAGCTGAAGTTGTGTTGTTTATATTAGCACTCTGAACTATTCCCAAGCTGAGACCAGATCTTTGTGTTTGCTCAGGCATAAGGGGAAGTGTTAATGTTTACTGAGTCAGAATGCTGTTGCTTAAGGAGCTTAATTAAATTTACCATTCCTGGCTCGTGGTGTCTCAAGCCAAGTCACAGAATGCATTGAGCCACCAGAAAAAGGCAGATAAGCACAACGTCATTTTCCATGTTTTCTGAGTAACCAACTGTGACAAGGGGAAGCATCGGTCTTAAAATAACTCTGTTACTGTTAACAATTTTTTTTACCAAATTCTCACTGTAACAGAAGAATGTGAAAGTGGAAATAATTGAATTGCGGATTGAAAGGGATATATTTCATATGAGTTAAAGATGTTTATCTTCATGGAAATAACCAGACAGGGAGCTGCTGTGCTTCATTCAGTTAAGAAAGACTTGGTATTCATGTTTATTTTCCATTTACAAATGAGAGCCCCTGGGATATGATAACTTAGCTGGAACCGTTCATCTTGAAATTATCACTTGGAATCCAGCCCAGTTTGCAATAATCAAAGGTTATTATCTGATGGGTAGAAGTGGAGAAAATAATAACCTGTTTTTTCCTCCAACTTTCGAGTGACTTTGGTGAGAATGTAAGAACAGCTACCCCCAGTTAGGCAGGGCGCCTGCCCAGTTCAGCCTCCGACACTGGATGCTGAGAAGGCCCAGATGTATCTGCCTTATCTATGTCTGATACTTTTTAAAACTTCCCTGTGCTTTTGGTTCCTATGGCACCCTGTGGCAATCAGTTTCTCAGTTTAATTACACATTATATGAAAAAGCATCTTCTGTTAATTTTAAGCCTGCTACATGGCAATTTTATATTATGCTTCTAGATCTTAGGTTATGAGAAATAGCTGTTTACTACCTCTGTATCATTAATGTTTTACAGATATCCAATAAAATCCTGTAAGTCACTTATTTTCTAAGCTGAAGAGTCCTGTAATGTCTCCTCGCCTCATCTAGATGCTGTTTTCAGTCTCTGATCGCAATTGCTACCTTTCTGTACCTTTTCTAGTTATACTTTATCGGTGGAGAAAAAGTCCAGGCAATACTCAGGACACAGTTTCACCAATGTCTCACAGGGTGGTATAATCATGGGGTTTGTTTCATTTTCATATCTGCATTTAATGAGTTGTTGATACCTTAAACAATGGCAAGTATGTTGGTGAAGTGTGACTTCCATCTATGCAAACCATGCTTACTCCCTCCCATAGAAAACATTTACCTTTACTCTTTTATGATTCCTGCCATACTTTACTAGCTTCATCATTTGCAAAGCAGCTCCTTTCTTGAACTTGGGATGCAGGTGCCTTTTCCATTTTTGCGGGGATACTGGATTTGAATGCCTCAGACTTGCTGCTACAGTTACTCCTCCATAGTCCTATGTAGAAATAGCTCCTGCAGACTGCTCAGAATTAAATGTAGAGTGGCATTTCCTCTCGTGGATCATCTGACTACTTGGGCCAAGGAGTAAAACTGTCTAAAACTGTCATCTCCGAATAATACCGTGCTATGAACTTTCCCTCATCCCCCTGCAGACAGCTAAAGCTTCCCATTGCACCTCCCTGACCCTTGCAGCCTTTAATCCGAGGGGGTTTCACAGCTGTTGTCACCACCCGGTCAAGTCACTAGCAGCACAGCCTCCATCATCAGGTGGATTTATCAGGCTCAACTTTCCCCATTGAACAGGTGAACATTTTGTTGGAGCTTTCCAGGCAGGCTCCTGAGCTTGTCGTCGGCAGACAGGGAGACAGGCACTTGTTGGTTCCACTTCTTTGGCACCCTACCTTGGGGTGGGGTGGGGTGGGCTGTCCTCCACACAGGCCCGTCTGACCTCCCAGTACAGGACAAATGGCTTTTGACTATCGTGCCTTCTCGACTAGGGAATTTCAACCCAAATTGATTTTCTAGCACATTTGCATCGTTATCAATTTGAAACTTAGCTTTTTTTTAACACAGACTATTGCTCCTCTAATGACGTAATCTCTGTTATTGAGATTTATTTGTACTCTACTGTATTACAGTACCCCACTGATGATCTTCTAGCAGATGCCTACTATTACAAACATTTAAAATTAAATGTTCCAGTTCACTAATCTCCATCCTTAGGCTCCCAGCACTCATACAGAGAACTTTCGTGTGGAATCTTGATCTAATCCCTTTTTGTATGCCTGAATTTCTTTGGATCGTTTGCACCAATCTTTGCTGTTTCCTACCTGGATTTTGTCATCTTCTCCCAGGCACGCAGAGTGTTTTCGGTTTTACCCTTTCGATAATGAGTCACTCCAACTGGCGTGCTCTCCTGCACCTGCCATCTTGTCCTCGACCCTCCACTTAAAGATGCTCCTACAGTCTTTTTTTTAATCCCGAGTGCCAGCAGACTCCCTCCACTCCACATTGAAAGCTGCGGTTTTCACACATTCTGCGTTTGCCTTTATTCTGTTTACTGGAATGATGATTTAAGGAAACAAGGACTCTCAAACACAATACTGGAGATGTTCAGGGAATAGAAATCCTAACTGATAAATATGAATGTGTGCGATGTCCTCATGGGAAACGTAACCATAGCAGTCCAATTCAACAAGAGAGCAGAGAGACGTGGTGAGTCTGCCCATCTCGCTGGCAGACTTCCTCGACACAGCCCAGTTTGGTTAGGAGGAACTGCAAAACCAGTTCGTGCATAATTTATTAAAAATAGGCATGTGTGTTTTTAAATAAACAAACAAAATTCAAGCATTTCTCAGCCTGTTCACAGTCACGTTACAAAAATAAAGAAACATGCACACTCGCACATGCAGAGATGAACCTTTTGAAGTAGATGATTTGTTGAAAATTATATCCTCGGTTCCGGTGTTCACTGAGGCATGCTATTAAGGTGAGCTAATTCCTTCTGTCTGCCTCAGAAGGCCATTACCCCAACTGTCGCTATGGCTTGCACGCGCAGCACAGAGGAGGACACAAAACCCGTGTCCTCCTCCTCCAGGGAGTGCTCCCAGAAAGCTTACCCCCCCGCTGCTTTCTCTCCTTGGGATCCATCCAGATTTGTCCTGCTGCCTGGCCTGTGAGAGGGAATCCCGCATTCGTGTAAAGCCTGTGAAAATAACAAAGCCTTATGCCACACACGCCTCTGCTCCTTCTCCACTGTCAGCCTTACGTGCAAACCTAAAGGATGCGCTGGGGAGGCCGGGGCTGATGCTGTTCATAAATCCAAGCCTTCCCAGAGTATTTCCGATGCTTCCTCTCTCATTCCACTACTTCAAGAGCATCTTGGATGCAAGGGAGGATTGAGCCTGGTCAAGCCAGTACTTCCCAGGGGTACTACCACCCGCACCCCCCCAAAAAATTTGGAATTCTCCAGAAGATTAAAGCTATTAGCATTTATGATACGATGACTGAGAGCAAGGATCTGAAAACTCCGTGTGGAACTTCCTCTATGTGTTGTGCATGCAGAAACCCTTGGGTATTTCACAGAGAAATGTTGATTATAATTATAGTACTAGAACATCTTTGTCTGCCAAAGCGTCTGCCTTGCACCTGCTCTCCTGCCACGGAAAGAGAGCAATGAGAGAGAACAGAGACTGCAGCAGGAAAGGGAAGAAAAATAGCAACCTCTTTAGAAAAGCTCCATCAGTTTTTCTTCAAACAAGTTTTTTCTTGGCCTCAGTGTGGGGAAAAACAAGCACGGCTCCTCCACTGTTTCCTTGCTCATGGATATAAGGAACCTTGTGAAGGGCACCTCAGCTGTACAGTTCTTTGAAGAGCTGAAACGAAAGGATGGATCCTCAGAAGCTGGTGTTTCCTCTCTGTCTGGTTGAGCAGGCACAGGTTTCACAGTGTCAGGACACGATTTCTTTCCCTCCCTCTAACGGGAACGTGTTTATTGGCACTGTGGCACCAGCGGAGAACCGACAAGACTCCCTCGCAGTTCAAAGTAAAGTTGCTGCAGGTTTCAGAGGGGGCCAGGGCAGGCTTTAAAACTGTGCTTCCTTTTGAGGCCATTGAATCCCTTCTGGATTGCCAGCGTGCTGACAGTCAACATGAGGAGGTTTTTCTGATAAAAACAAAAAATGCACAAGGAAATGAAAACCCTGCCTATTCTGCAGTTATTACATAGCCCTGGTTTTCATCCACTACTAATATAGGTCCAAATTCAAACAAAAATACCTTGATTCAACAAGGTGCTTAAGGATGTATGTGTGTAAGAGTTGCTTTAACAGAGCGTTCACTTATTATTAGTACAAATTAGGCCTAGCGCTCCCTATTCATGTCCTCTGAATCCTCTCTAAGAAAATCAGTAAATAAATAAACCCACCATCAAATATACATGTTTCAATGTATTTAAAATATTTATTTCCAATGAAAAGCTACTTGCTGCGCGTGTCAAACAATATTTTATTTTTGAGTGGTTGCCGAATGCTAATGTCATGGACAATACGAACGATCTCTTGCAGTGCTGAGATAATGAATACCCAAGGTAATAATTTCCATGATAAGCTCTGCATTTCAGCTGGAAAACACTGAACATTCTTTGCATTTAAAATTAGTTCTTCTAAATAGCAGCACCATTTAAAAAAATACATATTTGTCAAAACTTAAGTGCTTTGGAAGAGATAACTGACAAGGTTTAGATTTGTTATGTGTCAGTTTCCAACTAGGTCATATATATTCAGGTAAAAGTTAATTTAATATATATTTCATATATATATATATATAAACATACCATATGTATTTTCACAGCATCTCTATATATAAAATATATATATTCTGGGATGATAAGAATATATATGCTTTTCTATACAATATATATTTTATATAGAATATATAAAAATATAAAATGTTTTGAATATTTTAAATATAGTAAATATAGTAAATAATATAAATATAAATATAAATATAAATATAAATATAAATATAAATATAAATATAAATATAAATATAAACACAAATATAAATTCCGTGAAGGTAAGAAAAAACAAACGGCAAGAATTTAAAATAGCTAGTATAGCCACAAAGTATTTCAGTAACACAAAAATTTGATATGGTATGAACTGTTATTTTGGAGAAAGAACTAGTTTAAGAAGACAGGAGGTAAATGTAATGGAAAAATTTCAGGTTTTTTTTTATACTTATGCTGCAGTAATGCCTGGAGGCCAGAGAGATACTTGGCTGACTAACAAAATGCTAATTATTCAGAGACTTCTGTTCTACAGAGTGAAGCCACATCAGTAACTTGGAAAGTGGGCTCCGTGGAATTCTTAAAGTGTACTAATGAAAAAAATCCATCAGGAGCTAATTTAAAAGATGAGACAAGAAACTTTTCAATAATGTGATATCACACTGATTTGCTATTCTGTATTTCATAGTGTGAACGCTAGGATGTACAAGAATGCAATGTGTGGTAAAGACACTGTGGGCGTGGGTCAAAGAGGAAAGAAATCAATAAAATTTTGAGCAAAGGAAGCGGATAAAAATATTGAGAATGCAGCTTTAAAAACATTGTGATAGTGATCTTCAGATTCTTTAAAAATGACAAATTCATGCCTATCAGAGAAAATTTACTACCATCTGCTTTGAATTTTTTCCCTGTAGTAACCTGAGCGTATGTATTCATATCAAACCCAAACATTGCACCTCATAGTTTATCACCTAATAAAAAATATATTGAATATTTTGATGTATTTTATAGTGACTACTGATGTATTTTATAGGGAATATCTTGCATTGTAAGTTGGGCATATGAAGACATGCACAGAAGCTTTTGAGGAAAATTAAAAAGGGGAGGATCTTAGGCAAAATCTCCGGATGGAATAAAGCAGATACACATCTGTCGCACACTCCCAGACAATTGTGTGCCAAAACAACAGTATTAAGACTGTGACAGTGAGCACCAGAAAGTTAGAAAAATGCCAGAATCACGGTTGTCTACACAACTTAAATTCAGTTTGTGTGTGTGTATGCATTGTGGCAGTCAGTGGCATCACCACCTTCTGGTTTTCACAAGTCCCTTCCCTCTCTCGGTGCCCAGAATAGGTGATGACAATATATTGAATGGCTATTCAATATATCATTTGTTCTTCGGACAGCCTGCACACTCTGATCATTTCCTTGCATAGCAAAAACTTACAGACAGGATTTCAAAATGCTGCTGTGATGAGTCTTCTGCAGTGCCAGTAACCGTGGTGGCTGCAGAAATTAATGAACAGACTTCACACAGCCTTTAGGGATTGGAGGTGCCTTACTACCGCTGCCGTTTTATACATCGGTAACTAAGGACACACACTAATGTTAAAAAAGTCCTTTAAACCTGGCTGGCCAGTTTCAGATAATGATGATCTCATTTTTCCATAGCCTTGAATTATATAGTGCTGCATTTAAGGCATGATTCTTATTCATTTCAGCTGCAGTCATGAGTCTCAGATCCATAGTGTCCAAACTATTTAGGACACACAACTGCAAGAGGGAATTTGCACTTAGAAACCCTGGGAGGGCTGGAGTTAAACAGTTCTACAACTCACACTGCAGACTCTCATATCGGACACACAAATATAGAAACATGTCATTGGGATTCATATTACCTAGCTTGAGACATCTAAAAGCTATTTTCAAGCTAAACTAGACATTTCTAAGTCTAGTTTCTAAAATAGTCACCTTTCAGTCAGTAGAGAGACACAGATTGTGCCAGAGAGCTTGTCATCTTGCCTGCCCTGTACATTTTAGCTATCCTAGACATCTCGTCTTAGGACAAAATTAGTTGTCCTCTGAAGGTTCCTATCTTATGGCAGCCTGAATTTACCATCTTAGACTTAGATGACTAACCATTAAACACTTGAAGTAGATGAGATAAAACTCACATGCGAACCTTACAGAATTATTATTTTTTTTCCTAAAAGTTTCAGGATTTTTGAGTGATTGACTTTGCAGTGTTAAAAGTGTTCCCCATCACAGTCTGGAGGTGAATTCCTATGTTTGTACAAATCCAAATGGAACAACTTGGAGCAGGGGGGAAATCATCAGGTGTTGCAATAGTAGCACCTGGATAGGAAAACTTCAGGTCTATGATTCAGGCTCTTGTTACTTGAGCTAACAGAGTACCTGTTAGCGGTACCGACTTGGAGCCTGCCTAGAAGGTGATGGGACCTTGCCAGCAGGTTTCTCAAGCTCTGCTAGGGTAGGGTCTCCTGAGGTCCATCCCAGGCTTTAGAAAGGTGTACACTGGGCCCACAACTCCTGTACCTATTTTTTTTCAAACTTGATTCCTCTCTTCCTTCCCCTCAAATGTACTAGTATTTTAGTCATGTCTCTTCACAATTTTGGCCCTTCATCTCACTTCTTATTAACCAGTCCCAGATTTTCTACCCGCCAGACCTGTCTCTAGACCACCTCTGGGACCAAGACCCAATGACCTTCATTAGGAAAAACCTGCCTCATGCCTTTTGACTGTTTTCTTAGTCTTTTCCCCATTTGTAGGCTCTTGGAGCTCTTTCTGTCCTCAGTCCTTCAACTCAGTCTTCTTAAACTATTAGTGCTATTTCTCTCTCCCAGTTTCTCCTCCCACCCATCTTTCACCCTTCACACAGAACCTATTCCTGTCTGACAGCACCACAATACTCTTTTCTAGTCCAAATTGTCCTTCCCATGCTCAGTGCTTTCTTTTGACAGCTCCTGTTCCAGCCATTCTTGCTTTGCTTCTGCAACCTCACTCCTTGGTGACATGTCCTGTGCCTTTCCTCCTCCTGGTCTTACTGGGGACTTGGATCCAGTCTCCTTCCTCAAACATGGTCTGTTCTCCCCACATCCTCAAGCTATCCTTCCCCACATCCACTGGAGCCAAGTCCTCCAGGATGCCCCCCCAAGGACTTAAGCTCTTTGGTCAGGCAGCTGCGATGTCCCTCATGAGCTCATGCCCTGGTCCAGTTGTCCCCTGGACTCAGCACACATGGGTCTCTTACTCTCCTCATCTCTCTCCACACCCAGCCTGGTTCCAGTGTCAGGGCTCTGGGTGCACCAACAGGCTCTGCCATGCAGATATGGGAGCATTATCTTTGTGGGCAGTCTCTGCTGGAGGGGGAAGGGTGACCCTTTCATCATGGAGGAAGTTGTTGTTACCCTGGAGGTTTTGCTCCAGGATCTGATTGTCTCTGTCTGTGGGATAGGGAAATGGCATGAAGAGGAGAGGTGAATTGGCCTTAGAGGAGGCCCAGGAGCTCCTTCCAAAATCTGTGAATGGGCTTCCCTGTTTGGTAATTATACAATGTGGGAGGTCATGACATGGGAAAACATGGTAGAAAGAGTCAGGCAGTCAGCAGGGCCATGGGCAACACCCTGAAGATGAAAAACTGAACTACCTTGGTGAACAGGTCCACCATTACCAGAATGGTTGCATTCCATTGGGAGGAGACTGGTCTTCTGTGAAATCCATGGAGGCAAGCTGACACAGATGGGCTGGTGTGGAGAGGATGCTCAAGAGCCCCGGGGCCTTTGCAGAGGCCTCTGGTGTGGGCATAGATCTGGAAGGCCAGGATGTAATCAACTATATTGGCCCATTCTCTGGGCCACCTGTCTGCCCAAGTGATCGGGTGGTGTGTCCTTCAGCAGCCCCCATGCCTGGCTGCGGGTGCGTTGGGTGGGGACTGGTGTCTGCCATGGTCCCCAGGCAGTCTACGGCTGCTTGCTCCAAGTATGAAAAGACATCTTTTTCTTGTAAGCAGGGGAATGGAGAAAAGAGAGGCTGCAGACCTTGTTATTGCAGTCAGGGTCCTGTGATCATGTCCCACTTCCCTTTATCTCCTTTTCCAGGCTTAGGCTTCCACTGAGCTAATGAAACCTCCCACTGCCTCCCCTGAACATAATTTCTAATCCTGGTTCTCAATACCCCACAAACCCTGGCCTCAACCTCAACTTGTCCACTTCTTCCCCTCCTCCTCCTCCTGTTCTTCCTGCCACCCTCCTCTTGCTGTAGCCCAGGTGTTTGGGCTATGCAAAGGAAGAGGAGGAGAGAAGATGGAAAGCAAGCACCTCCCAGTTTGGATAACTGACTTCAAGACCTACCCCAGCCTCCAGCAACACAAAGCTTTGGTTGCAAGGACAGCCCTGGTCAGTTCTGGATTAAATGAGTCCCAGGCAGATTTAGTTCTTCAATGAATTTAGTAAGTAAATTCTTCAAAGTCTTTTTAGTGAGTGACTCAAACTATAGTTTTTATAGTCCTGGAAATTGTCCGAATTTGAGTGGATTTTCAGAGGAAAACCAAAAGGCTAATACCTGGTGCAATGGCAAACTTCACAGTCCAAAACCATGCAGCTCCTGTAATTGTCAAACAACCTCCCAAAAAAGGCACTGTAACTTTTTTTATGTTGCAAGATGATGTTTCTAACTTTTCTCCCTCCTTCTTGGAAAGGACTCCAGGATTTGAGCCATCTTATTTTGATCACAGTTTTTCCCCAAACTAAGCCTGAAGAAACCTACCATGGAAAAATATAGTCCAAATAAAATTTGGAAAGCAATAAACCATGGAAAACGTGATATTTAAGGGTACTGACAAACAGTCTTAAAAACAAGTGATACCAGTCTTTACTTTTGGTACCTCTGCCATTTGTCTGAATCTTCATTAAGACAGGCAGACTACTACCAGCCCATACAATGATCTCCGTATTCCTTGTGTTCATTGCTACCATCAAGGATCATTGGGATGTGAGAAATGAAGAGGTACTGAAATTCTGCCGTGATGGAATTTGCACCATCCTAACGTCAGTCACCAGAAGCCAGGGAGGAACCGGGGGGCTGGGGGGTCTCTGTCAGCCCTTATCTCTGGGCGCCTGTGTAAAAGCTCTGACCTCCCCGCAGCGCAGCACAAGATACCCTGTGTACTCCTCGGGGCTGGCACTGCATATCTTTAGGGCTCACGTTGCCTTTCTCAGGTGCTTGTTTGTCAGAGGTACGGCTCACACATCACTGTTTCTTGCAGTTCACTCCCTCCTGCCAGAGGTTAAATGCTGCATTATATACATCAGCGGCTCAGTGGCATGCATCCTTTTTGAGGGTTGATGCTGTGCTGATGTTTTAGAGATACAGGGAAAACTGAAAAATAACCACTGAAAAATAACCTGACTATCTTTGTAGCCAGCAAAGCAATAAATCTGAAGGAACAATTAATTGAATGGTGCATTGTGAGAAGAGAGATGACACTGCTAGGGACTGTATTACCAGAGGAGTCAGATCAGGACATTCCAATGATTATCTAATTTCTTCATCTCTTCTGTCAATAGCTGTTGGGCTAGAGCGATCTCATTTCATTTGGCTGCCTCTCACTTCTTTTTTGAGGCGAGAGGGCAAATCCTGCCAGTGCCACACTGCAGCACCGTGCGCTCCAACTGCAGCAAACGCTGTGACATTATGCTGCATTACGCTGAGCGAGCCAGACACTTCTGCCGAGCCCCGGCATTACTGATGTATCAGTGCTTCACTGACTCCCATTCTATTAAAAGAAGTTACAAGATCGGTGTTCAGCACTGATGTCTCTGTTTCTTACCTGCATGGAATTTAAAGTGCCCATAACTCAACAGCAAATGATCTTCCTAATTTTTAAAAGATGCCTGTAGCTGGTGGCTGATCCCGTTACACATTCTCAGTCCCTTAACGTGTCGCTTTCCCATGTGGATACATTATCCTTTACCATTTGCCAGCCTGGGCCTGGGAGCGGAGCAGCACTGGGGGAGGGAAATGAGGAAGCCCAACCTGCTGTGTGGAGTCACACCTTGCCACATGGACATGCAGGGGCCTCCGGTAGGTGTGCGTGTGCCACACACACAAACATATTGCTTATTCCATGGCAAATACCACTGACCACCCAAACGTGCCCACGTGACCACAAAGTTTGTAACGGCATCAGGGCTGGGATAAATATGGGAAAGTTGGAGGTTTTCAGACTCATTGACAGGGCGGACTGTAGAGCTGTGGCCCTTCCAGTGAGGCCATTCCCTGCTGAATCCTCCAACCCTGGGTGATGGTGCTCCCCACGTCACCGGGAACTGGGTTCCCAGTAGCACAGAGGGTGAAAAGACATGCATCCCTCCTATTCACAAAGTTTTCCTTCCAGCGTTCCTGCAACCCTTCATGTCCAGTTGGATAGAGGAAGGGGAAGAATAATTTTTTCCATCAAGTGAAAGAATGACAGTTAATGCTATTACAGCCTAGTCAAAATCCAGAGAGATGGGAAGTGGGATGGATGTCTCCATGAAAGAGAGTTTCATCTTTAGGCTTCCAAACATATCTCTCTGTAGGAAACAACAGACACTTGGGCTCACAAGGAATTACACTGTTTGAATAAGAGCTGCATTTTTGTATATAAAAAATAACACAACAGCAACAGGACAAGCAGAGTCTTTATTATCCAAGCAATAGTTTTATAGCCATCGGTAATGTGAATAGACTTATCTGCTGATTAAGTTCTGTTCCTTTCTTTTTTTTCTTCCCATAAGAAAACTTAACTTGTATTTATTTTATTTCTTAGGACCTAGTTTGCATCTCATGTTATTTACCAATAAAAAAATTAATTTTATGGAAATGTTGAACCAAGTTTACATTCAGGTACGTCAGTGATATCGAAAACACTGTATTGAAAAAAAATAATGGTGAGGATAGAAGTTGGTAGAACCATCCCTGCTGTTCTTTGTTCTTTACAAACTGATGCTTTACTTTCAAATTATGGCAGAAAAAATGCCCTATATATCATACCACAAATAAAAAAATCTTGATGCTTCATAAGACAGTACTGCAAAGTTTCCAGTAAAGTAATTATAATTGCACACAGATGAACACCTACCGAAGTTGTGCATATAAATTTCATATGCAAACTTCGCATTTACCGGCAAAAAATGACCCAATTTTTAGCTAATAGAACAAACATGTAAATAAATGACATATGCACGTACAGTCAATATCTGTATGCAAATACCTGGCATACTATTACTTTCCAAAACCCAGTCCTAAAGTGTTGCCACAATTGGAAGCATCAGGATGAAGCTAGGCTGTAAAATCCGCAAGATCATATTTTGTCTGTTAATCAGTTTCCTCAGTTGTGCCTCAGTAAGCAAAAGAGCACTTCCACATGTCTGACCTTGCCTTTCTCACTAAAACAAAGTCCTAGCAAGACCAAGTCAATTTTCTCTCTATATAAACTCATGCAATAATTTTCATACAATGTGCCTGTTTTACTAATAAGTAAGAGCCATCACTCACTGCCTTTGGAGAGGCTAATATGAAGCCAGCTGAGTGTCCTCTGTCCAGATATTCCCATGTCCGAGCGTGATTAGCACTGTCTTGTCAAATTTAGCTCTAAGCCATTTGTGAACACCTTCTTTGTTTATAGTAGCACACTCAAATCCGCACAGACCTCTGTGTTTGCTCTTCTGTGTATCCTATTAACAGTACATTACATTTCAAGATGTCATACTGCAGAAAGCCACAAAAGCACTTTTAATCGATTTAAACCAAGCCTAGTGAATTACTTTAATTCTGGATAAATGCTCTTTTGTATACATTCTGAGAAAACAAAATTCAGTTTTTAGTACTGCTGTGGTAAATCCAGACTGACTGTCCAAGAATTATTTGTACTGCATTTGAAATTGCTCAATTGCAATTATGCAAAAATCCCTATAAAAATCAAACTGTGGCTAAACGGACTTGAACCCTGTAAATTGCCAGCTATGACCTGCTTGGAAAGTGATACAAGGAAATAAAAAAAAAAATCTATGATCTTGAGAGAAATTTTCAAGAAGCTGAGACCTGATGGAATGCTTAGATTTTTTTATTTTGTGTGAGAGAGTACATAAAACCATATAACATCATATTTCAGTTTTCATTCCACTATAATATTTACAGCACAGTATATCAGATCCTGACTCCCAGCCTTGCTTTACTAAAGGCACTCTAGTTATAGACATATAACGAAGAACAACCTTCAGCTCAGGAGTTATACTTTTTTTTTTAAAGTTGAAATACAAAATAGCAGGAACTAAGGCACAGAAAGGAGAATATCGTTTTAATTAGATGAGTCAAGAATGCATGAGGGGACTGCCTCTATCAGACTTCATGCTCAATTCAGAACTGTGCTTTCCACTACTATATTATGCAAAAAAAACCCCCATCTTTAAGCGTGTTCCATCACTCCCATTTGACCAACTGTTTGCTCAGGGGCTGTATGTAGCTCCTGCCTACAGAGGCTTTCGCATGATTAAACCATGTTTCGGATAGTAACTTACCAAGGGACTGTTCCTCTTGCTCTGTCCACAAACTGAAAAAGAAAAGACATCCACAATGAAGATTCAATGATTTCTAGCCTATATTTCAAGGTCAGTGAGAAGATGGTAAAATTTTAGTTTTTTTTTTTTGGGGGGGGGGGGGTTATGGTGTCAATGATAACAAGTTATTATTGCAGAGACAGACATTTGTATTTCTCTCAATAAACAGGACTGCATTACTAAACTATAAAGCCAAGAAGAGTCATATAGTGTGAAAATATGCAGAGGAACAACAGCTGTTACTCATTATTTTCTGCTTATCCCTTCAACACCTCTGTTTCAGTTTGCTCTCTAATGGGTAAATCACACTTTCTCCCTAGGACATTTTCTCATTTCAGGCAGGTACTAAAAAGAATCCGGAGACAATTAAAAGTCACTGGCTGAAGACACTCCTTCTTTTGTTGCCTTTACTGTAGATGTTGAAACTCATTTTTATGCTTTATTAAACAGATAAAGTTGATGCTGTGTTCTCTTAGTCCTCTGTCACTATTAATGTGATGGAGGATGTTTCTGCTTTTCTTCTTTAGACAATGAACCTAGCCCCCCCCCCTTTTTTTTTCTTACACAGCCTGCATTATATTTCTCAAAAGAGAAATACCAACTACAAAAATTATTGCTCTCACTTCATTTAGGCAAAAGAAGAACCTACCATCAGACAGCTTTTAAACATCTGTTTTACGCTTTACTTCATCTGACAAGGTTCCACAGTAGCCATTTGGAAGCAGAGGAAAAATAGATACAATATTGCTTATGATCAAACTCAGCTTATTGCACAAGCTCCTTTGTTCTATTCTCCATTTCTTAACTTTAAGATTAATATTTACTGGGAGTTTGAGCCTTTTGTTCATTCTGATTTTAATTAATCTGACTCTAGGCCACAGTGAAAATGAGGCGGGAAAAAATGCAAACAGCTACAAACATCACAGTGCAGCAAAATTACTCTGGAAATCTTATTCTTTTAAACATTTGGCTTAACCCTAATGTCCTTCTAAATCGGGCTTTTCACTGTGAAATACATTTTTCTTTAATAACTCATGAAGTTATAATAATTATCAATTTCTTCAAGTGGTCAAATGGCACAAAACTGTGAAATGACAGAATACATCCACTGATGAAGTCGGAATGTATCGCAGCATGAGCAAGCTTAAATGCGTGCACTCTTCCATCTACTTCTCTTTCAAAGTAAGGGGTTGCTTTTCTTCAGAAAGGCAATTCAGTCTAGATCTGGTTTTGACTTAAAGACCTGAAAAAAATGCTATTCTCGCGCTATGGATCTGATTACATTTCCCACACTGCTTCTAACAGGTAATGTTTTTTACAACTGGTAGTGAAAGGTGCTGAAGGTATTGTGGAGAAGGCACAAGTAGCTTTCTATCTGCAGCTATTCTTCGGCAGTGCTAAAGTAGACACACTCCTTATGGCTACGCTCAAAAAGGCAAAATATTATTCCAAAGAGTACAGTGCCCTCAGTCTTTGTGGTGCCTCCGTTATGTGAGCTTTAATGGGCCGATAAATTACCTGGGTTTGAAGCCCTCCTTCAGCATCTAGGGCAGCTCTATCCCTCCAACCCTCCTAGCTTCCCAGGGCTGGTATTATTACTGTTTACTAGCTCTTGTATACGATCACTCTGTTGTTTCTGTCCCCCTCACATGCATCAGTGATTGCAATCTCAGAAAGAAAAGGAAAAAAAGAAAAGATGGAAACAAAAATACGCCCCCCTGGTGATGGGGACTGAGGAAAGGGTATGAGTTTGGCATAAAATCTTGCATGTGTAGCAACAGCATGTGATGGCTGGCAGCGGAATGAAGTATCAGGACCACATGAAAAAGAATAAAAGAAGGTAAAAGTACCCTATAAAAAAGCTACTGTGCTCACTAAAAAAGCAACGTTATCTCAGGGGGAACGTGTCACGGAGCATATGACAGGGGATGACGCGTCATGAAGTGAGGACCCCTCTGGGGAGCGTCCTTTTCTCCGCCACCCCAGGGTGAAATTCCTCCGTCTGTGCCCGGGCACCCCGCGCCGGCGCCCCGGGAACCGCTAACCGCGCCCCCCCCAGCCCCGCTCCCGCCGGGAGCTACCGGCACCGCACACCGGTGCCCTGCCTGGCCCTGCCATCCCACACGCCTCGCCTCGCCGCTTTTAGGGATAAACGAACACGTTTTTAACAAACAAAAGGCCGCGCTTGCGGCGGCTTCACCCCCGCCGCCGGGACTGGAGGGCGGCCCGGGCGCGTCCCCGCTGCCGCCTTGCCCCCGCCGCCCCCTGCTCCGTTCCCACAGGGGCTTCCCCCCCGCTTCCCCCCCCCGGCAGCAGCCATGTGTCTGCTCAAGTGCGATTAACACCGACTTGCCAAATCCTCCCCCCCCACCCCCCGCTCCGGGCCATTTGGGGCACGCACGCGTCCGCGCCCCGTGTTTACACAGCGGCGCCTTCGCGGGGAGCCGTTTTGGTGGATGGCGCTGGCAAATGAGCCGGGGGAGGTGGGCTCCGCGGCCCGCAGCCGCCGCCGCCGGCTATAAAAACCACCGGGCCCGGGGCGGGCAAGGCGAACCCGCGGACCGGCGGAGGATGGAGGGCGGAGGGACGGGGTGCGGATGCCCCCGCCTGCCCACGGCGGCTCTGTCCCCGCCAGGCTACTCGCCCCTCTCCTCCTCCTCCTCCTCCCCGCGGTGCGGGCCGCTTCCCGGCCCGTCCCTAGCGCTCCTGCCCTTGCCGCGCAGATCCGCGCCCTTCTGGAGGCCCTGGGTGCCCACGCCGGGAGAGGGGGATCGGCGGAGCGGCCCCGGCCCCGCCGCGGTGAGTGGGGCGCGGTAACTTCGAGGGAGTCGGGGCGGGGGGCGGCCGTCCCCCGCTCCTACCCCCCCTCGAGGGCCGGGTGCCGTGCCGGCGGGCTGACGTCTTGCTCTCTCCTCCCCAGCCCCACAGCCCCCGCGGGCTGGCGGAAGCCTCCCGAAAGCTGGCGCAGTACACGCACCCCGTCAGGTAAGTGGATGTCCCGGGAAGGGGCTCCGGGTCCCCGCTGGGAAGCTCCGGGTCCCCGCGGGGGGAAGCTGCGGGCACCTCACTCCCCCCCTCGCGGCCGGGAGGGAGGGAAGAAGGGATGGAAGAGTCCCTTGCTCCGGCTGGGCAAGCAACGAGTCCCCCACCCCTTTTGATCCCACCCATGTATTTATATAGATATGGAACCCTAAGCACAGGGAGGACATGGACCTATTGGAGCGGGTCCAGAGGAGGGCCACAAAAACGATCAGAGGGATGGAACGTTTCTCCTATGAGGACAGGCTGAGAGAGTTGGGGTTGTTCAGCCTGGAGAAGAGATGACTCCAGGGAGACCTTATTGCAGCCTTTCAGTACTTAAAAGGAGGCTTATAAAAGATGGGGACAGACTTTTTAGCAGGGCCTGTTGTGACAGGATAAGGGGTAATGGCTTTAAACTGAAAGAGGGAAGATTTAGACTAGAAAGACGTTTTTAGTGCTGAGGGTGGTGAAACACTGGAACAGGTTGCCCAGAGAGATGGTAGACACCCCATCCCTGGAAGCATTCAAGGTCAGGTTGGATGGAACTCTGAGCAACCTGATCTAGTTGAAGATGTCCCTGCTTATTGCACGTGGGTTGGACTAGATGACCTGTAAAGGTCCCTTCCAACCCAAGCTATTCTATGGTTCTATATTAAAGTGCCTTCAGGGTGATTTAGCCATCTAAGTGCTTTTGAACTGACTGGTCCTTGGGCAAATGATTGCCAGTGCTTGTGGATTTACCAGGTCATTAAGAGGAGATGTTGACATGCTTCTGTGGTGTGGTGTGGGACCTAGACATGTTACACAGTTATGTGTTTATTTTGGGCTTTTGTTTTTGGGGTTGTTGTTTTTGTTTGGTCTTTTTGTTGGGTTTTTTTTTTTTTTTTTTTTTTCTGGTGGTGGCAGGGTTGGCTGAAGCACCTTGCTACTCATTCCTGTGGCCAGGATTAAAAAAAGATGGGGGTTGTTCCTAGGCTGTCTTGCTGTGCAAACCTCCAGTGTCCTCCTGGTGCAAGAAAGCAGGTGCAGGCATGGGGAAGAGTGTCAGGAAGAGGAGATACAGACTGACTAAGCCAGCGCTGCTGAGAAAAATACTCATGTAACTACTGTTTTAATGATGGCGGTAATGATAGTACCTGCACTGTCAGTTCTGAAAAGGAAGTAAAGAAAATAACTACTGTTGAATCTGCAGGAGTCTCTATTCAGAAGCACTAGTAGGTGTTGCAAGGTGCTTAATGTAATTGCACAGGTAGTTCTTCCAGATAAGATGCAGCTTTCTCTCAAATCTAGGCTCTGATCTTTCAACTACTGGTGCACAGACTACCTAAGCAATTGCATGGACTCTGACTTCACTGTGACTGCTCCCGTGCTTAGGTATGAGTGAAAGCTGCAGGGAGCGCTGGGAATTGAGAGTGTCAGTTTTTGTGCTGCAAAGGAAGCAATGTTCTAGTTGTCTAGAAAGTGCTTTTGTAATTGCTAGAAAACCATCTAGTGCTGTTTCTTAATGTATTTCTGTTATAAACAAGCCGTAGTCAGCATTTAATTATGTTGCAATGTGCTGGTCTCTGAGCTCTTGGGACTTCTATTGTCTGTTTCTTCCAGCTACTTCCAAACTGTAAGCAAAAGAGGATGCTAGCTGAAAAGGAACAGGAACTGTGGAGTATATTAATTGCCATATATTATCTCACAAGCTTATAGCCCTTGCTACACCATGATATTATCAGCAATTTTTATGTTAATTTCTGGGTACAATACAGACTACTTTAAAATCTAGACCCCTGGGGCATCTTCTGTAAGGAATCTGTTGACTGATTCTTCTTGAAAAGACAGGAGTTTGGGATGAAATGTCAAGGTCTGATCCCCTTAGACCTTTAACTTTCCTTTCACTTTGAGATTTGTCTTAGACCATTGTAAACAATGACTTAGGTTGGGGAACTTCAGTAATGAAACTACTAATTTGACCCAAATACATTTGGGATCCTGTTTGACACCCATTATATTCCCTAGGGATAGTTCCGGTGAGGGCACTACTATTTGGATCAGATCCCCAGGTAATACTGTTAATGAGGCGCTGGAGTGGTGGGCTTCAGATGCAGTGAATCTTGGGCTTTAGAGTAGTTTCGCTGCAAAACTATCACTTTATGTATATCTTTATTTCTTCAGATGAAAATACAGAATCCACAGAATTATTTTTTTTATTTAAATGTAGAAAGCAGTTTAGCAATTGGGCATGTGAGGGAAAACTCTGTAGGATGCCTGTCTTAACAGAATTTCACTGCTGTTTCTTGTCTGTCAGCCACCAAGTAGAATATGTAATAACAATAAGCAAACCTATTGTATACTTGTTTCAGACTATTTTGGCCGAAATCAAGGTGCTATGATTACTTGTATCAGGAAGCTGAAGCACTTCTGAAAAACTTTCCAGTTCAAGCTACAATTTCCTTTTATGAAGACTCGGATAGTGAAGATGATGAAGATGAACTGGAACAAGACTCAAGAACAGAATCAGACTGCTGACTGCAGGAAAGGCCAACACAACTTCTAAGACTTAATTTAAACTTAATATAAAAATGTATTATAGTATTTTTAAAGATAATTTATTTGTATGTAAGTTATTCTTAATAAAACTGAAATGTTTTGTAATTTTATCTGAGCCTTTTTCCTTTATTCTATTCCTTTCCTGTTTTAGGCAGGGAAGGTATTGACTAGTATTTTTTATCTGAGATCCTATATTGGAGAGGGACTTTTTGCACAGGCATATAGTGGTAGGATGAGGGGTAGTGGCTTCAAACTGGAAGAGGGTAGATTTAGATTAGATATCAGAAATTTTTAGGTTATTTAATTTTTAGATATTAGATATCAGGAAGAAATTTTTCACAGGCTGGTGAGACACTGGAACAGGTTGCCCAGAGAAGCTGTGGATGCCCCATCTCTGGAAGCGTTCAGGGCCAGGTTGGATGGAGCTTTGAGCAACCTCGTCTAGTGGGAGGTGTCCCTGGCCCTGGCAGGGGGGTTGGAAGTAGATGGTCTTTAAGGTTCCTTCCAACCCAAACCATTCTATGATATATTGTAGACCGCAACTTGGACATCAATTTTAGGAGCAAAGAATAGATGCCTTGCTTTAAAGGGCTCTATGGTTATGTGACTTCCTCAAAGTTTGAGGACACAAGTAAAGCTTTTTCACTGTGATTTAGTAGGCTTCATGTGGAAGCATATCAAGGAATCATTGTATGAAGTATTTCAAGGTTGTGCCTGCTGTTGCAACAGTTTCAAACATGGAAAAGAGAAACGATGTAGCTGTTTTCCAGATAGAGTGAAGGGTCCAAATTCTGTTCTAGTTTTCGCTTTTAAAGAAGGGGTTTGCCTTAAGTCACTCATGCCCTCTCATGTTGGTGAAGCCCCACCTCGAGTGTTGTGTCCAGTTTTGGGCCCCTCACTACAGGAAAGACACTGAGGTGCTGGAGCGTGTCCAGAGAAGGGCAATGAAGCTGGTGAGGGGTCTGGAGAACAAGCCTTATGAGGGGCGGCTGAGGGAGCTGGGGTTGTTTAGCCTGGAGAAAAGGAGGCTGAGGGGAGACCTCATCGCTCTCTACAACTGCCTGAAAGGAGGTTGTAGCGAGGTGGGGGTCGGTCTCTTCTCCCAAGTACCAGGCGATAGGAGAAGAGGAAATGGCCTCAAGTTGCGCCAGGGGAGGTTTAGATTGGATATTAGGAAAAATTTCTTCACAGAAAGCGTTGTCAAACATTGGAACAGGCTGCCCAGGGAAGTGGTGGAATCCCCATCCCTGGAGCTATTTAAAAGACGGACAGATGTGGTGCAGAGGGACATGGTTTAGTGGTGGTTTTGTCAGTGTTAGGTTGATGGTTGGACCCGATGATCTGAAAGGTCGCTTCCAACCTAGACGATTCTATGTATGTGAGCTGTATCGTTATACACAAATACAGCATGAATCGATTGGTTTTGTTTCTAAAGTGGACACCAAGAAATGCGGAAAAAAGGCCTAATGTGAGTTGTTTTGATTGTGAGTCCGTTTTTGACAACAAAAGCAAAGGCTGGTACCAATCACCATGCAGGCCCGAGCCTTTAAAGGAACAAAAAAACCCACCCAAAACCTGTAATTCCAACGCCATTACTTCTGCCAGGCACACCCCGTGTACACACCTGAAGCGGGCCCACGATGGCACCAGGGATGCCCAGCCCCAGGCGCTTTCCACGGATCCCCCCCCCGCCCCGCCTGACGCCTCAGCGGCGTGGCCCGGCCACCACCGGTAGGCCGCTACCGCGCCTGAGCCCCGCCCGGGCCCGGGCCCCGCCCGCCGCCGCGCCTGCGCCCTGTGCCGCAGCGCTCCGCCCGCCCGCCCGCCCGCCGGGGCGCAGGCCGCGGCCCGGGCCGGCAGGATGCTGAACGTGCCCCCGCAGGCCTTCCCCGCTCCCGGCTCCCAGCAGCGGGTGTCCGCCGGCGGCCGCGCCAAGGTAGGGACAAATCTGCCGCCGGACGCGGAGGTGGGGGTTAGCGGCAGCCAGCGTTGGGGCCTGCCCCGGAGCCCTGCGGGGCCGCCGGTGACCGTCGCTCGGGGCGGTGGGGTGAGCGGCTCCCCCGCCCCGTTTCGGCCGGTTTCCTGGCCTGGCCCCTCTCGGATGTGGTTTGTTGGTCGGTTCCCGGTTGCGGCTGGGGCAGGGTCGCTTCCGTCCGCTTCCCCGGAGGGGTCTCGTATTCCCGACACCGGTGAGGAGAGGCGGTGGCTTGTGGCAGGGCCCGCGGGCCTGCGTCGCTGAAAAATACTTGGTAGTTTTGTTTTTATGAGGGGGTGGCGATAATGCTTCCTGCTGTGCCTCCCCGGGCTGTCTCGGGGTTCCTCCTGCGCAGAGAGACGGAGACTTTCCACCTGAAATCCCTGCGCGCAGCTTGGGCTTCATCTTTGGAGGGCTTTGGAGGGCACTTGGTATCTGCAGACCTCACTTGGAAAGCAAACTCGTATTTAGACTAAAGTAGCACCAAGTAACGTGGGTCTATGTGCTCTTTAGTTTTCTCGCTTCTGGTTTTGCTGCCGTTTTGTAAGACCATGGGTTTTTAACACTGTTCCCTGCCATTAGAGTTTGGATCAAAGGGGTTCCCGGTCTGTGGTGGTGTTGAAAAGGAAGGTGCTGGACACCCTGAAGGTCTTGCTCCGCTTTTCAGGGCGGGCCATGGCTAATACATCCCTGGTAAGCTGGAAGGCTTCAGTCCCAGCTTTCTCTGGGTGAGAGTGCCAGTTGCTTTAGGGCTTGCGGAAAGCCTTTATGAATGCTGTGAAGGTGAGCTTTCCTACCTTGTCGTACCTGGCCATTATTTCCAAATCTCTTTTCTTTGTTGCTCATAGGTTTCCAGGCCGTACCTCAAATGACACTGATAAAAACTTTTTACCACCACAGGAGGTTTGCTTTGGGAAGAGTCATCTAAATGTTGATATCAATAATTCCCTTGTCTGGGTTACTAGATGCGATGCTTCCTTAAGCACCTTTGGGACAGGGCTCCCAAATATCAGCAAAGAATACAGATTGTGTTATTTCTTGTTTTGTCTGAGTCCTCCTAGGGGCCTTAGAAAAGTGTATCGAATACCTCTTTCTTCCTTTAGAATTTAACAATGTTTTTACTTTTGTTATTTTTCAGGTACCTTTAAAACCAGGAAGGAGTCTTATGGATTGGATTCGGCTAACTAAAAGTGGGAAGGACTTGACTGGTTTAAAAGGGAGGCTAATTGAAGTGACGGAAGACGAGCTTGCCAAACACAACAAGAAGGAGGACTGCTGGATATGCATAAGAGGTTGGTTGCTGTGATGTTGCTTCTACATTTTTTGCCTAGCTTCGCTCTTCTGTACTTGAAGAAGCAACAAAAACCAAATAACAAAAGCCACACCCTAAAAGAAGCTGTGCATCTTATGTGTTTAAGCCAGGTGTAATCTTGACATAATTGGACACAACTTTGTTCCAGTTAGAGATTTTGCATCACAAAGATTTTCTTTGCTTTCAAGCCTTTCTTAAGGAGTCTTCCAAGTGGGCATATTTTGCGCCTATTTTATATCTATATATGAAAACAATAAAACACAAGATTGTAGGTGATGTCTCAAGGGCTTAGCAAGAATAAGGCGTTGAAAATGCTGACGTGTACTTACACTCCTCAGTCTTGGAGATTTTTATCATCCTTAGCAGTTGACTGGTTTTAGTGATTGCTTTAAAGCATCCAGAGATGTATAAATATTAAAAATGTTGCTCAAACCTGTAGAATGGTCTTTGGGAAATAAGTGTGCAAGCCCACGTATTACTTCGTAAAACTTAGTAAGGCAAACAACAGTTGCCACACAGAGCAATTGTTATCTCTACCTCGCGTAACAAATATCTTTGGTAACTAAGCCATTCTATTTATGTTATTATTTTTATGAAAATTTAGCTCAGAAGTTGAAAGTATCGTATGTTATGAGTTAACTATGTGTGAAAGGTGGTTTGGAGCAATAGCTGTGGCTACAAGAGTATTTTCAGTGCTGAAAATGAAGTTCGTAGCTGTCTTACGGAAAGGAGTAAAATGTTTACTCTCCAGTTTAATCATTTAGAGGCTAAAATACATTAAAATCACCTTAAATTTGTTATAACAGCACTTCTATGAAGATATATTAAGAAGATCAGAGTAGCTAATGTGACATTTCTCTAGGAAGAGTGGTTCATTTAGTGGTAACTTTGATGTGGTAAGGAACAACGTTGATATTTGACATAATGTCATCTCTGAACTCCAGCAAAAGAAAAGTTCAGAATTTCTCTACGAGGGTGACTGGTTTTGTTGGGTATTAAAGGGGATGAGAGTGAAAGTAAGGGTAAAACATCATTCAGTACTGCCTTTTAAACAAAATAATAGGATTGTTAATGCTCTGTGTGCTGCTCTTGCACATGCTAGCAAAACTATAGTGGGAGGACAGCTAAAGAAAGCATATTTACTGTGGAGGTCTGTTCTTTGTTTTCTCTTGAAAAGGGACATCTACTACTGCGGACAGAATTGCTGCTTAAAAATGCTTCTGTTTTTAATCTTCTCTTATTTCCCCCTTAACTGCATCTCTGAGGTTGGTTTTTACAAGAACTCCATCATGCTGCTTCTGTATCTGTCTTTAGATTTTTCCATCTCTGCCTTTTCTTTGTTCTAGGACTACTAATGAAAAAAACAGCATAACTGAGAATCCTGGTAGATTATCTGTAGACATAATATGTGGACAGGTAGTAAAATAACATCATTGTGGAAAAGCTAAATGAGGTCTCTGTCTTGGTAGATAGACTGTGTCTCTATAAGAAAGAGCAGAAACTGATTAGAGGAATGTGAGGTAAAAGAAGAACAAGAGCTAACTTTGATTAAAAACCTGATACGATAATCGTCAAAGAAAGGTGTCATATAGGCCGCAAATTTATATATAAAGTGGGATGCCATGGGAGCTTAAAAAAAGCATGAAGGGTATATAAATGAGGTTCCTTTTGTTCATGCAAGTTTGATGTTCAATTGAACATTCGCCTAATGTTCAGGAGGCCCTAACTATGCAGATACTCACACTTTATTGCATGCAGTAATCAGTGTTGCACACAAGATGGCATAGTGGATACATCCATCAGATCAGGTCAGTAAAATATGCAAATATCCTTCCTTTGTTGTCTGGGATGATTGTTTTTACCAACTAGGATTGTCCCACGTTTGTCTCCCCCTGGCCCAGTGCTGAATGCCTACCCCTCCCTCTGAAGTAATTAATGTACATTTTTTTTAATGTGTTAAAGGCTTCTTATGAAAGCACTGGTACAGTTCTACTTCTGGTAGCTTCCTGTTTTGATAATGTTATACATCTTCAAATATTCTGCTAGGTGGGACTGCAATAGTCCTGTTAGCAGCACTACGTCTGTTGTTAAAACTGTTTATAGCTGCATTGTCTAGGCTCTAATTACTCTGGTAATACTAATTTAGTATTAGTACTGGTAGTACTAAATAAGTAGACTTCATCGTTTCAGACCTATAAAGAAGCATTGTTTTATCTCCCTGGAAATACTAAGGATTGTACTCATGTAGGAGGAATGCTGAGCCCTTTTACTGGGGCAAATTTGGTACTGGAGTTGTAAGTCTTTAATGAGCATAACTATCTTTAGATTTTTACATTGCTGAATCTGAAGAATGGAAGTTTTGTAGATGATGGTAGCGGTTTTTCCTTATGGGAGGCAGTTCATTCCTGAAGACGTTTTATTCCATAGCTGATTCTATGATGGGTGGTAGGGAAACAACGCTGACAGCCCTTTAGGAGTAACTTAATTGGAAGGGAGAGTGAAAACAATTCTTTGTGCTAACTGCCACAATTTTATGTCTCTGCTTAAACCAGTCTCTGGTTCTTTTACCCCCTAGCTAGGATACATCATGTTCAACTTCAAGGGTTTATTTTGTTAAAGTCTTAACCCTGCAGGTTTCTCCAGATGTTCACTGGGACAAGTGGTATGGCACTGTAGGATTGGCCCCTCTGTGTAACAAAATACGTCTTGTGCTCTGTACAATTGTGTAACTTATGTTTCTGGTTATGGAAAGCCATGCTGTTTGTTCCGATCATGTCTACTATTTGTCATCACGGCATTTAATATGCATGAACTTTCCGTCTGGTTTTGGTGATAGGAGTGGTTGTAGCAGTTCTAGAAATGCTGCTCATGTTTTTATATTCCATTTTCTGCAGGATTTGTATATAATGTCACACCATACATGGAATATCATCCTGGCGGTGAGGATGAGCTGATGAAAGCAGCAGGAACTGATGGTACGGATCTCTTTGATCAGGTGAGAACCACTGGCAGGAAATGACACTTGCTCACCAAAAGGTATTTTGAAAAATGAATGTTTTCTGATTATTTTTAGGGCATTCCAGTGGAAATGGTGATTTGAATTTTTTCAGGCCTAAGGAAAGGCAGTGGGTTACCACTCAGAATGGCACTTGTGTGCTGAAAGAGGCACGTAGTTTAAACTTTGTATCAAAGGACAATAATGAAAATGCCACTTTATGTTGTTGGAATGAGGCTTCAATTTGACCATTTTATTAAATTATTTTTTTAGCAGAAATAGCAATAAAGCTAGCAACAACTCGAGATACCACCTTCTTAATAAATTAGTACAATGACTAATCGCTGTTATTTGAGTTGCGTTTTCTTCTCAGAAAGAAGAGAAGAAATTTTTTCTTTTTTTTTCACTTTTTGAAAAATGCTTGTAGCATTCTTTTGTCTATTAATTTGACTGCTGCATTACGAGTGAACAAAGTACTAAGAAAACAATGCTGGGGCTGCTATTAACTGATTGTGAACAAATCACAAGATGACAGTTGGTCTGTTCTTTGTTTACCATTTCTTTTAATATTTTGAAAAGACTCAGAAAATAAAGGGTCTGCAGAATAGGTGTACTTTCTGTGAGGAATCTCTTGCAAACCTGGTGCTCTACCAGCACTACTGAGTTGGTATTTTTTTAAACAGACATTCTTTGAGTCTTCTCGGCTCGCAAGGTTTGTCTGAGAAACTGGGAAAGAGCAGAAAGGAAACCTCTGTTTCCGAAAGGAAATCTGTTATCTCTTTACAGTTCATTCATGACAGTATGTTATGGCTTTTTTTACAAAATGTTTTTAGCAATGAACGTAAATAAAGATGTGATAAGGGTTTAGCTTTGTTAAGTTTATCTTTGGTTAATCCTTTCACAAATGAAGGGTTGGATTTGGGCATAATTCTCTGGTTTCAAGAAATTTGGAGTTTCTCTCCTAAAAGTTCTTCCAGTATCGAGTTGTGGCCTGAAATTCTGTAGCACCGTCAAGTATTGTGGGAGGTACTCGGAAACACGAGTCTGATGTCAGGAATATTTGGGGAACCCCTCAAGTTCAGATACATACTTGCTACGTGGGTTTTTTTGGGTTTTTTTTTTTTAGTTTGTTTTGTCACGGGAGTGGAAAGCAGTGTTCAGATCCTTAAAATATACTGTTTGCATTTTTGTTTCTGGCTGATGTCTTTTCTGTTATGGAAGCATTTCTGTTGTTATCCCCTCTGCTGTAGCATTCTGTGTCTGTTGGATACGGATCTCTTTAAGAGCTTGGTAGGTTGTTAGTGTTTCTCAAGTTTCTGAAAAAATTAACTGTCATTCAACATCCTTCATTTTTCTGTTATCTCTGTACGAGGAAACTACAACTTGTGGATGGGATTCTTTATCTCATCTCCTTAGCTTGTCCCATTTAAAGTTTTTATTTTTAAATCTATTCAAATTTGTCATGCAGTACTTTCTTTCCTTTTCTCTTCTTGTGATGTTACCCTGGATGCCCTATCAGAATTGGCTTTTCTGCCATCCATTTCCTCTGCAAGTTCTCCAGTTCTGGTCTGTAAAGCTATTGCTCTTTCTTCACTATATTTGATTTCCTAAAATGGGTAATTTCCAAATAATTCAGTGATAGTATGACAGAAACAAACAGAAATACACCAGTTTGGTAGGAGGTGTTTGTGTGTCTAAACCACCATTCTTTATCTTTGTTTCCTTCATCCCTTTGCCCTTCACTTTTATCTAAACAAGACTAATTACGCTTGTGGTGAAGACAAGGTCTTTATTCTGTTAATTGCATAGCATACATCATAAAAATACTCTTCTGAAATATTTTCTGTAGCTCAAAATTACGATGTTCAGATACTGCAAAGCATAAAATGAATAAATGAAACTTTTGTCACTTTTTCACGGTCCTATTTTTTTCACTTAATTACATGCTGTCTGTAATAGAAGTAAAAATAAGTACTGAACGACGCAGCGATGAGTGTCTGTTTTAAAAATAAACTGGCTAAATGAATTACACTAGTCACTGTACAAAAATGAACTTTTATATTTAAGTGCTTAGAACAACATAGTAAGAATTACAGATTTTGTGAAAACCAATTTTGTTAATATAGGTTCATCGTTGGGTCAATTATGAATCGATGCTGAAGGAATGTCTTGTTGGGAGAATGGCTGTCAAGCCTATTGCTGCTCCAAAAGGTGAGGTTTTTAAGAATGAAATAATTTCTATTATGCTTTATTTCAAAGTTACCTGGAAATGATAAGAAATCTTAAATCATCATATTTACAAGGAGAGTCTCTATTCTTGCATAAAGGTGAAGGCTGTTGCATATATTCAGTCTTTCTACAGCAGATACCTGAAGATGAAACTATTTTATACATGAAGACTTTTACAAGTAATGTATTGCTACATTTCTTCTTTTATTTTCAGTCATCAGAAAACAGACGTACGTGTTTTATGTGCATATGTATACAGAAAAAAAAAATATTTTTTTTCCCCCAAGTTCCCTCTCTTTTCTTCTGATCCCAGGCAACAAACTGTCATAGGGAGCTCTCTCATCTTGAAATAAAAGTCAGTATTTTCAGTTTGGTGATTTCAGCACAAGGCATAGGTCTGGCGAGTTGCATATGTATTGAGGTATTTGAATACACTTTATGGAGAGTTATCCTTTCCTGAACACTTATTGGGTCTTTTAGTTTGAATTTACTTGGATCTGCCGATACAACAGACTGCTCTGAGCCAGGACAGCAAGAGAATGTAGTACGTTGTCTTAAAATGCTGGTGATGGTTTCCAGAGACTTTAATCTTCAGTATTCGTTCTGGTTTGTAGGCCGCAGCAAAAATTTCTTATACCTAGTAAACAGACACTATTACTGAATATTACCTCTTAGCAAAATTACAGTGAAAACATGAAAGAATAAATGTTTGCAACTATTTTTCTCAAATTCTGTGGCATCCTTTAGTTCACTAAGTTGGCCATCTCTTGTAGCTCTTCAGCTTCTGACAAGGTGCACTGCATACTTGCTTAGCACTTAGATCATATCACCTAGTAGTTACTTTGAGTTTGGTCATTAGGTGAAAAAGAGTAGTAGTTTACATCTCCGTGTTGCTAGGTAGCTAATTCTAGGTGTGGAGCTTTTAAGATAAATGCTACAAAGTATGGAGAAACCTTGACAGCGTAACTGCTTCATGGAGTCGAGGTGTTACAGATAAGTTACTGCTGCTTTGTCAGCTGAGTTAAAAATTTAAAAGTAAACCTGACTTTTGGCAATTTCAATAATCTAACTTTTCTGCAACTGGAAGGAATTCTTGTGACAGCCAGTCAGTAAAAACCAAATATGTCTTTGCCCCTGCCAGCTATGACAGTCCATTTTCCGTTCTTCACTTTTTCTGCTTTCCTCCATAATGGGACTGTTCTATCCATTTATCACATCCATATGATGTAGTGAAATTTGCAGGATAAATGTTGCCAACTGTATAAAACCAGTTCTGTTGCCAGTGTCTCTCTTAGCCATTTCAGGCTTGAAAAAAATGTAATTTCATTAATTAAGATTCAAAATGATTAGACTGGATTTGCTGAAATTCTTCACTGTAAAATTCTCAAAGTTTACCTTGATTCCTGTAGGTTATGTATCCTCTTCTGAATTATCAAAAATGTGATTGACTAACTTCACTGTCAGCCAGCAATAATCCTAATCTTGCATCCTTCCAGAAGATCATATTTGGCAAAGTTTTGCGTTTGAAAATGGAAGACTAAAATACTAAGTTAAGGTGTGCATTTTTTAATATAGGATTAAATGAGCACATAAATATAGAGGAAAGAGAGGACTTCAAATTATGGAATGTATTGCTTTCTTTTTGTGGCAGAGGATGAGTGTTTGGCAGTAGGACGAGCACTGGTACTTGCCGTTTGTTGCAGTCTCAGTACAGTGCAGTTAAGGCAGCTGTAGGTTTGTTGGGGCATTGCTGGAAGATCTGTGGTTGTTTAGTGTAGTTTTTGTTTCCTGTGTCCTGGTGGGATTTTGGAAGGCGGTACAATTATTTGCTTACCAAACTGTTCAAGGAAGCTAAAGGTTGTCCTTGCATACACTGGTTTTTTTTTTTTAAGAAAGAAGAGGCCTTTGAAGATGCTGATGATAGTTTATATTTTGTCAGCTTGTCTTTTGGGAACGCTGCTTGATGGTATGGTAGTGACTAATAGGAAATTCTGAAGTGTCCCTTCTGTGGAGCTGAGCGCTGAAACGTGTAGTGTTTGTACTTGCTGAGAAGGCCGGTGCAGTAACTACGGCAGCACCCAGGCATGTAGGAGGTGATTGCAGTATCTCCCTCAGCAATCCTCTACAGCATTAATCTGCTTGCTTTCCCTTCGGGGTGCTCAGCTGTATACGTTAGCACGGACATTAGTTTATTGTCTGGTATCTTTTAATACTGCTAATGGTTCTCATAGACACATGTTAGTGTATGTCCCTGTGTTACTTCAGCAGTAACATAACTTGGGAATCAGAATGCATGTTGCAGTATTTATTCAGTGAGGTTAGACTGAGGGCCATGGTGTTATCCAAGGAAGAGAGGTAGGGCTGTGTCTTGGAAATGCTTCAAGCTGTCCTTAAAACTGCAACGCCAATTTTGGTGCAGCGTGTTTAAATGTAGTGAAATGAGAACAGACTTCTAAACACAAAAAATTACTTTTAATCAGAAATGAGTTTTTGTGAATGGCTTGCCTATCCTGTCAGAAAGCTCAAAGTGGTGTATAGCAGAGTACTCAGCCAAATACAGCCTCAACCAAAAATTTTGGGTGGACTGCCGTATGCATCTTGTGGAGTGTTTTGTTTTTACCTTATAGTGGCACAACGTGAAAGCCTCTCATGAAGGCAGTTTTTGGTCAGCTCTGAAGTCATTTTGCAATACTCCATGCTTGGTGCTTTGTTCCAGGACCGTTTCCTTCGCTTCTCTCACAATGGCATTTTTCCTCTAACACTGGCTGCTGTCATGCAGAGCACTGGGAAGGATTCAGAAGAACAGAGGAGAAACGTTCACGTTTTCGTTTTCATAAAAGGGAGCAGGAAGAACACATTGGTTTCTCCCACTTCCCCAAACCTGGTTCCCATAAAAAAGAATATAAAATGGACCTTTATATTGGGACATTCGGAGATATGCCATGTAGAGCACGCAGAAAGGGGCTTATGTACGTCCATAAGACTAGTGTCCCACAGATTTGCTATGAGCAGAAGGATATGTGGCTGAGAGGTGCAGCACCTTTCCCCTCAAGTCGAGCACCTTATATATATATATGAATTGACACTAGGTAATTAACCTGCTTGGTTTTTATCTTTTTTTTCTGCTAGTGTGTGTTTGTTTGTTTGGAGTAGTTACAGCATACTGTATGTTTAATGAAAACCACAGATAACTTGTCAAATAAAACCATTTGACAGAAGGAGCTTATAGGAAGATTTTCTTTTTCCTGGGTTTCTGCCAAGGATTGGGTTTAGATTGCCAAGGACTGGGTTGGTCATATTCAGTGTCTACTCTGTGTTGTCATGAGACAAGTGTCATCGAAAGTCTGTCAGATTTAGCACGCTTCTTAGCTATGAAGTTTATAATTGCACAAGATAATCTGTGATGTTTGTTTTGAAGTTCCAGAGTTCTTGCATTTCCTGCCCTTTAATGCTGTGCAACTTCTGGCATTTTTAATATAGTATTTTTTTAATTATACATGATCTTTTGGAATGGTAATCAGCGCTGCATTTATTTGTGACTTGATATCAGAAGCATCCTGGTCAATCTGTTAATGTTTTGGAAGGCTTACATGGAGATCCTTACTTTGGCTTATTTTCCTTAGCATGATGTGTGCAAGCACTGTGCTGTAACTTCTGACTGTCGTGCTCATTTTTTCTTAATGCTTGTAGAGATTTCTTCTACTCTGTCTGAAGAGAAGAAACAGCTCAATGGTAAGTGTTCACCTGGAGCGAGGTGGGGAGTGAATCTTAAACTTACTTGAATATTACCGAATGAGCAGTGTTTATCCAGACTTCTGTCTATCTTTATATTTGAATTTGATGTTGAGGCTGTAGCAATCTGTGGAAATTACAGAAGGCAAAATCCTAATCAGGTATTGTGAATTCAGTGTTTAAAAGTATTATAAGACTGCAGTAAATTAGTACTGATAAGGGACGTATGAGGTGGACAAGCTTTCTGCTCCAGTTGGACAAGATAGGTTACAAATTACTGTGTGTTATGAAATCTGCCACTACAAAATTGCCAGGCTTTTTGAACCTTCTCTATATCAGAAAAGCTAGGTGGCTATGGGGCTGGATTAGCAGAGACAAAACAAAATACTGGGGAACACTTTGAATTAATAAGTCTCTACTAAAAGCTGGAAGGTCGTCACTGGGAAATGAGATGAAATGGAGGTGAATTAGCTGATCACAGCATCACTGAACTACTTGAAATGTAATTGTGAGAAACAACTACACCAACTGTCAGCCCAGTCAAAGAGAAGCAAGTATAATCCTGTGAATGTATCAGAAGCTTGACAGTAGTCCTTGTAGAGATGGGGAAGTGTTCAAGCCTTCACTGAGCCCTTCCTTGAGTGCTGGAGGTAGCTTTGGTTGCTAGTGATCAAGATTTGCATTTGATTTTAATACTTCTAGGGAAATGTTTCAGACTGAAACATTCGTACAAGAATACATCTTACAAAGTCCCATCAAATGAGGAGTGAGTCTTGGTGGAGCAAATGAGATGAACGCCTCTGAAGGGAAATAATACAATTTTAACTGAAGGCTGATGTATTGGCATGGGAGGGGACAGGTGCAGATTGGTCATGGAAAAGTCTAGGCTGAAACTTTGGAAAAGGAGTCTAGAGCAGTCAAATTTTTGAGTGTCAGGAAGAACAGGAACCTGGATGTGTCTTAAGATGAAGCCAGAGAAGTCCTTGAGGTGGTGTCCCAACAAGTCCAGGCATGGGGAGGGGAAAATAGCTTGTTCATGCTTTCTCTGGTGAATTTGAGTTCACATTTGTTTTCTTTTTTCTCATACTGTCTTTCTTGCCCTCCCATTGTGTTCTGTGAATGTTATATGTGAATTCTAAAAGGTAGTTTACCTTTTAGTATGCACAAGCATTGAGCTACACAAAAAGTTAAACATACATCATATAAAAGCAAGCAAGACTGGTTTTATTTGTACCTATTTTGCTCTATAGCCTTATAAGCTGTTAAGCTAAACCTTGGCAGGATCTGCTGCCAGTTTTTCCTTTTGTTTCTTCAGCAACAAACAAGTTGCTGGAACCTATTAATCTTGCTTTGAAGGACTGGGAGAATTGGAAAACAACCTCTGCTTTACTAGCAGCTAGTAGTCATTAAATACATGACAAATATTTTGTATTCAAGTAGAAGACTAATTTTACCATCAGTTTCAATCTTCTTCTCCTCTTGGTTATTCTGGTTCATGAATTCCTTAATTTTTGTACTTGTCTAGCTGTCCGGAGCTTTCCTGTGCATTTTTCATATTCACAGTGGATCCAGATAAAGAGAAATAAGTGATTTTCTCTCTTCTGTCTTGCTTCCCCTCCTGCTCCTATCAGTAGCTTTTCTTGTCCAGATTATGTGACTTCTCAAGAGACACAGGAAATGGTTCTGATGATAGTCTCCAATGAAATTTCCAAAATACTGATGCATGCTTGTTGTAGTCAGTTTACCTGTTTGGCAAGATTTTTTCCAAGATAGAAAAGGTCAGTTCCTGAGGTTACCCTCTGCTCTTATAAATTTAAATCAGAATGAGTCTATGAGTCTAGAAATAAGCATCGCTGTCTGGAAGTGGGAAAGAGAAAGCCTATGGCATGAGCTCAGGTTTTTTTGAAGTTGTTGGCACTAGTGAAGGCATTTTTGTCTTTTCAATCTAAAATGTATAAACAGTATTTGTATTTAGAGTGTGCTCAGATCATTCAACTTAAATGTACCCGTGATTCTTGTGAACATTAACTGTATGTAATGTTAGGGGCAATTAAATCTGAAGTTTTCAGAATATATTGCTAGTGATAACAGTCAGAGTGGGTGTAGTCTAATGTGCTCTTCAACATCTGTTCATATACTTGAGTTTCAAAAAAAAGACATCCAAATTTCAAAACACTGCCATTACCAAAGCATGCCTGAAAACTTCATATTTGTTTGAGAGTAAATATTTATCAAAGACGTATTTTAAAAAATATCTTTTTAGCCTTGCACTTTTGAGCTAAACTGAATTTCTCTTTTACCCAAACTATTATGATGATGACTTTTGTAATATTAATAGTAACAAAAAAAAGACTACTTGGGCAGTTCCACCTTCTGAAAACAATCTGGTGTGTGAGTATATGCACATCAGATCTTGAAAAAACTTGTATTGTGGAAAAGGTTGACGGGAGGAGAGTTTGAGCTAGAGTCTCAAGAACATCATGAGGTTCAACCTCAAATCATGAGGTTCAACCAGCTGGAATTCTGTAGTGTAAGTAATGTAAGTATTCCTATTTTTCCTAGTAATATTTGGAGCTTACAAATATGAGTCAAACTTGTTGTGATCCTTCTAAGAGCAAAGAAAACAAGAGATACAGAGAGCTTTCAGAGCATCCTAAAATAGTTTAAATTGGAAGGAACATCTGGAGCTTGTTCGGTCCAGTCTCCTGCTTAAAGCAGGGTGGGCTTCAATACTAGATCGGATTCCTCATGAGCAACCCCACCCTCATGGGAAGCGAAGAGGTGTGGTGGTTTGGTTTTTCTTTTCTTTTTTTCTCTCTTTTTTTTTTTTTTTTTTCCCCTCCTATATACTTAACCAGAATTTTTGCTGCTACTCCTCTGTTTCCTCTTGTCCTTCTCTGAGAATAGTCTGGCTATCTTCTCTATACTCCCTTCTCTCCCACACCCTTTTCTTTAGGTAGTTGAAGACTGCAGTTGGATTTCCCCCTTAGCCTTCTGCAGGCTTGTTATGGTGAAATAAAAGCCCTCAAAACCAAAAGTAGTTTAGAGAGGAGATATTGCTTTATTTGACGTCGGGTGCTAGGGGGAAAAACCCACAAATCTAGCACACCTTACCGGGGATATTCACCCATTATTTATACACAAAATATTCTCATAGTTCCGCCTACCTAATACATAACTCCACCTAGGCTTACCTATTCATTAGGATGACCGAATGGTCTTTTTGCACATGCGTATCAAATTTTGCTGCATTGGCAAAACACTTCTGCGCAGGCGTGAGTGTCTCGGTGGTCGTTTGGGTAAGGAGACCCTTCCTCACATTATCCTTTTAAGGTATTGAGTCATCTCAGGACAGTAAAAGTTTGCTGTAAGTTTGCCAACTTCTTGAAGATAATAGGGATGTTCTTTGAAGTAGCCATAACTCTATCCTAATTGGTATAGGAGTACATACTTGACGTATAGAAGAACCTTGAAGTGATTAACTACTTCTTGTTATTCCATCCTTGGTGTTTAACTACTTGTGGTTGTCTCCTCATTATCACTGTCTGTAACATCAGCTTAGTGACTAACTATTTTTACACAGTAAGAAAGTCAGTAATTAGCTATTTTCTCACACAGTAAGAAGGTTAGTAAGAAGCAATTGTTTTAGGAACAAAGCAGAGGCCTGTCTTTGGTAACAGGCTGAACAAACACAACACAGTTCCCTCAGACTCCTTTCATATATCCTGTGCTCCAGCTGCTGACCATTTTGGTGGCCTATCCCGGTATATCAATGTCTGTCCTGTACCGGGGAGCCAAAGCTGGACACAGTACTGCAGATGTGGTCTGTGAAATGCTGAACAGAGGAAGAATCACTTCCCTTGAGCTGATGGCTATGCTCTCGCCCAGGATAAAACTGGCGTTCATCACCACAAGGATGCAGTATCTGCCCAAGTTTGGCTTGTCTACTAAGTCCCTGGAAGGTTTTCTGCTAAGTTCCTTTCTATCCAGTCAGGCCTCCCACTATTTTTTTTGCATCAGATTTTAATTTTTTTTCCCCCAAGTGCAAAATTTTGCATTTGAGCTTCATGGAGCATTTGTCAGCCATTTCCTTGGTCCGTCTGGGTCCCTTTGAATGGTAGCCGTAAATTTTTGTGTTCTGACTGCTTCCCATGATTTGTTATTGTTCACATACTTGGGCACATACAGTGGGACAGTTTGTGCCTTTCAGGTTGCCAATGGCAGTATTGAACAGTATTGGCATTCCCTGTTTCCTAGGGAATACCAGCTGTAACTAGCCACCAGTTGGACTTTTTGTACTGCTTTGTACTGATCACACCGTTTGTGACTGGCAGTCCTGTTAATTTTCTGTCCAGATTGTAATCCATCTATCAAACCCAGCCCTCTCCAGCGTGGTTACAAGGATAATGTGAGAAATGCTTATCACTAGGCTTGCTATCACATGGGATTCTGCAAAGCAGGTCTTGGAACAAGCTGAAGTTTGCTCTCATGAGATGTAGAGCTGTAATTCTGATCACCTTAAACTTCTTCATTTTGTGCCTGCCATCAGCCTTTGACTTCACCACCAGCGTTTCTTTATTTATGACCACTATGACCTGTAAAGCACTTTCCTTAATTGGTTCATTGATGACCTGAAGCATTGTCTTTTTACTGCAATGTAACTTCTTGATTTCACATAGCATCTTACAGTATTTCAGAATAATTCATAAATAACTTGGTTTGCCAGAACATTATTTTTTTATTGTGGCAGTTCGTATATTTTTGTTGACCTGCAAAAACAGACAGAAGTTTGTATGACCATGAATTCCTCTTATCCATGGAGGCCAACCTAAGCATATGACGTATGTCCTCAAGAAAGGCTTAGCCTTTAAAAAGGCTTTTATCATTAGGTGATTGGTTTTCTTTTGCAATGATCTGACTGCTCTGCCGTTTAGCTTCCTTGGCAGCTGCAGATGGTGTGTGCTTAGGGGTAATTAAGGATCAAAGAACAAGTAATTCCAGTGAGTTTTTAATTGCTTTGGGTTAATTTCCCCATCTGGATGATCAAATAGTTTTGACAGATTGGATTAGACCAGAGTGGCTCTCTGTTTCTACCTACTTCCCACATGGTGGAGCCACTCAATTACTGTGTTTAAGTTTGCAATCAAACTACAAAATTTACTGGCATATAGAAGATAATCATCTAGGTAATTGAGAGAATTCACACATTAATTATTTTATGTGTAGCCATTTCAGGTTTGTAAGGTTTGCCTTTGAATGCACTTGAAACCAGCACTTACCAACCGTTATCTTAGAACTCTGCCTAACCATTGTCCAGAAAAACTCCTGCTGTTCACGGCGTGTTACAAATCATACTGTGTTTCAGTCTGTGCAGCTTCCTCCCTCGTGATTCTATATAATTTCGTTGTGTTAAATTTGATAAAGGATTGCAGGTGCTTTTATCTGTCATCTCTGCTCAAGTTTTTGCCAAATATATTCAGTTTCTATTAGGCTAGAGATTAGTACAGTTGATGTTTTCAAAGACTGACCAAGGGTTGCCTCCCAGCAAAGGCTTTTTTGGACTGTTTCATGTTGTTTAATAATTAAAGTGAATAGCTGAATTCTGTGAAAATTCCTAGTAAAGTGCAAAGTAGTGAGATTAAGGCTGATATCTTTGACTGACATGAAATTTTACTTGTGAATTAGGTTAAACCAAACATCTCAAATTGAATTTGTTCATCTGAATTGCATAAACAAATAGTTCTGCTAGGGGAGATTCATTCAGATAACCTTTTTTTTCATGTCTTGCTATCACAAAGCATGAAAGCACAAGCTAATAACAGATGAAACTGAGACCAAGCTACGTGTACCAGAAGGGCTGCACGCAAGGGTTCTGTGGTATATGAAACTCTTAATTTCCGAATTAGAACTTCGTGTTCCGGGAACCTGCTCTCCAGGAGAACATGCTGAATAAAAGCAAAATTTACTTCTGGCTGCCTGTGGAAATAAAGCCACTAAATATTGTGGAGGGGTATTTAGAACATTCAATTTTAAGAAAACGAAAACATCTCTGATTATGATTTCTATGAAGCAAGCATTGCAGCAAATGTTTTAATGAGTCTCTGCTCTTTGTAGGTATGGTTCCTGAGAAGAAAGGACTGGGTGCTTCTGTAAAAGATTTAACTCCAAGGTAAACATTTGTCTTTTCATTGTCTGTTGAATATTCTATTTAATAATTCTGTGCAGTTCTTAGTAAATGCAGACAACTTCCTCTATGGCTAGTTCTTGATGTTTCGGCTAAATGACCTCTTATATCCTCTTATAAGTAGGAAAGTTGAGGTTTAGGTTTCAACAACTTGCCAAAGGTCTCATTGTTGGTATATGCAGATGATGATGCAGGGTTCTTGGATTGCTCTCTTGGTTTCTAGCGCTTGCACTGCCTTGCATCGTATAGAAATGTATGGCTTATGTTTGCAGGCTCTTCAGCATCGCTTCTTGAGAAAACTCCCGGGAAGTGATTCCAACTGGGCTGATTACTTTTTTGACTTAAGTTAATTTGTCCGTAAATGTATGAGTTGGCATGCCTTGGAAAAATATTTAATTTCAAGCTGGAATATATTAAGATGTGATAGCTGTATTCAAGTTTCTACAATACGCAAAGCAAAGCAGGCCCACTGTGATATGCTGGCTGTTGTCACTGAGGTATCATTTTACTCCATGATGCCTTGAGTCACCAAGCTTCGGTTTCTTATTTTGCATCAAAATCTCCTGTGAATGTGTAACCTTGGGCTAGTTACATGCAGTCGTATAATATACTGTGGCTTGTGAACAAGTGGAATGGGACTTATCTTCTGGAATGCTCCACAAAACTTGCTGCCTTTCTTCCCATGTGTGTTTGGAATGTTCTGGTTCATGAGTGGAAGGTGTGCAGCCTAGAACGTGTTGGCTGTCAGGAGTGTCTGCTGGAGGGGGCATCCTCCCTCTCTGCCTTCCTTTGTGGTCCAGGAGTCCAAAGAGTAGATGGAAATGGTTAGGACATTGGGGAAGGGAGAAGACAGTAATAATGTAGATGCAAGGGGTTAACTTTGTTGTGGGGACAGAGCTGACTTTCACTGTCTGGGATTGCAACCCAGCTGGAAGTCAAGCAAGAACTATAGGTGTCGATGGTGGAGAGCCAGGCCTGAGATTGTCAGATGTATGGTCCCCATGAAAATGGATAGAGAAAGGTATCACTTTTCTGGGGTTGGATGGGTAAGTTTCTTCTTGGCAAGTGGAAGGGCATACAAACAATTAGCATTTGAAGGCTTTTTGTTTATTACCTTACCCTGGATTTATTACAAGGTTTGGGCAGCTTGGGAACATAGGAATGTAAAATCTTGATTTGGGGAGATGAAGGGATCTGTGTTTTGTTGTATGTGCATGGAATCTATAACTTTTGGAAGCCATCCTGGCTATTTAATGCTTTTGTCTGGAGTCAGGATTTTAATCATCTTGTTAGGAAGGTTCATATGCTGCGAAGAGCATGCACGTGCTTTTTAAGTAAAACCAATGCCATATAACTTTAGCTACAGTGTGCTGACTATCAATCAGGACTGTTGTTATTTTAATAGTCTTCTCGATATTACTAGCTCTGGACTTATCTCTTCAAAAAATAATAAATAATGTATTCGGCTTGTAAATTCGTGATGGAAGCTCTGCTTGAAAACTGCTAGTTAAATATATTTTGGTATGCCCAAAGAAAGTATATGTTGTTTTTTCTGTATTGTATTTTTCCTTTTACAGTTATGACTGGTTCCAAACGGATAGTTCGATCACCGTTGTCATATATACTAAGCAGAAGGTCAGTGAATTTTATGAAACGGAGAATTACAAGATCCAGTTGTGATCCAGCTTGAATTCTGGGAGAACTTTATTAAAATGGTTCTTTTTCCTGTCCTATGAAAGGATATGAATGCAGAGTTGGTGATAGTTGACTGTCAAGACAAACGATTAAGGGGAGAGATCATCGTGGGTGACCACTCATATCTTGTCGAAGTTGGTAGGTACTGTAATTTGCAGTTGAAAGTACTGAACTTTTATTCTACGTTATTAAAACCTTCTCATCAGACCATATGCATTTTACATATATCAATTAATATTTTATTCTTCTTTCATTAGAGATGATTGCTTTAAAGTATCTTGATGTAAAGGAATTGCATTGTTTATCGACTCATATCTTCATTTGTTTAGTATGTACTTATTTTTTTACATGTAGAATAAAGCGTAGTAAGAAATTGATGTAAAATTTGTGTAAAATTTTTCTTCAAATTTGTTTTCGATGGTTATTAAAATGTCCTTATTCAAAAAGGGCAAGTGGAATGATTTATCTAAATGCAGATTGGTAGCTTTACATGAGTCATTGTTAAAAATAATGGGAAAAATTGTCCCTTTCTTCATGTTATGTATTAAGCCTGCAGAAGTCACGAGTGAAATTTCAGGGACAGATAAAGAGGCATAGGGTTCTAGGTTCATTAGTTTACTCAGTATCCCTAGCCTTAAACTGTATGTATATATGACAAGTAGAATGCAATTTTGTTTTTGCTTAACATGGAGTTTGTTTCTCTTTATTTCAGACTTGGATCATGCAGTTCAAGAAGACGTGGCTGGTAAGTTCTGTCTCTTGCAGCACTTCTCTATCTCTTCTAATATCAGAATGTGGAACTTCAGTTTTGCTTACCACCAGGTTCTGACACAATCAAATCAAACCATAACATTGAATAATACTTTGTTGTTTTTTTTTTAATTGTGGCACTTGAGCTTGTGAAAGTAGTAAGTTGATGGTGCTCTTATCCCTCTGAGTATGACTAAATGTCAAAATAAGTTAGTTCTATTGTGTGTTTTGTAAACTGTTCTTTGCTTAGACTTGGATTTTCTTGGATTTAATTATTCATTCAAATGGTCTTGGAAAAAAAGGAAGTAGTATATAGTGATAGTTACTGATTTCCAGTAAATGAGGACTCTAAATTAATGAGCATTCTTTTTGACCAGAAGGGTTGTGAAGTGTTTCACAGTGTATTTAGTAAATAAAACATATTGATTATGCATATTAAGGTAGTGCTTGGTGTCTTAAATGCACTGTAAAACATTATAAAGAGATAGCTGAAAGTACATTTCGTTTGATGTTTTAATTAAACAGATTAATTCCATATGTCTTGAGAAATGAGTAGTACTTCTAAAATTTCATTATAATGGAGGAGTAAAATATCTTGTGCAAAATGTAACTAAAAGTAACGGTGTGAAACCTCTCCTCTTTTAGTAAATATTGCTGAAAAAGTTGGGAAAATAGAGATTATCTTAAAGAAAAAGGATAATGTTCATTGGAAAATGCTGGGACAGCCCTTGGAGAGTCATAATACATTTATCAAACGCACGGACAGAGGTAAGCGTTTCAGCAGTTTCATGGCCATGTTACCAGCTGTTTTAAGACTTTTTGGAGCTTGTTAGTTATGTTTAGTTTCTCCTAGGATTTTCTTTTTCTGTGTTCATACCTTCATTTCTTTCAGGAACGTTGTTGAAAGCTGCTCAGGAATTCTCCTTGAAAGGGTTCAGCTTAGAGGTGTTTTTTGGCTTTGCTTTGGTTTGTTGGTTTGTTTTGTCTCGCAGTGGAATTGGAGGTCTTCCAGGCTTCTGGAAAGACTGCAAGAACCTAATAGGGGAAGGTGAAGACTGCTTGAGTATTGTTGCGTGTCATGGCTACCCGTAGATAGGTACTACATATCTTTTCTGTCCACGTGAAAACCTCAGTAGACCCTGAGGAAATAGTGCATGGAATTGTATCAATTGTTATATGCTTAGCAGCAGTGAAGGAACAAAAACCTCCACTTCCAATTGTTACTATAGGTGTAATAACATCTTTCAATGCTGTAATGTTGTTCCAGCGCGCCGCATCTTTGTAACTTGAGCTATGATTAAATAAGGGACTTCAAGCAATGTGTAGGTATCAAAGCCAGCTCTGAATAAGCTGAAGCAGTAGATGTTTATACATGAGTTCATTTTGTGGTAATAGAATAGTATGAACTTGATGCAGCACCAAAGTGTATTACCTTGATCAGTGTGGTGCTTTTTTTTGTATTTACAACTAAATTAAAAATTTCTGCACAATTACATTTTATAATATAAGCATGCTGCTGATATTATTGCAGCTGTCCAGTTTCTTAATAGCCCCTCTTGGCCCTCTGTCTAATAATGCTCAAGAGTTGACTGTTTGATGTTAGTCTGCCTTATTATGTGTGAAAGCAAAATTGTACATTTTTAAGAGCTGATTAAATGTTGATCACCATGTTGTGCACCTCTTATTGGCTCTCAGTTATGCTACCTTGGCCTTTTAAAGTTGAGAGATTGCTGTGGTACAAAAAGGAAGACTGACTGCTTAAAAGCACATATCTTTAGCTACCTTTAGCTTACGTAGAATGTAATTTTCCTTACGAGAGTTTCAGAAACTGTCGTCATCCACATTAATATTAGATTTTTCAATATAATCCTCTATTTAATGGGATACAGCCTGGACTAATTGCTCGCTTTTTCTCTCCTCATCACTTTTGATGATTATGGAAAACAAAATGAGAAAATAACCTGAAAGAAGAAGAGGTGTAGAATATAGTGGCTTTGTAGATCATTTGCAAATGAGGAAGGTAAGGATGATTGGATGCAATTGACAAAAATCCAAGTTGAGCATTTGTAACCAATGCTTCCTAGATGATTATTCTGCAGGTTTTTTTAAGAAGTCAGTCTTCAGTGTAGCATTTGTCCTGTTATGCAGGGAAGTGTTACAGGTATTGGATAACTTTGTTCTGTAGCGCTGTCTGACTTCATAACAGTTTAAACTGAATCTCCAGAAAACTTAAGTTAAAGGGCTTGCTGAGCCTGAGTTTCTTCAATTCCCTGATTACAAAGGTTACGAATCATGGCTGAAAAGAGCAGGTGGAACAGCTGGCTTGAGGTATATTGTGATTTGAGTGTCAGCAGCAGAAGCAGTACCAGTGTTGAAATAGTTCCTTATGAGTGCTGCTTTGCTTCCAAGACCGAAACTGGCTAGTTAAAGCTATTTTATAGCTTTATATCTGGCTATATTTCTATGCAGCACTATATATAGCGTAGCACAGATGCATTGCCTTAAATATTCTGATTTTTTTTCACTTGGATTTATGTATCTTCCACTGCTTACTCTCAGCGTTACCTTTTATTGCCTGTGAGTATGTGAGTCTTGTTTGAAACCAGAGTAACTGATAATTTCCACTTCTTGAAAGTACATGAAAATCTGGGAACAGATTGGAAAGTAGTTATGTTATCATGTTATACCTGGTTTTTGTTTATTTCATTCAGGTTGTATGTATTTGTAGTTTTTCGGTAAGCTACTGACACTTTCTAATCATTTTACTCAGAATGTTTCCACACTTCCAGTTTGGTGGAAAGGTTATTCTGAGGCTGTGAACAGCAAGAGCTTATGGGAGCACTGATGTTTAATCCCTTGGGGTTTTCTTGTCTTTGAGTTTTTCTGTAGTATTTCCTTGTGTATTGATCATTTCAAACATTTTCATTGTATTAAAAGTACAGAAGAAGGGCTGAAAAACAGAGAGGATTGACACTTGAAAATTATAGTTGATTTTATGTTGTTGTTATTACTTGTCCATGTGACAGCATTCATGAATGACAGTTTGTAAAGGGGTGGGGGGTGACTACCACCACCACCACCCCGAGTCCCCAGGCTTTTTAGTTATTTAATCTTTATTTTTACAACAGCTAATTCTAAGTTGTACAAAAAAGTGATGAAGCTCTTCTTCAGACACAATGACCTAATGCAGAGATGATACTGGAAGCCTAGGATAACATTATGCTATGAAGAGGTAATTATCATAAGCCCCTGCTTTTTTCCCCCTAAGTTGGGAAAGTCTTACTCCCAGATGAATTGCCTGTGGACTCTCAAATTCCTGCAGAGTTTAGACTATCTGGCCAGCGCATCTGTTAGTTGAGAAAAAAGAACAAAATTGTGGCATTTCTTCAAAGTTGAGGGGATTTTTTAAAAATTTTAATATAATTTCAGGGAACTACACTGTATCTTGGGATGCAGTAGAATATTCAATACTGCTTCTGCTCCTTAAGAAGGATTGAGTGCTTAGTTTTCTGGAGGAATAATTGTACCCACCAGTATTGCATAGGAAGCACAATTCAATATAATTAGTTTGTCAGTGTAGGGAAGTTGGTGACATTACTCCTAGCTAGCTGTTAGGAAATTGGTCATCAGGAAGCATAAACAAAAACTAATGGTCGTAATGCCAGCACCCTGTGAAATTTAAATTCAGTATTAAAAAAAGAAGGTAGAACTTTCTCATTTAAAAAAAACCCAAAAACCACCACCACACAGTGCAGTGATAGAGTGCAGTTTTTCTTGTAGGTATTAAGACACGATTTCCTTGTATGTGCCTTTTCTGGGAAATAAGATATGGAAACCCACTCATGAGGGAATAGGTTGTGATCACCACTGCATATCATGCTTCTATATCAAGCTGGAATTGCAGCCAAGTCTTGGAGGTGACAGGCAAGCACTGTAATCCTGTTACATAGACCTGCACTTTAACAAAGATTGTTTAAAAAGACAGCAACCGGAAAAAATATTTAAAAATTAATTTTTGCTGTGGAATTCTTTAAAAAAAAAAAAATTGAACTTGAATTTCAGCTATCTTTGTTCATATTAGCTGGTAAAAACATATCTTTTGACTTTGATTTTTCTGTATTAGTGTGCTGGTTGTTTTACAGAAAAAATGAATTCTGCCAAATTAAAAAAAAAACGAACACAAGATCTTCACCACTGACCACTTGAATAAAGCTTCATTGTTGAGTACAAATTTGCTCGTGGTGTCCCTTCAAAAGACTTCTTGGTCTTCAGATAAGGAAACATTGCATGTGCATAAGAAGTATTTCTGTGTATCTAAGGCTTTCTTTTTTTTTTTTTTTGACTTGTGGATAGCTGTTCAGCTTTAGTTGTGGTCAACAGAAAGTGAAACTTTGAAATATTTGAATTAATCACAATTTTTTACATATTTTCTGGTTTCTTAGCTTTAGTCAATAGAATAAGCAACTGATGTTGGCGCTGTATGTGATAATACCAGATATCTTTGTCTTGAAATTTGTTTCTACGCAGTAAAAATGAAATTTAAGGGAAAAACTAAGTACTTGGCATGCAGTTTGGAAAATGTTTTAGGACCATGTATATAAAAGCAGTAGCCCTATGCAAGTGAAAAATGACATGTTAGTAGGGGTGACTTACAGAGGTGGGGGTGGTGTATCTTTTCCCATGGAGAATAAACTTTACTTCTTCCTTCTGAAAGTGATTCTGAACTTCTGCTCGGGCCCGTGTTTTGGAAACTAACCTAATTACCAACTTCTGGTCTCCTAAAGAGTGTGCAACTATTGGCGGATGCTTAGACAGTTCAGTAAAGAATCAAGGTGATGTTTCCTCTGAGGACTGAAATGGGATCTAAATTAATAGCTTCATGCAGTTGTTTTAGTACACGTTAAGTGGAAGATCATAGACTTTTTTCTGTTGGAGGTAACAGAAGGGAGCAGAATGCTGCTGTGGCACTTAAGGTGTGTAAGCCAGACTTATGCTGTGACAGCGTGCTATTTGCCATGGAACCAGGGTAAGTTTAGAAGGCATTGATTCAGTGGAAGCTTTTATTTTGGGATGGGAGGGAAACCATCTGGGAAGAGCATGGCTGACCTCTTCAGACAAGAGGAGCTAGCTTGTGAAATCAAGTAATTAACTGAAGCATTTGAGGGTATTGGTAAGTTGATGGTCAGCATTAAGGGTTTGGGGTTGTCTTGACTCCAAGACAGGGCTGCTGCCAGGAGTGATTGGCAGCCCACCTTCCTTCAGCTGTGTGGTCTAATCGCCGTTATGTTGGCACTAAAATTACTTGAGGGTCTATAATTAAGTAACCTGAACAAAATAAGGATTCACTTTCAGCTGTCTGATGGATGCTGTTGGGTGGTACTCACGTGCTGGGGGTGGAGTGGAACTCCTCCATGAGAGACGGAGGGGCAGTGGAGGGATGCGGCTTTTATGCTTTGAAACTCCACATCCCAATCAAACCGGCTAACGTTGCTGCCATAGCATTGCTGGGATTATGTCTAACAAGAAAGAAGAAATCAGAATTGTCACTGAAGTCTTATCACTGAAGAAAAGCATGAAACATCATTCAAGGAAAAATTCTTAAATTAAAATCCCTTTCATAACGAGGAAGAATGCCGTCAGCAAAAGGATGATACTCTCCAGAAGGTATCATTACCTGTGCAGCAGTTTTGTTAGTAAAACTCATTTTGTATGCATATGAATCAAGGTGCTGTAGTTCTTGATTCCAGCAGAGGAGGAAGCTCAGTTTAGAGAGTGATGTCTGTAGCCTGTCATTGTACTGGGTTTACGTAGCAAGGTTTTTGGGGGGGGGGACGCTGCAGGAGTGGCTTCTCTGAGAAGAGATCAGCAGACTCATGTCTGCAGAAAGTTTGGTCAAACGTAACCTCCTCCCTAATTACATTCTCTAATTTGAAAATTAGGAATTGCTCCTGGGCGCTTGCATCATGCTCCAAAATTGAGAGCAGCGCCTTTTGCTTATGTATAGTAGCAAATTGTATGTCTTTGGCATCTGATGGTTAACTTGGCTTCATGGGCTGCTGAAAGCACCTGTTCTCCTTCAGCTTGCTACTAGAGCCTGGTGTTTTCTGCATTGCCAATTGTTTTTGCTTGCAGCTCCAAATTTTATTGGGACTGCTGATAATGACCTAATTTTATTTTCTATAGCAAAGAGGACAACCTGAACTAGGCATTTGCTTAGACCTAGAAAGGTCCCTGTTTTCAAAAATTGGATTGAGTGAATTGGGACAAAAGTTCTGTATGGCAAATTAAAAAGAAAAAGGGGGAGGTAAAGGTTAGTTCGTTACATGTGGAAAAGGTTGAAATAAGTCAGGTTGGAAAGGTCAGAAAATTGTTAGGAAACAGTGAATCAGTTGATGAATCAGTTTTTTAACTTCTCTCTCCACTCTGAAATATCTGGAAGATTATTAGCTGATCAGTATTGTGGGACATATTACCAACCTCCCGTATCCTTTCAAGTAATTCTTAAGTCTGCAGAACTGCAGCAATCTTTGCATACTTGTTTGTATACTGTACTTTGCAATCTTAGTATGTATTGCTTTTCAAAAGAATGGTAGAAAAACAAATGACGACAAACTTATTTTATAAAATTTCTTTTATATAGCTGCTGGAGAGCTGCTGATGTTTTGCTTTACTTCAAGATTGATATGAAGTGGAATTATTGCCTTTCATTTTTCAGGGCTGTAGGCATTCTTTTGGTACATCTGAAATGTGCTTATTCAAACTAAGCAGTTTGTAGGATGTTAGATGGAAGACATGAGAAAATATTAATGAAGAAAAATTTATTCCATGTCAGAGGCTTTCCATCATGTCTCTGCAGGCATTTATAGTGGATAACTCACTGGTAGGTATTTGAATAATTTAAGAAAACAAGTGTATGCAGAAAAATGCCATGGCCACCTACTGTGGCAATAGTAGTATGTAATGAATTTGATGCTAATTTGGTCCATGCACAAATGGCATGTGTAGCTGAGATTTAGTAACATGAGCATGTATTTCCAGGAATAACTGTATTTAGATACTTGACCCTTTTATCATAGTTTATTTATACCCTTGGAAATAAAGCCAATTATAAAGAAGCATGTCTGAGCTGGAACTTCTTGCTTAAACCCTTAATTTTTAAACATTTTGTGGATAAATATTGTTTGTTTGAAAGCTTTTTTTCTGTTTAAAATTCTTTTGTTTCTGTTGGCATTGAATAGACAGGCTGTGATCCTGTACTTATTGAAGGAAGGGAATGTTAAGTGATGGCTGTTCCTTCAGGCAGCAATTGACTGTAGTATCGCAGAGCACTCTTAACAAGTCTCCAGCTGTCTTAACTCTTTTGCTTGGGTTTTTAATCCAAAATATCTGGGAATAGCAGAATGTTTGGGGTAATAATGCTGCAATAAGGAAACTGCAGTACAGATAGGTTACTTGTAAAATGATAATTCATTAGATGAAACTACGGAAATACTCAAAGTGGTCCTTAAGTGACTCTTAGAGAAGACTGGAGAAGGAGAATGGACAGCCTAGTTTACTGAGACCCTCTCAAGTTCTTTTTGTTTGTTTGGTTGGTTGGTTTTGTGGTTTTTTTTTTTTTTAACTTTTTTTTTTTTTTAAGTCCAGCAATTGGTGGCTGTTCTCAAACTGTAGCCCTAGTTAAGAATAAAATTCAGTCAGCTTTACTGACCTGGGCATCCCTTTAGTGGTGCTGTTGGAGATAAGAGCAAGGAAGCAATGGCAGTGGTCACTTGGGCTGCAGCAATGCCTAGAATTTCCTTTACGTTTTGTCTTGTGTTTAATGAAGACGGCACTGGAAACTTGCCCTCTGTAAGGCAAGACTTGGTTAAGAAGAGGAGATGTGTTGACTCAAGAAAGAATTTTGTGTCACTTCAGGAGTTAGGTCCTGTACAAGTCATGTATGCTTTTACAGATTTTCTGGTAGTCCATTCCTGTTCAAAAGAGAATCGGTGTGTGACTAAAGTCAGGAAATAAAGAAGCATCTGCTAGTGCAGTGGCAAAATACAGAAGATCGAGGTGCTTCTACTTGTAACTCTTAAGACCTAAAGAAAGATTAGAATCATAGACTTAGTTGAAAGGGACCTCTGGAAGTCATCTGGTCTAACCTTCTGCTCAAAGCTGTCCAGTCAAGGTCTGAGTATCTCCAAGGACAGAGACTCTCAGGGCAGCCTGCCCCAGTGCTTGACCAGACCATCTTCATGGTGATGCCTAGTTGGGATTTCACGAGTTGCAGCTTGTGTCCTTTGCATCTCATCCTGTTTTGTAAGTAGCTCAGCTAGTGACTTGAGTATTTTTTTAATAACATGAGAAAAAGAAGGGAGAAGAAACGTCATTTCACTAAAATAGCTTCAGTGCAGGAAGTGTCATTAGAAGGGTGTCATGCTCAAGTATTCTTATATATGAACCTGTCAAATTTTGAGAGGCTTTATGTGAAAATACTCACTTATGTGAAAATACTCAATTATAAATTTTACATTGAAAATGGTAAATGGCATGGTTGGATTATTGTAGGTAAAAGGCTCCTTCTCTGCCTTTTTTTTTTTTTGGCTTGTTTTGGAATTAGGAAGTTTAGACAGTGCTGTTCATGGGATTTTGTTGCTTGCTTCCTTTCTTTGTTTTACATTTTATTCTTTGGAAGCTCAGCCCAGCAATATCTTATAGCCCATGAAACTTAGCTTGAGTTACAGACCTGTTTAGGCAGCATGGTACTATCTTCACGCTGATACTTCAGGTTAGAAATTTATCAGTGCTGAAACAAAGGCTTGGCTGAAAAATGCTCTTCTAAAGGTAGAAGAGGAAAAATGACTCCTGGTCATCTTCAATTTACACCTCTGGTTTTGTATCTAGATTTCTACAATATGCTGTCGCTTGCCTTATGCAGCAGTTGTTATTCTCATCTCTATTTTAGGAAAGCTGAGACACTTGTTCCCAAGTAGTCAAATACTACCCTATTGGCAATGGGAAGAGGCCTATGCCAGTTAATAGAATATTATAGTTGAGAGCTGAGGAATACCTTCCAATATTTGGCATTTATTGCCAAATTAACCTTGGTAAGCATGTTTCTTTCCAGAATGAAAGCTACTAAGCTTCTTCCTTGCTGCTTTACCCCTAGTTATGTTCTGTGGCCTGTGTCTGTAATCAGCAGGGCATAGCCCTCTATTTTGTTGTGTTTTCAAATCCTCTCTTAGATGGCAAAGTGATGTAACAATGCAGATTACATAGCTCAGGATGGCTGCGGAGTTAAAACGAGTGCGGGTCTGGCCAGCCTTGCACCAAGTGCTTTGCCACAGAGACCACTTCCAGTAAAAGTGATGGGTTCTTGTCCCTGTCGTAGCAGAGGCAGAGTAAACGGCTTATTTTGCTCTGAGCCTATCGTGGGTATAGGGAAAACACAGTACTTCAAGCTTCCGTAAGGTATTGGTGAAACTGTTAGAATTTTTCCCCTTTGTCCCTGAACAATGCTAAATATTCTGGGGTGTTCCTTCCCTTTTTCCCACTGTCTGTGTTTGGTTTTGGGGTTTTTTTTAATCCCCATCACTAATAGGAATGTACAAGGGTTTGGGGTTTTTTTTTTATAGTTATTCTGATTAGTGGTGTTCTTTGCCTACTTTCTTTCTCAGCTTCTTGAAAATTTTTGGTGGAAAAGCAGACCTTGCATAGTGACTTAATATTTTTTTTAATTTTAATGCTTTCCTTTTTTTAGTTACCTTTTGCCCGGCACAGATTGAAAAGCACTGTATTTGAAACCCATGACCTTGCTTCCAAAACTGCTGTATCAAAAAAAATATTTATGCTGTACGTATGACTCTGCAGTTGATTTAAGTAAGCATATGAACATAGAACTGGAGTTCATAATTTCTAGTTAGCCAAAAGGCTCCAATTCATGCCTAAAATACTTATTGATTGAAGTGTACGTTGCTGATGTAGGCACAGATGTTCGTTTCATTTTATGTCGCGTGTGAGCATGTAAAGTATTGGTACTGTGTACCTGAAAAATTGTGCAAAGCTGTATTGGAAATCGTCGTTGTGCTAATAGCAGTGAAAGCACAACTGTGTGGGGTGGTCAGGCCAATAATTATCTGGGCTGCTGGGTGGGTTTAGGTGATCTGTTACTGAGGCCTATGGTGCTGTGCCAAGCTTATGTTTCATCTGCGTCACCCAAGCTGGCTTTACTCTGTATATGTGTATTCATGCTGTCGTCGTATGGTGAGTTTAGTGCAGATGCAATGTAATACAAGGAGTTCTGCTTTCTACTAGTTTTTGGTCGTTTTCTATTTCTTCCCCAGGCTCACAGATTCACTCTGTTATAAGCCTAATGTAAGGCTATAAATGAGTCCTTAGTCCAAAATTAGAAAAATAATCATAAGTAATGATACAAGAAGCATCTGTTTATAGTCTTTTTATAACTGTATATAGTGAAATACATACCTTTATCTCTTATTAAAAGATGTATAAGAATGGAAAAACAGATTGAGACTTAAGTGACAAGTAAACACATGTTTTTAGGACTCTTCTACAGAAAATGCAAGTTGGTTTCTAAGACGGAAGTTACCCATGACACCAAGCTCTTTTGCTTAATGTTGCCTAAGAGCACACATCTCCACGTTCCCACTGGACAACATGTTTACCTCAAAAAAAACATTGCAGGTAAGAAAAATTGAGAATATAGCCAAGGCGATATTAGCACAATTCCCTTTTCATAGTCTTGGGAGAACGCCGAGTCCATGACCATTCATGTCCTGGTTGTAGTTAGAAAGTCTCTGCTTCCAGGATCACAATCAGTGCTTAATAATGAACTGACTGGATTAATATTGCTGGAAAGCTAACTGTCGAGGTGGCTGGCATTTACTGTTGACCACCTTAGCTCTTCTTTCAGCTCTCCCTTTAAATCATTTTCTCTAGTGAAGTAGTGATGTTTGTCTTTGAAGGAGGGGAAGCTCATTGTATCTGTGTTATATATGATTAGTTGGTTCCTTTTAGCTTGCAGCTTTGTTGGCATGTGGAGGGTAATGTTGCAGTTTTGCCTTTTTTTTTTTTTTTATTTCTTCAATTTATAGCGGTTGTGGCAACACTGCTTTACACTCCAGTTGCACGATATTAATGATAACATGAGTTTGTTAGAGGGATACATCTTAAAAAGCATTGTTTAAACACTATTCACAATTTTGTGAAAGACAAACTTCAAAAAATAAAATGAGAGATTAAAGAAATATCCATTTTATTTTTTTAAGGCTAATTTTAAAAATTTGCATATTAATGCTTATGTTTATTATGTACTTGCATTGCACTATGCATGGTAGAGAGATTTCTCAGAAGAATTTTTAAATATTTAATTGCGAACTGTTTTGTCCTCATCCTCCTCCCTACCTAATTCTTTGCTGGTGTCCAACTCTTCTATTCTTTTTTCTATCTCTATACCATAGCTTTTTAAATTGATAGTGGAAGAAAATATAATCATGAGGTACTAAAAATCTGCTATTTCAGTTTATCAAAAATCAAGCGTAGTCCTTGAAATTAAATGCAAATGTTTAGTTTTTTCATGTTCGTTGGGGATGACTCTAGATCTTTTCTTCCAGTGTTTTGAATTGCTAAGTGGTGTAGAAATAATATACAGTACAGTGGCCTGAAGATTTTAATTGGAAGTAGAGGGCTACTGAGAATAAGAACTGGTGCAGTGGAAAGTAACATACTTGCTTAAAAACATGCAATGGTCTTATTTTTTCAGGATATGCAGATTATTTGGTTACTCATTGTTTACTTTGATATTTGATTGCACTAAATTTGTTGGATATAGAGTACTTTTTTGTATTACTTCAGCTTCTTTTTTTGTCTTGTGTCTAGGGACAGAGGTAGTAAAACCATACACACCTGTATTGCCTTTTTTGCCACTGGATTTCAAAGAACCATTTAGCCATGATGGTGCACATATATATTTAATGATTAAAATTTATTCCTGTGGACTGTTCACACAGGCACTTGACCACCTACAAATTGGTAAGTATATGTTGGGGGGTTTCGTGTTTGGTTTTGCAGCAATTGCTTTATCTTTTCAGATTCACTGTCTGGGTATTGTGATGATGTTCTTGTTTAACTACTTATAAATCAGGACATGCTTACAGCTTTTTAAATCTTCTTCTCCATGCCCCAAATGTACAGGCTTATCCTCAGTGTAACTAGGAGTTGTCCATTACGTAAAGCTCTGCTGACTGATAGTTCATATGTGTCAGCTGTATCAGGCACAGTAGTTGATTCCTGTGTATTTGATTGTATGTGTTCTTAGAACAACTTTTTGCACTTCGGAATAAAGAAAGCTAGGTCTACTTTAGAGACTTAAGATGCACTTCCTTTTCTGTTCCAGATACAAGGCAGATTTTTAACAATGACTTCACAAATGTTTGTGTACTCATATAGTGTAAAACCCATGAGAACATGACATTGTAACTGAACATCTGTTCTTTTAACAAGAATGATCCGTGTGTGAAATGTATAGTACCCGTCTGAAAGAAACTCTAATACTATGAAGATGAAGGCAATATGAAAGGGGCTTTTAAAAATCAGAATACTAACTAGTTTGTTTTCATCTCGTTAACATTTATCATTCTATTTTTTATTTTTTTTATAAAGGAGACTATATTTCTGTCAGCAATCCTGAGGGTAACTTCAAGAAGTCACAGGTTCAAACTTTAGAAGACCTCTTTTTATTGGCAGCGGGCACCGGCTTCACACCAATGGTTAAACTGCTCAATTTTGCTCTGACTGAAGTTAGTTGCCTCCGGTATGTACAGTTCTTATGATTTAAACTCAAGCTAGAATAATCCATAGGAAGGATGACACATAATAGGCAAGCTTCAGTGTTAATAAACAATTTTAAAAAAATTTAATAGATGGTATGAAAGCATTTTTCTTCGGCTTGTGCCAAAAGCTGGCATGCTGTAGGGAAGAGTCTCTCAGAGACTTAGGGAACTTAAATGTATTTGGTTATTGGCTACCATCAGAAAAATGGATTGATTTGCATTTTGGATTTTAGGCGTGGTACAAATGAGCTCACCAAATAGAAAATCTGAGGGTTTTTTTAGAACTAGCTTTGCATTTGAGCGCCTGTTTTTGTATTGAAGTATTTCAATGTAGATACTGTTTTTCAGACTGAGGAGGTTTACAACTGTTTAGTTACGGCTTCTCTTTAATCCATTAGAATAGCTACCATATTATATTGTTTTCACCTGCTAAGCAACAGTAACGCGTTTTTACCAGATGAGTTCTGGTTTTCATGAAAGTGCAACTTATGTAAGCATAGCATTAAGTATATTCAAATGCATAAAAAGTTTGGATTGCATATGCATTCTGTACACTGCTTGTAAAAAAAAAAAAAAAAAAAAAAAAAAAAAAACCAACAAAAAACTGAAAACCAAAAAAAAAACCAACAAAAAAAAAAAAAAAAAACAAAACAAAAAAAAAAGGGGGGTGGGGGAAGTATTACTCGTTGTTGTTCAAGTGAACAATACGTTTTGGCCCCTTATGTCCTTCAGAACCCCAGAACTAGTACTTTTGCTTGAGGTGATTGTCCATTTATAACTGTAAATATAAGTTAAACTGCGACATTGAGCGTAAAGAGTCTCAACTGAAGAGAGCACAGAATAGCTCAACTTTAAAAGGAAATGCAAAGAGTTACTGAAGGGGCACACTTCGATAGAGATGAAGTGTACCTGCATTACTTTTAGCAAAAGTTTGCTGTTAGAATCATGGCTTGCAGAATTTCTTAGCAGATTACACTTTTGTTGATGTGTACAAAATTGTGTAATTTGGGAGACTACAAAAATGAAAAATATGCCTGACTGTATTTTCTTTAAAGCTGTTGCAGAGGACAGTTCAACAGACTTGCTACTGCTTTCCTGTACCTTTGAATTCAGACTTTTGTAATGGAGATTAATTTCTATTACTGGATTTTACTCAATATAAGCACAGGATGTTTTTGTTCATTATGTCTTTATGAAACACATTTTGAAACAACATAGAAAGATTAATTGGACACTAATCTTCATAGTAAAGCTAAAAAGGATTACATGTACTGCAGAAATCTGGTCCTAGAAAAAAAAAAACAAACCCAGACGTTATTCTTATATTGTTTATTGTCCAGCGATTATATATAATCTTATTTTGTGAGCAGAGAGACTGTGTACTGTTTGGCTCTTTCAAAGTGTCATGTGTTGTCAGTAGTGAATAAGAGGTGGCTGACTGGCTTTGTGAATCCAAAAAGATAAATCTATCATCTGACAAAATGCTTGGGAAGCACTACTAAGTGAATTTGGAATAAAATTTTTTTTTCTTCTTCTTGAAGGGGGAAACTAGTGTGTCAGGTAAAGATAGTTGTGATAACATGAAAGCAAAACTAAGGAGAGCATAGTAAAAGATGCAAATCTTGCCATGTTGTCCATAACCAGAATAAACAGAGTAGATGTGCGTGAAAGACGACTACTGCACAGATAGTGCTTGTATCTACGCTGTGCTTGAAAGATGACCAGAGGGGCTTATTGTAACTCTCTTCAGTGCAATTTCTTATGGGGGAACTCAATGCTCACAGTTAGCTTAGGATGCAGCAACATCTGTTTTCTTACCAGTCGAAGTAAATTAATTTTTCCTTCTTGCCACAGCAGCTTGTTAAGCGCTGGAATGACTTGATCTGGTACAGGTTCTGTTTATATGCAGACTCTTAAAGCTTGGGGCTTCTGACTGCTCTGGGTAGCTTAGTTTCTTGGCCTTGTATTTGCTGTTTAACCCTCACTTTCTCTTTTGGGAAAATATTGCAAGAGTGTCTTTATTATATATGTGTATGTATATATACTATTTATATATACTATTTCTATACATGAGATCGTATGTGCACATAAACAATATAAATATAATTTTAATAAAATTATCTTACTGTGAAAAGTACATCTGGATTGTACGTGCTAGACCACGAATAGCAGGCAGTTGAGGAAGGATCTGAATCCGAAGGACTTGTCACGTGAGGGTGCAGAAGCAGCCTCTGTCTGTTGTGCTGCGCGAGTGCTGCTGAAGCTCTGGGGCTGCACTGCACTGCGAGCACCGGAGAATCCGCAGCTTCCCTGGGCAGCATTTGCTGTGATGTAATGGGCTTGGATCGCTGGATTCCCATTCTTACTGTCTAGCCAAAGTCTCCCTATTATCTTTTAAGTCTGTTAGTTCTTGCCTATGGTAAATGTGGAAAACGATTGGTTCTTTTCCTGACTGCAATATTCTTTTGGGCATGCAGTCACCGTGTTCTTCCTTCGGTCTTGTTTCTTCTCTTACTTTGGCCAAAGCATTAATTTAAAAAGAATATCGGTGCTCCGTGCTATTTTTTCCTTTTTAAGCTGAGATTTTTGCTCCTTTTCACTGGTGGTGTATTCCTGCAATCAGATAGATACATTTCTAAAGACTGAGGCGCAAAGGCACTAAACACTAGATAGAGGGCTAACACTCTTCTCAAGTAAGTATGGGATGCTTGCAGTCTATTCTTAAGTCTCTGTGATAGTTGTATCTTATTTTGTCTCCAGCTTTTCCTTCCTAAACTACCACTTTGTTCTCATGTTCACTTTTAATATAGTGTTCCACTTTAATTCTCACTTTTCTGATTTTGAAGGTGATTTTGTAAATCTTTCTACCTCCTCTTCTTCCTCTGTGTTAAAATCACCTAAAGATCTTTTTAACTCCTCTCCCTATGTACAGCTTTTCATAGGATATTGTGTACCAGCTTTTTAGTCTACTAAAACCTGCATCCCTTGTAGTGGCTACCAGTATGTCAGATTCTCCCTATTTCCTTCCAAAGAGCTGATTAAGTTTCTCATTTGTTATCTAAACTTCTGTCATTGTTTTCTGAACCAGCTCTTTTGTACTGGTGGGGACCATGTCTAAGTCTCCACCTCTTCCTTTTAGCTGTTTTTGCCCTCATTTCTAGCAAAACTGTTACCAGTTCATTCCAAGTTTTGGGGTTTTCTGTTCTCTTTATAGTGCTGAGTACTAAGCAGTACTGCAGCAGATACATTTATTTACACTGGGGTGTATCAGTAAGGGTGTCTCAAAGCATTGTTCTCCAAATAACCAATTTCTACCTTTGTGCCCAATGAACAAAATGCATGGCTTTCCTATATGCTTTTTATTGACTCTTTTCCTCACCTGAGTAGCATTTGATGCTGTGGTGCACCATGCTAGCTCTGACAGCACTACATTCTTGACAGGAGCTTTATTTTCCATGTTTTCAGGGAAGTGGGCCCTGGGAAGCACGTAAGGAACCTAGATTTTTGGCACATGCTAGCTTCTGAATAAGTTGATTTTAGTATTTAAAGACACAGCATAGCTGATTTGAGGCTGTTTTGTTCTACACCAGGCAAGTTTTCCAAAGCTTGTGTGTTGTAACTTATTTTTGAGTTGTAATGTATCTGGACCATCTTTCGATAACACTACTGATGATGTGTGTTATATACCATGGTCATACCTCAGTTTTATATTTTGGCAGCAGAAAATTAATGTGCTTCTAAGTAGAAGATGATCTCTTATCTTTGGCATCTGACGTAGCTTGTAAGAGATTTCCTAGTATCTTGAAGTGCTACCAAATTGCAAAAGGGGAAAAGGTTTGAAGTCAGAAAAATGGGGTATCTTCAGACTGGGAGAATATAGACTTCTAAACTGCTGTAGAAGAACAGCTGGAGATCACGAGCTCTCCACAGAAGCCCTGGCATGTGTGATGTGCATGTGTGAAAGATGGCTCTCTGCAAGGTACAAGGATGAAGTGATGGGAGTGAATAGTTTCAGTGCAGCATCGTGTAAACTTAAGTGTGCCAGGTGCTAGTCTCTTAGAAACAAAGTTGGCCATGTGTAAAAGGGACAGTGGGTAGTGGAGTGCCTTGTTGATGGACCTGTGTGGTGTGAAAGACCAGCAGGTTTAGCTCAGCCTCTGTGGTGGCCCTGACAGGTACCCATGTGGTTCTGCCTGCGTTTCTGTGCCTGAGATCCCAGTGCTCCAGCTTCCTGCAAGTACGGCAGGGAACTCACTGCTGCTGGCACCACAGCAACATGCCCTCTCTGCTCAGAGCTGTGCCTGAGCGGGAAAAACAACAGTAACTTAAAGCCCCATAGGGGGCAGTTCAGGGACGGCTTGCATTTAACAACAGCTCATCTATCAGTTGTCCCCAGGGTATTAGTCTGTCATTAGCAATAAAGGAGAAGTTATGTGGCCTCATCAAATGGTAAATTCTGTTTTGTAAAGTCGGTCTTGGTGTTTTACCTCCACTGTAGCATAAAAATCTGAAGAGATAATAGCACTGACCTTAGCGACAGAGCATTTTTTTTTTTTTAGTGTAAACTATCTGGCAAATATAACACTTGTAAACAGTAGCTTTCCAGGTAAGTAGATTTTATAAATCAACAAATAAAATAGGAATAAGATAAGCTGGTACAGAGGTCTTCACGTTATGAGTTAGTTTTCTCTTACTCCTATGTTTAGATTCCATTTTTATGAAATTAATATTGACATAACCTTCTTGAGATTCCAGTTTTCACCTCTACAAGCTGGTGTATGTAATACTAAAAAGCCGTACAGAGTTCATATACCAGCTATTAATTGAAGTAGTAGTGCTCAAACAGTATTGAGAAACCACTAGATCAAACTTGACAAGCTATACTGTATTCTCAGTCAGGTGTTAGTAACGTCAAGAGACTTTGTTTTTCTTAGGACAGCAGTCCCTGAACTAGAGGTTGCAACCACAGACAGGGTTATGACATTTAGAAGAGAGGTCACAAGTTCAACAGACTTTCAGGTACAACAAGAAAGATACTATATTGGGTTAGTGGCAAAAAGATTTGAGGATTGCAGAGTTGCAAAACAAACAAACAAAATGTAAGTAAAAGCTTCTGTATGATGGGGTGAGTTCTGATTCTTTAACGTGTTTCAAATGTAAACAATCTGCAGTTTTGTGGTTTTTTTTTTTTTTTCAGGACAGTGAAGCTGATCTTCTTCAACAAAACAGAAGATGACATACTTTGGAGAAACCAACTGGAGCAATTAGCTCTTAAAGATGAAAGGTATTTAAAACTCTTGTGGAGAACAACTTGAACAATCCCAGTGTACAGAAGAACAAGACTTGGGGCTTAGACTAACTGTACAGCTTTGGCACAAAGATAGATCCTGATTCTGGAAACTCTTAGCTAAGAATTTAATGAGATCTAGGGAGTGGAAGGAGATGTGCTTACAGTGTCACAGATGCATAGCAGCAGGCTATATGCCATTATGTTCTGTAGGTCCCAGAGGAAGCCAGGGATTTGATTTGACTGATAGATGTTTTTTTGGAGATGATATGTTAGATGAGGTGATTGTTGAGGCTGTCTGAGAAGCTTTTTGAAGGTGAAGACAATTGGCCTTAGGAATAGAAAATACAGATATGCAAGGAGAAGCACAGAAGTGATAGACGAGGACAGTGTACCCTGGGAGCAACGTTCAGAATTTACAGAGAAGTCTCGAAAAGTCTCTTTGGTGTCACTTAGTTGAGAAAATGTTTATCTAGAAATTTGAAGTTTAAATTAACTTCCATTTTTACTTACTAATTGTTGCATTTTTTCCTCAATTACAACATAATTATGGATTAAAATGCACTAGTGTACATGTAATGTCAACTTAGTTTACCAGGCCATAGTTCAGTTAAGAGACATAGGAACGTCAGGTTGCCTTTTAATTTTAGTACCTTGGCTTTTGTCACTAGACGGATTGTTACTGCCTAGATTTTACATGATAGAAGTACATTTTGTTTATGCTTACTTAATTGAAATTGTATGAAGAAGTTAATTTAACTTGCTCCTTCACAACATTGAAGTGAAAAATCAATATTATTTCATAACCTGGTGATGTCTGGCACATTCAAAACTTCATAGTCTAGACATTGTGCAAACTTACAGTAAAAACCCTTTCACTAGGAGCCTTGGATAGACAAATACTTGTTTTCTTGGTTTTTTTTACTCAATAACTACACTGTTAGTGGGGTTTTTAAAACCACTAAAGGATTTTCTCATTGATTAAATTGTACTGACATTTTCACAAGTTTGGCTGAGCATTCTTATTTCATTACTTTTGTATTGAGCTCCACCAACATTTGTGTAAGTGAATAACGGAATAACAAAATCTGTGCCTTAGTATCTTCATGGTTAGCAGCTATTTTTCTTTGTAAAGTGAAGTATACAGCTAAAATTTTTATGATTGAAAGATTGGATTAAATAATTAAACACACAATACCTGAGGTGATTTGATTGACTTGATTGGTAGGAACAACTAAATGTCTGAGATCTGATACTGTGCAGTGGGAGCTGAGCAGAACAAGAAAGGAATCACAGGACACATTGTCTCGGTCAGTAGCATTTTGCATAACAGATTTCTAATTGGAGACAATATTTCTGAAATAGTCTTTCTGCTTACCAGGTTTGAGGTTCAATTCATTCTTTCACAACCAACAAAGGACTGGGTGGGTAAACAGGGGAAGATTTCTTCATCGCTTCTCTCTGAGTTTGTGAAAATAAGCAGAAAAGACTCCAAAGTGCTTATCTGCATCTGTGGTCCAACACCTTTTACAGAACAAGGAGTACAGTGAGTATTTTAAATTATGAACTAGACAATGAGGAGGTGTGTTTTTGTTTTTTTTTTTTTTTTTTTACAAACTTGATCACCTACCCAGCTATAGTGTTTCAGACTTGGTAGTCTTTCATAAACAGCCCTACGTTTTCTGCTTTGCAAGAAAACTTTTTAAATTAAAAAAAAAAAAAATAACCCCCCCCCTCCCGGCATCACACTTTAGGCATATATTTAGTGTGTAGATGAGTAAATAGCAGCAATAAGTAAATTTCATGAGCTCTGATAAGTTGTCCAAAACTTTCTAAGAGCATCTGTTTAACAATAACCTTTTTTCCCCAAAGTTTTAAATGCTGCTTTTAATCTGGTGTTCATAGAAAAGTTGCTATAATAGGAAATAAGCTTTCTGTGTTGGTGTTAGCTTGACAAATTAAATTATTAAAAGTAAAAGTTAAAGCAAGTGTTTTATCACAAGCACTTTGCTCCTTTTTTTTTATTTTTATTAATGCATATATTTATGTCTGTACCTGATACTTTCCTTATTTTTTATATGCCATACTTTTCAAGATAAAAGGCCTTCTTCCTTTCTCTTGCCTAGCTTCAAAATATTGAACCAATATGGACATCACTTGCATTTCTGCAGCCCTACTGAAGTCAGGTGCATGAATCTAATGGAGGGTGGAATTGGCCAATAATTATGCTTACCTGTTGAGAAATCTGAGATAATTCAAATGATATCTGTATTTATTTTTAGAAATTTTTTTCAGTAACCTAAAAGATCATGTAATACATATGGGCTCCTGGGCATGAATTGTTTTCTAAACATATTTGCAGAGGTAAACTTCATTGTGCATGCCTGAATGAAAACAAGATCGTGGTGCTGAAGTTATGCTTCAGCTGTGTCTGCGGAGGGTTTGGGCTTACAAATACTAATATTACCAATTTGATTTCTGACTTGCAGGTATCTGAAAGATCTTGGATACTCCCAAGAGGAGATACACGCTTTTACTGCATAAACCCATATGAGGATATCAGTATTTCTTTGTATAATTCAATCTTATTTATTTACCTTCATGAATTTAATTAAGTGAGAAGCCATTTTTTAAAGACTTGAAATTTCACTCTTGGTACCAAACTGTTTCTTGGAAGAAATCTATCTTTGAAAAAATTTTATACTGTGTTTTATCTTGTTTTTGTAAATATTTTTCCTAATCCAGGGTATTAATTTATTGTAGAGGCAAGCAAAAATGTATAGTATACATTATGTGAGATATTTCGTGTTGTTGGTTCATGAGAATTCTTAAATTTGACAAGCACTGATTTAAGTTTTGACTTGAAAAGCTTATTATTTCTTACTGTAAATAAAGTCTTAAGAGCAATACTGTCTGAAATTAAATATTGCACTGTAACTCAGGTAACCGGTCATTGAAAAATGTTCTTTTCCATCTGAAATCTCGTATTTGACTTGCAAGTGATCCAGATACATTTTTGGCTTTGTAAACAAAGAATAAAAGTACCTTTGGTAAAATATAAAAAATTTACATCAAATAATAAAAAAATAATAATTTTACATTACTTTGTGCCTTCTTCTAGATTTTCTGTATTTTCAGTTTATGGTGTGATACAGAAAGGTTTGCACAAGCTTAGGACACCAACTGAGAGCTCGTAACAGAGGCACAGACTCTTGGTCTTGTACAAGACTTTCTATATGACCTCACTGATGTTACACATCCCTTGATATGAGACTTTCTGAAGGTAAAAACATGACAGCTTACGTCCTGCAGATAACAGGGTAAGGACCATAGAAGTACCTAAAAATATTTGATAGGTTGCAGTGGTATCAAATGAGGTTATTTGAATCAGTGGGGTTTTTTACCCCATTACTAAAAATATATTATCATGAGGCAGTAGTCTGCTGTCTAATAATACTTTGGAGAAAAAAGCAGCAAAGCACCTACCCCCCTTCTGTGTTTGTCAGTAGTATCTGTAGGCATTGTTTCTTATGACTTACAGTATTGTTTACATCCTCCTGTTGTGTTGAATTTCTTCCTCCTCAGAAGCCTGACTTGTGGTTGTGGCATTAATACTTCAGCATTCATGAAAAATTCTGTAATAATACCCTTTAAAAAGGTTAAATTGGTCTCTGACAGTGACTGGCTATGCTAAACTGAGCTGTCATCTCTTCACTGCCCTCTCATTTATTAGACTTGAAGTTAGAAAAGGATCTGTGTCAGTCATTGCCCATAGGTCACAAGATACTTCAGAAGAGACAGTGGTAATGTCAGCATTTTGTCATCTAGAAGGATCTAAATGTTTTCAGCTATAATCTTGCAATGCGTTATTTGTGGAGATTTGTACTACAAAGTTCTGAACAGGTTTCCACTGAGCAGAAACATCAGTGCTACACTCGAAAAACGAAGCACTCATTGAATTTTATCATTTTTTTTTTTATGTCACAAATGCAAGATTACTGTGTTGACTTAAAAAATTACATTTTGGTGTTAATGACTAAACTTTACAACTTCCATAGGATACTGAGGAATTTCTCCTGCTCCCGTCAGCCAAGATCAGATGGGATGGGCTCCTGTGTGAAAGAATTTCATTAATTGCCGTTCTCTTAGGCTTTTTGGTTTTAACGGGGTACTTTGCCAATATCCTGCCTTTTGTGCTTTGATTGTCCTCATCTGCCTTTATCCAGAAGGATAAAAGAAAGTGTTTTGGATAAGTAGCTGTTGTGACACAGTACATCAATAACTTTATTCTTTGCCTTAGGACATACACCCTATTTCACAGAGTCGTAGAATTGCTGTGGTTGGAAGGGACAGTTCAGATCATCTAGTCCAACCATCAGCCGAACTCTGACAAAAACCGTCACTAATCTAAACTATATCTCTAAGCACTATGTCTACCTGTCTTTTAAATTCCTCCAGGGATGGTGACTCAACCACTTCCCTGGGCAGCCTGTTCCAATGCTTGACAACCCCTTCAGTGTAAAAATTTTTCCTAATATCCATCCTAAACTGCCCCTGGCGCAAACCTGAGGTCGTTTCCTCTTGTCCTATTGCCTGTTACTTGGGAAACGAGACCAACCCCCACCTCTCGACAACCTCCTTTCAGGCAGCTGTAGAGAGCGATAAGGTCTCCCCTCAGCCTCCTTTTCTCCAGGCGAAACAACCCCAGTTCCCTCAGCGGCTCCTCATAAGACTTGTTCTCCAGACCCCTCACCAGCTTCATTGCCCATCTATTTGACAATAGATGATGATTTCTTGGGGACTTCGTGCAGTCCAGGTGGTGATTGTGGATGTGGAACTACTTCAGAGTAGGTCTAGAAGCTTGTGCAATTAGTGTGCATCCTTTTGGTTTCTGAAAGTTCATTTCCAGTCTGGTTAGTAGTGGTAATTGCTGTTTACAGTTGCAGCTTGAAGGAAGTTGTGCTCTTGGAGGCTTTAGAATTGTCATCCCGAAGCATGGAAGACCCTGATGCGGTTATGACACTGTTTCATAGGGCGTGTGGATCTTAAATAGCTTAAATATGAAGCAAGGAAAGCAACCAAATTGGTAGCTCCCTTGGAAGTCCAACAGGATCTTGAGTGCAGAGGTGTTCTGCTGTGGTGGTTCTTCCAGGTCAGATCTTCACAGGGTTGGAGTGAACTGGGTGGATCTTGGGCTGTGTCTGTCCACAGGGAAAAGAGGAGTCTACCTCCAGGGCTTGTTGACTTTTTATTTTTCCTGTAAATATTAATACTCAATCAAAAGCAAGTAATATTGCGATGCTGATGTTACTGATGAGGAGCAAATGGAGACTGTGACATGCAAAAGAGATGTTATTGGGAGTTGCAATATGCAAATGTGTTACCTTTGAAAGCTTTTGAATGGTTGCTGGTAGTAGTTTCTGATTCATTCCGTGTCAGGCACCGTCAAGCACTGAATTCAGAAGTGTTTCTGTTCATAATAAAACCAGAATATCTAAATGATTCTATGTTGAGCATGAAGTCGTGAGCGAGTGTTTCTGCTTTCTTTTGGGATGACTGAATAGACTTGTCAAATAGTCTGTTTTAAGTAATACAGCACTAGTATATGCAGAGCTTCCTACTTTGGTATTTTGACTGTCACAAATTATAATCAATTAGTGTGTGTGCGTGATGGTTGGTTGTTACAGAGGAAGAGATCAATACTTAAATATCTTCTGGAAGTCAAGAGAATACGTATATACATACACGCATCTCCAGTATTTCTTCCTGATGTTTCCCTGGCTAGATTGCCAGCCTATAGCATAAGATTTTAAGAATTTGCACATCTCTGGGAATGCAGTTTCCCAAAAGGTGAGGTTTTTGTTTGTCCTGTACTGGTACGACTTTCAATTCTTTGTCGTTAGTTCACTGACTTGCCTTGTTGAAAGTTTATTCTCAGCAAAATGATGCACTACTCAGCTTCTGTTGAAGCTGGCCTGCAGATTTGGAGTTACTGGAGGGGAAGAGGAGAGAGGGAATAGGCTCTCGTGTGCTGTGCGAGGATTGACCAGAAGAGCTACGTTTTCTTAGGAAACAAGACTAAAAATGGAGGGTGACATCAGAAGAATATTCTCCTATTCCTGCTTTTTATCAATTACCTGGTTAACGTCAGATAAACGCTCTCTTGAATTAACGCTCTGGGCTGTTTCTGGATGGTATTTCACCAAGCAACAAACCCTTTTTAATTTTCCAAAAGGAGATTTGAAACATTTATCAGAAGGCACTGGCTTAATTACTGTGTTGACAGGCTCAAACGGGGAACTTGTATAGAAAATAATTTATGGGGAAAAAGGAACATCTGCAGACTCCCAGCTCTTTGTTTGGAAGGTATTTTTGGATAAACTCTCCATGTAATTCTTGTTAACGTTTACAGCTGTCAATACGTATTTTGTGTAATTAGAACAGTAGCTTGAAGTAAATACTATGGTACAATATATTAATAATAGTCTGCCAAGAGACTATTCATAAAATATTTATGTGTTTGTCCATACATGGGAAACATGAAAAATACAATAGTTAGCGTTATACAATTTGCAGTGTTTATGTTGCATTTTGTTGTTGGAGGCATACAGACTTAAATCCCAATTATACATTGTAATCCATTAGTAAGCCTGCTTTATAGCTAGCTGCTGCATGGTGCTGATAATGAAAAGGGATGATAAATTGTAACAATTATTTGCCAGTTGTATTTTTAAAACTCAGCGTCTTGGGTTTTCTGCCTTTAGTAAGCGTGAGGAAGACCACTGCTTGTAGGAAAATCCAATTTGCAGATACATCAGTTCTAGTTCCGGAATACTTACGTATTCAAAGACTGGTGAAAAGAAGGTCAGAGGAGCCAGTGTGAAGTGGCGTCGTTGATCGTTTCTCTGCTGCTGCTCAAGGAGATGTTTGTATGTTCATTAAGAGAGAATTGTTTATACAAAAGCATCCTTAATAAAATCACCCAGTAAATATAAGGCATTTGAAGAATGCAATCATTCAGTAGGTCTTCATTAACCAAAAAAATTTCTGATGTTTTGTTTACACAGCGTTTATTATTTCACTGCATCCGTTGTTGCGACTCTTCTGGAGGAGACTGATTACATAGTAAGGTGGAAATGTTTGCTCTATTGTCTCCTCCCATGCATATTTTTTTTTTTGAGCGAAATCGATTTTTGGGAGAAGCCACAGAAACCTCCGTGTAGGTTTATCTTTTATCATACTAGCCCTTAGCTGCTTTTCTACAAAAATTCCTGCATTACCAAACTGTGCAACGCCCACCTTATTTTAAAAGATGATCATAAATTTTATGTATCGGTGACCTCTTAACATCAGTAGCTCATGCTACCTACAGTTGAAATAAACGGTTTCTTCTCCTCCCTCACAAGAAGCTGTATTATCAAGATCTTGGAAATACATCTGCCTTTTGCATCAGACTGCTGCATCCTGATTTTGCAGTTTCAAAAACCAGCCAACCAAAACCAAACTAAAACAAACCCACCACACAGATGATTTGTGGAAGATGCACCCACCAAATCTGCACATTACAACTCCATTTGAATGGGAATGTTCAGAAACAAACTAATTTTTATGACTTCGCTACCTCATAAAATGCTGTTGTAGAAGACTGATGCATTTCCCCTCTCTCATTCTTTTCTTGCAGATATGTCTGTATTGTGGCTCTTTTTGCTGCATGGTTTGGGAAAAGGAGAGTAGTCCCCAAATGTTTTGATTCCACCTACAGTCTTCATTGCCCTGACCTTGTCAAGGATGATATCCCTATGGTGATCCCTTCCATATCAGTTCAGGAGGACCTCTTTAAGCATGGCATTCTACTTTTCCAATTGGGAAAATGCCTATTCAAGCATCTTTTTGCAACGACTGAAATCCAGATCACATACAAGTGTGTAGTTGAGAGCAGTCATAATTTGACATCTGTGGTGGAGTTAAGTGGAGGGATGCTCATTTCCAAGTTCCAAAGTGGTCTTTCTGGTGAGATGAGCAGAGAGTTGCTAGTTTCCCCCAAGATAGGTTCTCAAGGCTTCAGGCACTTTGAGGATTTTTAAGATGTAATTTGAACCGCCTTACTTCTAAAAGCCTCTGATTTCCTTTGAAGTTTTGAAGAGTTCTGTTATTACTCATAACTTGCTTTGCACGAGTAGCTTAGCAACCAATGGCCATTTGACATTATATCAACTTTCTAATCTAGATATGATACTACTTGTTACAAGTGGCTGATGTGTAACTTTTAAGTTTTACTTATATATACTTACTTATATTAACTTTAAATTTTACTTGAAAGACTTGTTGCGGATTATGAATTTTATAATAAATTCCTGAAGTGACGGACATCACACTGAACATCTAAAATCGAGGCTAATTTATATTAACAAGTGAAAATGGCTTTTTTGAAGGCAGTGATGCTCATGGTCTGCCTGTTTGCATTAAGTAGCATCCCAGGCTCATGTAGCTGTTAAAATGGAGCTGCTGACAGTCTGGTTTTCTGTTGTTAGAGAGTATAACCCACCCGTCACGTTCGGAAGACCACATACCTCCTCTGCTAATGATAACTTTTCACATCTGTATTCACTTAACCTGTTCTTTTCCAGTAAGAATGACAGCAGCAGTAGCTTCCTTTTCCCTTGAAGCGTATAGCTGTTGGAATGTTGCAGCCATATGTGTGTTTTTGTAAATAAATAAAAAGCAGCTTTGCCTACAGTATTGGATTACTGGACAAAACTTATGAATTCGAATACTTGAGCATCCAAAAGAAGCCGTGGCCAGCAGGGCGAGGGAAGCGGTTCTGTCCCCTTACTGCACTCTGGTGAGACCCCACCTGCAGCTCTGAGGATCCCAATTTAAGGACATGGACCTGTTGGAGCAAGTCCAGAGGAGGGCCACGAAGACGATCAGAGGGCTGGAGCACCTCTGCTATGAGGGCAGGCTCAGAGAGTTGGGGTTGTTCAGCCTGGAGAAGAGAAAGCTCCAGGGAGACCTTATAGCAGCCTTCCAGTACCTGAAGGGGGCCTACAGGAAAGCTGGGGAGGGACTCTTTATCAGGGAGTGGAGCGACAGGACGAGGGATAATGGTTTTAAACTGAGAGAGGGGGGATTTAGAGGAGATACCAGGAAGAAATTCTTTCCTGTGAGGGTGGTGAGACACTGGAGCAGGTTGCCCAGAGAAGTTGTGGATGCCCCATTCCTGGAGGCGTTTGGGGCCAGGCTGGATGGGGCTTTGAGCAACCTGGTCTAGTGGCTGTCTATTTTAAGAATCTCCCCAGAGCAGGGTTTAGCTTGGCACTAAGATGCCTAAAATGAGGTGCCTGCAGCTGAGCTAATTCCTGTTCTCCCTTTGTAATCACTGGAGCTCAAATCAGCACAGCCTGAGTTGGTTCAGCTGAGCTGGGTGTGGGATTCAGGGTGCCCCGTGCCCTTTGAGATGTAGTGGCAACTCAGACCCATACACAGATCTTTTCCTTTTTTTTTTTTTTTTTTTTTTTTTTTGCTTCGGTTCATGCCTGTCAGGCAATGTTTTCTGCCTGTCTGAAGCACAGTTGGCTGCCTCAGAAGTATTTGTTTTCCTCTGACTGTACATAAAAGCCTTTCTGCACGGGGAATGCAGTTTTCAGAGACTGACAAGTATACTAACGTGGCGATGAAGAATTTGTGAGTAACTGTGATTACTAATCTGAGCTACTCACATTTCAGACGCAACCAACCCTTAATTCCCCAGGTTTTAGGTTAATGTGAGCAGTCACGGGGGAAGGGGATGTTTATTTTTTGTTTTTAATAGCATTGGGCATCAGTAAGGCAGGGATGTGGCACCCCCTTTCTATGTGAGATGGGGTGAGCTGCAAGCTTCCCCACCGTATTTTGCTATCTTTGACAGACGAATTACTCAAAAAAATCTGTAACCTGTTGCTAAACCTGTAAACGAGTGGATGTATAGCCAGTATCCATGTGCGGAGGTGATTTTCCAGCATATGTTACTAAATCTTCTGTCTCATCATTTATGCCTTTGATGACTAGTGAGGTGAAGTAGTAATACCTGATTAGAACCGAAGCAGAGATTTTTTCCAAGTGTAGCTGTAGTCTGGATGTATCTCTTTGGAGCCTTGCTGTGCCAATACTTACAAAATGCTGTGCGATCAGGTTTAGGTTTTCTTTTTCTTTAGTTTTTTTTTTTTTTGTAAACGTCTTCAAGGTAGGTTTTCCCTGTATATTTTTATGTTTTTAAAAAATTCAATATGCTACTACAAGATTGGTTTATAATTTACCTGATCTTACTTTAAATGGTCTTATTAACATACCTGTTTTTACAAAATCATTAGGAAGAATAATCTTACTTCATTTTCTACAGGTATATACATCTACTTAGGGCAGGGGCTATGTGATTTTCTGAGGCTAGCAGCATAAACGTTGAGAAATTAGGATTTAAAAAAAAAACAAACAAAACTCTCCTTAACCCAGTCCCGCATTTCAACTTGTCCAGAAGGTATTGTAAATATTAAATTTGTCAATAATTGGGGGAAAAAACTCAATTTATGTTCTTACAGAGCTGCCTTAATGTCTGTGATGAGTGACTTCACTCATCGTTCTAGTCAGAGTCTAAATGTACTTAGTCCTGGGCCAGAGTAAACATTCCCTGGCTGTCTCTCCATATGGTCCTGTGCATACGCCGTACAGATTCTCCTCTTAGTTAACTACCCGCCTTTCTTTCTTTGATTTTCCTTTTATTGGCCACATTTCATGTTTTCCCTGAAGTTTCAGCACAGGCCCGGATGCTTTCTGTGTTCCTATGGAAACAGATGACTGTCTTCAAACAAACTGGGCTTGCTGAGTTGCTGTGGCAACACAGGTGAGAAATTCTAGGAGGTGCGGAGAAGTGTCAAGCCTGTGCCGGCTGCTGAGTCTGAGCGTCTGGCGTCTGCCAGGAGCCGGTGCTGGATGCCCCGGAAGGGAGTGAGGAATTCCCTAGGATGTAGATGATGGTATTAAACCTTTAAACGGAGGAATACTCCTCCTAGCTTGCATATCCTTCTGCATTCAACCACGAGTATCGCGCTCCCTTGGTGTGTTTTGTAGCTTCCCAAGGGGTTTATTGATTCTGTTATTGATGATTGGGCTTGTAGAGGTCAAAGAGGAATGTCTGGTTTTTGTCATCAACTTGCAATTATTTCTAATTGAAATGCACCTGCTGGCAGTCCCATCGGTATTTGTATCTGCAGGTAGAAAACAAAGTCCTGTTGGAAATATTTTCTCCTACTTGAAATAAAGAACCCATTTAAAATGCACTGAGATGAGGCGAGGAAGATCTAGTCATTGTGAATTTAAAAGCAAGTAAAACAAGAAGTTTGAGTCACTCGTGGCCGATACACAGATACATATATATCCACCTGGCAGAAAATGGGGGTGGGGAAGAGGCTCTAGATTATGTGGCAGAGGAATAACTTCATGCTGCTCAAATTGACTAGACTGTTAGTCATGCAAGAGAAGCTTTTGAAAATGTATATTTAAAACCAGGTGTGTTTGTTAAAGCACAGTATGATACAAACTTTCTTCTCACTGAGTCAGAAGACATACCTAGCTCATTCCCAATAAAGCGATCCTCAGGATGGGGAGAAGGGGCCCTCCCGCTTCCCCTTCTGGCCTCCTTGATCTCTGCTTTGAACTGTGTCCCTCTTGATCATACGGAGGTCAGTGCAGGACACAAAGCCAAATTTTGAGCATCAGCTCCAATAAAGGTGAAGGGGAGCCAAACCACTTCAGAGAGGAGTCACCTCCTTCAGCTAAAGTTGTGAAAACTCCACCCCAAATGGTGATCGTTGCAAGGAAAAGCGTGCGGGAGAAGCCAGGCTGGTGCTCCTCCGATGCATGCTCCAAGGTGGCAATGCGGGAGATACGAGTGACAGCTTTAAATCTCGGCTGTCTGGGAGATGAAGGAAAGCAATGATAACCAGGAAGGTTATAACTTGGGGGTTTCTGCGCACTGTAAAATGAAAAGAAGCCTTTTCTGTGTTGAATGTTTCATACAGTTGTTAATGCTCTAAATGACAAAAGGCTCCACAGATGCTCTGAGACCACTGGGAAGACACAGAAAGAAGGGTACCTAAGATGTAACTGTGTTAAATTTTGGGGGCACAGCTTCTAAAAATTAGGAACCTGAAGGTAGGTACCGAAGTGCAGGGTCAGGAAAGGTAACTCTAAGAGGCACAAAGAGCAGCTGAGTACCTCAGTGCCCACCGGCTTGAGCAATTGCCGTATGAGCCTTAAGGAAGAGCTGTCTCCTACCTCCCAGCAGGCTGAACCTCTGTTCAAAAATGCATCCAGTGCCTCCGATGGCTCAGACTGGGTGGAGCAGTGGGGTTTGCTCCTAAATGCCACAGTCACTGAGAGTTTTAAGTGAAGTGGTCTTCACCTACCCTCTGCCCTTAGCCTTTCAACAAGATGAATGAATAAAAGCAGAGTAGATGCTCTATGGCAGCACGTTTGAGTCCCAAAAAGTCTTTAAATAACCATCTTAAATCCACCTACTGTCCCTTCAAGATTCTACACTGTTCCTCGTAGGAAAAATAAGTCTATTAACAGGACTTCAGTACACTTGCTGAGTGAACAGTGTTCTTTTTCGGTGCAGAAAATCCTGTGAAATTATTTTCCTGTAAAGAATACTGACTATTGAAATCTTAAATAATAGATCTCCTGGGTAGTAGGTCTTACACGCAGAGATTCCTCTGCATATTTTGAAACTAGTGAAACACATTTAATAATTTAATATCTTCCCTGTTGTTCTTTTCACAGATTGTAGAAAACTCACCAGCATAGCTTCAGAGTTTACATGCTGAATTACTGCTATGTCCTCTTCTTGAGAAACAGCTGGGGACTTCACCGGCCCTCCCAAGGTTGCAGCCTGGAAACCACACAGCTCTGGGGAGGCTGCTTCGACTCTGCTCAGGCGCTTAATGGGAGAGATACTGGTACTACAGGTACCTTGGGACTTTGTCAATACAGTAAAGATGGACCCTGCCAACACGCTTTTGCAAACCTTGCACCTTCTCTTGCATCTACTGAAGCGAGTTTAGTCATGTAAGGAGAAGAGCGGGGCTCATCTCGCAGTCCTCAGGGGCTGGGACCGATGCATGCTGGAGAACACGTGCAGTGTGTCAGCTGCTGCAGAGAGACAGTTTGCCGCTCCGTATGCACTGGTTTAAGCAAACCACTCACCCCTCCAAAAGAGCAGACCTAGTGGATTTTCAGTCTCATAACTTTTGTCTTCCCCTAATTGGAGTAAGCTTGCTCTCGCATCTCCTACACTCTCACAAGGACAATTTGAGAGATGTTTTACAAATTACACTGTTTACCTAATACTAAGTGACAAAATATGAGGAATTGCAGTAGTAGGGTTCCTTGTCTCCTTGCCTATACAGAACTGAATCCTCTTAACTGGCTAAACCCAACTGTGGTAGGCAAGAGCTGCTGAAAGGGCTTTACCTGCTGCGTGGGAGAAGAGGCAGACTGGAACAGTGGTTTTGGAGTTGTATCAATCCCCTTTCAGGGGGAAATGACTTACCTTGCTTCTCCTCTTTTTGCAGGACAGTAGCACTACGAAAGTATTTAGGATTTTCTGCGAGCATTAGCTTGGATTGAGAGTTTACTTTTATTTGAGACGTTGCCTCTCAAAAAGCTCCACTCAACAGGACCTTTGATCAGGCCTTTCGCGATGGTGTCCTGCAGAACCGCAAATGGTCAGTGAAGAAAGACAAGGGAGGAAGGGAATTCTGTATCAAATAACACACCAGTTTCTGCTTATACAGACTGATTTGGTGAATTGTTTTTCAGATTTGTTGTTTATACATCACTTTGTCCAGTGAGACTAATTGCTAAGCGTAGAGTCCTGCACCTGGGGAGGAATAACCCCATGCACCAGTACAGGTTAGGGGCTGACCTGCTGGAAACCAGCTCTGCAGACAGGGACCTGGGAGTCCTGGTGGACAACAAGTTGACCATGAGGCAGCAATGGGCCCTTGTGGCCAAGAAGGCCAATGGTCTCCCGGGGTGCATTAAAGAGAGTGTGGCCAGCAGATTGAGGGAGGTCATCCTCCCCCTCTACTCTGCTCTGGTGAGGCCACATCTGGAGTACTGTGTTCAGTTCTGGGCTGCCCAGTTCAAGAAAGACAAGAAACTACTGGAGACAGTCCAACGGAGGGCTATGAAGATGATCAATGGACCGCAGCACCTCTCTTACGAAGAAAGGCTGAGAGACCTGGGTCTGTTTAGCCGGGGGAGGAGAAGACTGAGAGAGGATCTCATCAATGCTTATAAATATCTAAAGGGCAGGTGTCAGGAGGATGGAACCAGACTCTTTTCAGTGGTGCCCAGCGACAGGACAAGGGGCAACAGGCACAAACTGGAACACAGGAAACTCCATTTCAGCATGAGGAAAGACTTTACTTTGAGGGTGGCAGAGCACTGGAACAGGCTGCCCAGGGAGGTTGTGGAGTCTCCTTCTCTGGAGACATTCCAAACCCATCTGGATGTGTTCCTGTCCAGCCTGCTCTAGGTGACCCTGCTCTGGCAGGGGGGTTGGACTAGATGATCTCCCAAGGTCCCTTACAACCCCCACCATTCTGTGATTCTGTGCGTGGTTCTGTAATCTCTAGTTTACCCTTTATCACATGGTGTCTTGCCTATGCCAGGGAGGGATTTGCCAGTCTCTCCCTTGATAAGGCCTTGTAATGAAGATGTAACTTATCTTGGTGAACACATAAATCATGTAACGTTCCCTTGCATTCTCTTAGTAAAATGAGAATAATTTTGTAATGAAAATGTGTCAGTGTATCTACAGCTACTAAAGAGCTTTCTGCAACCCAGAAAATAATTGCTTTGGAAAATAATTTCTTAAACATTCGTAACTAATACAGATCTGGCAACAAAACTTGTAAGTACAGGCTGAACTTTTATGGAGTCTTTTCCTGATTATTACTATGACTACTTCAAAGTTGTGTGAAAGAAAAATCGAGTGTGGCTCCTTTCCGTTTTCTTCCTTTGTCAGAAGTGAAGAAAGCCCATAAACCCTGTGCATAATTGCTTATTTTTCAATTAGAAATTCTGATTCTGTCCATTCTTCAAGGTAGCGGAAAAATGAATGAAATTTGTATACTGCAAACTAAGGACGATTAAAAATAACTCCACTACTTGAAATACATTTTCATCAGTTATTAACCTTTTAATGATTACTAGTACTATAAAGACACCTGTTTCAGCTTTACCAGCCCATCAGGTACCACTGAGAGAACTTCTGGTGAGCTCTGCTTTGATATCCCAACGTGTCCTCCAGCAAAATTGGGCAGCAGATTTAATGCTCCTGCTTTTGTCTGTGCTGCAATGGTTGGTTTCGTGGTGTTGTTGAGCTGTAGTTGTTAAACTGGAAGCAATAAACTGAGACCGATGGACAGCCTGGATTATGTTGAAACAGTTTAATCTATTAGAAAGCCAAATGGTCTATCAGAGCAAAACAGTGAGGTATCCTGATCTGACAGGAAGGCTGAATGCAGCAGAGCTTTTTTAAGGTGTCTCTTTTGATTCATAGAATCATAGAATCATAGAATTGTTAGGGTTGGAGGGACCTTACAGATCATCTAGTTCCAACCCCCCTGCCATGGGCAGGGACGCCTCCCACTAGACCAGGTTGCTCAGAGCCCCATCCAGCTTGGTCTTAAAAACTTCCAGGGATGGGGCTTCCACCACCTCTCTGGGCAACCTGTTCCAGTGTCTCACCACCCTCATGGTGAAGAACTTCCTAACATCCAGTCTGAATCGACCCATCTCTAGTTTTAATCCATTCCCTCTAGTCCAACCATTGCCCGACATCCTAAAAAGTCCCTCACCAGCTTTCCTGTAGGCCCCCTTAAGATACTGGCAGGCCACTATGAGGTCTCCTTGGAGCCGCCTTTTCTCCAGACTGAACAGCCCCATCTCTCTCAGCCTGTCTTCATAGGAGAGGTGCTCCAGCCCTCTGATCATCCTCGTGGCCCTTCTCTGGACACATTCCAGCACGTCCATATCTCTCTTGTAGTAGGGGCTCCAGAATTGGATGCAGTACTCCAGGTGGGGTCTCATGAGAGTGGAGTAGAGGGGGAGAATCACCTCCCTCGACCTGCTGTCCACGCTTCTCCGGGTGCAGCCCAGGATACGATTGGCTTTCTGGGCTGCTAGTGCACGCTGACGGCTCGTGTTGAGCCTCTCGTCCACCAGCACCCCCAAGTCCTTTTCCTCAGGGCTGCTCTCGAGCCAGTCGCTGCCCAGCCTATAGCGGTGCTTGGGATTGCCCCGACCCAGATGGAGGACCTTGCACGTGGTCTTGTTGAACTTCATGAGGCTGGCATGAGCCCACCACTTGGCATGGGCCCACCCTCTCAGTAATAGTTTCTGTAGTCCAACCCTGAAACCAAGTTTATGCCATGAACCTGGAAAATGCTTGTTGCCTTGCCTCTGCATGTGGCAGAGATCCCTTTGACAGCATGGGATGCGGGTTTCTTGCCAGTTGCAGGGTTTTTTTTTCCTTTTGCAGGCATGGCTATAAAGAGGTTCAGTAATTAGTGACTAGCTATACTCCCCAGAACATATGTAAATACAGCAGTATAAGCAAGAGTTCCCTTGGATTTGAGGAAATTAAGAAATAATTACCAAAAGAGATTTGCTACCCTAATCCTGTAACAACTGGATAGTTACCATAGTAGTGAAAGCGTTGTTCAGCATAAGAGAGGAAATAGCTGGAACATGCCATGGGTAGTTTGGAACACCACTTAGTTCGGATTCCCCTCACTGGGAATAAAGCCAACAGAAGAAGGTTGTGTTTAATAAAACAGGACACCAATAAGACCAGAGTATGTCTCAGGCGGGCAAAATCCTACAGAAAGACGCACAGAATACAATTTTTGTCTCTGTTCTGTGCACGGTTGTACTGCTAATGGCATGCAGCGGTTTTAGCAGTCCAGCCAGCTTCCTCAGTGAAATCATGTTTGCTTTTATTTCCTCTTTCAAATAGACTGGTATCATGGCAGTGTTTGCAAATAAATTTTATGTACGCAGAAGACTATGAACGTGAGGCAAGTTCACAATTTATATCCTTTTAAGCTGTGTACAGTGAAACCTAAAGACAGTGAATTTTTACTCAATAAATAATGATAATATACATTTTTTAATGCAGTGGAATCTCCTCTTGGTAAAGCTACTAAGGGTTAATCTAATTCTAAGTTCGGCAACAATGCTTGTGAATTGTGTATTGCGATGCTCACACAACCTGAACACTAGAAAAAGGAGCTGACAGACCAAGACCCGGAAAAGTGAGGTTATCTCGGAGTATCTCTTAATGTGTGCTGCTTGACAGGCACTTATCCTGCGCCTTGTGCAGGATAAATCCATCCCTTAGGCACAGAAGTTTTCTCCTTTCCTGTTATACACAGGAAGTGACTGATCCTACAACTGCAGAAAGTCCCCTCGGTGTTTAGGCTGGGGCTCTATACACATTCAGCTCAATGCACGTTGAGTCTAGGAGGCACGGGTTATCCCCACTCTGATGGGACTTCTGACCTTGCTGGTCTTTTGTGAGACCACAACATCAGCAGGACATTCCTTTTTCATCCTCAGTCCTGACCTTCTGCTCGTATCTCAGATTTAAAGCTAAGTTGAGAACTTGGTTTAATGAAAAGCATGCTTCAGTGTTCTCATATTTCCCTCATCAAATCGCCTACTTGTTCCTCACAAAATGGAAAACTGCTGGCCATCCCTTGCCTCGCAGGTACTGGGGAGCTTTGCCAGGATGCCAAGAATGTAAGAGCCCTCTGGCAGTGTACAGGGTACAACTGAAGTCCCTTCTGCTTGTGGAGGAACAGGATCAGCATGTCCTGCTTCTCAAAGCAGTCCTGGCCACTGATCTGTAGGGCAGCAATGAATAACTTCTGACTTTAAAACAGTCCAAGTGTGCCTTTGTCCTGGGATTGTGCTGGCTTGGATGTGGAGAGCTGCATTTGGGTGAGGTACCATGGCTGGGACTCCTTAGGGGACATGGTGTTCACTCATTTAGTGCCTTCATTAGAGGGGCTGGCTTCATGTGCACCTCTGGGATCATCAGCTAGCTCATTTCCTGCTGAGCATGCCGATTTTGGTGAATCCTTTTTGGAGAAACACAACTGACTGTATACATGTCTGTGCTGGGACTGAACGTACTACCCAGCCTGGCTGGTAGTTAAAACTAGAATGAAACAATGACAGCCGCAAACCTTTATCTTAAGTTGACTCGGGCTCTTTATTATCTGCCACTTATGAAAACGTGGACTAGAAAATAGCGCCCACTGTCTTATTACTAGCTAGAGATGACTTTATGTGTTGGTGAAGGGCAGCAAACACTTTATTCCTTCTCTCTTCCCCCCCCACCTCAACCTTCACTGAAGAGAAGGAATGGCAGCTTAGAGAAATACAGGCGTTGAGGAAGACATGAACTTGACACAACCCTCAATTCTAGAGTGCCTCAGAGCACTGCTACATAACCAGAGAAAAGAGCTGAGCTAAATGTAAATGTTTTGACCGGTGGGAATTATTTTGCTGACACGCTCACAAGGGTGTTTAGAGATGGGAATGTGATGCTGTAAGAAGTGTTTGGAAAAGAAAATGAAACCAGCATGAAATTCTGTAATGCCACAGAAATCCAGGAGTGATGCCAAGGTGTAAAACGCTACCTTCTTTTTTCCTTCAGTTTCAGCGAGCCCGAGGTCATGCCCTGAAGGCATATTCTCAATGTTGTCTGGCCCTGCAGGGGACCCTTTTGATGAACGTAAGCAGCAAATGTATGTCTTCTCCTTCCCCTCTTCCCATTGGGCAAAAATATATTTGGCATGACAGAATTTAATCAAATTGCTAATTTGTTTCAGATCTTCCCTGCTTCTTTCATAAGAATGGTGGTTTTTTTCAAGGCTAGGTTGCTGTTGAAAACAATCTTGAAACTGTTTTTTAATAAAAACAATCTTATCTCTGAATATAATCCCTTCTGTATTGCAGAGGTATAATTACCGCAGACACTGTTAGAATGGGATAATTTATGTCCTTTATCTCATGGAAGAAAAGGAACTAACGATTACAAGCATTCCCATTATTTAGGAAGTGCGGACTTCCCAAAATGAATTCAGATCTTTGGTGGAGAGAGACTTCTCTTATCCCAAGGAGCATTGCAGAGCATACACATACTCGTTTGCATGAACCCCTGGGGAGACGTGGGTGCAAGGCCTTTGGTTCAGCTTTTCTTGCGGGTAAGTGCAGGGATCTGAATATATATATGGTATTTGCAGAAAGCGGGCTCTGTGTACATCATCTTCTAGAGTCTCTGCTACTGCTCCAACATCATAGCAAACCATGTTCTGCTGGAGCCGTGGCAGTAGGCAGTCTAGAGCCGTAGCCACTGGCAAGGCATGTTTGGGCTGAGAGAAGGAAGATTTGTTTCTGTAATAGGTTCCATCTTCCCTTCAAATCTCTTCTTGGGTATTTTATTTCATTGCCGCTGTCAAGAAACTCTAATCTGTTCAAAGGACCTGGAAACCTGAGGTGAGCATCTTGTATGTCCTGCCTGCCTAATGTTGGTCGTTGGCCTCTGTGTCTCTGCAAGGGGCTAGATCCAAAATGTCTTTATTCTGCCGTATGGCTACACCCCCTGGAAAGCTGTCTTGTATTTATTCCAATGGCTCTACATGTCTCTCTTACGCTCCTCACTCTCAGTAAGGTACTTAATGTATCAGAGCAAATCCGTCAAGACTGTGTTTATACTGCTCTTTGCTTCTACAACCTCCCATTGAAGAACTACCACTAACACAATGCACCTATCCTTGCTGTTCTTCCAAGTCGCTTTCTGAAACATACGGTAAATAAGATTACTCGGCTGGTATTGCCATTAGTTCGGTTCAAGAAACACCAGCTCAATATTTATATTTAAATTGTTGTTTTATCTGCTATAAAGCATGATACTCTTCTAAACCAGACTCTGGTAGGTTGCTGATGAAGAGTGTCATCTGCAAGAAGTTTAATTTCAGCTAATTTTTTTCTGTCCTTTTTCAAGACAAGATATTTTTTCCGAAGTGATCATCGCCCTGTAGCGTGGACTACTGAAAATGTGCTTATTGAGTCTTGCCGACCTGGAGCTAACTGTTCTGGAAGTCTGTTTCCCAGTGAGCCTTCAGTGACAAGTTGAACCTTAGTTCGGGGCAGATCTTCAACTGTCAGAGTTTTCTTGGAGCTCACTGCTGTCCCTTCAAATTTCCATGTTTGCTTCCCACTTGTGATTTTAACAACCTTCTCCAGGGTGACAAGGTAAGTACAGAACAGACCAGTTTGGACAAGGAGATGGGATGTGGGCAAGCAAAGGCTGAAGTAGTAAAAATGTGCTGAGTGCCAGGACACACACAACCTTTTTTCATCAGCTGGTTTTGACATCTTCAAGACTTTTCTTATTTATTGTCAATTGTATCCTGGAGTTATTTCTAACAGCTAACACGTGTAAGTCTGCCGTTGCTATACGTTAGGCAGTACTCAGACACTGTCCATTAACCTGGTTGATAAATGATCATATTTGTCAAGCAGACGAGTAGACAAATGCCATTTGTTGTTAAATTGGATAGAAAATCTTTGTGCATGAATCTACTAGCTGAAAAGCCCAAACTGTCAGATTTGGGCTGTGAGTTAGATTTGGCATTGATGGATAGGCAAAAAAAGATGCTTTTGCTGCAATAAACAGAACCTCAGCTCCTTATTCTTTATGTTACAACATAAGAAAAATTTTCCCTCCCTTTGGGATGGGAAAATTGTAAGCTGTACAACATATCTTGTTCCTTTTTAAGTGGTACGACATCCCTAACAGCAGAGAAAAAAAAAGGCTCATCTAGAAGTAAATCTAATCTCACTCTCCCCTTCAGGGAGGATAAGATTTGAAGTGAAACACTTCTTCATCAGTTGCATAGCAATGTAACCTGCTTGCTATCACATGGTGTGTGAGTCTGAGTTTTTTATCCAGCTTCTGATTACGAGGGCCCCAAAACTGGGACAATCCTCATCGTTAAGCGTGTTGTAGGAAATGCAATTTCTCCCACCCCACACATCCGTTTTTTCAGTAATTGCCACTGTTGCTCTGTCTTCAAACAAAGCCATCGATGAACAAAAGGGTATTCTATCTTTATATGTAGCTGGGGGTGACAGAAAGGTGAGAGGCATGATTCATCCTCCTTAACTATCCAGAAGCCAAGTCTGGAGAAGGATGGGAAAGGGTGCCTACAGAGAATGTTTCACCTAATTGCAGACAGACACATTTCCACTAGGCAGTAAGTCCCATCTTTCCCACCTCTTTCCCTGTAGGGCAAACCTAGACGAACTGTTCAACCAGTTGCTTAAATGTAGGATTTAGATTAACCCCTTTTGGAATACAGAACTATTAGTGCTTGCTGTTTCAGAAACATAGGTAACTCTATGCTTCAAAAAATAAGTTTTACGTTTACATTTACGTCAGAATTTTGTTGTCTTCTTCTGTTCTTGCTAGGACACCATGGGGAACAGAGGTCAGAGTATGGAGCACAGCGAGCTGAACAGACCTGGCGTGGAAGCTCTTCTGGAAGACTTATGTTTAACAAATTCTTTCCAACATAGATGCCTCAAAGTAACATTTATTTAGCATGGTGTACTGTCTCTGGCTGGAATGGATTTAATTTTCTACATAGCAGCTCATATCATGCTTTGTTTTGGATTTGTGACTAAAACATTGTTGATAACACACTGATGTTTTAGCTATTGCTGAACAGTGTTTGCACAGTGTTTGCACAGTCTTCTCACTCTGCTCCCCGACCAGTGAATAGATTGGGGGTGTGGAGGGGACACAACCAGGCACATGACCTGAACTAACCAAAGAGATATTCCATGCCTTATAACGTCATGCTTAGCAATAACATGGACAGGAGGGCGTTTAGGGAGATGAGCCATCTTTTTCTTGCTCATGGCTGGGCATCAGTCCACCCGTAGGAAGTGGTGGGTGATTGCTTTTGCAACACGTGTTTTCTTTTGTTTTCTTTCTCTCTTCTTCCACTTCTCCTTTGCTTATTGAACAATTTTTATCTTGACCCACAACTTTTCTTGCTTTTACTCTTCCTTTCCTCTTCCCCTGCCCCACTGAGGGTGGAGGGGAAAGCAAGTGAGCGGTTGTGTGCTTCTTAGTTGCCTACCAGGCTTAACGCACAACACAACATTACTGCATTGAAACGTCAGCTTCCACTTCAACTCAAGCCGTGTGAGTTTCTGAAGCCCTGGTTGTACGCGCCTATACAAGAATTGAAACAAGAAGAAAGAAAAACGAAGCTAACAATGTTGATCCCAAGTTAGAAGCCCTCCATCACTATGTCTCTGCTACCCATAATAAGCATATTTCAGCTAGCACCAGCTGAGCTGGTAAGTACACAGAGCACTAGTTTATATCCCCAAAGCTGTGTCTGCACGGTACTGAAGCTGACTCGTTAGCCATGTCTCTTACTAGGGCTCATTATTCCTAACACAGGGCCACACCAGCACGGCTGCAATGTTTTCATCTCCCAGAGGTAACTCATTCCACACCTAACAATGTTCTTCACAGCATCAGATGGTATAGTAATCCTTCGCATGTATGCATCAGATCTCTGAAGCCATTGAAGCCAATCAACTCTCACAAGACGGATCGTACCAGTGCAAACACTAAGCAGCTGTCTGGTGAATTTTCAGAAGAGCTTCTGAAAATAAATGGGCATAAGCATCTAGGCTCATGTGTGTGGGTCTGGGTCCTATCTGCAGCTGAAAACATTGCCTTAAAAGCCCCGGTCTTCTTCTTCTAGCCTTACAAAGCCCAGAGAGGTGGTGGAAGCCCCAACGCTGGAAGTTTTTAAGGCCAGGCTGGATGGGGCTCTGAGCAACCTGATCTAGTGGGAGGTGTCCCTGCCCATGGCAGGGGGTTGGAACTAGATGATCTGTAAGGTCCCTCCAACCCTAACAATTCTATGATTCTATGATTCTAGTGCTAGCTGCTTTGGGAAGATGGGTCTAGTCATTCCAACACATAGGCTGGTCATACAGGAGCAAGTAAGCATGGTCTCAAGTACTAGCTGACTTCAGCTCCTGGCTTAGCCATGGACTGCTTGGGCAAGATGCTTCAAATCTGTGCCTTAGCTCCACACCATAAGCTCCACCACTGGAGCAGAGGGAGGATACCACAAGAAAGCTTAGTAGTAAGCTCAAATAACCATTCTCATTGTGGATACAAATAATTTTCTCCTATGCTTTGAATGTGACTTGCCCAAATGGCATGCTGAATGAAGGAGGACAGAGAGATCTTTATCTCTTTTCCCCAGTCCAAAGATAAATTTTCCCCCTATGGTTTCATTTTTAAATTAAGGCAATTTTAATCCATTGCTCTCTCTCTGCACCTTTATTTCATTTCCAGCCTCTCGGCATTATCCTTTCAGTCTTTTCTTCTTCAAAATTTGTCATGATTTTTACTGTCTGATTAAATTTATTTAGGGCTCCACCTATCACTATTTTATTGTCTGACTCACTTGCTCTCTTCACTCCCCTACTATTTAATACTTAGTACACACTGTACTTCCCAGCTTTAGCAATCTTTTCTCCACCTTTCTTGGCTGTTCAGTATTTTGCTTATGAATAGTTTCCAGGACATAAATTCTTCCTGGTGTCACCCATCAGTGTTGGAAACCCTTGAGTCGGTTTCTCAGACAAGAAACAGACTTTGTCACCATTCCCACAATATTCAGTATTAGCTAATACTGTCTAGCTAAATACTGGCTAGTTCAGCCACTACATCTGTTTCTTTTCTGATACCAAATGCAAGGTCTGAAAAGACTGTTCCCAAAGATAAATATGTATCTCAAAAGATGCAAGTAAGGAAAGTAAGTTCAAATCAGGTCTCAGTGCAAGAGCATTTTGGTGGATTCTGTAACTGGCTGAACCCTTGTCGAATACAGACATGGGGGGAGTCTTGAGAACTGCAAAAAGTCTCTGCTCTTGCAAATCAACACATGGAGCTTCTTCTATATCTTCTTACTGATAGATACGTTATCCTGTAAACTGCATGTGAACTACTCACTCAAGCCATATCGACACAATTCCTAAGAGACACTAGCTCATGTTCATTGATATACCACCATGGCCAAATAACTTCCGGCTGACTTAGTGAGCAGCCAGACTATGGTCTTTTTGCATGCACAATGCATGCAGACACGCATTGAACTGGCCTAATCTTCTCCCTGTGCATACTGGTTTTGGCTGGGATAGAGTTAACTTTCTTCATAGCAGCTCGTATGATTCTATGTTTTGGATTTGTGATCAAAACAGTGTTGTAACACAACGATGTTTTAGCTATTGCTGAGCAGTGCTTATGGAGAATCAAGGCCTTTTCTGCTTCTCACACCATCCCCCCAGCAAGTAGGCTGGGGGTGCACAAGAAGTTGGGAGGGGACACAGCCAGGACAGCTGACCTCAACTGACCAGAGGGATGTTCCATCTCATATGATGTCATGCTCAGCAACAAAAAGCTGGGGAAAGAAGGAGGAAGGTGGAAACATTTGGAGTTATGGTGTGTCTTCCCAAGTAGCTGTTGCATGAGATGGAGACCCACTTTCCTGGAAATGGCTAAACATCTGCGTGCTGATGGGAAGTAGTGAATTAATTCCTTATCTTGCCTCACATTGCATGCGTGGCTTTTGCTTTACCTATGAAACTATCTTTATCTCAGCCCATGAGTTTTCTCAAATTTACCCTTCCAATTCTCTCCCCCATCCCACTGTGGGGAAGTGAGCGAGTGGCTGGGTGGTGCTTAGCTATCTACCAAGGCTAACCCACAATGTGTTGGCAGTGAAATTCAAGCATTTGACAGGCTAGCCAAAGCTTTCATAGTCCAAAGAGACTCTAAAGTAAGCTTGATGCCATGATTCAGACTTGGAGCGTAAAGGTCAGTGATCTCAGGTTTGAGGTCTTCCTGAAACATCAGGCTTGGCTTGCAGCAAAGGCATCTTTGTGTGTCATCATTTAGATGTGAGAGAGAAAGGATGGCCTGCCTGCCACCAAAATCCAAGAGAGGTGTTCTTAACCATGGGGCTGTGCTGCCGTCTCCAGCATTATGTTCTCCCAACATACCTTGCTTTTGTGCCCTTGTTGCTTCTGTAAAGATGGTAAGAAAATGAAGTTTAAATATATGTGTTCCTACATTTGATTTTTTCTCCTGGAAAGTCACAGGAGTATTTGATACCAGCTGAAACCAATCAGTGTAGCACAGTGACAAGATACATCCATCACCAATTCACCTGAGTTTACTTTCTCACTGTTAACGATGGAGGATTTAATCATACTCACAAGGTAAGATTTGGGAACAGACTTTCTAGTGCATTTTTATGCTTCTCCCTTGGGATTGATATTCAGGGTGTCTTTCCCTGGACACAAAGTGTGGCTGTAGTTTTCTACTTTGGGCTTCTTGATTCTCTCTTTGGCAACCTTGGTATAACATCATCCCTCAGCCATTTAACCTCTACATGCTTCAGGGCAGGGCCTGCCCCATTGTATGGACTTGTACCACAGTTTCTGCAATGAAACATCGATATCTGGAGCTATTGCCAAGGCCTCTGTTAAAAACAAAGGAAATGAAGAACTGAAGTTCTTCAACTTCATTTGGAGTTCCTTAGAACTCTTTTATGTCAAGCTTATTTTTCTGGATGTTGTACTCTACGAGCTCAGAGGACATCAGTGTTTATTCATTATCATAATGGACTTATTAAAAGATGACAAGTTGCTTACCAGGAACTTGAGTTATAAGATAGTATCAGTTTCGTTTTCATTCCCTCCCATGTAATCCAAAAACTATCCTTCTTGAAGATATGTAAAACTGGCGAGAAGTTAATAATCAGCTCTTGTTGGAGAGAAGCACCTCAGCATTAATTATGTCTCTCATGAGGAGACTTCAGGCGTATCACTTCCACCCACAGTAATCATAAAACCAGTACTGTGAATTGTTTCACAGTTCTATCTCTGTCAAGCTGATGCCAATTTATGACTGTTATATTCTTCTAAATACTAAAATCTTATTTTCTTTTGATGAATACAGATAGGTCTGTTAGTTTTGTTATGAGATGCACAGTACAATTCCATGAAGCTGACTATTATTTATGTTATTGAGCTATTTGAACTTCACTGCCTTCTCAAAGACCAGCCTAGCACGAGAACTAGTGTATCAGACCTATTGTCACTGAAGGGCCTTTTCATATTTGACAGGTTAATGTAGCTGGTATTCAACTTTTAGTTTACCTTTCTAAACTATATGTTTGACTATAGTATGTTCTTGTGGCAATAGTTTTTGATTACTCTTTCTTGGGAATGATCATCATGTGTTTGTCCAGAGTACACAGTGGGCTGAATGGTGCTCAAACCTGGTGGCGTCCACCTCTGTCCCTCACTCTGCTGTCCCATTAAGTTCCATTTGAGAACAAGTTGCCAATGAGGATCTCAGGAACTTGCAACACAGTGTGGCTTGTATTAGGCTTGGCAGAGTCAATGGACTGAGTTTTTGACCTAAGTGAGCTGAAGAGAGGTGTTTTTCCCTACCAACGAAAGACCTTGGATGGATCCAAAAACTCTGTATTGAGTACAAACTTACAAATTCCATACTTGTATAGCCTCTGACACAAGAGACTTTCAATGAAGTAAGGCTGCATGCTACCTATTGAGGTTTTCAATGCTGCAGAGCAAAACTTTTCCATACTGTGAAAAAATCTTTGAACTGTTGGATGATCCAAGTACCAAACCCTCAGTGAAGAAAGGCCTGCAGGTAGCAAGTTCAGCCTTTTTGATTTCCTAGCAAGTCCTCTGTGATGGGGGCAGCCTCATTCAATGGAGCAGGAATGAATACTCCTCACTTAGTTGCCAGTAAAAAGTTCTGACCTCCCGTCCTTGCACTGGCCAGGAGAAATTCTGTATTGATCATCCTTGTTCTCCATGCTCTCCATCTGCTGAGACTGGCCTCTGGAACACTTTAGTTGTCATCATGCAGAAGATAAAATAGCGTGTGTTTTTCTCTCTGAGACAGTAGGCAGCTTAAATGTACTCTGTTGAACTCAAGAGTCAGATTTGAAGCCGGCCAAAAGTCTGAGGCCTCCAGATGAAAGGTACTTTGCTATTCAAATAGCACTCACTTAAATATTAATAGCTATTTCTGAGCCCTATCCTAGTCCAAGCAGAAAGATTATTTCTTTGAAGAAACATGACTCACAAAGATTAGAGGCTAAAAATCCAGATCATAGTGGAAGTATATCTAGTTTTATCAAAGGAAACTTTCCAAAGCTGAAGGTGGCTAAAAGCTAGTACGTTACATGCAGAATTCAGTGAGCTGTGGTTTTATACCAACTGAGGATCAAAAATGAATTTTTTAAAACAGCAAACTTGTTGAAGAGCAAAATTTTCATTGGACGTTAAATTAGAGATGAGTTCTAAAGTTATGTTTGGTAAAGTGCCTAACAGAAATGGAAACTCTTAACATTTTAGGAGTTTCTATCCATCGCCTTGAGGGAAGGAGGTGATTCCTTCCCACCAAGGATGTGTTCTTTCACTATAGATGGTGATTCACTCTTGATTGCATATTTCTTCCATACACCTACCGGTATTGGTGTTATGTGACAACTGCGCATGTATCATAACAGGGTTTGTTTTTGTAATATAGTTAGCTGTATTTAAGGGGCTTCCCAAAAATCTGATGTGCTACTCTAGAGGAACATCCTTCTTAAGTGAATACTGTCATTCAGTGACTATTCAGGATCTGTACTGGTTATGTTGGTCAGTTGCTGGTTTTGTAGAAACGGGTACGTTGGTCTGTGAATTTTGAAGAAAACAAATTGCCGCTGTGCAATCAGCACAGAACAAACATCTCCTTATTTTCATAATGTCAGCATTTTCAGAGAAGTGTTCCTTTCATCTTTGTCATGATCCTCAAGGTATTTACCTTAACCAGAAGAATCTGACAAGTACTAACGGTCCTGCATACTGAAAACCACAGACTGAAAAGAAAACTGGTTTTGTGGTATATACTGCTTCCGCCTACTTCCCACCCTTGGTTTACCCTTTACAGTTCTACTCTATAAGAAGTAAACTCCTTCTCTCTCTTTTTTTAGAGCTACCAACCTTACAACCTTATGTCTTTCTAGTATCCATCTCTGCTTTACAGGACTGTCGTGGTTTAGCCTCAGATGGCAACAAAGAACCACGTGCCGCTCGCACGTGCCTTCCTAATACAGGAAGGATCGTAAGAAAAGGCAAGACTCTTGGGTTGGGACAAAGGCAGTTTAACAGAACAGCAAAGGGAACAGGCAAACAACACCACCACCAACAACACGGATAGGGGAATATACAAACGCGATTACGGGACCGCCGCTCGCCGACCGGCCGGACCCGGGACGCCCCAGCCAGCTTTTAAGCAGCAACTTCCTGCCCCCTCCCCCGGCAGCTCAGGGTGGGCGTGGCTCACATGGCATGGAATACCAGGAAAAGTTAACCCTATCCCCACCAGAACCAGGACAAGGTATCAGCCACCTTTTCTTTCAAACCATTTAATAGATTAACATAAATCAATTTAAAATATCATTCAAATTGTACTTAGCTTTGAGGATGTAGCTTCTCCTTCAGACCAGAAGGGCTGTGTGCATGTTAGTTTGCCTGTCTGATTATATTGGTTTAGCTAACAAAAGAAATTGTCTCTTGCAGCAAATGATGCCTCACAGAAAGTATTGTAATAATTTTTATGGTGAGTCGCATGGTGGTTCAATGACACTATTTCTCATGAGATGCAGCCCTGGTTGATCAATATCTTCTCTACAGCAGTGAACAAGTGATTGTGTAGCTTCTAAGAGCAAATGCATTTCTGGCAGAGAGTGATACCCACTGTAGGTTATGTGCTTTCCTCTACTAATGAGGAGCCAGCAGGAAGGAAAATACTAAAAAATCTAGGCTAAACTGAAACTTCACAACCTGCTCTAAGGGTTGAGCATAAGATGACAGCCTTTGTATAAGATCAGAGAATGAATATCTGAACATCATCTCTCCTATGTCTAAGGGAATGAAGAATTATTTTCATGTCCCGCCTTTACGGTCTCCACCTGCCTGTGCAGGTGTCCATTTATCCCCCCAGGAGAGAATGCACCACTCTCAGGCCCACCTGAGCTATGACTTGAGCTACAAGAGGGAGAAGATGGACTGAGCAGGGCAGTGGGTAAAGCAAAGCCTATGACAATCTAAACTTCTGTGTCAATACCTGCAAGGCATATTAATATGCTAGGCAGGTTTTGCCATCGAAGTGAAGAATATTGATCTGTGAAAAGAGAACAGAAGAGCTGCAGAGAGAGAACTGCCCTTTCTAGGAACTCTGGCGATACTTCCAGTGGAAAGATTTCCTTTCCTCCAGACTCAGAGCAGCCAGTTCCTTACAGAAAACTTCAGGGACACTTGAATTTCAGTATAAAGGTCTGTGAGCACTTGTGAGCCGCAGAACTAACTTAGAGTCCCTCTTTCCCTTTCCGAAGAGTCCCTGGAAAGACAGAACTGCCTCAGCTTCCACTGCAGAACTGCTCCTCTGCACAGCAGAGCAGAACTCATGCAGTAAAAGCAAATCAGGTTGACCTGTTTCTCAGTCTGTGAAATAAAGTATACATAACTTGGAAGAGATATTGCTTAGCACAGTCAGGCATACTCGTGATTTCCACCAGTTGCTGTGGTTTATCAAATACAGAGGGTGAACGCAGCATTCTGATAAGTCTTTGAACTACATGCTGTAGCTTATCAAATTTCAGTGACGTGGAGCACATTTCTGTGTTGTTACTTACTGATGCTGGGCTCAGCAGGCACTGAAGATTATTTTGCCGAAATATGACAGTATTGTAATCTGTAAAATAAAGTAGGATGTAATGCCTATGACTCATGAGTAGTTTTGCTGGAATAAAGCTGCTTCAATATCCAACATAATATTTAGAAAACAATACCTGGAATTTATTGAAATGAAGTCTGCCTGTCCCTCTCTCCTTGCCTTACACACAAGAATGAATCGGAAACCTTTGAAGGTTTCTTTTCCCCTCTACTCCTCCCAGCAACAGGAGCGGTTCCAGGAACAAGGAAAGATGCTCTGTAAATTAGGGTGAAACATGATAGCTGAAAAGATTTTATTCTGTGATCAGAATACCAAGAAAAAGGGATGCTCTGGTAATGCATTAACAAAAGGACTAGACGAAGGGATCTGCATAGGCACAACCTAGATGTCTTGTCAAAAGTGGGCAAAAGAGCATAAAGACTGGAACCTAATAAATTAAATCTAATGAAGACTGGAATCTAACAAATTAAAGCACAGACCGTAAGTATTGTGGGCAATTTATTCTTTCTTTTCAGAAGTTAAAATTGACTGAGAGATAACTACAAGTGTCGGGGGTGGGACAATTGTCCAAGAATCTGATTACTGGTATTTGCTGGCTGTCAGAGAGTGCTGTTTTTTCTAACCACTGACAGTAAAAACACCCATGGATTTATTCAAAGCCTAAGTATCACTCAGTATTTTTAAGGGAATTAGGGTATATCTAACAATTATAAATCAGTTTTTAAATTAGATTACAAGTTTGGCTCATAAAAATAACTGCAAGTTACATGCAATATCTGCACTGTGTTCAAATAAGATTAATCGCATTAAAATATCAATAAGCACATACGAGATGGGGTCAGTGCTGGTTCAGATTTTAAACAGCCATCAGTGGCAAGCTGGCATAGGCATGAGCTTACTTGGATTTATTTATTTTTATTATTAAAAGACACTTCAGAACATTCAGTCTGTAGAGAGAGGAACACAGACTGAAGGTCCCACATAAAGAAAAAAGAGTATATGTTGGAAATTTGTAATTCTGAAGAAGTTTTAAAGGACAAAACTGTCAGTAAACGACATAACTGGTGTTATGAAGGAGTTGTGTTAGCTCTATGCCTTACTTAAAGCGGAATACTCTACTTGTGTGGCTGATGCTGGAATATTGACTAAATTCTGATCTATCTTTATTGAATAATTGAAATGGGTTACCAAAAGGAAAAAAGAATCACTCTAGGGATGGAGTATTCAAGACTATGAACCTAAATATGGAATCATTAACACATCTGAAGTGCATCTATACCAACACACGCAGTATGCGCAACAAACAGGGGGAGCTTGAAGCCATGATGCACCAGGAAAACTCCGACATAGTGGCTATCACAGAAGCGTGGTGGGATGCCTCACACGACTGGCGTGCCACAATCGATGGCTACAAGCTCTTCAGGAGGGACAGACAGGAAAAGAGAGGCAGTGGAGTGGCCCTGTATGTTAGAGAATGCTATGAGAGCTTGGAAATCAAGTATAGTGATGATGGGGTGGAGAGTGTTTGGATTAGGTTAAGGGCTGATAAAGCTGATATTGCTGTGGGAGTCTGCTATAGACCTCCCAACCAAAGCAGCGAGGCGGATGAAGCTTTCTATAAGCAGCTGGGGGAAATCTCGTGGTCACTTGCCGTTGTTCTTGTGGGGGACTTTAACCTCCTGGATATCTGCTGGGAATACAACACAGCAGAGAGGGAACAATCCAGGAGGTTCCTGGAATGTGTGGAAGATAACTTCCTCACACAGCTGGTAAGCGAGCCGACAAGGGAAGGTGCCCTCCTGGACCTGCTTCTTGTGAACAGGGAAGAACTTGTAGGGGAAGTAAAGATTGGTGGCCATCTAGGGCACAGTGATCATGAGATGATTGAATTTCTGATTCTTGGAGAAACAAGGAGAGTGTTTAGTAAAATTGCCACCTTAGACTTCCGGAGGGCAAACTTTGACCTGTTCAGAAGACTGCTGGACAAAATCCCTTGGGAGGCTGCCCTGAAGGATATAGGAGCCCAGAAAGGCTGGACATACTTCATGAGAGAAGTCTTAAAGACACAGGAGGAGGCTGTCCCTGTGTGCCGAAAAACAAGTACGCGGGGAAGGAGACCAGCTTGGCTAAATAGGGACCTTTGGCTGGACCTCAAGAACAAAAGGACAGTCTATGACCTTTGGAAGAGGGGGCAGGTCTCTCATGAAGACTGTAAGGATATAGTGAAGCTATGCAGGGAGAAAATTAGGAGAGCCAAAGTGCAGCTAGAGCTCAACCTAGCTACAGCTGTTAAGGATAACAAAAAATGTTTCTATAAATTCATTAAAAACAGAAGGAGGATTAGGGAAAATCTCCCTCCCTTACTGAATGCAGAGGGAAACATAGTCACAAAGGATGAGGAAAAGGCTGAGGTGCTCAATGCCTACTTTGCCTCAGTCTTTAGCAGTGGAACTAGCTGTTCCCTGGGCACCCAGCCTCGTGAGCTAGGAGACAGGGAGGGGAAGCTGAACGAGGTCATCACAATGAAAAGAGGAAGTGATCAGTGACCTGCTACACCGCTTGCATGCGCACAAGTCTATGGGACCGGATGGGTTACATCCAAGAGTGCTGAAAGAGTTGGCAGACATGCTCGCCAAGCCACTTTCCATTATCTACCTGAAGTCCTGGCTAACTGGGGAGGTCCCAATGGACTGGAGGGTAGCAAATGTAGCACCCATCTACAAAAAAGGCAGAAAGGAGGATCCAGGAAACTATAGGCCTGTCAGTCTGACCTCGGTAGCGGGGAAGGTCATGGAGCAGATCATCTTGAGTGCCATTACAAGTCATATAATGGACGAGCAGGGGATCAGGCCTAGTCAGCATGGGTTTATGAAAGGCAGGTCCTGCCTGATGAACCTGATCTCCTTCTATGACAAGATGACCCGATTATTGTATGAGGGAAAGGCTGTGGACATTGTCTACCTAGACTTTCGAAAAGCATTTGACACTGTCCCCCATAGAATTCTCACGGAAAAACGGGCGGCTCATGGCCTGGATGAGCATACGATCTGCTGGATCAAGCACTGGCTGGATGGGCGGTCCCAAAGAGTGGTGGTCAATGGAGTTAAATCCAGCTGGCAGCCGGTCACAAGTGGTGTCCCTCAGGGGTCAGTGTTGGGACCATTTCTGTTTAACATCTTTATTGATGACCTTGATAAGGACATAGAGTGTATCATCAGCAAGTTTGCAGATGACACGAAGCTAAGCGGGAGTGTTGATCTGCATGAGGATAGGGAGGCTCTACAGAGAGACCTGGATAGATTGGACCGATGGGCCAATGCTAACGGTATGAGCTTCAACAAGGCCAAGTGCCGGGTCCTGCACTTGGGCCACAACAACCCCATGCATCGCTACAGGCTTGGGGAAGTGTGGATGGAGAGCTGCCTGGCAGAGAAGGACCTGGGGCTTCTAATTGACAAGCGGCTGAACATGAGCCAGCAGTGTGCCCAGGTGGCCAAGAAAGCCAATGCCATCCTGGCTTGTATTAGAAACAGTGTGACCAGCAGAAGGAGGGAGGTGATTGTCCCCCTGTACTCAGCACTGGTGAGGCCACACCTTGAGTATTGTGTCCAGTTCTGGGCACCTCAATATGAGAGAGATATCGAGGTGCTGGAGTGAGTGCAGAGGAGGGCAACGAAGCTGGTGAAGGGCCTGGAGAATAAATCTTATGAGGAGCGATTGAAGGAGCTGGGACTGTTTAGTTTGAGGAAGAGGAGGCTGAGGGGAGACCTCATCACTCTCTACAACTACTTGAAAGGACATTGTAGAGAGGTTGGTGCTGATCTCTTCTCACAGGTTATTTGTGATAGAACAAGAGGGAATGGGTTCAAGCTGCAGCAGGGTAGGTTTAGGCTGGACATTAGGAAAAAATTCTTCACAGAAAGAGTGGTCAGACACTGGAATAGGCTGCCCAGGGAGGTGGTGGAGTCACCATCCCTGAATGTGTTTAAGACTCGTTTAGATGTGGTGTTAAGGGATATAGTGTAAGGGAGAACTTTGTAGAGTGGACCTGGTGGTTGGACTCGATGATCCCAAGGGTCTTTTCCAACCTAAATGATTCTATGATTCTATTATCCAAGGAATGTTAACTACAATTACATGATTACCATAAGAATATACCAGGAAACAACCACAGAAATGGTACTAAGAGCTTCAAACTCCAACTGGAAATGAGACAGCATTTTCAGTAGTTGAGCATAAGAGCACTGAAAGATGCTCCAGTGGAGGAAGGAAGGTGGATTCTCCTACTGCTACTGTGGGCAAGGAAGGTCTCTCAAAAGCTATCCCACCTGCACAACACGGAATTTCCCCATAGTTTTTCTGCAACCTCAACTTAATATTAATTCCATCTTAAAAATTATCACTTGTGAAAGTGATATGGCTACAAGATATGAACATAGTTCATTACTCACCCACTTTTTATTACTGTTACGTATATCTGTAGACTTGCATCTAACCTGCACAGGTGACTTCTGTTAAAACTTCACTCTCCATTCATGGATGTTTTAGTTCTAGCATTTAATTTAGTTTCATGTTGTAAGGTACATAAAGGATGCTTTCCCATAAAAAATTATTTCTTTCAAAACATGACAAACAGCGGAACTCAACATAGTTTGAGAGAAAATCAAAATCAAATTTTGGCAACTTTGAACCCTGAATTTTTAAGTACATTTGCCTATCAACAGCACTGGGAATGCAACTAGGGCAGCCTGTTCGTACATCTGCAGCGTTGAGAAGCTTTTTTGAGAGTGTAATACATAAAAATGGTAAATATGCTAGAGTTTGTTTCTTTATACCATTTTTATTAATATACAAATGCAACAAAACAACTTTATTCTTGTAACATAGCCCTACTTGTCGTAAGCCAACCACATCCCGGGCTCCATGAAAAGAAGTACGGCCAGCAGGTCAAGGGAGGCAATTCTACCCCTCTATTCTGCTCTGGTGAGATCCCACCTGGAGTACTGTGTGCAGCTCTGGAGTCCTCAGCACAAGAAGGGCATGGACCTGTTGGAATGGGTCCAGAGGAGGGCCATGAAGACGATCAGAGGGCTGGAGCACCTCTCCTACGAGGACAGGCTGAGAGAGTTGGGAGTTGTTCAGCCTGGAGAAGAGAAGGCTCTAGGGAGACCTTATAGCAGCCTTCCAGTACCTGAAGGGGGCCTACAGGAGAGATGGGGAGGGACTCTATCAGGGATTGTAGTGATAGGACGAGGGGTAACGGTTTTAAACTGAAAGAGGGGCGATCTAGATATTAGGAAGAAATTCTTTACTGTGAGGGTGGTGAGGCACTGGAACAGGTTGCCCAGAGAAGTTGTGGATGCCCCATCCCTGGAAGTGTTCAAGGCCAGGCTTTGAGCAGCCTGGTTTAGTGGGAGGCGTCCCTGCCCATGGCAGGGGGGTTGGAACTAGATGATCTTGAAGATCTCTTCCAACCCGAACTATCCTATGATTCTATGATTCTAAGTGGTGCAGGAAAGTCTGTCTGTTGCCATCCATTTAAGCCACCACAGATCTGGAAGAACATTAAGGTTCTTAACTCTGTAATAATGTTCCTTTTCAAGACTGCTTTTTTTCTCTGTCAATTCTAACTAAGCTACAGTGAAGAGGGTTTTTTATTTTGCTATTGCTTTCTAGATGGCTGCTAAACCCCAGGCAGCTACTAACTATACATGAATCTAAAGATTTTGGAAGTGAGAAGGACTGGGGGAATGAATTTCTGCAGAATTTGTGCTTTAATTGTAAATGCAGTCTCTAGCTGTGTGTTACTAAACCTTGGGCTGATGCTGCAGCTGCTGAGCCGTAAGAAGGCAGCTACTGCAGATGAAGCTCCGTCCTCATTCTGGTCAGCCACAATGTGAATGCCTGCGCTTGCCTCTCCTCTTCCCTCAGCTGAATTCCTTTGCCTTTTAAAAATTCCCACTGCTGGCTTTATTAGGAGGAAGAGACACTAATGATGTGCAGGAAGAGAAGACAGAAAATGAAATGACAGGAAGAATGGAAAAAAGATTGTGCAGCGCCCTTATCTACACTTGGGAGTTTGTGCACATACAGTTCCACATCTCATCAGGAAAGAACACTACATTTCTTCCGCTGCAATCTCAGCCACGTTGCTATTACTTAATAGTCATGAATTCTGCATTTTCATTAATAATCAGTGTTAGAAATGAAATTAATAATCTTGAGAAAATGCTACAATTCTGTGTCATTAGTCTAACTGTGGTTTGTTTTTGTTTGGCCTCTTCTGCTTTTGGTATAAAAGCTCTAAAATCTTTCCTTAAAGGACAAAGCACAGAAGATGTGGTGGAAGTGGGATATTGGCTACATGAGGATTCTTTCTTTTAGACAGAATTTGAATGCTATTTTTTTTTAAGGTTAAGAAAAATGAACAAAAGCCTGACTCATTCTGCCTTTTCAACAGCAGTGGAATTAGCAGGAGATGGGAGGTTCCTGACGTGCCATTGTGCTTATTTGCTTTTCTGATCTTAATCATGACGATGCATAGGCATCAGTTATATATTTTTGAGATGAAGATGACAGCATTGACAGCTTTTTTGACCGTTGCTGGAGAGAGAAACCATCGTCCAAGATCACAGTCCTGCTTGAAAAGAAATAAATGAAAAACAGTGTTTTCGCAGATGCCCTTACTTGCACACGACCTGCAGTCGAGTGCAAGAAGACAAATGGATATGAACCACATAAAGATGCTAAAGGCTGATGCTAAAGAATAAGTGCCAGAACACTAGCAAGGATCCACTCTAACGTTTGAGGGTGGGTATTGCACCAGGCTCGTGACATTGCTGGATAGGTATGTGAGACTTGTTTCTTAGTACTGCATTGAAAAGTTAAGTCTCGTCACTCATTAGAGCACTTGATTGCCACGAGGACGATTAAAAGCCACAAAGATCGTGAGGGGACTGGAGCATGTGATGTAGGACAAGAGACCAAGGGAGCTGTGATTGCCTAGAGAAGGCTCAGGGTGCTCTTACCAATGTGTATAAAAAACTGATAGTGGGAGTAAAGAAGGTGGAGTGAGACTCTTCTCAGTGGTGTCCAGTGACAGGACAAGAGGCAATGAGCACAAACTGAAGTAATGGGAACTTCCATTAAACATGAGAAAAATGTTTTTTTTACAGTGAGGGTGATCAAACACCAGGACAGGTTGCCCAGAGAGGTTGTAGAGTCTCCATTCTTGGAGATACTGAAGACCCAACTCATGTCCTGAGCAACATGCTCTAGCTGACCCTGCTTTAGCAGGCTTAGAAGATCTCCAGTTGTCCTACCAACCCTCAACGATTCTGTCATTTTCTGTGCTTTGATAATTGCAAGCAGCAAAGTTCTAGTGGGAGGTGCCCCTGCCCATGGCAGTAGGGTTAGAACTAGATGATCTTTAAGGCCCCTTCTAACCTGAACCATTCTGTGATTCTATGAAAGTGAGGTACTGAGCGAGTTGGGGTTGTTCAGCCTGGAGAAGAGAAGGCTCTGGGGAGACCTTATAGTGGCCTTCCAGTCCCTGAAGGGGGCCTATAAGAAAGCTGGGGAGGGACTGTTTGCAAGGGCACGTAGTGACAGGACGAGGGGCAATGGTTTTAAACTAGAGCAGGGTAGGTTTAGATTAGACATTAGGAAGAAGTTCTTTACAATGAGGGTGGTGAGACACTGGCACAGGTTGCCCAGAGAGGTGGTGGAAGCCCCATCCCTGGAGACATTCAAGGCCGGGCTTGATGAGGCTCTGAGCAACCTGATCTAGCTGAAGATGTCCCTGCTTACTGCAGGGGGGTTGGACTAGATGACCTTCAAAGGTCCCTTCCAATCCAACACATTCTATGACTCTATGATTTCACGTACTTTTAAAAGGTCTCTTCGAAGGTGCAGTTCATAGGGATGGAAATGGTGCCAGAGGCCACACAACCCCTCTCGTTTTAAGGCACTGTCCATCACCTCCTGGCAGCTGAGACCGCACTGCTCACAACTCTCGCTTGCCCCTACCAGGCGCTGGCCTGGTGCCAGCAGGCCTGGCTGCCTAGGGTCCCCATTCCCAACGGCTCCCCACGGGGGGCCCCGGACCTATCCGTGTGCAAACCAGTGGGGACGGGCCATCATTCCCGGCTCTCCTCGACCTTGGGTCTGTCGGTCGGTCCCACCTCAGGACAAGGAGCCCTGCCCGCACCTGCCGCCGCCCGCCGGGCCGCTCCCGCCGACGCTGCCCATTGGCCCGGGAGGGTCACGTGTCCCTGCCACACCGCCAGGGGCGCCGGGGCTGCTGCTGATTCATTGGCTGTGGCGGGGCGCGGTCTGGCTCGGCTGGGCTCGGCGCGGCCGTTGCCGCCGCCCAGTCAGGTAGGATGGCGGGGGCGGGCGGGCGGCCGTCACACCCCTCCCGGCTCCCCCTCAGCGCCGCCTCGTCCCCGGGCGGCGAAGGGTGTTCCTTGGCGGGCGGGCTGCGCTTTTCGCCCGGGACGGAGGGGTGCTTCGGGGGCTGGCGGCGCGCAACGGACGTGCCCGGTGCGGGTAAGAGCGGTGAGGGGACGGCGCTGTGGAGGGGGTGGGTGAGCGAGTGGAGGGCGGGAGGGACGGGGCGACCCTGCCCTGCCCTGCTCTGCTCTACTCTGCCCTTCCTCGCTTCGCCCGCCTCACGGTAGGGCCCCCCGCCGCGGGTGAGTGGTCCCGGGTGGGCGGCGTGGAAAGCCCCGAGCGCGGCGTGGGGTGCCGCTGCCCCAGGTGTCTGGCGTTCAGCCTTAACAGGCGGCTGGGTGCTTTCGGCACCCAGACCCGTCGACTTTCGGTGAGCCTTAAGGTCTGAAGTACTCCTCTGATTTTTATTTTGTTTAATTTAAAAAAAAAAAAAAAAAAGAAAAAAGCTTGAGGTGTCACTGTTCGTTTGGGTGATGTGGAAAATGCCACCTGCAGAAAGCCTGTGTGTTATGTTTCTGGATTTGTAGCGCAGCGATTCCTTCTGATGTTATGAAGTCTTGTGCATTCAAAAGCAAAACGGCTATAAAGCACGCAGCTTGCTTGCAATACGTGGAAATTATTTTCAGCCCCCCCAAATTCTGTGTTGTGTTTCACGCTGAGCGTTTGAATGAACTTAAAAATTTAACTTAAAATATTTGAAAAAAAAAAAAGGCAAGAAATGAAAGATAAGTTTGTGGTGTGTTTGTTGTGGTGGGGGGTTTTTTGGTGTGTGGGTTTTTTTTTTTTTTCCAGATGACATCTCCCTTTGAGCTTTCAGACTCAAGGGATGAATGTCTCCTCCATGCAGCCTTAGATTACTTTTCCTGTTCTCAGTCTTGTCCTCTTCCCTAGTCTTCTCGCTCTCTTTTTCCCCCTTCCCTTCCTTCTCCCTCATCAGTTGTATTCTTCACAGCCTCTGTTGACAGTGGCTCTGGTATGGAAGGCAGTTCACGTCTCTCTCCTGAGCTGTCTGCCCTTCTTTTTTGCTGGAGATGTTAAAATAAATCACCTCAGTTACAAGCCAGCAAAGCTTCCCTCCGAACAGTCTCTGTTCCGTGACATTTGCTTTGCCCATCTTTGCCTATCAGCCTCGTCCAGCGCTTAACACCGGTTGGTAACTGGAAGGGTAGGCACGCCATTAGTTTGCCACTTCTCCTGTGACAGGTGTAGCTGGTAGAGGGATGGGGCGGCAGTGGCAATGCTGTCTTAAACTGCCTCAGCAAGGCTGGTTGGGTTTGGTTTGTGAGAACATTGCTGCACTTCTATTCCAGGTGTGTTTCCAGCCTGCTGCTCTGTTTTGGAGCCGCTGCCTGTGCTCCTGTCTGTTACTCTCATTTGAGTTCCCCAGAGGCTGTGTACGCAGGGATGCAGATTTACGTAATCGCTGTGGAAATAAATAGATGTTTTGGTTTCTGCTTGGAGATAATCAGGTAATAGTCTCAAATACTGCTTGTTTTTTCTTGTCCGTTTGTGGTTTCCTATTCAGGTTCCTAATCAGAGAGTCAAGATAATTTTTTACCACAAGCAGGCAATAGTCTCAAGTACTGCTTGTTTTTTCTTGTCCATTGTGGTTTCCTGTTCAGGTTCCTAATCAGAGAATCAAGATAATTTTTTACCACAGGAATAAATACCTGGAAAGATGCCAGGGGAATGGCAGTTCTCCATCGACTGAGGACAGTCTGGCTCCATTCTTGCCAAAAATAATGAGATGTTCTGTGTGATCAGTCACAAGCAAAAATGTATAAATAAACCAAGCTATTACAAGAGAATATGTTTTTTTGAGGGGAAAAAAATAATCCAGAATATTAAGAAATGGACAAAGTAATTTACTGACTATTCTTTTGCTGGTTGTCCACGTACACTTTGTGGTGGAAAAGGTTTTAAGATGAAGCACAAATGATACTCTTGCAGCTTGTTTGACAGTTTAAATCAAATTTCCAGTCTTTGAACCAATAATATGAGCAAACAATACTGGCAAAACTTAAGTACAAATTAATGAAGGCCTTATTCTGCACACTCACTGCAATGGGCTTTGGTTGTACTGTTTTAATGATGTTTCCTTGGTCTCTAGTTACTTATAGCCTGGTGTAGCACAGAGATGCGGTGGGGATTAAGAGTGGAAGAACTCTGATATGGGCTTGAGTCGTGTACTGCTGTCTGATTTACCTGAAAAGAAATTTGTATTTGAGGCACTACAATAAACTGTTTGCTTCTTCAGCAGCACTGGAGGGAAGGATTAGATCTAAAGATAGGAAAAAAAGTTCTGGTTTGGAAAAATCCCAGACCAGTTTGACTTTTAATAAACAGCTTAATTTCAGTGACTGAAATTTCCACTGAACTGATTAAGGCAAAATTTCTGCATTGTATTGTAGGCTAACTGCAAAAGTTCAGAAAACGTTTGTCATTGAAGTGTGGAAGGTTTCAAGAAAAGCTGTATTTTTTTAAATTTTATTTTGTTAGTTCTTGAGGAAGCCTAATACATAGCTGACTTTTCGAATTGAAAAGCTTAAGCGTTTGTGTCTGAGAGATTACGTCGGTGTGAATGAAAGCATAAACCAAAGATTTTTCCGCCATAGCACAGTCAAACCACGGCTGTGAGATACCCGAGTGCGGGAGCAACTCTGAACAAATGGTCTATTGTACCTGGGTTTTTTTTTTGTTTTTCATCTCTGCCAATTTATCTTCTACTGGCTTCAGCACAGACTAAGAACTGTGGGGAGAACCACTGAGAAGCGAAGAGGTGATATGAGAGGTGTGCTGTGGCCTGTGCTTCAGACCAGATGGACATTACGTGAAGATCAGAATCTTATTTTGTAATGGGAGTGGGGAAATGTACTCTGCTTGTCAGCCTCAGCGCTTTGGTGGTTTTTTCACTGGCGCAGAGCTGAAATGGAGCTATGAAATGAGACCTGAATGCACTTAGCCATTTTCTTGGCTGCACAACCTTGTGAGCAGCTGCAACCTTATGAGCATTTAAACCCAGGGGCTGACATGTTGCGATGGGCGCCCTGCAGGTTTGGTGACGGTGGCTTCTGCAGCAGCAGCACCTCCGCTGCACGGCTCAGGGCATCTTCAGGCCCAGGTACCCAACACAAAGGGAGCCCGGGTAATTTCAGCTGTTAATCAGCACCGTTTCCTGGAAGCAATCACACAAGAACAGTTCCTTCTCTCAGCCTTGCCCCTGTCACAAACGGTCAGTTTAGGTATACTTACTTGAAATTCTCACGGGTGCCTCGGTTCTTGGATTCAGTTGTTCTTTTGGCTACACTGAGCACTATGCTTCCAGTGTTTTTTAGTGATTTGCAGACTAGCTGATTTGAGTAAATCTAGTCTAGCAACTCTACGCATAGGGTTACATGCATTAATGTAAATTCACAGTGAGGTTTTTTTTTTTTCAAATTTAAGATCTTTTATTTACAAAAAAATTAGTGTTTGTTCTGTCCCTGTTACTGAAGCTGCCTTTTTTTTTTTAATAGGTTCTTAAGCGATAACACAAATAGAAGGTATTTTAAAACCAACTCTTATAGCTAACTAATCTTCTGATGGAGCCATTCCAGTTGACCTGCAGTGGGCTGATCAGTAAGAGTGTGGAGGGGGGAAAGCTTTCTTTTCTCTCTACTCAGAATAAGGCATTAGATGGACAGACTTCAGAGTTAGCAAGGAAACCAAAACATCCCCATCTCAGTGCTGAGCTTTCTGTGGGAATAAAGCTAATAAAAAGAGACATTTAATAAAATAAAAAAAACTCCTACTTTGCCAATCCAGGAAAATTCAGGAAGATAGTGCAGCCCAAAAGCAGAGGCATTCAGGGCAGGTCAGTTGCAAACTTGCTGTATGGTTTACTCTTACCCATTAGTGGATACACCAGAACTCTTTCACTCGAGGGGCTCCTATAACAAATCAGACTGAGACCTCTGAAAGGTTAATGGTTAAAAAATCGGCAGTGTGAAAGGTTAAAATTGGCAGTATTATAAACAGCTGAGGGAAAGACAGTCTTTCTTTTGGAAAGTGTTGAATGCACTTACATGTACCATTTGTGTCAGCACTTGCACTGTTACAGAACTAAAAGGTCTCAGTACCGTAGTGCTTAATGATAGGGCTTCTTCTAGTCTGGTTGGTCTTGAGGGAACTTGCGTTTTGAAGCTGCCATGTGTGCACATCTGAGAGGACGTCAACTTTTAGTGGGGGGAGGAAGATGGGCTCAGCAATACCCAGAGCTCTCTTCTGACCACAGCCCTGCTGTGTCTGCAGCCATGTCTGTACCCTCCAGAAGTAAGTTCAGTGGAGGTACGGCTGGGGCAAGTCTGGGAAAGCTGTTGAAAGGATGATCTTCCCTCTTTAAAACTTGTTCAGAAATTTAAACCTATTATTCAAATGCGGTTTTATCTATTTGTTTTCCCTTGAGAAAAATAGACTTTTCTTTCTTAAAAGGAAGTTTTAGTCTTGTTTTCTACTCTGACTATAATAACTGTCAAGTTGCTTGTGTTTTTTTGTGTAGAGATGTATTATTTGAGTGGAAGGGTGAATTCCTGTAATATATCAGTTTTTGCCATCTTGAATGTCAAAATGAAATGTTTTCTGAGCTCAACTGAAGCTCAAATTCTTACACTGAAGTCGGATGATGGATTGATTGTGTAATTCTGCCCTAGCTGCAGGAAATAAACGGAATTATGGCTAACATCTCTTTATTATTTGTAGATAATACCGTCTCTTAAGGCTGTGTATTCGGGCTGTAATTTTTAAGGCTTTTGGTCCTTGAATTAAGCTAAGCTATTTGCTTCTGGGTGTTTTGAAAGCAAGTCCCAATAGCTCTGTACTGTTTGTTCCATGTCCCTTTACTGTCAGTGCAGGACTGAAACGTTTTAAGAGCAGAAGGAATACATAGCTTCTGTGATGCCACGTTAGGTATAATTCAGCTGTTTTCTCAGACAAGGCTGATGAGTGAGCTTGTATAATGTTTGCTCTATCTATTTTCAAATCCTTGTAGTTGTCTGTGAACTCGTAGTACAGTATGATTTCATATTAGTTTCTGCTTAACTTCCAGGTGGCCCCTACTGAGTTGAACTATTAGGCGGGCATTAGTGCTTGCCTATATCATTATTATCTCATGGGAAAATACTTGGCAAACCATTTTATCTTTTATTTGTTAAATTCTACTGTAAAGTCATCACTTTTACATTAAGTACAAAGAGTAGCTATACAGTTAGCATGCAAATTGTATATAATGGTGTGGAGACCTCCTTTTACACTGCAGCACATGCAAGGCAAGACATTAAGCATTAATACATGGAAAATAAGACATTTTCATGAGAATTTATATCGCTGGTATATAAGCAGTTTATTGTTGGAGTCTAGTTTACATTGCAGTTATAAAGATAACAAAATGTATGTTATATGATGTGTAATACGGTGGTATGAGGCACAGATGTCTGCAACTTTGTCATTTCTCATCCTTAGTTTCCAGAATAAGCAGTGGCTAAACCAGCATTTTTTCTTACCATTGTTATAAAGTCCTTTTGCGATGATCCAGCGTCATCCTTGCTATTTTAGTGCAATGGCTTATGCATATGATGCATCAGTCACAAACATAACCAATGTTAACAGTAGTACTTCCTTTTCTCTCCAAGAGAAGTCCCAGGTGTTATGCACTCACAGTTAGTATGTATGATTGTTTTTGGTTTTTTTTTTCAATTGTACAGTCAGTTTTCAGTTATCTTTCTGTTTTTCTTGCTAAATTTCACTTGTTTAGTATAGCTTGCTTTCCTCTGTTTTATTGCAGGCAGGAAGACTGGATATTTCCCTGAAAAGACCACAAGTTTGATCTCAAATCCTGCACATCTAAAATCTTGGGAATCGTTAAGAAGCAAGGAACATTTGGTTAAGTATTTCCTGCAGACTCCTTTCTCATTAGTGGTTGGTAGTGGTAGAGGTTTTTTGAAGCAGTAGCCATGTAGTAGCGTTGGAGAAAAGATGAGCTGCACTTTCAGCTCATGCAGTGCAGAGTAAATAAGTTTGTGCTTGCTTTCGTCGTTGACTTCTTTCCCTCTGATCTCACCTCTTAATCCTTGGGGTGGCGTAAAAAGGAGTGTGGTCATGGTGGGTAATTCCCTTCTTCCCCCATGCAGAATATTGTTGCTGGTATGGGGACTTATGGAGTATGAGAACAGCCCGAGTTGTTAATTTCTCATAGCTAACAACTTCTAGGTTAATTGCCCTGCCTAGCTGATGGAGCTCATGCATTAGGGTGTAGTGCTAACCTTTCTCAGGCTAGGACTTCTCACATCTTGAAATGTTACTACTTTTTTTTCCCTGTCTGGCTTTTGGGATCTTCACAGTTTGCAAGGGGCCAACAGTTTGTTTGTTTACTCTATGAAGACTGTAAAGTGCTTAGACCCTACTGACTTAGATGTCAGTAAGAAGAATGGAAGTATGTGGAAAACAAATGTAGTTTTTGACTGAAAATTTACTAAGTTGCTTGTGTCTGCCATATTGGTACTTTCTCTTGCTCCAGAAATGAACAGTACATTGACCAGTCCACATGGATTTATTCTTGTGCATGCAGGTCAGGTTTGTAGGCGGTTGTTGCTGGTTACATACAAGACTGGTTCCAGATGTACACAAAACCAGATTTGTCTTTGTGGCCCTAGTGGTGGTGTAAACTGTGAAGGTGTGCCTCAGATATGGTATGTGCCCAGTTTTGCCTTTACAGTGACTCAGTTTGAAAGGTAAGAAGTTGTAAGCAATTGTGCAATGTGCTGATGCTGTCCACATTGAAGCAAATAGTCTAACTGCAGCAGTGTTTGATGCCCCACTGCTGCATGTGAAAGATGTGGATTTTGTGCAAATGTAGCCCAGACGTCAAACTGACTTGCTGAGGTGCCACTGGCAAGCAAGCTGTGACCTTACAAACTTTCTCAGAGTTTACAAATGAGTTCTCATGAAGGTATAATTCAAGTCCAGGAGTTGTCGTTGTGTCTCCATGGGGAGAGTCTGGGTACCTGTTGACGTCCTTTATCTGCAGAAACCAACCCAATGGTCCAGAAGAAGGCCACGAGCACTTGCCCTTTTTAGTTTCCAGGAGACTGACCTCCCTGTATCTCCTGGCTGGCAGTGCTGAACACAGCCCTGCTTTGGGGTTTCTTGAGTGATCAAAGTGAAGCTTTTTGTTGCTCACTTTCTCCTGAAAGAAATAAGCCAGGGTGAGGAAAGGCTTTCTGCATCCATACACATCAAAGTCAACAGAGGGGCTTTCATGTTTGCCTTAACTCCTGTGTCCCCCTCAAAAAAACCCTCAGCAAGGTCAATTAGATGAGCTTGCTGTCATGCCTCAGAGTTGTTGGACGAATCACTGCTGTCCACTCCTGGCAGAAAGAACCCTTTGAGTGCATCTCATGGGGGAATTCCTTCCTAGAAGCCCTTATCTGGCACCCGCAGTCCCTCCATGACCTGCTGCAGCCTGGCAGATGCACATGACAGGCTGATAGCATGCCAGCTCACCCTGCTTTGCTCTTCTTTGGGAGGAGCAAAGTCTTAGTGTCCCCTGCCCCCTTCCTGTTGGCAAATTGATCATTGTGAAAACTAAGTGGGTTTCAGTTGATAAATAGATCCATTTCTTGTTTTAAAGGATTTATCACTTGCTAGTCAAGTTTTGGTATGCGTTCAGGGTTCCGGACGTTGTGACTGGGTGTGAAGTTTACTTTTTCAGGCATATACTTCACTGTTTATTTGAAATTATTTGAAATTATTTATTTTGAGACATTCCTGCCAGTGTTTACTCACAGGAAAATAGGTGCAGAAAGACTTTTTTTTTTATATAAATTTGAAAAGCTGTTTATATTCCCTGGGTGAATTTGTGTTCTTCATTTTGTGTCTGATTCCTGTTCTTTGTGTATGGCCCTCCTCTTTACTTGCACAGCCTTAGTCAATCTAATTATCCTTAGAAAGGACTGAAGGTTCAGTTATTTTGAGTGACATGGCTATTTAAGGCCCTTCTTTTAAAGAAATTTTATCTGGATTTGACTTTGTGATCTGGTAAGTTTCATTGTCCACAGAAAAACTAATTGCAATAGTCTTATAAACTGCATGAAGTCTTCATCCTGCTGGGTTTTTATTGAATGCAAAATTACCCACAGCTCAATTTGCTTTTACAGAAAGTATTTTGTAATATGTTTCAAGTTGGAAGTACTGACTCTAGATGCTGCAGCAGATCTTTTTCACAAAGCTGTGCTCTCTTTTGGCATACATAAAACTGTCTTAATATTCTGAAAAAATTACTCTGCAAAATGCAAGTCTCTAGTGCAGTGTTGTGACAGAAATATCTATCACGACAATGTAATGATGCTTAATGTTGCATTGCAGTTTTGTTAATCTGTGGGGAAAATCACTCCTGCTTTATTTTCCTTCCGTAGTGGCATATTGAAGCTGTTTATTAGCACAGAGAAATTTAGGTTGGAAGGGACCTCTGGTGGTCATCTGGTCCAGCCTCCTGCTCAAAGCATTTTCAACTAGATGAGGTAAACTTTTTCCTTGTATCTAATTTAAATTTTCCATTTCCCAGTTTGTGTCCATTGCTTCTTGTCCTCTTACTCTGCACCTCTGAGAAGAGTCTGGCTCCATCATCTCTGCACCCTCTGACTATAATTGTAACTGTAGACAGCGCTAAGGTCTCCCAGGAGCCTTCTCTTCTCCAGGCTAAACAAACCCAGTTCCTTTAGGCTCTTGTGCATCCTGTGCTTCAGCTCCCTGACCGTCTTGGTGGCCTTCCACTGGACCTGCCCCAGCATGTCTGTGTCTTTTGTTATTGGGGATCCCAAAGCCAGATACGGTATCCCAGATACAGTCTTACCAGCGGTGAGTAGAGAAGAAACACTTCTCTTGACCTGCTGGCTGTGCTTTCATTAATTCAGCCCAGTACACACTTGGCTTTCTTTGCCACAAGGCATATTGTTGACTTGTGTTCAGCTTCTTGTCCATCACAGGTCCTTCTCTGTAGAGCAGCTCTCTGGCAGTAAACCCCCAGCCTGTACTACTGCATGGGATTATTCTCTCCCAGATGCAGGACTTTGCATTTGCATTGGTGATCCTCACGAGGTTCCTGTCAGTCCCTTTCTCCAGCTTGTCCAGGTCCCTCTGAGTAGCTGCTGTCCTCCAGCCTCTTGACTGTCCCCCTATAATCCATGAATTTGCTACAAGTGCACTCCATTTCACTCTCCAGCTCTTTAAGGAAAATGTTAAACACTATTACCCCAATGTCAGTCTAAGGGGTACTGCTGGTAACCAGCTGCAAGTTGGACTTTGGATGGATGATATAACCCTTTAAGCCTGGTGGTCCAGCCATTTCTCCATCCAGATTTTCATGGCAGCATTTACCCTAAGCCGCTGAGCCTGGTGATCTTTGGTATTTACTATTTTTGAGCTATAAAAGCTATATTCAATCTGAGGAACCTGTGTTTGATGCCTTTGTATATTTACAGACATCTGTGTGGAAGTGAACGTAGATTCTCTTCTTTCCATTGAAGAGAAGCTTGGTGTTGACTAGTAGTTGGCCAGCAAAGACTGGGGAAGGAATGGGAGGGAATGTGATGGCTTTGTCTGATGGGGCAATGATACTGGATTTTAAAGGAACGGGAGAGCCTTTTAAGTGTGAGTTGCTCTTGGGAACAGTGGCGAGGAAGAGATCCCATAAATAAGAAAGGATTCTGTATAAAATCAAAAGATGCGCTATAAGTGTGTAGTCTTTATTAACACATTTTTTTATCCACAGGTATATATTTATTTAGGTGCAAGATGTCTGCCCTGAGGCTGATTTCTAACAGAACCTCCCAGCAGGCCTTGTCTAACTCTGATTACACCTGGGAGTATGAGTACTATGAGTATGGACCAGTGTCGTTTGAAGGCCTGAAGGCTCATAAGTGTAAGTTTAGTAGAGATACATTTCATGGCAGCTGAGCTTGCCCATCTTTATGTTCCTATTCTTCATTTGTTACTGATTATTATACAAAAATATATCTTCTATTTTTTTTTGATTCTCAGCAATTAGAGTTATTACTCTGTTTATTAGATTGTTATAATAGTTTATGATTCTGTGTCTCTTTGTTGACTACTCTTCTTGTGCATGAGAGGACCACGGATTTATTGTCTGTGGTAGAAATTTGTCAATACTGAGGAATATCAGAGGATCAGGAAGACTTCATAACAGCAAATACAGCTACTGCTGCTTCTGGAGACTACTTGGTATATGATCTGTTTTGCCCTGCTTTTCCTGTTAATGCTAAAAAGGCAGCGGTGGGCAGCCTTACTGCTTTTGGTTTTTCTTTATAGCCTTAAATTTATTTTCTATGAAAGATTTAAAACAAAAAAATAAATTTCTCTTTCTGAAGAAATATCTATCATTGGGACTTCATAGGAGGAGTGTGCTAAATTGAGCACTCTGCTAATACTGGAGCTGTCTTACAGTTGAAGTGACAAGTGGAGAACAGGGACCAGGGAGATGAAAACTATGTGTAGGAATTGAGAGGAAGTTTAGCTAGGACAAGCTAGTATGGCTGGACCAACACTTACCTAAAGTCTAGGCAATGTTTTTGACTTCTATGAAATTTCTTTTTTTTTCGAGGCGCGGGGGAGAAGATAGGTGTGGGTAAAAAAAAAAAAAGTAACAGAGACTAGCTCAGATTACTGCATGTGTTTTGTAAGTGTTTTGCCAAAGAGAAGCAAATAATTTCATTTCTTTGTTTGTGAGCAGGATACACTGCGAGAGGGTTTGAGCACCAGTCTTCGAAGTCTTGGGGAAGGGTTTCCATCCAGTGCTAGAGCACTGGTCCAGGGTGGGATACCTACTTTCTGCCTCATTCATCAGGATGAGGATTCAGACTAGGAAAGAGGAGTGCTTGCAGTGGCAATCAATAGCCCAGAAAGGCTGATCGCCCTTGGCTCTGCATAGTCAGGAGGTTTTGGGGCAACTGGAAGGGTCAGAAGAAACTTGTTGAAGTTCTTAATATTTTTAAAAGAACTAGAGCTGAAGTTGCTTTTTAGCCTGAATTGTACTTTACCTTCCCCCCCCTCCCCCCCCCCCAGTCTGCTGATTACTGTCTGTATTTTTACAAATGTTAGGTACTTCAAAAATGTAGGTTAGCTTTTATTATGTTTCTACTTTATATTCCATTCTTCCACTTAATCAGAGGCCAAACCTGATTACAAAGATTACTGATTACGAAGATTAGCTGCGGTGTTATGTACATGCCTTCTTTTTAGCTCAGTGTGTCAAAGAGCGTGATGAGGAAAAAATATAAATGATAGTTACCTCAGGACTGCGGAAGGTATAGTGTCAAAACGGATCTTGGATTGCCGTGCTGAGCGTGGCAGCTCAGCTTTGCTGTCTGACTGTGTGCTGTTTGTTGAGCAGGAGGACTCTGGACAACTAATAGAATGGGACAGAAGAAACAGCTGCTTTTCCGGTGGAGCTTGATGTACTTATGAACGAGAGATTAAGAGTAGTATTGAATCAGTGACCTGGGTAGTCCCTTCTGTGCTTTTTTTTTTTCCAGTTGCTGTTTTGGGTTTGTTTTTTTAAGTGATAGATTGAAGTTGGCTCTGTTTACTTTAGTGTTACAGCATGCATTCTCAGAGGGCTGAGTTTAATCTGGTCAAGGAATAGTCTATGTTGTGGATGTCATGATATTTCTTGACATGGTATGTTCTTGATATTTTTCTTGTTCTATCTGTTTCCGTTTGAGTTGACACTGAGGAATGTGGAGGCAATGTGGTCAGACATTTAACTTCACTGAAATCCTAACCTGGGGAGGAAGGAGAAGAGATTACACTGGGGTTGTATTAGGAGGGAGACACTGAATATTAACAAATCTTCATTTTTTTGACTTACTGACTTTTTTTCTTTTTTGCCATGTAAAAAATCTTAAATCTTCTAGCCTTTGGCACAGCTGGAAGTAGGCTTATTTTAACCCCTGCTAACAAAGATAAATTTTGTAGAGGCAGATGTCACAAACAGTGAGGTTGGGGCTTTGTAGACATATTACCACTTGGAAATACTCCTTTAGGTGTGCTATTGTAACTTTTGTAGTAGCAGCAGAATTCAAATCAGTCATATAAACTGAGGTGGAAGCAATGAGAGAGGCTGCTTCAGTGATCTGGCTTAAAGTGTAGAGTTAAAATGGTGCTGTTGGCTCAGCTGCATGTTGCACAGTTGTACTGTGAGCTCTAATGAAGCCAAAGGGATAAATGGCCTGACCAGTTGGCGGGGAGGTGTGTGGTGGGAGGAGAAAATGTCGGTGGTGCCACTCCGTTTAGGTCCGAGTACTGAAAATTTGGAAGTGGCTGAGTAGGGCACTTGTTTGTGTGCTGCTCGGAGAGCAGCAAGCGCTGTTATGGTGGGATGGTCTTTGAATGCTGTTAGATACATGAATGTGAATGCTACCAAAGTCCAGAAAAGAGTCTAAAAGAAAGGAAGATGTCAAAACTGGGGTGTTAATGAATGCCTGTAGCTTATGTTGAAGGGGGAGCAGGCTCCAGTTTCAGTGGTGCAGGCTGGCAGTGACAGTTGGCCAGCTGTAAAATATCGCTGATCCTCTGTAAAATTAGAGGTGTGTGATTTTTTTTTTTTATTTTTTAAATTAATTTATGATACACAAAATATTTCACCCAGCATAAGGGCACTGTTTTGAACCATAGGTAAGATGAATTCCACAAGGGAAAGTTGGAGGCCACTTTCAGGACAATGTTAATTTAATTAATTGTAGGCAAGTGGAAGTTCCTAATAATTTAATCTATATACAAAGGAATTCAGAAGCCTATTTTCTGAGAGCAAAGTAAAACTTATGCAAAGTTACCTGTGAAGAAATATATTGACAAAACAATCTAATACATAGAAATACATTTCTTAAAAAAAAAAAAAAAAGGAAAGGAAAAAAAGCACAGGTTGGGAGAAGATGATATCTTCAAATGCCACAGTGACTTTTCAGGTATATGGCTGCAAAAAAAAAAAAAGGAAAAAGCTGTTTTACAAGCAAAAAGTATGTTCTGCCTGAGGAGAAGTGATGAGGGCAGGAACTAGAAATCAGAGAATCCAGAAAAGTAGACACCTGATGTTGTGTATATTAAAACTTCAGAAAGTAAATGGACAAAGATAGCCAGGAGATAACCTAACTAGCAGAGATATAACCAAAAACCTTTTTTTGTACCTTTGGAACAGAGGAAACCTGTGTGCATATTTTTTTTTTAGACATCTTGATAAGACTTTACATTCCGGTTATCCATGCAGTTGCATATCACTGAAGCATGTTTGAATAACTGTTAGGAAATAGTAGCTATAAATAGTTAAGTGGTAAATTTTTTAATGGGAGTATCTGTTTTTAGATGAATTTTTCAGGTACTACAAAGTCCAGTAGGATGGCAGATAAATCACGAGCTGTTGTGTATTTGTAAGGCCAAACACAAGATGCATCTTGAACCACTAAATACTGGCTATATTTCTAGAATGATTCTGAAAATAATATAGGGCTCGTAATGCGTGGAATTACAGAAATAAACTCGTATGCTTGAAGCAAAAAGGAGTATTACAAACTCTCTCTCCCCCCTCCCTCATCCCTCTGGAAACCTATTCTTGAACCACCCTCTAGTTACTTTACAAAGGTGTTGAGAGGGGAAGATGTGGCAGAGGAGAGATGGAATAAACATTGCAGTGAGAGCCTTGAAATTTAACCTCCTTAGCTTACCAGAAAAAGGGATTAAGGAGTGACTTGATTGTGATAAAGTATTTTCACAGGAAGAAAATCTCAAGTTGCAGCAGGCCCTTTGACTTCACAGAGAAAGAGCAAATGGTTTGAATTGATTTCCAGTTTCCAGATCTGCCTTTTAACGCGAAAGATATTTCACAGTGGGAGTGTGATTAACTGTTGGGGTCAAGCACCAGGCAGGATAGCTGATTCCTAGTTTTCTGGTGTCTTTAGGTAGTCCTGTAGGAGATTGAAAATAGTGGCTAAAGCTCTGTGCTGTTCCTGCTGCAGCGGGTCAGATGGATCATCACATAGCTTTACAGCTAGCAAGGATCTTTGAGTTTCAGTAGTAGATGTGTAATGAGGGGTTAAAGGTAGATCAGATACCTGCGTTGACCAAGACTTCTTGCATGTTTGTATATTAATGTGCTTCTATATTTGGCTATTGCATTGGTAGTTTCCTTTTAATTAACTGGTGGTTTGACTTCTTTTTTCCAAATGCATTTGGTTCCTCTGAGTTTTTTGTATGCAAGTTGGAAACCCAAATCAAAAAGTATTCAAAAATGTATTGTATATGTTAGTTATTGATATTTGTTGAGATCACAGATAAAACTATTTGATGTTCCATTTCTTTCAGAACTCTCTATTTTACCATTGAAAGAAAGCTAGGTCTTCCTAAACCTATTGTGTCAAAGAAATCCATCAAAATATAGAAACCTAATGGTCTTGGTCAGAAATTGTTTAAAATAGCAGTACAGTTCTGCAGGGATAGGGGTTATTGCTGAAAATCAAGTAATCCTCTTTTCTGAGTTCTAGCACTGAAGTTGTTTCCAACTGATGCTTGAATGTGGGCAGGACATCACAAAGGGAGCTGCTCTCATTTTACTAACCAAGACAATTGAGTGTCTTCCCTCTTTCATCTTCTGGTTTGTCCAGACACCAGTAAAATTCAGGCTGGAAATGAGAGCTTCAATGGCAGCTTTCTGTATAAAAATAACAATAAATCTGATTGTTCTTCTTCTCCGTGATCCAGGAATAAGATGCAAAGTCTTGGGGATTTGTAGCCATGCTATATGTGGAAGGGAACTTTTTGCAAGTGCAGGTGAAATACTGATCATCTTGTTTGTCTTTTTTTCACCAGATTCCATTGTGATTGGATTTTGGGTTGGTCTTGCGGTTTTTGTCATCTTCATGTTTTTTGTCTTGACCCTGCTGACGAAGACAGGAGCACCACATCAAGAGTGAGTCTGAAAACTGGATTAACAAATTCAGTCTGCTAAGTGGTGTGTCTGTTCTTTTGCAACCCCCAAACAAGCAGCGACAGTGCTCACATTGCAGTAGCTCGGCACCATCTTGTTCTACTCCATTCTTATGAAATTTATGAAAGGGTGTTGTCTATCCTTGTTTCAATTAATCTTTGCTCCAAGCACTTCTAGGAGACCAGTTCTGTAGAATTGCTATTAATGTGTTCCCTATTTAGAAAATAGTAGGAAGGCAGTAAAAAGGGAATAGCCGCGTGTATGCATTTTCGTGCTAAAGGAAGGTGGTGGGTAGGTTGCCAAAAAAGATGGCTTTAGATTGCTGCTCTGCAAATTAATGGGGTCATTCTAGGTAGGCTTATGTTATGATGGAGTGGAACAGAGTGAATATTGATGGAGTACATACAAATAAAATGCAGTGCAGATGTTAAATTAAGGAAGTTGAAGTCTGGAGGGTTTTTATGTGTTTGTGTCTTCAAGTCCAAAAGTAGTACCAACACTACTACTGGTGGTATTTACAAAATCTTCCCTTAATGTTGTTGCTCCCCAGAGTGTCTTAGTTTCTCCTGAGAAATTCTAGTAGATGCTGAAATACAGATCAGCCCACACTTGTTTAACACCAAGGTCCCCAGCTCTTTCCATCTGATCAGTATGTGCAGACCATGCCTTGCATCAACCGTTTATCTGCATTTGCGCAGCACGCAGGCTGTCAGTGTCCCTTCCCCTGGGAAAGTTTAAACCCACGTCTCCTCTCAGGCTTGCATGCCATAAAGTAGAAATAAAAAGCCTCTCTGGAGAGTGAGATTGCTTGCAGGCAGGTAGCAGTTATGAGAAGCTGATTGTGAAAGAAAATTGTTAGTGCTTATCACTTCCTAAAGCAGCCTGCCTATTTCTGTCTGTTGAGGGCCCTTTGCTATTTAGTCATACGTGGAGTAGGTCTGAAACTTTGTGTAATAGCACATCTCTAGAGGCAGGGCCGTACTAGGGAGTGCATATGCCTATCGTGTGCCTCTTCTGTGCTCCTAAGCTTTTGTTTCTGTGAGAAGGAAAGAAAGGCAGAAGAGTTCAGCTTCCCAGAACTGACTTGCTGAATTTCATGGCTGGTATTTTTGCCTCTCTTACAGACTGTCATAAAGTAGCCAGACCTTGCTCCCAAATCTATTTAAGTCTTTGTAAGTGATGGTGTGCTGCCTCTTTTCCCCGGAGATCTTGTTTCTTAGCTAAGCATCTGAGTCTGCTCCCACATGAATAATATGAGAGGGGAAGAAGTGATGAAGTCAAATGTATAACAAAGAGAATGTAATATGGATATTTGTCAAAAGCTTGTATACTTGTAAAAATGTACTTTTAGGTAGCAGAGGGCTGCTTGGAATCTCCCACTGTGTTTCTGCTTTCTCCATCAATTTTCTTGGAACCCATTGCCTAGGGAGTTTGTGAAAGCTCCATTTTTGGTCAAGTTTCCCATCCAGATAACTTGATCTGAATTAAGAGTTGGCATTGCAGTGATCAGGGGAGAGACCTCCAGAAGTCCACTCCAGTCTAAATCTTAATATGTTTGTTGTTTTTTTTTTCTTCGGTTGCTGAAGAGAGTCCAGTTATTCCTTTCTGTATTTGTTTTAAACTTCCTTTGCAGTGGGTGCTTGAATGCTTTCCTGCTGAGTTGGCACCCTTAACAAATTTGAGCACTGTTTTTTCGAGATTTGGTAACCCAATGTGTATGGTACTGGAATATGCTAAGGGTAGTGAATACTATTGTTTCCTCTCTTTTTTTTTTTAATGCATAGAAAAACTGGAGAACACAAACACCTACCTGTAAAACCAGTGCAGACTGTGGTTTTAGTTTATATCTTCTGTCTTTATACCTGACTGGATTCTTCATGACTCATTGTTTCATTAGTCGTCTGTCTTACAGCCCTCCTTTAGAAATAGATGTTAATGGGGTTCTTAGGTCTTGGGAGAAAGCCATTCTGATTGATGGACATGTCTGACTTCAGTAAGTCAATTTGGCTGTTCTTTAAAGTACCATTAGTTTGAGAGATAAGTGTAGCTGGGTTCAGATGGATGGATCCAAAGTAGAATACTCCAATTTTTCTAGTAGTATGCTTTTCTTGGTTCAATATAAAGGGGTATGATAGCATGTACTTTTCAAAATTGTACAAGATGTTCAGAATTGGGTACATTCTTGGACCAGAAAAAATGGGTCAGGATACGGATGGGGAGAGGTAGAAATTTATTTACTTGTGGAAATGGTGCCTGTTGCACCATTCTTTTGTTTGCTTGCACGTTAATATGTGTAGAACATTAGCTTGTGTGACAAAGAATTGTGTTGACAATCTTCCTGAATTTTTGCCTGAAAAGTATTCTCGTTCATCACTTGGGAGAAAATAGTATGCTATGTTTGTTTCCGCATTTAAAAGTGTCCTTAAAAATGCATTTGTTACATGTGTTCATGTAACCTATCTGTACAAAATATTGGCCCATGTAATCTCAAAGCGTCATGCAGCTATTGAGACAGGTTGTACAGTTAGTTGCAGTAAAGGTGAAATGACTGAATTTTTTTTTTTAAGAAATTGGTTGGTTTCAATTAAGATTCTGGGATGAAATCCAGATGCAGATCCACTGAACTAAAATCTCCTTCTACAGATTCAGTGTTTGCTGAAAACTTAGTCAGGGAGGTTTTTCAGGTTCATGGTAAAACTTCTGGATTGGTACTAAGGATCTGTTTAGATCCCCCAAGTTCCCTTTGGGATGCCAAATCCTGCTATTTTGGAAGACTGGCTACTTATTCCTTTCCATGATTTGCCAAGTATTCCCGGTCGCTTGAGGGAGTGTTGAGAGAAGGGGTGTTTTAGCTATCGAGGAATCTCCAGTGTCAGTACCAAACCAGTATGCCCCTGTTAGAAGGGTATACTGGGCAAAATGGTCTGTACCCTGACAGCGTACTCAAGTCCCGCGGGCAGAGTCCAGAGCTCAGTACTAAATCCAACAGACCGGATCCCAGCATCGCAGGCTGGAAGACTGCCAGAAAAGGGAGCTTGTGTTAGTTCATTAGCTACTGCTTGTTTGGAGTCGTTTTCAGTATGTGCAATGCTCAAGGTATTGGGCATTCACCTTCCTGCTCTCTTGTTGGCAGCTTCTGGGATTCGGAGGATTCTGTTGGCCCAAATACTGTGAAAGGGATTTGATTGTCCAGGTGGCTCTGCTCCTTCCTGCAGTAAAACTGGGATTTCTGAGGCTGCTTTTCTTGTTTTGAGTGTTCTGAAAAGATAATACGCTGAGGTATACTTGTGTGCTGTAATAAGCAAGAGAACAAGACTATGCAAGTTTCTAGTCAAGATCTAAAAAAAAAAAAAATCCTCCCCAAAATACACGTAATGTTTGTGAATTTCAGAATCCAAAAATATCAGTGTATTAGATCACGTGTTCTCTGCTCGTGAGCGCAGGATTATTCTGTATTGTATGTCCTCAACATTCTGGGTCACTATAAAACTTTTATTTTTACTTTTTACTACGTGATATCAAGAGGAAATATTGAAGAGTATGTCTAAGCTCATTCCGTGAGCTGATTATTAAAGTATTTAGATTACTAGAAGTGCTGTTTAACAGTGCTGGCATGGATAACTTATTCTCATGGAAAATTATTGTGACAAATCAAGACTTAAAATAGCTTCAGCAGAAAATAATAAATAGTGCTGGCTTTCAAATTCTGTTGTAGATAAACTGTAGGGTTTCCCTTCTTCCTGATAATAATGGTTACGGAAACCCAATTTGTTGTTAAGAACTCAAATAGTTCTACTTCTGTGCTTACTGTATTTTTCTTTTTCCTCCTTAGCAATGCAGAACCCTCTGAAAAAAGATTTTGCATGAATAGCTTTGTGGCAGATTTTGGAAGACCTCTAGAGTCAGAGAGGGTCTTTTCTCGTCAAATAGCTGAAGAATCCCGGTCACTTTTCCATTTCTGTATTAATGAAGTGGAACATTTGGACAAAGCAAAACAAAGTCAGAAAGGTCCCAGTTTGGAGAGTCATATCCACTTCCAGGAAGTTCCCAGGAGCAGTGGAATGTTTGAGGAGGACCTAAATTGTCTTACAAAATTTAACATTCCTAACTTCGTGAACACAGAGCAGAACTCTTCACTAGGTGAGGATGATCTCCTCATCTCAGAGCCACCAATCATTTTAGAAAGCAAATCGGTCATGCAGTCTTCCCATCGGATCCTTGACTGAAAAGTCTTTTACTTTAAGGTAAACATTCCTGTTATTGTCCACTTTAAAGCCTTTCTTGACTTTCTGATATTTTGACAGAAGGTATTCCGGACCTGCACTTTTTATTGTCTGTAAGACTGGCTGTGCTGACAGAACTCGATTTAGACAAAACACTGAATGCATTATTCTGATGCCTTCTGTGGTCTAAACCTTTTGCCCAGCATTATGTTTGCGTCGTGATTTTTAATTTTTTGTTGTTTTGTTTTGTTCTTTGTTTTGTAAATGACTGCTTATGTCCAGCTTCTGAAGGATACCGTAACAATTTGCAGGGATGGTGAAGGCCGGAGCGTGGCATTGGGAGGTTTGTGAAAACTCCTTGGCCAAGAAAAGCGTAAACCTCAAATTAAGACTGAAGCAAAGAATCAAGGAGGCAGCCCCTGGGGAGGTTCTGCAGCTTCTGCCACTCCCAAAAAGGACACCTGAAACTGGGCAGCACAATGGATATCTGCTTGGCATTAACTTCAGCTTCTGATTCCGAACTGCTTCTCGGTGCAGGTTAAACTCAACTTACAAAGCTTATAGAGGGAATTGCCTCTCTCATATTAAATTGTTCGGTTGCAGCGTTTACAAAATGCTACCACCACCTGCTGCTGAGTAAAAGCAAATTGGTGCCTGTAATTACAGTACTTCAGAGTGATATTCTGACAGCTGCCCAGTGATGATCTGCAATTAGTATTCTACACAAACAGTAATTTGATTTTGTTTTGTTTTGGTGTTTTGTTTTTTTTTTTTAAATTGCTGATGCGAACTTCCAGTTTGGGAAGTGCAGGATTCAGTAGCTAAATCACAGGAAATCAGATAAAAACTATTCTTTTGCCAATAGAGTTGTTATATGCAAATAGAAGTGGTATGTTAAGCTGGTGTTATGCTTTGCTTCTAGGCTGAAGCTTCTTATGCTTTTTGGCTCTATAGCAGCGCTTTCTTGACTAGTGGGCCAATGAAGGGCTAGCAGGCCTCGACTTGTTGAGAGGACCAGCTCCAAAGGCATAGCTGAGCTGCACTTGCTCCATCTTCTCATACTGAATTGAGAAGGTGTTGCAACCACAGCTGTTCTGCCAGGGGGAGGTTTGTTAGGGGACCGAATAGGTGTGATTTCAACTATGAAGCGTATTGTTTAGGGAAGGAATAAGGTTTTGAACCTTGGCCAGTACTTAAGTTACGTTTTAGCTTTCTTCAAGACATGGGTAACTAATGGCCAAATGGTTTTAGGGCAAGCACATAGGATGCAGAGGAACCAGCTTCAAACCCTCTGCTGGATTTGGAGTAAGAGTGCTCTGCAGGGTGTTCTTAACTGAAATGAAACTAGTGGATTCAAGATACTGTGCCTGACTGGGTTTTCTTGAAACTAACCTGCTTTGTATACAACACCTTTGTGTCAGAGTGAAAACGTAGCAATGGCCTACTGATACATTCTTCAGACACTTAAATGACGATGAATTAATTCTTCCTTCACTTGACAAATAGAAAAAATAGCAAATGGGTTGTGCATTTAAAGAATACACGGTGTGTGTGTGGGGGTAACCTCTTTTGATTTTACCTACTGTGCCCTTATTATAAACCACTTACACCTAAAATTCCTGTTTTCAAATGTGATTCTTGCGCTACTTCCTAGTGTTTAAAGTAATGGGCTTATACTTAAAGCAAAGCAGAGACTGTTTAAAACTAGCAGACTGTGGTCAAAAATAGTTCCCGAGAGGACTGAAGTGAGCCCTGTTATAAACGAGCGTAGCTGCATGGGTTGCAACATAGGTCTCCAGTGTGCTGCTTCAGGTGCAGAACAGGCCTCCTTTTACAGTTAGTACTTGACCACGAGTGAGTATGAAAGCTGTAGCTGTGGACTTCCCTTTTTCTCTTCCCAATTAAAGAAATTTGGGAAATCTGCCTTCTGAGTGTGGCAACTGCTTGCTGCTGAGGCACCTCAAACAACTGTTAGCTATCTAATTAACGGTTAAGCTTTGTCTGAACTGAAGCTCAATATTGTTCTTGCTAACAAGCTCTGGGATTTCTACTCAATGTGGCTTTTATAGCCTATTTCTGGATAAGTGAGCTGCCTTCAGTGATATTAGATCTATTTTATTTTTTTTTCCCTTTGCCATGCCTAAAACCAGAAATGCCTCTTCAATGAGGGGAAAATCTGTGTAGAACCTATCTCCTCTGCAATCAAGAAATGAAGCTTATTTTTAAAGCATTTAAAATTAGGTTTCAAAATAATGCAGGTCTGGCTTTAGAAAAAGACAAGCTTGTTATTCCCAGTGGGCTAACCTAAGCTCTTCTTCTGCCACCTTAAATCTTTGTGGCTTTTGTTTAGGTATGTAACGGCTATTTTGTGGAGAAAGGAGAAGTATTCATGTGTATGGATGCTGGTGACAGGTGACGCCTAGATGAAAGGTATTTACTAAAATGATCAAGGGATAATACCAACTTAGCTTAGAACACGTTTGAATTGTATTCTTAATGTCCTTCTGAAGCATGTATTAATCCTGTAAAGGTATTTAAGTGTTTCATTCCTGCTTCTGTTCTTCCCTGATGGCCCTACTTTTTCCATCTTATCTCCCTTCTATCTTTAAAGTCTTTCATGCCGCTTTTTACGGAAAAATAACCTGGCAGTCCCCGCTGCACAGCTTGCACGTGACTTCAGAAGCACTGTGGCAGCGGTACAGTCTGATCCAGGTTTTTCTTCTGCATTAGAGCAGAGTCAAAGGCAAAGAAAAGAAAGAAACTTTCTGCAGTCCTCAAAAGCAGTTATATTAAAAAGGAGAAAGAAAGAACTGCTTTAAGAACTAATAGGCACAGTGTTTTGCCTCAGGAGAAAAGGGATTGGTATAATTAACCAGCTTTGTATAACGTGTTCAAAAAATTACATCTTTTCCCAGAAAACCAACATGAGTTGGGTCACTATGAAGTGAACAGAAAGTGTTTTGACCAGCGTAATCCTTCAAAACAAATACTTGGAATGGTGTTTGAAAAAGGAATTATTGCAAATTTTCTTACTGCTTTGGCTGTTTCAGAGCCTCTTCTGAAAACTCACTATAAATGTATCACCTGTGCTAGATTTAACTTCATGGAGAGTTTGCCTAAGATAATGACATATTTCTTTGCATAAACATGTATTATATTCTGTAAGAATGTACAAGGTCAAGTTATGTATTTCAGTTTACAAAGGTGAATGTTTGTGAAATGCTATTCTGTGTAAATGAGTTTTAGCTATGTACCTGTTTTTTAAAAAAAAAAAAAACAAAACAACACAAACACCCCAAAACAACCCTACAATCTAAAATCAGAAAATGCCTGCTCCTAAAGAAAAGGAAAGGTAAAACCGTGAACTAAAATCACTAAAATCCAGTGAGGTACCGCCCTTGGGGCTAAAAGGTGAAGTGATGTGTATTTGTCATGCAATTTAGTATTTATGCACCTGAGTTGTAGATCTTGAATACTGCTAATAGTAATGTTTTTTGCCACTGATTAAAAGAACCCCACCAGACCCCACACAAGCCCCTGACAAGGGAGGACACTCCTTTGTCTCACAAAAGCACGTTCAACTGTGCTTTTTCCCTTCCTCCTCTGCCCTGTCCTCCTGGCAGTGAAAGATGACAGAGCTAAATAAATCAACTGGAGGTACTGCAGAGCCGGACTGAACTTACTCCGAAGTAGCCTCAGGTAGTGACAAGCAGCAAGGATAACACAGAGCCTTGTACTGCATGTTCTCCAACAAGAGCAAGAGTTGGAGGGGCTAGGCTTGCTTATTTTTGGACATGAGATATGTAGTTAGCTGTATGAGGGGCTAAACGCTATGATTCAAAGTTATAAGAGGACTTTCTGGTCAAGAGCCGGGGCCACGCTTCCCTGCAGAGTTGCATTTGCACAGCTAGTGCTAGTACATGGATCGCTTCTCTTTTTTTTTTTTTTTTTCCAGACTCAGTTGAATACTGGATATAGTGGTAGACTTCAAAATGTATTATGTACTATCAAGTAAAGTCTTAATCCATGATAATTTATTTAATTTGTTACATGAACAATTTTGACATTTCAAATTTAAATAGAACACACTGCTTATGTCTCTGCCACAAGTGCCATGATGAGATCTGATATTCTTCTGCAGACCCTGTTTTCCTCTCTTGAAGCAAAAGTCTTCTCTGTTAATCTAGGTCACTGAGTCAGCCAGCTGCTCACTTGATTTCCTAAAAACTTCAAACATGACAATTCAAATTATTATACTCCAGCTGCTTTGCTGTAAACAAATGAATTCCAGCTAAACATAAGGCAATCAATCAAAGAAATGATGATCTTCTAATCCGTTCACCACAATGTTTCCTGGAAACGCGTGATGAAATAATATTGTAGAAAAGGAAAAACATACACAAGGAGTATATATAATTCTTTCTGAAAGAGCCCACTGAAATCCTCAGTGGAATACAGTAAAAGCTAATGACCTGTTTCATCAGCCTTTGCTCCGTTTCAGGGTATTTTCCCCTTTCTGCAGTGTTGACAGCTGGAGTCAAGAACTAACAACTGTATCAGGGAAGTTAAACCTTGGCCCTTAGTTCTCCAAAAAAGAGCGCCATTCCTACAGCCATTCAAGACCAGATTGAGTCTGGTGCTGTGCGGGGTGCCTACTTCGTGGTAAATGCCTAATAACTAAAGACCATGCTTCAGGGAATGTACAACTACATAAATGCATGTGAGGACGCAGTATAAACCATATTATGGCTTACATTTTTGGTAAATAATACTGTCCCCGCTCAGTCAGAGAGACTCAGAGGGAGAATTTAATTTGACTCTTATTCAAACTCTGTAAGATACCATCATTTGCTGAGAGCTGAATGTAAGAATTTTAAAAGGTGTTTGAATTGCAACCCCCTCTTGATGACCTAAGAATTATATGTTTGAGAGGGAGTTTCCAGCGAGCAGAAATGCCTCCCCTAAGCTCTCCTGTCCCAGGCAGTGCCCTGGCATCCCTACACCCATGACCTGGCCTCTCTGGGAACACAAGGGTGGCTCTAACTTAAAAAAAAACAACTCACTTTACATCACACAATTTAATACAGTGTTACAGGAAATAAATAGTAAGTTGAAATGATTGAACTTTATATTTTTCATTTGCAAAACAGTCTCAAATCAAGAAAATACAGCATATTTACACATAGCTGATATTTTATATACAATGCATTATTGAATTTACACTTTTTAGGAATACAGACTAATACTTCATTATTGGGGACAAAACACCCACAATGAAAACACTGAAAATAGCTGAATATGAAACAACCACAATTACTATATCAATTGCCAACTAACCCTTTTTTTTTTTTAATATCTCTGTATATGTGTATACGCTTTCTCTTACTTTGTGTGTGTGTGTGCTCAAAAAAAAAAAAATAAAAACCTTGCACTGTTGATTACTGTTTGTGCCTATATGGTATAATTTGTTACACCGTTTCCTTCTTTCTGCGCAGTCACATGCTTGTGTAAGCCAAAATGCACGTTTACTGCTGCTCCCCAGAGAAACATGAGGCATAACTCCATTTAGACAGACCTGAACTATTTCACATTTGACTTAAACGTTGGCTTCAACCAGTACAACCAAATACAGCGTGCATTGTACAAAATTACAATGGTCAGGAGGAGAGGACGTGATGAGTACGCTGTAGCTTGACCTTTGCTTTGCCCTAGGTAAGCGTAGCTGATTGAGCTACCACCTCAGTGTACGCGCTGGGGAATTCTTAAGGACGTGCAGCGCTGAGGCTCCCCACTAGTAATTTACTGATTTGTTTGAAAACCTGTCCTTCCAGCCACCAGAGAGCTAGCTCTCTTAATCTTGATTTTTCTCTTAATTTGCCGTATTGCTGCTCCTTTTTCTATCCTTTTAGCAGCAGGTTTTTCGTATGTGACAACTGTAATAGCCATCCACACCTTCCCTCCCCAGGCTCCTCGCTGGAGCAGGGCAGCCCCTGTGGGCTCAGTGTTTCCGAAGGCTACCCCTTCCAGATTGCCGACTGTTCTTTTCCCTCCAGCTGGTCCATCCCTTTTTTTGAAACAAGGGACCAAAAGCTTAGCACACTAAGTTACACATTAGCGATGCAGGAGGAATTGCTCCTGTGCTACCTAGTCTCTTACAGGCTCTACGCTTTGGTGAATAAACTCCAGCAGGGCGTAATGGAGAGGGAGAAGGCAATGGTTTCTCTACATTCAGCTTGGTACCTGCTATGATGCCCGTCAGCTCAGCAGAACGTTATGTCCATGGTCAGCACTTGGGTGGTACATTATTCCTGTTTAAGCACACTAGTCTCCTTTGTCACTCATGAAGATTATCACTTTTTCCTTTTTTTTTTTTTTTTGTCTGGCCCCTTTTCGAGTTTGTTCAGTATTTCAACTCTAGTATTTGCCCACCAGCGTATCCCTGCAGTTGAGCTGTAGTACATTGTCTTCACGTTTGCTTGATCTTTACAGAATAAAGTGTACATCTATGAAGATGGTACTCTGGTAGATCCAGAACAGCCCCTTGTAAAAAATCTTACTCAATACAGCCTTCCCTTTTAAAAAGGGTGCCAATAACTACCCTCACACTCTATTTTACAGGCTTTTTTTCATATCTGCCCCATAACAATTCAGCATGACCACCCTGCCATCGTTCTGACTAGCACGGTTGGAAAGCTCTGCAAGATGAACAGAGAATAGTTTGAATTTGAGCATCACCAGAGAGAGCCTGCTCCGCTCCAGCCCGCCCATCATTCACAAACTGGAAAGGGCTCTTAAAGAGAAGGGAAGGAATGCTTTTATGAATTGGAGGCTGTTGTGAAGAAAAAGCAAAATGTTGGAAAAGAGGATCTGCGTGCCCTACCAAATGAAAAATAATAACTCTATATACTAAAAATACAAGCCAAACAGCATATTCCTCAAATGGTTCAACAAAGGAATCGCTATAAGACAAGTTATAAACAAGAGTTAAAAATATTCAGGCATGTTCTACAGCATCTGAAAAAGCATCAAATGGAAGTTTTCAATGACAATTGAGTTTATGGAATAACCTCAGTATTCCTAATATTTTTAAAATTGCATGTAGCTTTATTACTAACAAAATGTAAGACATCATACAGTATGAGTGGGGTGTCACTCAATGCCAGTCTACCTTTGGACAAGCAAGATGATTACAAATAAGATCCAAATGTAATTCAATTTATGAGTGTCAGGTTAATGATTTTCAGTAATATTTTTCTCTACATAACTTTGAATATTAAAATTATTCTTCTCTAATCAACTCCTACCTAATCATGTCTCCCAACAGCTGTCTGTCATGCTGAATCCACTGGCATTAGGTGCAGGAATAACAACCCCTTGTTTCTGCAGTTCACGTAAAACATCTAGTATTGAATCCAGTTCCATTCGAAATTTCTCCAGTTCTTGGTTCTTCCGCTGTGCCAGTCTTCGCCACTTCTCAACCTCCTGCGTTTGCCTGGCCTCAGTAACGTGTTGCGTTAGTTGGGTCGCCTGCAAATGAGAAGCAAGTCACCATTGCGGCTTCTGTGTCAAATACTCGGGCAGTGCTGCCCCTTTGCAAAAATGTGCCACTTCATTACATTTCCTGCTTAGTTTCAAAGCCCAGCGCTCACGTTAAGTGGAAACAATTTGTTCTGACTATTAAAAAAAAAATAATCATTCCAATAGCTATAAATTCCTTTAAATATCTGCATTAATGACAGAAGGGCAGAATCCATTACTGACTAATGAGCCTCAGGAGAATTTAACTTAGCCTCTCCAAAGCGGCAATTAAAAGTTTGAATATTTAAGACAAAGCTGAGCCTGTAACATAAAACCCTCTGTAATCAAAATGAACCTTTTGAATTGCCATTTAAATGTGTTAATTAAAAGAATGGTCTGCAAGAGCAACAAACCAAATCTGAATGACCTCTTATGGGTTATTAATATGCTTTCAAAAACCACAAGTTCTATGAATTATCAGAAAATATCCTGTAGTGACAAAGGTCTGAAGCTGCCCCAGATAAAAGTTTGAATTAATTTTTATATGAATCCATGGCATAATCCTGGCCAGCAGGTCGAGGGAGGTGATTCTGCCCCTCTACTCTGCTCTGGTGAGACCCCACCTGGAGTACTGCATCCAGCTCCGGGGCGCCCAACATAAGAAGGGCATGGACCTGTTGGAGAGGGTCCAGCGGAGGGCCACAAAGATGCTCAGAGGGCTGGAGCACATCTCCTATGAGGACAGGCTGAGAGAGCTGGGGTTGTGCAGCCTGGAGAAGAGAAGGCTCCAAGGAGACCTTATAGCAGCCTTCCAGTACCTGAAGGGGCCCTAAAGGAAAGATGGGGAGGGACATAGAGTCTAGTTGGAGGCCTGTAACCAGTGGTGTCCCCCAGGGGTCAATACTCGGTCCAATTTTGTTCAGTATATTCATTAATGACTTGGATGATGGGACAGAGTGTATCCTCAGCAAGTTCGCTGATGATACCAAACTGGGAGGGGTGGCTGACATTCCGGAGGGCCGTGCTGCCATCCAGCGTGACCTGGACAGGCTGGAGAGCTGGGCAGAGAAGAACCTAATGAGGTTCAACAAGTGCAAGGTCCTCCACCTGGGGAGGAAGAATGCTAAGCACCAGTATAGGTTAGGGGTGGACCTGCTGGGAAGTAGTTCTGAGGAGAAGGATCTGGGGGTCCTGGTAGACAGTAAATTATCCATGAGCCAGCAGTGTGCCCTTGTTGCCAAAAAGGCCAATGGAATCCTGGGCTGCATAGGGAAGAGTGTGGCCAGTAGGTCGAAGGAGGTCATTGTCCCCCTCTACTCTGCACTGGTGAGGCCGCACCTGGAGTACTGTGTCCAGTTCTGGGCTCCCCAGTTCAAGAGGGACAGGGAACTACTGGAGCGGGTCCAGCGAAGGGCAACTAAGATGATTGAGGGACTGAAGCATCTCCCTTATGAGGAAAGGCTGAGAGAGCCGGGACTCTTTAGCCTGGAGAAGAGAAGGCTGAGGGGAGACCTTATTACGGCATACAAGTATCTAAAGGGTGGGTTGAAGGAGGACGGAGCCAGGCTCTTTTCAGTGGTTCCCAGCGACAGGACAAGGGGCAATGGGCACAAGCTAGAACATAGGAAGTTCTGATCAAATACACCAAAAAACTTCTTTACGGTGAGGGTGACAGAGCACTGGAACAGGCTGCCCAGGGAGGTTGTGGAGTCCCCTTCTCTGGAGATTTTCAAGACTCGCCTGGATGCAGCCCTGAGTAATGTGCTCTGGGCAGTCCTGCTTTAGCAGGGGAGTTGGACTAGATGATCTCTAGAGGTCCCTTCCAACTCTGAAGTTTCTGTGATTCTGTGACTCTTTATCAGGGAGTGTAGTGACAGGATGAGGGGTGATGGTTTTAAACTGAAAGAGGGGAGATCTAGATTGGATATTGGGAAGAAATTCTTTCCTGTGAGGGTGGTGAGACACTGGCACAGGTTGCCCAGAGAAGTCATGGATGCCCCATCCCTGGAGGTGTTCAAGGCCAGGCTGGATGGGGCTTTGAGCAGCCTGGTCGAGTGGGAGGTGTCCCTGCCCATGGCAGGGGGTTGGAAGTAGATGACCTTTAAGGTCCCTTCCAGCTCTAACCATTCTATGATACTACGAAATTACTCAAAAAGCGTCATAAGATATCAAAATCTCCACACCACTATTATTTGTAATATTCTTTAAGGAAAGTCCTATCACTTGAAGGCCATAATTATTGTGGAACAAGCAATAATAACTGCTTGTTCAGCAATTAGCTTTTCTTGTTCAGTTCATTTATATTTGGGGGGCTGTTCGGTGTCCCACTGCAGATGATTAAAGGTGCAAAACTGGGACAAACAAAACCCAAAGCTTAATACGTAACGGTGCATAGTAGCACCAGAAAAGATGAAATTACTTAGTAGTAACTGTTGCGTATGCTATTATTTCTATTTGTTTTAAATACATCAAAAAACATCTTAGTAAACACTACAGGCCAGGTAATGAATTCAGTGGAGATAGATAGATCACAGACAAGGCAGCAGCAGACACTACAGAAATGGTAAAGAGATTCTCACATTATACAAAAGCAAATGAATGACCTGGAGGAGGGGACAGAGTGCACCCTCAGCAAGTTTGCTGATGACACAAAGCTGGGGGGGGATGGCTGACACACCGGAAGGCTGTGCCACCATACAGAGAGACCTGGACAGGCTGGAGAGTTGGGCAAAGAGGAACCTTATGAAATTCCATAAGGGCAAGTGTAGGGTGCTGCACCTGGGGAGGAATAACCCCATGCACCAGTAGAGGTTGGGGGCTGACCTGCTGGAGAGCAGCTCAGCTGAAAGAGACCTGGGAGTCCTGGTGGACAACAGGATGACCATGAGCCAGCAATGTGCCCTTGTGGCCAAGAAGGCCAATGGCATCCTGGGGGGCATCAAGAAGAGTGTGGCCAGCAGGTCGAGGGAGGTCATCCTCCCCCTCTACTCTGCCCTGGTGAGGCCACACCTGGAGTACTGTGTCCAGTTCTGGGCTCCCCGGTTCAAGAGGGACAGGGAACTGCTGGAGAGGGTGCAGCAAAGGGCTACCAAGATGATTAGGGGACTAGAACATCTCTCTTATGAGGAAAGGCTGAGGGATTTGGGTCTCTTCAGTCTGGAAAAAAGACGGCTGAGGGGGGACCTTATCAACACTTATAAATACTGAAAGGGTGGGTGTCAGGAGGATGGGGCCAGGCTCTTTTCAGTAGTGCCCGGCAACAGAACAAGAGGTAATGGGCACAAACTTGAGCATAGGAAGTTCCACCTAAACGTGAGGAGGAACTTCTTTACTTTGAGGGTGGCAGAGCACTGGAACAGGCTGCCCAGAGAGGTGGTGGAGTCTCCGTCTCTGGAGACATTCAAAACCCACCTGGACGTGTTCCTGTGCAACCTGCTCTAGGTGACCCTGCTCTGGCAGGGGGGTTGGACTCTCCAGAGGTCCCTTCCAACCCTATGATTCTATGATTCTATGAATAGCATAAAAAAGTAACTGTATTACAGTTGCATTTAGCAGGATAGAACTAAAACAAAAATAATGACATCATCAGTAGCAGCAGGGTTTGTTCTTAATCCAGTGACTTGTTTTATGCACAGCTCTTTTGGGGAAGAAAATGAAATATCTGATGAAGAAATTGTTGAGAATAAAACCTTCTATCACAAACAATTCGGTACATAAAAATGTATTCCTTGAGATCCGGTTTCAAAACGGTAGAACAAACTCCAAAAACTAAGAACTACCACAGGTTTGATGATCTTCCAGTCCAGCTGCCCTTCTTTGACTTCATGTATTTAAGTAAAACCTAAGTTAGAACACTAAGGAAAGACAGGCTTATATTTAAGCAGTAAACTGTTGAGAAGAAAAAATAAAATCTATATGAACTACAAAACTGTTTCCAGATGACAGAAGCTCCCAGATAGATGAAGAATCAGGATGGAGACCATGACATAAAATAAGATGAAAAATAAAATAAAAAAATCAATGCAAAATTGTTTTGACCCATTCAAGGGAGGGAAATGTCAGCTACAAGAAGCTGAATCACAAAGATCCAACCTTCAAAATCCAAATTTAGTTTGTGGAGGATAAAGGCTTTTTTTTGTTGTTGTTTCGGGTATTAAAATCAGTATGTGGTAAACTGCTACAAGATGTTTCTATACTTTTAATGCAGCTTTTCCGAATGGGACTTCGAGGACTAGAAAATAAAATTACAGTTCACTTGAGGAATATATCATAGCTTAACAAATTGCATTACAAACTCTGGTCAATTTTTCAATATCTAGCTTTCGTTGTGTAATTGAAATACGAAATAATGAATGACACAACGGACTTCCAGAGGTCACATGGTCCAACCCTCTGCAAAAGCAAGGCCTCCTTAGATCAGGTTGTGAGGAAGTTCTGCACCTGATATGCGCAAGTAATCTTAATTACCACAGCAAGGAAGTGCTGATAAGCACTGCATCCACATTCACTTGCATCAGCAGGCACCAAAGACAAAACCATGGCTGTATCAAGAAGTACTTGCCCCCCCTCCAGCGTGGACTAAATGGACAAATACCATAGAATTACAGTTAAACCGATAAATTGCTCTTGAGAAGTAAATGCCGATATACTCTGGCGTACCTTTTGAATTTCTTGTTCTCTTACTGCGTGTCTGGTCTCTATATGCCTGATTTTCTTTTCCAGGCCCAAGAAATGTTTCATTTCAGGACTCTGGCTCTCCTTAGCCTCTCTCAGTTCTTCCAACAATTTCGTCACCTGCAGTTGGAGATAATTGATGAAAATCGTTACCATTGTGCTAAGTAGTGTATGAACCAGATTCCTTTCAAAGTATATTTGCGTTATTTAATCACTCCATTCAAAGGCTAAAGAAAGGAAGACATAAAAGAGAAATCTCCTTTATTCAAAAGCTTAAGTAGGGGCTCGGGGACTTAGATTACCATCTTTTCATGCGTAAGAAGTGGCCTGAGGATATGAAAATCTAGTCCTTTTTGTGAAATCCAGTCCTGTTCATAATATCTTACGAAATGATTATTCATGGTCAATTTTTATACTGCTAAACTTATTAAAAAATTAATAGAGCATATTATGATTCGATGTTCTTACACGATCCTTTCTCACACCCTGGATAAAGATCAAATATAAAATGTACCAGTGTATTTCTAAGGAATAAATTAAGAAAAGACATGCTGCTAGCAGGCATGATTGCAAACCCGCTGGGGTATCAAAATTGGCAGGTCAAATCAACTCTACCAATGACTTACAACTGATTTCCTAATCCTCCAGAAATTCAGGGATGTTTTCTTATAAAGCTCTACTGGTTTATTCTCATTCTTTGCCTATTCTTTAACATCTAAAGTCCTTTTTGGTCCCTTTCTTAATGTGTATAAGCAAAAGCTTTGAAGTCTTTATCCTTTATTATAACCCTTAGCTCCCCTTACCCAATATATCTGCGGACTGCTAACCCTCTTCAAGCACTCAGCCATCCTTGGCTCTCCGCTGCTGAATTCAAAGTAGCTGGAAGCATCGTGTGCTTCGTAACATGTTGTCACTCTTACTCAGAAGTGACTCCAAGATGGCTTATTATTATTTCCATTTTTTAACACAGTCTTCTAAAATAACAACACCGATATTATTACATTTTTGCCCGTCTGTTACTCCAGCAGCTTTGAACCTGTGGCCCGATTTCAGCCACGTTTGTCAGAGGAGCAGAAATCTTAGTTTCATAAGGTCTGTGAAAATGAGCATCTGCTGCTTGTCTGCTAAGCTGCCCCACTGAAGGGAAGGGCTGATGCGTGATCTCAAGTACGTAATTAAATACAAGAAAAATTCATGCAGGAAAGATGTTACGAGGCGGGAAAAGCCCCAGGAGAAAATGGGCTCCCTACATTTTGCCAGCAACAGAACAATGTTAAACACGAAGCTGTCCTATGTGCAAGCTGTTATACAAGAGAAGTATATAGTCACTGCAAAGCATCCATGAATAGAATTTTTGAGATTAGTATTCAAATAACAATCTTCCAGTGAGCCTCAGAAAAAAGTTTGCCTTTTCTTGAAGTAAGCATTTTAGACAGAGGACTCTCAATTCCATCCGAATAGTAGTGGTTTTCCCTAACATGAATAGTTACATTTGCAGGTTTGGTTGCCTTTGTTTCTCAGCTCAACTTATTTAACCATTTAATGCTTAAAATGTATTTTATAAGCAGCACAGCAATCATGCTAGAGGGCAAAAGTAAGGCTTTACTTTGACATTTCTCTCTGTATAGCCTTGCAATGGTTTTTGTAACAAAGGCACTCCATTACATTTTCTTAAACGCCAGCACCTCAAACTCAGCCTGTAACGTGTGGGTCAGACAGGATAATCGTTCTTTTAATCATCACTGTTATTAATAATCTGCAAACCAAACAGTCACAGAAGAAACAAACCCACGAATAGCATTTGTCTTATTGTACTCTCGCCCCGTTTTCCCAGGAGTAAGTATTATATATACTGAGATTATTGGAGTGAAACAAGCTTTGTATGCAAAGGCAACACTTACTAGATTCATAATATCAACCCAATGTCTCAGCCTTTACTCTGCAAATAAAGAGCTTGTTTAATAGATGATCTTTTTTCTCTCCCTACAAACTTCACAACAGAGGTGGAATTTTGCATGGATAAAATAAATACTGAATAAATTCAGTGAGATTAAGATTAATTGTATTAAGTATGTACTAAACACATACTGATACTTCTCTCATTTCTTCTAAATAAGGGCAGCAAACAAGATTAAACGTCTGGAGGTCTCAGTCCCTTACAGAATAGGAGAATTCTTTTTAATAACTCATGTAGGTTAATTACTGTATTATCAAAATGAAGTTAAAATTAGCAATGTTCATACATCAAGGAGATGGTGAATTAAGCATAGGCACAATGCTAAGACAGGCTAGATCCTCCTCCTGAACAAGAGGTGATAAAAAAAAAAAAAAAGAGAGATTGGCAGCACTTCAAGAACAAGAAAAGCATAGCCAATAGTTTGAAAAGCTTGAGCTAAAAGACAGACAGCAATTTTACACAATATTAACCCAAAAATGAAAACATGAACATGTGTAATTTTTTTATTATATTCTATTAGAGTAGAAGATTAGAAAAAACCTAGAATACCTCTCTCAAAACCGAGTGAAGTTTAGAAGAACTATTACAACTAACCTCTTTTCTTAAGAGACTTCAAGTTTCATAGATATCAAAGGAGAAAACCAAGAATATAATTGCCTAAGTCAGTTTTATGGCAACGAAGGATGAAGAACGGACGGCTTTTTCTGAACAAAGAATGGGGGAAAAATAATAAAATATCCTCTTCATAAAGGAAAAAGTCCTGTGGTCTATTTACTACCCATCACAACTCTCAAAGAGGAGGCTATGAATGCTTGGATTAACCTGCTGATCAATCTTAATACAGAAGTCAGACATTTCTAACAATTAAAAAAAATAAATAAAAGCGGTCAAAGTTCTGCCTTCTGTGCTGTGCTGTCGTCTTGCTCGTGTTAGAAAAATATATTCCCAGGTATAACTGATGGAGAAGCAACTGAGAAAGATACTGTTTCTAAGACTTAACTTTACTATATTTACTATATTAAATGACTATGTAATTTGAGGCTTTACATGGATAAAAGTGAAAACTCTTTTATTAGACTAAGGTACCCCCAGTCCAAATTTAAATATACCTCTTTTTGAAGGAGCTCCTCTCGCATTTGTGAAACAAGAAGGGCTTCCTGATGTCTCTGTTGTTCACTGATTTGTTCTTGGAGATGTTTTATTAATATCTAGAAAAAGATTAAAAATATTCGTCGTTAACATAAATACCCATGGCAACATGTGAAAACCTATGTAGGAAAAAAACGCCAAAAATATAATCAGTATTGTCGTACTGCGGGTATAAGTGATGCATATATTAACAACACTACCTCTAACACATGTGCATGTGTGCTACTTAACGATCCTCTAAGTGGATCGTTAAATAGCACACATGTACATATATAGTATATGAAACCAAGTCTCCATCTTCAAGTTATAAATCCTCAGTTATAAAAAGCTCTGAAAAAATCTGAATGCAATAGCTCTCTCTACCTTCATATCGTGTGTAAAACTTCTCCCGAAATTTTAATGCATAAATATAATCACAGGCCCAGGTCCTCATGGGGGACTTCAACCCCCTCTGATACCTGCTGGTAGGAGAAACAATACAACATGGCATAAGCAATCCAGGAGGTTCCTGGAGAGCATTGATGACAACTTCCTGACCCAAGTGACAGGGGAGCCAGTGAGGAGAGGTGCTCTGCTGGGCCTTAAACTCACAAAGAAGGAAGGGCTTGTTACGTGATGCGAACATCAAAGGCAATCTTGGCTGCAGTGACCATGAGATGGTGGAGTTCAGGACCCTGAGAGGAGGGAGCAGGCCAACAAGGCCAGAGAGCAGACTTTGGCCTCTTCAGAGATCTGCTTGAAAGATGGGATGGGGCCCTGAGGAGGAAGAAGGGCCCAAGAAAGCTGGTTGACATTCAAGGATCATCTCTTCCAAGCTCAAGAGCAGACCATCCCAACAAGCAAAAAAAGTCAGGCAAAAAAGTCAGGAGACTGAAATGGATGAACAAGGAACTCCTGGCAAAAACCTGAACATTTAAAGGAAGCATACAGACTGTGGGAACAAGGAAACAAGGACAGGTAACCTGGGAGAAATATGGAGACTCTGTCCAAGCATGCAGATATGTGGTTAGAAAAGCCCAAGCCCACCTGGAATTGAATCCAGCAAGACTGGCAAGGACAAGAAAGGCTTCTGTAAGCACCCAAGTGGCAAATAGAAAACTAGAGAAAATAAGGGCCTGCTGATTAATGGGGCAGAGACCCTGGTGACCCAGGATGTGGAAAAGGCTGAGGGACTGAATGCCTTCTTCACCTCACTCTTTACTAGCAAGACCATCCTTCAGGAATACAAGGCCTCAGAGAGTAGGAGGCAAGTCTGGAATGAGGAAGGTACACCCTTGGTGGAAGAGGGTCTGGTCAGGGAATACTGATGCAAACTGCACATATGTAAGTCCGTGGCCCTGATGGGATGCAACTATGTATGCTGAGGTCAAATATCACTCCACCCTTCAAGAGCAAGGAGGACACAGGGAACTGTAGACTAGTCAGCCTCACCTCGATCCCTGGGAAGGTGATGGAGCAACTAATCCTGGAAACCTGGCAGGCACGTGAAAGACAAGAAGGTGATCAGGAGCAGTAAGCATGGATTCACAAAGGGGAAGTCATGCTTGATCAACCTGATAACCCTCTATGATGAAATGACTGGCTTGGCAGATGAAGTCTGGCAGAGAAGGACCTGGGTGTCCTGGTGGACACCAAGTTAACAAAAGGCTAATGGTATCCTGGGCTGCATTGATATGACAGCTGCTTGAGGAAGGTGATCCTTCCTCTCTACTCAGCTCTGGTGAGGCCACATCTGAAGTACTGCATCCAGTTATGTGTTTCCCAGTGCAAGAGACATGGAGCTAATGGACAGAGTCTACAAAGGGCCACGAAGATGATGAAGGGACTGGAGTATCTCTCATATGAGAAAAGGCTGAGAGCTGGGACCGTTTGGCCTGGAGGAGAGAAGGCTCAGGGGATCTCATTAACGTTTACAATATATATCTGAAGAGGGTGAAAAGCCAATAGAGCCAGGCTCTTTCCAGTGGTACCCAGTGACAGGAGAAGCAGCAAAGGGCACAAACTGAAATACAGAAAATTCTGTCTGAACATAAGGAAAACTTCTTTACTGTGAGGGTGACCAAGCACTTATTTGGATCTCTAAACCCAGAGAGGTCATGGAATCTCCCTCCTTGGAGATATTCAAAAGCCGTCTCGACATAGTCTTAAGCAACTGGCTCCAGATGACCTTTCTTGAGCAGGGAGGTTGGACAAGATGACCTCCAGAGGTCCCTTCCAACCTCAGCCATTCTGTGATTCTGTGAATACAGTGGCACAGGCTCATTTTTGAAACAATAGCTCCTACTTTAAAGAAACATAAAGTTTATAGTAATCTCGAAAGATGTAACTTTAACAGATATTTATATGTAACGAATGTATCTACTGTATCTTACCTCTTGTGTTGCAATTCTGCTGTTTAGTTCAGCTACTTTAGAAGTAGAATGCTCCTTTGCGTGCTGGCAAAGAATCTTCTCCACTTCCCTCTGATGGGAAGCTTTCAGAGACGCAACGTACTCTGCTGTGTCTTCCTTTATCCTGAACAGGGTGGAAAAAAATAAGATGTAGTAAAGCAGCTGCAGATAGTTCTTCAAAAATGTGACAAAGTTTGTCACTTTACGAACATATAAAATATCAAAACATTAAAGATGGCATGTGTTTCAAATTTCATAACAAAAACTTGCAAGATAGCACCACCATTACTTCTGCTGCTCTGGAAGGATGACAGAGTGGGAAGCCTACAAGGTTGGATACGTGCCTCATTTAACTAGAGGCAGCTAGAATACAGAAAACTCATCCAATCATCTCTTTTTTGCTCCTTTTATTACAAAAAGGAGAGAAAATAGGTGCTTTTAAATCACAATTCAGCTGTCCTATTTCAGGTATCTATTTTAGAACAGAATGTGTTGCAATCTAAACATGCCGATTTCCTCTACTTTGACTATGAAGGGATCTAAGGGAGACTGGGTGAAGTGTAAAGTTTCTACAGTTGGTCAGATAAATCCCACTGAAAGCATACCCCAGTTTGAAAGAGAGTATGTGTACCAAATATTAATGTTATACAACACAAATACAAAGCATCTAAAATGCGACGATTTATACTGAGATACTCTTACTCAAAACTATGACGAATTGTAGTGTTAATAAGATGGATTAATATAGGTTTGCCTGTAGAAAGAACCATGACAGTGCACTGCTCTAAAAAAAAAAAAAAAAAGTCCACGGACCAAAAACTCAAACTCCTCCCTCCCAAAACCAAAAACAAACCGTAAAAATGAAATTTACAGATAACATTGGCCAAGTATAAGCTAGCTTCACACATGGCTGACATGTTAATGTGTCAATCCCATGTCAGCCAACACTTTAACAAGGTTTTTAAAGGAACATGTTGAGCATTTACCTTCGTATGTTATTTTCAGAATAAGCCAATGTTGCTTGAGACTTCACCCTCTGCTGGTTCATTTCTAGAGACAATCTTTCAAGCTCCTCTTTCAGCTGTGCATTTTCTTGCAGAACTTCCGAGAGATTAGAATCAGAAAAGGTCCGTGGTTGGTATATTTTGTCATCATTGAAAATGCTTAGAAAGGGTTCGCTGTTGCTGGAATTCCTTTTATCTGTTGCTAAGGTATTCTTTTTCAAGATCTCTGTAGAGTTTTCCTTATTATCCATTTTATTTCTCAAATTATTATCAGACAACATCACCATCCTTTCTTTTTGAAGTTTCTCTACAGTTTTTGTAAGGTCTTGTATTTCTCTATTTTTGGTGACCAGTTCTTCATTTAGTTTTAACAGTCTGTCTTTTGTGTTACCTTGTTTCATTTGGGAGTCTGTGGACTCTAAGTCTTTATTATTCTTTTTACCTCTGAGTTTTAATTGGGAATTTTGACTTTTAAGGTTTTCGATTTCTGTCTGCAGGTTTTTAACAGTGATCTGATGGCTCTTCTTTACGTCCTGAAGCTCCTGCTCAAGTTCTGTAGAAGAACTGGCTTTATCACCATTCAGTTTTGGAGATTCACTCATAAATTTGTAGGCAAGTAGTTGCTCAAGCTCTACAAGTCTCTGCTCGTACTGCATCTAAGGGAGGGGAGAGGGAGAAGGGGAAGAAAAAGTATTTTCCTCAAGTGTACATTTATTACTAGTCTCTTATTATTATTCTTTAAAGTTACTACACATTTGAAGGTTTCCTAAGACAGGATACACAACGGTATTACTAATAGCACTACTCAATCAGTTCAGAAATTAGTGAGTGAAATTACGTGAAGCGAACTTAATTCTGCTGTAAAACAGAATTACTCAAAACATTTACTATAAATTAGTCCTGTACTCACTATGAATACAGTAACTATGGGAAAGAAAATTAAATTGACAAAGAACTGTCTCATTTTTGTATAATTGTATTCCCTTCAGGCGCTACCAACTTGGACAGGCAAAGTAAAAATCTTATTTTAACATAGCAAGAAGTCTTCAGTTTTGTTAAGATCTGCCAGTATGTATTGGCCATGTGTCAGTTTGCAAACGCTACTGTTATATGCCTCAAAATTGTACTTCACATTTTAAAAATAATCTTAAATTTTAACAGGACAGATTTTTTTTTAAATTATTTTTTAAATATATAAGTATGAATTCAGAGATACACAATCTTTCTTCCTAATGAGCTGAGGGAAACCTAACCGTCTTAATAGTCTGGACAGCCTCTGAGGAAAGCACAATGAGTTATTCACACAGAGAAAAGGGAGAACAACTGGCCAATGCTTTCCTTTCCTGCTCATTAAGCACCTGTGCAATTCACCTTTCCATGAAGTAACATGACAGATTTTCATGCTTCCTAACACAAATCTTATGTTTCGCTATCATGTAATTTTTAGATAGAATTTTTAGAATAGACATTCCCCTCAAAAATTCCCAGTCAGCAGACCTTTGAAACCACAGCCTTTGGTCCAGCAAGGAATTAGGTAAGCAGCTCCTCTGACCCCCAGGATGAAACCCACTTATCTCAATTGTAAGAATTAAATTATTATGCCTCAGGAAATTGTCCTCTCAGTTTCCATACTACTCTAACAATTTCAGTGCTCTTTATATCTTAGATGCTGAAGTTACTGAAATTCTGGTTATAAATTCTTTGAGTATTTTTTCCCTTGAACGTGGTCTTTGCCTTCAGACCTCTGTAACCTTATGACTGTTACTTAAGGAGTAGACTACTCAATAAAACAAGCCTCCAACTTTTACCTTTATTTTTTGAAATTGTTGTTCCATGGCACGGAGACTTTTTTTAGCTTCATCATCTTTACCTTCAAGTTCCGTTTCTAACTTTTTTATTCTTTTCTCCAAAAAATCCACTGTGTGTGTTCTAGCTGAAAGATCATTAGTTTTCTCAGCAGCAGCAGCAGCATAAATCAAAGCAGGCAAAGAATTTGGATACCGTCTTCTTAGAATTCCTTCCATTTCTCTGATCTATCAAAAAGAAAATTAAGTCAGAAGTCAAAAAGAATAGAGTTCTAATGAAAATGGAACTGAAAGAAGTGACAGAATGTTAATAAATGTCATCCACTTAAGCTGTGTGAAGAATGAAAGCTAGAGATGCGTATGTTGAGAATTTTTTACATTGTTTACATTTATGCTATTGTTTACAGAAAAGCAAGACCCATCATCTCTTACTGATTCACTTATACATCATCTTAAACAAAATATTTCTCGTCTTCAGATTGTCTTATGTCAAATGGATCTTTTGTTTACTTTCTTAGCACTTAAGTTGTATATGGCTCTTAATGTTCTTAAGTAATTGCTTTTTTTCTGGACTTACATTCACATGCTACTTTTGCAACTGTTACAGAGGTATTTCATAACATTATTGAAATTATTCTCCCAATAACAGATTATAGACCTTTTATTTTGGAGCGTGAAATAAAATAAATTAACACCCTGCATGCAAGACTAATAACAAGCCCCTCTTTTATCTATCGATAAGATACTCTTCACATTAGAATACTGAAGGGACTCTTTCCCATTTGTCCCACATCCCTACCAAATACAGCTGTCATCCCCCAAAATTCAGAAAGGCCCGCTTGTTTCTGACTTCGTCAGCAGAAATGTTGATTTTAAAGGTCTCTACTCCTCCAGTTTTCATGAATCATGTAGGAATCCAATACAATTTAAACCCCTCCCCTTGAATCAATTTGATTGAAATTGGTCATAATGTTAAGGGGTTACTGAACATAGACAAAAAGAGTCTTAGAAGATAAACAGCAAGCTTGTGTGTGCTTTTGCCCTCTTGCCCCTTTCCAAGGAACTCTAAATGGTACTTTAATGTTAAAGAATTTTAAAAGGGATATCACTAAATAGCTTATTAGAACATAGTAGAAGAGGAGCCCTTTGTAAGTAAATAATTGCAGCTTTTTGCGTTCTCAATGTTTTTGCGTTTTGTGTTCCATAGCACAAGTTACTTTATCACAGGGCTTCATTCAATGCTTTATCCCTGTGAAACGGCTGGTAAGTGTTGTAAGAGACCTTATCTGAAATAAAGGTTAAATGAAACACAGTTCCATTATTGCATACTTGTCGCTCAAGATCCTGAATTCTTTTAGCATCTGCTGCTCTGTCTCGCAAACGTTTCTTCTGTTGCACACACTGATCTCCAGCTTCAGCTCTGAGCTTCTCAACCTATGCAATTTATGAGAAAATAAACTGAAATACATATTCAGAGACATTGCCCTGTAATACAAAAGCAAGCATTTCAAATGCGCACAATATAATGGAAGTATTCTGCAACTGGTAATAATAATTTCTGTACTAACTGATTTTTCATGTTCTTAAACTAAGCTGCAGCTTCTTCAAGCCACTTAAGATCAAAAGGAGCTGAAACTAGCTACAGAAATCTAGAAGAGAACTTCAACTCTGAGACGTTCTTGACTTCAAACCAGTAAATCATCATCTTTCCACCATACTTCCAGTACGCAGGCTTGGTTAATAAGCTATAACATAAAGTACTACAGTATGTTACATGAATTCAGGGGGAGTTAAGGAAATAGTTTGTGATTTGCAAGGCTATGCTCTGCGATGAGATATAGAAACAGCAAAAAAGCAATGTTATGTTGTGCCTAAATAAATGCTGACTCCCAGGATCAGGGGAAGGAATGGGGTAGCTAATGCTCCTGCACTCCCATAAAGTCCGGCCATGAAGACTCAAAGCTTTAATCTAAAATTGAATTTCCTACCTTTATCAGCCACTATGATCACTGTACGGGGACATTACACCTTTTATAGTTGGAAGTATTCCTATCTTGATTTCTCTCTCACATGGGCAATGATAGCATTAGTGATGCTTTTCTGCCAGCATAGTTTGACTAATTTGATTGTTTCTATGAAGTCAAAGCTCTTCATTGTTTTTAAACACCAGTCCATCCTGGAGCAAATGGCAAATGAAAATATTTTCTTTCACAGCAATGATATGTTGATCAAAGTTTGATATGGTGGCGTTTAAGGGATCTCCTTCCCTGGCTGCTCCTTCAGAGGCACCTCCTTTCATCTGTGATCTCTTTAATAAAACACTATGAAAAAATTCCAAGATCATTTTATCACTGGTAAAATTCTTTATTTCTATGAATCTTAAGACAAATCTACTGACAAGCAGGCAATGCAAATCTCAGAACTATTCAAGATTCATGCACTAGTTTTGCTTGCTTTATATTTTGAGTGTTTTGGCTTTTTCCTCCTTACTACAACCGGTGAGGTTTACAACCGCTACTTAAGAGAAAAAAAAATAAGTGTTGCCTATGCTACAATGGAATAAAAAGGAGGAAAAGAGAATCACAAGATGGATGTTCCATGTTGTTAAACATAACAATGTACTTCCTTTTCTTAGTCAAGAAATTTGCAGGTTTTAAGGAAATACACTACTTCTGTTTCCAGAAGCATCATCAAGTTGTCCAATATAAGCAAAACCAGGTTTTAAGCATTATGCACTTCCAATTGTCAGTGCATATGCAGCATTACCTGTTTTGCATATAAAGACTCCACATTTGATTTAAAGCTTATAAGGAGTTTACAAGTATTTTTCGAGAAAAAAAAAATGGACAGAATTACATTATACTCATCATTAGAAAAGAAATAATTTAAAGTTTCAACTTCTTAGATAAAGCTAGATATTATCACCTCTAGTTTTAGTTTCTCAATTTCTTCTTTTGCATCTTTAAGACGGGCTGCATCTTTATCCAGAAGGTCTTGATTTTCTGCATACCACTGAAGTCTTCTTTTCAAATGAGTAATTTCCTGTTTGTACGATTCTTCCATAACTTTCAATTCGTAAGACTTCTCACCTACAAGAATAAAACATCCTTAGTATTATTTTATTAGTGATTATGTCAACACTATCCTTCTCAGCACTTTTCGTGTATTTCCTAATCCTGTTACTGCAGTAAGTTTTTAAAACCAGACCCTAATTAGGATTCTAAATGCAACAGTATTTGAAAAAAAGCCTTTTTTCTCTCATACATAGTAGTACCCAATGGCTCACAGTTTATCATGGAAAGCATTTAAAACAGAAACCCAGGGGGATCTGTTCTTGATCATGTTGTAATAAACAAATTTTCAGTAACAACATGGATGACAAGATAGAATGTATGCTTAGATATGTATCGACCATACTCCCACTTAGGGATCAAGCATTTTGAGAAGAGAGATGGAGGCAAATATTACAGCTCTTAGCACTTGTGATGTCTGATATTGGAAGTGAAAGGGGCCAATTTCTGTCCCTCTCTCATTAAGAAAGCTAAAGCCAAACTGGAAAGAGTTCTGATAAGAATGTTGAAAAAAAGTCACAAGGCATAAATTACAGGTAAAAAAAATGGGCAAGATCTAAATAAGAGACTAAGATGCAACACAGTAAATCTTTTCATATGAACAGAATTGTCATATAAATTGAATCATCTAGTTTCCAGGCCCAGTGGGAGATGGGAAAAAAAAAAAAAAAAATCAAACTTAATGGGCAACAACAAACAGCTTGGCTGGATACAAGAAAAGGCTTTGCCAAAGCATGTGTAGCATGTCCTTCACTGTATGCAGTTATTAAAAGTTTAGACAATATTTGGAAATGGTCTAGATGCATTTGACTAAGTAATATTTTAATAAGAAACAAGTTTCAATTACATATTTATTTATCAAAGCATAGAGTAGGCAAAATTATTCAACAAAATGAAGGTGCTTTACCTGATGTGGATGCAATCTGGGTTTTTGCTAAATCTCTCTCCTTCTTTGCTTGTCCCAAGTCTACCTCAAGAGCTTGCTTATCTTGTTTGAGACGTCTTATCTCTTCTTGTAATCTAGTTTCTTCCTTCTGAGTTTTAGAGAAATGGATAAGACAAGAAAAACTAAACACACATCATCATACAAAAAACCTGAATGTGCTTTTTCACCATAAAATTATTAAATCACAACAGTTGCATCAGACCGCAGTAGCAATGAGTTTTCTAGTTTTGGTATTATTCTCAGACCTTGCTCTAGCAGAGCATGGGAAAACTTAAGCTAAACATAAAAAACCAATATTTTTTTAAAATAAGTTTTACATAATTGTCTTTGAAGTAGAAAACATCAGTCTTTTGAGAGGGTCAGTAAAGAAAATAGCTTTATGTATGGACATCACGTATTCAAATGGACAGATGTATTCTCCAGTGGTTCATCTTACTACATTCTATTTCTCACCATTTTCTGCATGCACTCTCTGTTCTGTTTATGTGTGATCACTATCAAACTTCAAGACTAAGTAGGATGAAAGGTCTCAGTGCCAGCCTCTGGAGATGGAGGCCCTCGGTCCTAGGGATCCATAGGTACAGGGAGCAGCAACTGCAGGGGCTGAGATTTTTGGGGCCAGCCAGTAAATAGACCAAGGGTCTAGGGCCAGCAATGGCCAGTGTGTGCATCTATTTGTGTTACTGCTAGTAAACTCCTGTCCTGATCTGCTCAATAGGATCAGTCTGTCCAGGAACACGCTCCTTGTGTTTCCAGGAGTACAGTTTGTATTTCTGTGGCGTAAGAAAAGACATTGCTCTCTGCGTTAGCGGCGTGCCTGACCATGTCAGTGTTGTCTCTGTCTCTCTCTCCGTCTTTGGATCTTGTGTTCAGTCTCATTACAGGCTGGACCTAAGGACACGGAAGTGTAGCAGCAGCACCTATGAGGTTGGAACTATGGGAGCCCCTGCAGTCTTATGAGGTCAAAGTCAGCTCTGTCGACCAGGAATGTCTCCACTAGTCCTGAAGCTCACTGGGTTCACATCCTCTTACCACCTACCTAACCAGTTGTTTGTTTTTTTTTTTTAATTAAAAAAAAAAAAAAAAAAAAAGGAAGCAGCAGCTTTTAATTTCTGGTCTATCTATCAGAGGAAGTATGTATCAGAACAGTCCCCACTTGCAGTAAGCAGTACAGAAGTTCCTGAAAACCTTTAATTTTAACATGAAGCTTACTAAACATCCTTCCTCAAAAACACATGCATCTGTAGGACTACAAAAAAAGTTACATGAATGAATAACAAACGATTCTTTTCACTCTGGTGTTCTTTTCTAGAACTTGGTATAGAGCAGGGATACAGGGATAAACACTCTCCTGGATTTGTCTTAGGTGGAAAAGCTATAGAGGTATCACTACTTTCTGCAAGGTCTCACAAGGTATTTCAGAATTGCCCATTGTAAACATGGCAACACTGCACTTTGTTCAGTGTCTTAGGGGATTTTTTCCAGAGTTCACCTGATGAGACTTTTGTGATACACAAGTGTGGCAAACAATAGCATGCTCCACTGCTTTCTTCATTTACATTATTGGTCTGCAATATGGATGGTTAGGCATTTTTTGTAAGAACACATGAAAACCAGTCTTGGCAAATACCTACCTGTGCTGCTCGAAGCTCTGAAATCAGTTCGGTGAAACTATGATTTCTGACTGGTTCAGAATCCTGCACAATCCGTGACTGGATATTATTAGTCTTCTCGACCTTTTCTCTAAAACAGCAAAAACATTTATGCAATGAGGTGACTTGGTGTACTAACAGTGGTGTACTAAAAAAGAAACACAACCCCCCCAAATGGTACTACAAAGTCAATCTGTGCAAGCTTAAAACAAAGAAAGAAGCAACTATATAGTATGTCTTTATATGAAAAATTCCACCTGTAGGGTGAAATCTGCTCACCTAGCACAAACTTGCTTGTTGGGACTACACGAGGGAGGGAAACAAAACCTACTCTGTCTCAGTGGAACTCATCTATGGCAAAGATTTGTAAATTAGGAATACACACAATCGCTTGTTTTTTTTCCTCATTGCTAGCATAGGATGCAAATCTTACAGGACCTACAGCACAGCGAATCTGATGGTTCCTCCACTACCAGGATCTCCTGTGGCCCTGATCTACTGTGTACCTTACAGCAGTATCAAAACATTTTGGCATGTGAACAGAGACATAATACGAGAACAAGTGTAGCATACATATTACACTCTGAATAAGAATATTTGAATTTTAGCATTGAAATAGTCCCCAAATAGAAGACTAGCCTTCCCACAGGTCTGCAAAATCAGCAAGAAGGCTAAGAATTAAGTGTTGATTACGGGATCAACATAAATCAATTCTCAAAAGAAAAAACAAAACCACAAATCCAAGAAACACTGGAAAACATGCATCTGACAGACTCTGCAGTGATTCTTTATAAATAAAAATAATAAACAGAGCTGAAAACTACAGAGATTTTAGGATGGGTGTTTAAACAAGCCTACCTTATGGCTATTAACTCAGACATTAAACACTGATTCTCCTTAAACATTCGTTCCTCATTTTTTTTGTTTTGGATCTGTAGCTCTTTCATTTGCTTGTATAACCTCTCATTTTCCTAAGATGAGACAGACAAAGTTAAAGAATATTCATAAATTACTGTTTTACCCAGTTCATAAACAATTGTCTATGACTTGCATAGCTTGCCTACTGAAACAGTGGAAGCAAACACTAAATATTTTATTACTAGATTTCTAAAACTAATATCTACTTTCATTATCTTTACACTAAAGTAATATAGTGACCTCTACAATCTTGTCACTCTGGAGAACCTAGGCTCTCTCAGTTCCTCTGCAAAGCTATCCCAACTATATTCTAAAAGCACATATGTGGATGGGTGCTGATAGATAAGAGCTCAGCCTGCCCACGCTCCAATCCTGTGGACATAAACCATCACCGACTTGAGACACTCACAGCCATACTGGCAAGACATTGTGCTTACACCAAGAAATGCTGCTGAGCACCAGCTGGAAGCTGGTTAAACTACCCTATTGAGATTTTACATCTGCAAGTATTCAAAAGGATTATTAAGCTTGCATTATCTATTTCTACACTTGACTAAGTAATAAAAATCAGGCACACTAATAAGGTTCCCTTGAAATCAGCTGCTCAGATCCTATGAAAAACATCTTAAAAACAGAACTGTCCAGATTTCTATTATTTTTTAAAAATACTAGTTTTCTACTCCATTTAGGGCAAAGAGTCTGTGGTTCTTTATTGGCCATAAAGTGTTTTCCCAGTTCTCAACTGACAAGTCAGCATATTTTTACAATTTAGAACAGTTACATAGAATTGTGGAAAAACTTAGCCCAAACTAGACATGTGTGAAATACTTTTAAAATGTGCAATACACGTTTGCCCTTCACACCTAAATTTCATCCACTTTTTATACAGCAAGTTAACTGGTTTTGACAGAAAAGTAGTAACCATTAAACAATTTTGTTTCTGAAACTGGCTAGAACACAGCTTAATACGCTGTGTGGTATACCTGTTGATAACCTTGAATAATGACCTCTTGATCTTCAATTTCTTTTTTTATTTGTGTCAGTTTTTCTTCAGTGACAGGAATTGTTGCTGTATGATGGATCCATCTCTTTTCTTGAGTCAGCTCTTCCATACTTCTTAACTTTCAGAAAGAAAAAGACACACAGTTTTGTTAGCAATATGGAATTCTCTACAAGACTACACTTTTATAATATAAATAGGTCAATCTTTTCATTAAGATATGAAAACAACCAGTGAGACAATCTTATTATTGGAGTTTTATAGAAGTATTGTGAAACAGGAACAAAGTATAAAAAGTCTGGGAAAAGTTAGCAAAGCTTTACCCTCCCTCTTCTGTTCTTATGTACCTAGACAGGAGGGTATAGTGGAATAACCCTGGGAATATGCCATATAGAGAAAACACAACATTGAAAAATGCATCAAAAAAATAAACACCATCTCAACATACAGTACTTATCTGTAACAACTGGTATCTGTTAATCTCTCTCTTTTTTTTTTTTTTTTTTTTTTTTTTTTTACCATAAGAGTGAGTTAAACCTTTGCAAAAGACCTGCTGCAGAACTCTCAAAATCGCAAACTAAAGGAACTCAGGATAACATAGTTTATATCTGTAGAAAAAAAAAAAATCATGTCCTATGGGCAATAAATGTAACAGTGGGCATGCATTTACAAACTAGCAATGTGCATGTAAATCTGGATTTTCTGCTCAGTAAAACTTACGTAAAATAACATTAATTTAATTTTCAGAAGTTTCTGTAGTAATGGGCTACAAGATGACAAAGTACCTTACTCTGAAGAACAAAGTTTTCCTGACCCAACCGAGAAAGCTCTTTTTCATGCTGTGTTTTCAGTTCTGCAATCTTTGTCTCTATTTCTTTCTCTTTCTGTGAAACCGTGCTGGTTAGCTGTTGAATCAAATCACGAGCTGTGTTCAAGTCCTCCTCTGCAACTTGCACTCGTTTTAGCAAATAGAGTTCTCTATCACAACTTCTGATAGGAAAAAATGATAAATCCTAATGAAGAGAAAAATTCAGGGAAACATTACACTGACCTGATTGTTTACCAAAAATTCCGCTCATCAATTTTATTTAAGTGGCTTGTCTGGCTCTTGGCAACCACATACAGCACTTGAAAAAAAAACCAAAACAACCCAACATTCTAATAGCAAAACATCCTGCATTTACTTTAATGAGCTACTTTCTCATTTCCGAAATATGCATGAGGAAAACAAGCCAAAAAACCAACAAGAAACAAACACCTCTCATATGAGAGCCACTACACAGCTACCAGAATTATTCTATTATGCGTCTTACTTTTTGAAAAGCAGTAATGATTTAGGTATTCAATGAACAATTTTTCATACGGTTTATAAGGAAGAAGGAAAATCCATCACGGTACTGCAAATTCAGTCATCTCGGAGAAGATGACTGTTAAATATTAGGCGATAATATTAAATATTAGATGCAATGCAAATAGAAAAGAAACCCAAACGGTAGCACTATTTAACATTTATAACAGAATACTTTTACTTAAAAGGTTTATTTAAAATTTTCCCCTTTTCTACCACAACATAGTCATTTTTAGGAATTAATAAGCATTCCAACTTTAAGTGTATCGAACCACTCAAGCAACAGAATTATCCAAGCAACTGAAAAGCAGTATGATTATACTTGCATATTTTAAAAGCAAAAACTAGTATTTGACTAAAGGGACATCTTTATTCAATATTTCAACATTTGCCAATCTTGTGATAACTATTAAAAGTCTTGACAAAATAGACTTGCAAACCAAGCTGTACTTACTAAAATTAGGAGCATCACTGATTATTACTTACGTGTTGATACTGCCTGCAATAATCCACAGCCTCGTGTCCAAGATTATTAACAACTGATTGGCCAGACATAACTCTGTTAATACTTCCCTTCGAACTTGGTTTATTTGTTGCAGATCTTATTATTCTAGTAGCCAATAAGGCTTCTTCATTTAGGCAGAAAGTAAAATAGAACAAAGATAAATTCAGAATTTAATGTCCTTTCAAAAAAAACGCGTAATCCACCCCTTAGACATATAAATTAAGCATTCTACAGCCTGAATTTTGAATTAAATACAGAAAAATTAAATATAGAGACATTACAGAAAGTGTTGTAGGGTGTTTTTTAAGTAAGGAACTGATGACAAGATAAAACAAAACCCAAGGCAACAACTGAAACAAGTAGCTGAATAATAAATCCTTCATGAAATAAGGTTAACCTCAGTTGCCTGCTTGAGAAGTCGCCAGTTATCCAAGTATACAGAAATACAACATATTTCAAGCTGTGGTGAAGGTAAGACACAGCAATTTTCAAAATGGACTTCGGAGTGCAGACAGCATAAAAAGACATGCAGCATCTATCTGTTGCATCAAATAGCAACCTGGCTGGAAATTAAAAATCAGGGAAGTTCCCCCAGGAGAGTAACTAACATATCTAACATACATGAAACTACTACACCTTAGTCTTCTAAAACAGATAGTAACTACAACTGCCATTTCATTTCTGCCTATAGCAACTTAAGCTAAGAGATCCTGCTTAGGAATGTTATGCCTGAAAACAGACAGACAATGATCACTTACCAGATTTAATGCTTTTTACATTTCACACACTACCCCCTCACAAAGGTGCTCCCTTAGCAATGATAATTAGGGGATTGTTTGATTCCCAACACTACTTGCAAGGTTTTCAAAGGCATTACATGCTAGAACTGTGCTAAAACCCGGGCATCTGTTGAGTTATTTTCCCATGCCTCGGAGATAGCAAACATCATCTGCAAAGATGCTAAGCTGAATTATTTCATGAAACTCTTCAAGCTTCACCCAAAAATAAAAAATTTCAGTCCTTTACTTGCAACTCAGCTTTCACAGCACTACATTGCTATTCACCTTTCCTTAGTTTACAAGAGACATGAACAGAAAATAGGACTTTCCTTTTAGTGCTTTCTTTGTACTCTAGGAAAGCAAAGATAAAAAGAAGCAATTGAGAACAGAAATTTGGAAACACACACACAGAAGTTTGTGTGTCAGCAAAACTTTGCATTTACTGTAATGAAAAATGCAACTTCCAGATACTTATTTTGGAACATCAGCTTTTTCTATTGTTTTAGTCCTATGGGTGAATAATACGTAAGTCTCAAACATAGTAGTAGTATGTGAGTGGAAATGAAACAAGACTACAGTGCAAAACTTTATAGAATCATAGAATTGCCTAGGTTGGAAGGGACCTTTAAGATCATCGAGACCAACCAATCAACCTAACACTGACAAAACCACCAATAAACCATGTCCCTAAGCACCATGTCTACCCATCTTTTAAATACCTTGGGTTTAGATTTCTTCTACGATTTTTTGAAATTATTTTTTTTCTTCCCTTTTTTTTTGTTTAAATATGAAGTAAGAGGAGCAAAACTCTCTGGCTCTTAAAACTCAGACTTCTTACAATAGAATTACCTTTAGATCTTGTTCTATCTGCAGGACTTTTGGCTTTCATACCGGTCTTTTTGAAAGTTTCTTTTGGTGCTTTCTTTTCAGCTGGAGAAGACTGTTTAGAGAGCGAAGTGAGTTTCCCATACCCAGAACTTCTAACCACCCCATGAGGACCATATGAAGACTTCTTTTTATGTAAAGGTGTTGGACTTCTGATATTCTTAGCTGTCATTGATTCTGATCTTTCATTCTTCAAGGAACAAGATCGAAGAACCTGTGATAGAGCACATTTGTTTAAAGCAAGTTTTAGGCTCTAGTGGGATCTGAAGGTAGCTTTCGCTACTAAAAGCACACAGAACCAGTTACCAGTATTACACAGCTGTAAGATTTGGGGTGGTGGGATGCATTATTTTAAACTAAATTAATAGTATGTCATTTTGCAGAATTCTGCTACTTCAGAAGTAGTGCAAGTATTTTGTACTGGCGGTGTTTAATTGTTCTAGGAAGTTGTATTACATTACAGGATCTTTAGCTTACCAAAGCAGGGAGCTCATGACTAAAGGCTAATCACAGTGAACACAGAAACCCAGTGATGAAGAGAGGAACAGTGAGAGGCAGAGGAACCCTAATAAACCCGATCACTGAAAACAGAGCATGCAACTTTAAGACCAGCAAAGTAGAGAGCTTCGCCTGTTGGCCCTGGTGGGAAACCCACCAGGATGAATCAGTCAAACAACTGCTCTCCCTGCAATGCCTTGCAGACAGAAGCAGCGTTTGCCTGAAGGACCGTGGGGCTAATTTAGGGGATTCAGGGAGAAGAGAATTTGGGGATGCAGGGATTTAGGATTGTGTAAGTCTTGTTATGGAATGTTTGAGAGGACTGTGGCAATGTGCAAAATTTACGGGATGTTTAAGGAAAGGACAAAAACTTGGTAAAGGGAGAGATTAAGGTGGATCAGGTAGGAATGAGTGTGGGACAGAGAGAAAACAAGAGTAAAGAAAATGGTGACATGACCAGGGTTGCTGGTCAGTACAACTGTCTGACTAAGCCCTACAGTGATCATTGCAGTCTCTCCAATATTCTTATTAAACCGTATTTCTAACAGCCCTCTCTGTAGGTATGCTCCCTATTTTGAGCCTCTGTGTGTGTGTTTACACGTCCCCCCTGTAGGAACATGTGCTCAGACTCACTACCAGCTTGAGTAGTGGTAGAGGACATGGAACCACAGCAGCCTTGCAGATATTCGGCTGGGACAGGAAGAATCCTGCTGGTCCCAAAGTACAGTGAGTCTGGCTACCTCTAGTAATACCAATGGTAACATGAGAGTTTCAAGAAAAACAGGAAGTCTCTCATTTCTAAACATCAGAGCATAATCAAATGACAGGCAGACTAAAAATATATACATTTTAAATGTATTTCCATATAATAAAAATCTGGTTGATAATACTTACTTGTTTAGTTTTGCTGCTTTGTAGAGAAAGCGGAGAGTCTTGAACTATTTTTTGTCTTGGTATATCAGGCTGTACTTCACCAATTTGAATTTCTTTCTCAGTTACCCTCTGAAAGTTATCATCATTCCCAGCTGGCTGCAGAAAGATGCTCTCTTCTCTGTTAAATTTTTCAAATAAGTTTGTCTCCCAAATCATATTCTTCTGGTGCTCTTTAAAGGGCGAGTGGCTGACGAGGTCATTTGCTGTGCTGCCTACCAGTTTCACAGGACTACAAGAGAAAGGAATAAAGTCATATATAACAGGACTTTTGCCCTTTGCTTTTCTATCACTCTGTGAAAAGTGGGACATTTTTCCTTTAGGTACCAGCTGTAAAGACTGCTTGAATTTGAAAGAGCCACTACGCTCCTTTTAAGAACAACCTCGCATATCTAGTTATACAGATTCACTCCCATGCTGTGTAACAAGAGCCATTTCCCAGCAGTGACCATTTTTGTGGAGGTACAAAACTTGGCTACAAGATGAACACCTGCAAGCATGCAATTAATGCTAATAAAACAATGAATGGTAATTTCTGCTGGGTGCAGCTATGTGATAAGCTCCCAAAACGTGTTTGCTAAACATAATCTATTTCTGACAGTTCCAGGGCCAGTGCTTTCTGCTCTAGATGTGACAGTTGGAGCAAACCAGAAGGAGGTACGGAGCACAGGTTAATAAGAATCAAGCAGAATAAGAGGATTTGATCTTAGATTATGGAGGTTGGAGAGCAAGGATAGGATGTGGGCTGAAATCCATGTATGGGGGAGGGAGCAGAAGACTGGGAAAGCAGAGATCCCAGCTGTGGTAGCTTGAGAGTGAAGAACACTCCTCCAAATGATTTGGCAAACATTGCTGCTTATCATTCAGGCAAAGTTTGGGAATCCCTGCTCTAAATGAATTGACCCTGTATATTTGTTTTACAATACACTGCAAATGCCATAATGCCAGTGCAAGACATAATGAAATTTCGGTATTTAATCAGGGCAAAAGACAGATGAGTTACTTAGTAAGCTGTTTTTCACAAACAATTAATGGACTTAAGTTATTACAATTCTAAAATGCATTCTGAAATAAATACCTTTCGGGCTCCACATCACCACTTCTGATATTACATGAATGTCCTTGAATTGGTTTCATCAATTCTTCCACAGTAGGTAAGTCTAATTAGTGCAAAACAGAAAAAAAAATTAAAAAAAAACCCCACCCTTAGAAAAAGTATTTGTAAAAGAGACAACATTTTAAAATGTTTCATAAACAGAGTACAAAGATATTACCAGTTCACTCATTTTAAAACCTTGTACAATACATGCCTTCCTTTGAGATATTTACCTGATTCAATAGTTGACATATTTTTTGAATAGATGTCATTATTTTGTGAAACACCTTGCACTAAGCATTCCGAGGCTGCCATTGCAGAATTGTGCGGTTTTTGCTCATCAGTGTCTCCCAAAGACTGATCAATATGATGGTATGCTTGGTGTAACGCTTCCATGTCACTGGTGGTTTGACCATAGGAAGTGCCTGTAAAAAACACAGGCTCATAAGAAACACTACAGGATTTTCTGCTTTGGGAAACATCCCACTGGAGCCTGTGTTTCACTTATTAGCTTGGTCTATTATGTGGTGAGAACAGTGATTGCAGTTATGAAAAAGAAATTTAAAATCTCATTTTTACTATAAAAACAAACAGTTGGCAAGTTAATTAGTACATATTTCATAGAATCATAGAATGGTTCAGGTTGGAAGGGACCTTAAAGATCATTTAGTTCCAACTCCCCTGCCATGGGCAGGACTACTTAATAGTCTCATCTACAGTTTGCGTGCCTCTCCACCTCTCTCCCCTGCCTCAGTATTTTACCAGTACTAAAACTAACAGCGCATGGGCTGGAACTATTTTAACAGATGCCATTAGAGCCATACTCTGGATACAAGTGACATACACTGTTGTACAAAGTCTGATAAGAGAATTTTATAATTGTGTTCACAATTATAATTTTATAATTGTGTTCAATGCTGACAAAGAAGAATTTTAGCAATGACGAATAACCAAAGGAGATGGTATTTAAAAATCAAACTGCAATGTCAAAAGCAACTTTACAATAGCCAAGTGTAAAAAGGTGTCTTTTTAACAGAAACGTGACTTTTTCCTGAAATATTTCCTCCTCCTCCTCTCAAGATTTGTTACTAAAAGCCAAGGGCTTCATGTTCACACAGAACTTAAGAACAAATGAAGACATCAGAGCCACCCGTTCTACTAAAGTAAGATTTTGGGGTTTGGGCTTCGTCGTGTGTGTGTTTGGTTGGTTTTTTTTAAAGCAACCCTTACCTGCTTCATTCATTTCAATTCCACTGACTTCTTCAGGCAGATGACGTTCACCTAGAGCTACATCTGATGTTTCAATGGCCTTTTGCAGTTCTGTGGTTGAATCTTGTGAATCAAGTAATACAACTAAAGCCAAAAAGATAAATGTTAAAGAAAACACAACTCTTCTTATTTATACTTTGTCTACACTGAAATTAGAAGTATACCAAAGCTTATCTTGATGTACTAAACATGCAAAAAATGCTATACAGATTATTCTAACACCATTAATGGTAAACTGGTTAACTCTGCAAGCATCAAAATCTGAGTACTGACTAGACGTAGTAAAATACACAATTACATTGATGATCACTTTGAAGTGCAAACATGTAGATTCATTTTTAACCAATTCAGTCCAACAGACTTTCAGTAGAACACAATAAAATCAGGTAAAAAATATCAATATAGTAAAAATTATGTAAGAAAGTTTCAAAAAGTTGCATTTAGTATTCTCCTACTGATCAAAGTTTATATTTTACCTTTAGCCAGCATGCCAGCATTTGCTTCTTCCTAACAAAAATAAAGAAAACACATTACTTTTTGAATTTCAGGGGAAAAAAAAAATCTGGATGAACTTTAAAAGCTGGTCCAAAACCTAAAGAAAAGTTCTTAGAACTTAGAACTAAGCAGTTCTTGATGCTCCAACAATATGCTCTTCTCCAATAGTCTCCTTAGAATGTCAAAAGGTCCTCAACATCCTGTACTCTATATACCCTCTCACAAGTGACTGGGAACTAAACGCTACTCCACATAAATGGAATAATATTTTTGCACATCCCTGGTTCTCTTACATTGTTATTTGAGAAAAGAAAAAATAATGTATCAGTAAGTAATTACACATCCATTCTATTTGTTCTTTTCAAATGCTTATTAGAAATATTACCCTAATAAACTTAGTTAAAAAGAATTAAAAAACGCCATTTATCTTTTATAGATGAACACGTGGTGCTCGATAGACTCCTTTTATAAAAAAATCAAATCAGAATGTGCGCTCCAGGAACGCACCTGCCATGCTCCAGCCGCATGTGCTCCACATCAAAAGACCTGACTAAGCTAGTCGACAGTAATACCCCCAAAGTTCATACAGTGTAGATTTTGGGTCCTCTGTCCAAACTGCTTCTCTGTACAGAACTACTTCCTTCGTCTGTATCACTTGCTGGTGTAGACACCACCTTAATAGCTCCATGAGAGAGAGATTAATAACTACCCATTCTGAGGCTGAGGCTCCAACCAAAGGTCATCATTTGTGTGCTCCTATCTACACTTCTTAATTCAAAGGAGGAGTTAAGCAGGAAACACTGTGAAGAACTTAATCCTTTCAGTAATTTTTCACAGGAAAATATATATTCTTAACAGAACAATATAGTCCCAGGACCACTATATTCTTTTCTTTCAGGTAGTACACATTATATAAAGGTTTACTATATTGTCAGTTATACGTTGCAGAGATTTTACAATTCATGCAAGTAATATAAACAGCTGGTAGGTTATACCTGTTCTTGAGGACTTAAATCAACTCGTGATATGTTTTGATTGACCTGACTCCCCTCAGTTTTAAAGGCAGGATTAGCATCTGTTTCTTCTTCAAAATCTTCACTGTAGCTGCCTGAAGAGTAAAATAAACATCAAACAGAATGAATATTCAAGAAAGATAAAGCAGTAAGGGAAAGCTATTTCTTTTTCCCCAATCTCTCGTCTAAAAACAGCTAACGCTACTGTTAATCCTTTCACAAAGGCAATAGAAAGGTTTTGAGACTGAGTGTGGTACTAAAACTACAGTAAACGTCACACATAATACCTCTAAATTCAAATGAAGTTTGTCTTATGATCAGATATACTTCACCTCTGTCTCCTCAAGGCATACTTGAATTGACCCCTTTTATTCAATCACTTTCTCTCACTTAGGGGTGAAATGATGCAATTTCCCCCTCAGTAGACAAAGTACTCTACATCCACCTTGACAACTCCAGCAGTTTTTAGGCTCACAATCTGTAATTCTGCTTCCTCGGACCTGCCTTGGTGGCCCAACAGCCAGTCTCTAAAGTACACATTATTTAAAAACACAAGTTTGTCAGAGAATGTATTTTACAATTCAGCTGAAAATACCTTTCTTATACTGACTTAAGACATACACAGTGCTTATACTATTCCTGTACATGTATTATCCACTGTTTCATTTGCTATTTCATAAAATAGCAGTTTGCCAAAGACTAAACACAACCACACATAACGCAGACTGTTCATTCCACATACTCCATAGAAACCGTTTTCCTAAAAATCAAAAGTACCAATTTCATAAAACTGGCCATAACAGTCAAGTAATTTCAACTGTTTTGTTCAGAAAAAAGGCTAACAGACTGTTGTAACGTTTCTGCTACAACTACCATGATTTCTTGCAATCTACACAGTAATCAAACTTGCAAGGAGAAAAGATTTCCTGCAGTTAAGGTTTACAAATACAGCCCTTTTATGTTTGGGAAATTGAAGCCTGACAACAGGACCTCTCAAAAATTCAGCTAAATATATACATCTGAAAATACAATCTGTTGATTAAATTACAGGAATACACTCTATCATATGTTAGCAATGAAGCGTGAAATAAAGAGAGATGACAAGTGAAAGACAAATAAGCAAGACAGAAGGAGCGTAGCATGGAAATTTGGGGAAAAGATCAGGTAAGGGTAATACTGCAGATTACAAACATTAAACTCAGGTATGAAAAGACAGTACAAAAGTACAAACTCAAACATTAAGATGTATTTCAACATCAGGGTCAATTTTTCTTCAGATTTTGATCAAGAGGTGCCTCGGGTTTTTTTGCTGTTTTTCTTTCAGACTTTGGCCACAATAGACTAAAAATCCGCTTTACCAAAAAAAAAAAAGCTCAAGTCAAAAGCAAACCCTTGAAATTCTCTGTCTGAACACTAGCTGCGCAGTTAGCTGCAAAGGCAGACTAAAAAGCCACTGTGAGAACTACAGATAAATGAAAATCACTAATACGAAAATTATACTAGCTTTCAGAGAAATAAAAAGTTTACCCACAATGGTCAGGGTGATATGGGAACAGAAGTCAATTGGTTTACATATTAGTCAGAACAAAAAAGTTCCGTGAGGATGCTGGACTGTATTGTGAATCCGAAACCTAGAAAGAGTCGTTTTCTAACTAGCTCCAAAGGCAACACAGAGTATAAAACAAGCTGTGAGACTGTACTACAACTTTATCATTCCAGATCTTTAAATTACATTCTGCTATCAACACGAAGATCCTAGGCTATCCTCTGACACCCTGCTGTGACACTTTCTGAAGACTTTGCATTTGAACTGGAGCACTAATCCACAGCTTTCATTTCTGTTAGTCTGTTTAATGAGGTTCTCACAGTTCTTAATGTACACACAGAAAAAAATAATTCAAATTAATGATTTTGCAAGATGGTATTACCAGATTTCTCTTCATGTGTGGATTCCTCCTCTTCTTTTTCATTTTTTTCATTCCTGAGAAACCAAATGAAAATTTTACTTTCTTCTTGGACAGCAAATACACATAGTTTGTTTTTTTTTTTCTAATTCCAAACTTTGTTACTTCTTACAATTAGCAATAAAATTAAAAACTTGAATTTGTCCATCATGTCAAATCATAAGTAAGAAAGGCAGATAATTGTCACCAATTATTAAAATAAATATTTAAGTTTTTACAACTGTCCACAGTTAAAATTCTCAAGCCAACCTGTAAAATCACTCCCTTGCTGCATTCCCTCCAACATCTACATTAGCTTCTCAAATAAACTTTTAAAATCAGGTTTGCTTCCTGTTCTGACCTTTTCATTCTGCATTAGCAACAACAAAATCTCTCCTTTCTTTCCCCTTTTCCTGTAAGGTTAAAGTTTTGTCCTTACCTAAAACTCTCCAGAATTCTGACCCTCCAACTGTTTTCATATTGGAAGTTTCCTTTGCACTTAGCATTTTTAGCAACAGCAGCCTGAATTGTCCCGTCATCCATTTCTCTCTCATATGTTCCAACTTATTTTCATTTTTCTGATTATAAATGGATTGCCCAAGTCTATGAAGATTTTGTATCTTTCCTCTAGATTCATTTGTAACATCATGTCTAATGGGACACAGAATCTTTCCTGATCTACTTCCTTGTTATTATCTGTTTTTAACTTTTCATTTAGTTACACCTCTCAATTAAGCACGTTAAATCGACTTGTAACTATTGAGTTATGCACAAGATTGTGTAGCTATGTCAATTCATCACCAAGTCATGCTCTTTCTTTTATTTACTAAGCTCACTTTTGTCCTTGTCTTCCAAAAAAGAAAAACAAAAACAAACCACAAACCAACAACCAAACCAAACCCATACCAAACAAACCACAACAAACAAAAAACTGACTGAAATCATACAGCATCTTGTCCCACAAAATCTCAGTGGCCATGGTATTCAGATAGCCACTTCATATGCACCCACTAATATAGTTCACAACTTTTCTTCCCTCTAAATTACCGTACAAATGGTGCTAGTAATACAGAATCATGGGAATCCAGCTCTCTATTTAATCTTGAATAATCAATAGTAGAGGAAGCTTCTCGTTCAAGTTTGGCAAAGAAGATCTCTTTTTCTTCTTGTTCTTCCAAGGTATCCAGTCCAGCTCCCATGATACTTTGATTAGGCCCAGAAGCTAAAACTGAATCTAAATTCCAAAACAAAGAACAAAGTAATTGTGTCTCTGCCGTATGTCCATATAGAATTGTCATAACAGTTAACAACTATAGACAGACTCATAAAATGTTAGCTATCAAATAATCACATGCTAGTACCAGCAGCCTTCAGCTCATGAGATGAAGCTGACAGAAGTGAAGAATCTTGACTTGCAATGAATTAAGGGAAACAGTTTGTAATAGTAGTTGTAACAGTAGTTTATTTAGATCTAGCCAACTTCATGAAATGGCTGCACTCTCAGTTCTCACCGTTTGTCTCCAGGCTGTCTCTACTTAAGGGAACAGCAACCCCGTTACTTTTCTGAAGCTGTAGCTTTTCCACATGCATGTTCTCATCAGTTTCCCCCATAGGCTGTGAAGCATTCTGCATCTTGACAAAGCTTCCATTGGGTCCACGCGTTCCTAGGAAAAAAGTTGCAATATTCTTGACTGTCATCTAAAAGCTATGTGTATGACACCTTGTATGCATTTTAGTCATCTTCCAGAACCACCAATTTTAAGCTCATCTCACAACAGCAAAGATACCCAGTCTCATAAATCACAATTATCTGACTTCGGTTTCTGTTATATGTCAATCTTGTTTAATTACAATTTAATTAGTCTATTATATACATTTTCTTCCCATCCTTCATATTTGCACACAAACGTATAGTTTGGCATGGGGCTAATATAACAACTGCAAAAACTGACTTACTGTAATGTTACTTATAGAGGACAATCATACACACAAACCCTGTACAGAAATTAACAAGACTTTGTTAAAAGTCTATTAATTTTGTTTTATCTACTACCCACAGACTTGTGAAAATTGCAGCCATTGGCCCAGCAGCTCCTTTTCATTTTTTGTAAATTAAATGCTTTAAGGAAAAAAAATAGTAAACAAAGTTACTTAAAGGTTACTGAGAACACCCAGTTCTTCCATTCTCTATGTTTATGCAACTACAACATGCAGTTTCTCTCCTTACTGTAATTTCATTGTTGTGAGGGTTCGACATCACCTTACCAACAATATGTGTGAATTCTGCTTCCAGACAAAAGGCTGCTTTATCTACTTCCTCATAGAAAAAATAAAAGCCAAATATTGCCGTACATTACTAGTTAAAAGGCAGTACCAAGTCCTTTCTGCCTGCCCCTAAGACACATTTATACTTAAATTCTTTAGAGGTTCTCTTCAGAGAAGGGCTATGAGAAAAGCTGCTTACGCATTTTATCCAATGACCTATGAAATGATTTAACAGTTATCACAGAAGGGAACTGAAACCATGCCTGTCTTTTCCAACATGAATCTCCAGTTAGTAAAATAAACTCAGAATTTTTTGTTCTGTCTGGCCAAATAATGTTTAGACTGTAGCTGTGTCCTTGTACTGAGCATACCAGGAGGTGTGAAGACACCGACAACAGCCATTTCCTGCTGGCAGGAGACTGCGGGAGACGTGTACATCAATAACCCTTCGGATCATGAACACTAAACCAGTCTTCCACCTGCTGATCAAGTGCTTCAACTCTGGGCTGTTACTCTGTCCTCTATAAGGGTCCAAACAAGTCCCTTTTAATAAGTGCCATCCTTGTCTATATCATGACAATGGAGAATCCTCTCCCTTCAGTATTGAAAACGTACTTCGGGTGAGGCAGGGTGGGGAAAGTAAGAGTCTGAACACCTTTTCCTTCCCTACTGGGCAGCCCTTAGCAAGTGTATTCTGATTATAAAAGCCTCCCTGTTAAGAAGTAGAATTATTTTTTTTCTTGATTTCCATGACCAAGTCCCCTTACAGGTTTTATTGGGAGGCTAAGTGGATAAGATTCTGCATCTCAAAAATGACTTCCACAGTCCTGTATCTAACTTCAGCTCCATCCTGGACACAGAGCTCTGACTGACTCGCCTTGCATGCAACAGATATATGTCAGAGACATTGACTAAAGGTCAAGCTCCACATGTATACAAAGTTAATGCCTAAATAAATACATTTTGCTGCTACATTGAAAAGTATATACTGGAAAGCTCAAAGTGCTGAACAGAAGTGAAAAAGTATGAATAGTCCATTTCCCTGGTAGGTAAATGCAGTAATTTAAAGTAATACACCCAGATGGCGCTCTGTTCTAGTTATCAAGAGAGAATACAGGAGGTGGGTCACAAGTTTTTTTGCAGTTTTAGATTAGCCACAATCTCACCAGATTTCCAACACCCTATTTTTCAAGGAGAATATGCTAGTAGAATCAAAGATAAACTGTCACTGCCCTCCTACGTAAGACTTTCTAGAAAGGAGATGGGAATATACTTCAGTAAAAAGACAATTAGAACAAAATTTTGGACAAAAACATTTTCCAGATTTGTTTTATTTAAGCCATCTCAAACTCAATGAATTTTCTGACAGACTTGCATTGATCTTGAAAGTTTCATAAGGTTTATGTAAGCTATCTCATATTTTTTAAGTATTTTGCCAGTTCAAACCAGACCAGAGCTTTTTTAAAAAAGCCCCTCCCATAATAATCTGAAAATCAAATACTGTTTAGCAGCCACTGAGTTTTGCAACTCAGCCACTTCCAATTCCCAGACACACATCCCAGATTACAGGGGATACAACCGTTGCTATGAAGGCAAGAATGTCTTTTTTACTAGCCCTAAGCTATGTGAACTCTGAGAAACCTATCAAACTCAGAAAAAAGTATCAACTTGGATGGATTTCAAAGTCTCTCTTCACTGTGTCTTCTGGATGTTTGAACAGTCCTACCGATTGCCGTGGGGCTTGCAAGAATGATTTATTTTTCAGGAGTATTTGTTACTTTTTATGAAAACCTCTTGAAGCAGCAGTTTCCTTGAATGCCAAAGATTGCACTACCCATATTCTTCACATTATCTATTCTTGCAATATTTTGTAAGGCTTATCACACACGGTATTCTTCTTTAAAGCCCTGCCCCTTGAAATTCGTTAAAATAAGAAGATGAGTTTCACTTAGAAAAATATTTCTAACCACCTTACTGGCAGAGAAAAATGTAAGACTATAAATACAAAGGACTTAAACACACATTCAGTAACAAACAGATATTTAAAAATGAACTACTTTTCTCCTTAGTCTGACCAGGACTTTCATAATCGAGCCATTTTAGCTTTTTAATATCATATAAAATACAGTAAATTTGTTACCCTCAGAATTGTCTGGGCTGTCAGAAGTGAGGCTTCCTTCTTCTTTGTTTAAGTATGAATCTTTCTTGTCCTTATGAAATTTTTCCAGCATTTTGAATTTAGACAAAGCCTTGCTGCGAGATGCACTGGAAGAAGGTTTAGGGGGAACTACTTTTAAGTGGACACAAACATTTATAAATTTTTATACATAATGGACAGGGAATAAAGAGAAAAATAAGATGTGAGAATTCAAATTGCCACTTCTGAAAAAGTAATGCAGTTCAGTTTCTTGTAGATTGAATTATATATAATTCTATAGCTATAACTAAAAATTAAAGTTAATACTCATAACTTCTGAAAATAAAAGTTTTCTTTTGATTTTTTTCTATTTTTAAAAGAGACAAAGTCCTTCTTGCTCCACATATTCCTTGCATTCAAACACACTGTTCTAGGAGCTCATTGCCTGAAAACAAAGAAAACTAGTAAAACTACTTCAACAATAAAAGAAGTTTTGTACTACAAGTTTTGGAAGAAAGCATCTAGATCAGTTCAAAGAAAAGTGGAAAAACATAGGTAGATAAATGTGAATTACTACTGTCTACCACAAGAACTGCATGTTGTTTGTTCAAACCCTCGCGAGGATTTGCTTAGCAGCAAATACAACCAAACACCTTCCAGTCACGTTAGTAGAATTAAGTTTTAGATAAGAGTACCTATGCTGAAAACTGTGCTCTCTCGTGATGCTAAGATGATAGTCGCACTACACGCTTTATATTCTTTAGGCTTGCCAGATGTATTAGACTCTTCCTTGTTCAAATTGTAGGGGTAGAGGAAGCTCCTAAATTGGCTAATTGAGAGAAAACTCTTAGTTACAGATCTTTTGAATCTGCCTTGACATGAGAGAGAGCAAGAGTGGTCTAGGGGATCAGGCCAAACACTTCTGCCATCTAGAAACATGATTATGGGGATATTTGACCAGAAACTAACACAACTCAGAAAAAGCCAAGATGACTAAAGGAAGCTGGTGGGCATATGGCAGGTGCACTGCAAGAAGAGAAATGGTATGAAATCCATTCTGATACAATGCACAGGTCCTTTATTCCCTCAATTGATGTCCAAGTCCACTAGCGAGGCATCACTTTTCTAGATCTATATTCGCCCTCATTTACTGGGAAACTAAAATGTTGAAAACATGCCTTCTGCTGTAAATAATGCAAACACCTGATGCCTTTTAAAACAGTAACTTGAAATAGCTCCCTCTATTGCTCATATTTCAAATATTAAGCCTAATTTCAGAAATAGATTCAGTGTTTATCTCCCAGACCGAGATGCTTTATAGCTATTCTATGCAAATGAGCCTTATGAAAACAGGGCAGCACATATGCTCTAGAAAGCTAACATAAGGAAATGCCCTATAGGCTACATAGTAGATCACCAACACAATCTAAAGACCAAGTGCCAAATATTTCTTTGTCATAGAAAGGCAAATATTTGTCTTTCTGCAAAATATTGGAGAAATATCTCCAGAATATCATTGATCTGCTTGAATTTAACACCAAAGCCACATTTAAACTAGTACATACAAGTTAATTGCTGTTGTATTTTACACAAGAGCATTTCATGGATCAATGTTTGTAACTTGTAATTATTCTTTGGAGTTTCTCTTCAGATAGCATAAAAAGTGAGTTCACATGAAATGCTGAATCTGAAGTTACATTGACTAAAATAGTCCTGCAGATTCAACAATTTAGTTGTCATTTCTTACACCAAATGTACTGTTTCCATTCCAGAGGCAGCATGCACAGAGTAGCCTACTGGTCAGCAGGGGGAAAAGAATCACATTAATCGAAAATAAATAGAATACTTATCTGACTGCAGACTTTGAAATTAAAGAAACAGAACAGTGAATATTAATATTCCTTGCTTACGTTCAATACTGTCTGTCCTAATACATCACTATAGGTAGTGATGTATGATGTAATGACAATTGAGTAAAAGGTCACACAGTTATTAGTTATTTCTGGAAATGACAAATGAATTAAGTGGCAGCTTGCTTTCCATGAGAACACTATGGTCAAATGGACTATTTGCAAAGGATTTTCTACAGGAAACACACTATTAACACAAGGCTGATATTGAATAAATTTAACAAAACATATTTAATCAAATACCAGACTGGGAATCTGAATGGGGACTCTTTTGTTCACTATTTTCCACTATTTCAGCATGGCTTTCCATCATTTTCTTCTCTTTCCTCAGTTTAACAAATCTTGTCTGAAAATCTCGAAAAGCAAGACAAACAGCAAGAACAGGTAGTAGGCAAGCAAGACGGGACAGGAATTCTTATCATCCAATTTCTTTTTATCATTTAAACGACAAAAGCAAGTAGAAAGGACATTAGTTAGAGGTAGGTCTTTAACCTGTCAAATAAGAAAGACAGTATCCTGAATCATAATTTGCACATTTCAGCTTAAAGCTGAAGAACAAAGAGTTCAAACATGCCTAGAATAACAAGTTGAATTATTTTAAAATGTACTTTATCTTCTCAATCAAATGAACAGAAATAGTCTACGCTATTTACCATTAATCTACAAAACCAAGTGAAAACAGGCTATTAGTTTAAATCTCTGCCTATTTCCTAGTACTTATGCAACAAGATGCCTTGGAAAAAACAATCAGACAACAAACAAATGTACAGAATATATTTTGTTTTCCAGTCAAGTCTTTGTGTCTTTCAAGAAAGCATGATACTGATGGAACTCAAAATGAAAACCTCAAACTGGAAACAACTTATCAGCTCCACGCATTACTCAAGCTAATTAGCCAGACTGCACTTTGTTAATATAACAATGTATCTATACAGCATCATCTAAACACACCAACTCATACACATGGATCAGGTATTTGTAATGCAGTGCCACACTGTGGGTGGAGGATAGATTTATACGCTTACTTAAGTTTTATTCATGATGATAAAACACTTTAAAAATAATAATTGTAATAGCTGACAGCCTGTTAATAAAGTCCTATGTGCAACCAACGTGGAGGTTCAAGCCTAGAAGAATATACAGGGATCTCAACAAAATTTCAAGGAATGCCAACATTACACTTTTCAGAAATTAAATTCAGCTTATTTCCTTATTTGTCATAATTGCAGCAATATTTTTCTTTTTCCACCATGGGAGAACTATTTTGCTATTTAGGGCACATTTAGTAACCTTACAAAAAGCTACAAATCTACATCAACATCTTGTCAAGTCATCCCATGCAGTAACTTACATTGCAATGCTGCTGTGATCATCCATTGTTAATACATCTGAGCAACATGTTACACAACATGCACCCGCTGAAGAATATTAGATGTACCAAAATTGTATTTGACAAAGTACTCAGAAGCATGCAAGACAGAGAGACACACAGAGGAAAAAAGTAGCAGTTCTAGAAGCCTATCCACGCTGAATTCCTTACAGGCACCTGACCTGTCGTTTTAAAACACTGTAAGTATATCTATGTGAACTAAAATCATAGCATAGTTTGTAGTGTGTATACACATGTATAAATCCCTCTTTATGTGTGGGATTCATCAATCTCAGTTATAGCCACATAAAAGTTATCTACTTCCGCAATTGTGGAGGAAAACTCAGTTCATGCTGAAGGTGGCCAAGTTGACCTCTGCAAATGGCTCTTTTGACTCTACGTTAATTGCCCTACAAGTAGACTTTAGTTAGTAGAATGGCATTCATCATAGTACAGATTGCTTCTGTGCCATGCAGTTCCTATCTGTCACAGTATATGTTAATACAACTGCTACCACTTGCGAGCGTCCAGTGTGACAAATATAGTCCTTTCGTCACAGAACGATACAACCAGGAGCTCTGCTTCATGCCACAGAGCTATCCTTTTCTTGCCAGGTTAAAACCTGGAAAGCCCTCTAGTAAAACCTAAACGCCTGTCTGCTTGTCAATATTAAAGCACTAGATGGGATATGGCTTACTGCTTATGTCCCACAAGTGCAGAATTCTACGCAGAGAGTGGTAACAGAGGTGTAGCTGAAATAAAACTAATAATCTGGCTGGCAAAATGGTGCTCAGGGAAGAATTCAGTGCACAGATATAGCATATTCTTGTATTCTCAATTTTATTATGTACAACTGCCAAGACATGTTGGACCTTTGATTCAAAAGGCATTACACAGAGATTACTTTCAACTCCCTCTGAAAAAATCCAGCCCCTCATCGAGAGTATGAATATGAACAGACTAGCAAGTAAATGGATTATGTACTGGCAAAACTGGGTAAGCTCACCTTCTGAATGTTTTCCTGTTAAAGGAGAAGGCTTTTTAAGTGAGACCTTAAAAATTTTACCAGAACTCTCTTTTTTATGTCAATAAACTGCAGATCAAGCATGTTTCAGTTCTACTAGCTTTACCTATGGTTAAACTACACAGCTGAAATATATTCTTAATTTAAAAAATAAAAGTGGTAGAATTGGTTTGGATGGGAACAACTTGATATAAACACATTATTTCTTCTGATTCTGCTTTGCATTGTGCTTAACCCATATATGCACTGTTCTCTAAAACTTGTAATTACCTCACCTTTTAAGTACCCATTTCAGTGTTTTTTGGTTTAAGTAGCATGAGAAGCATCAATGCGCTTTATGGGTTGCCTCAAGCACCTCAGAAAAGCCATGGAAGAATGCTGAACTTCTAAAGTCACCCGAAAACTTTCATTGCACACAGAAAAATGAAGTCATGCTAACCGCTTAATTCTCACACTTGGCCCAGCAAGAACACTCCATCCTTCCATTTTTTTTAGAAGCTGTAAGGAAATCATAATGCCTCATAACTACCTGATATGTAGTTGCACTGCCTGATAGGAACTCTCTCACATCCATCTGAGTTTTTCAGCAACATCTTAAAAAAGGCCGGAGACAGATAAGCAGTCCAGACAACACCTATTAGGGTTATGCCTAGATGACACAACAGCTGACTAAGATTTGGCTCCCAACAACGACAACACTGACAGGACAGAGCTATGCTTAAGATCGGAGACTACCAGCAGTATCTTAACTCTTGTCACGTGAAAAACTGATTTCTGGAACTTTCTGTTAAGCTCCAGTTGTAAGTTATACAAATCATGCAAATAAGAGGCCAACAACCACAACATGAACAAGACACAATCGCCCTGTGGAAACTTACTACTCATAGGCTTTACTATCCAATAAGAAAATAATGAAGAAATGGAAAACTAGAGGAGGAAAGCTTGCAAACAAAAGTATATTTTCTTCCAGAATGATGTGACCAAGTAAATCTGAACTGAACTAGCAATCGTGTCATCACAGCCCTTTTCCCCTTGAGCTATGGTTCTTAGCACAGAAAATGTTGAGAGTACTGAAAGACATACATCTTTCAATCAGCTGCGGTTGAAAAGTTTTTCCTGTGCTTCCCCAATCAATTACAAATGTTGCAATTAGCATAAGATAATACAAACTGGTCTTTTTCCTTTCCAGTTGGAAAGCAGAAATCTATAAAACACACATACAAATATTTCAGCAGAATTCATAAATTCCATTTTCTAATTATCTTACTATTTAGAATGTATTTACTCTTTATAAGTTTTAATAACTTGTAAGAAAAAAACAGCAGAAAGCTTGCTTACAGCTTGAATACAAACCCTTTTAAAAAAATACAATTACATTTGAGTTTTATACTTTTCAAATTTGCACCGTAACGTTCTAAAGCACTTGAGTACCACCAACTTAATGTGAAACCAGGCCTATATGAAGCATGAGAAAGAACTAGCCTGACCCCCTGTGGTCAAAAAATTGCAAAACGACATTATTTACCACCATCATCCGAATCTCCCTCAGATATCCACCACGGCACTGAATCCTTTTTCTTCGTTTCTTTTTTCCTGGGCTGTCCCAATGTCTCAAGAATGCTGGATTTTTTCTTTGAATTTCCAAGTGAATCATCTGAAAGAGACTGAGTCAATTGCATACAAGATTAAAGACAGCTTTTACGTTTTCACATTGTTTAACTGTCTTTCTGCCACTTAACTCTGGACTTCTGAGTTCAGATGCCTCTCTTTACTCCCCACTGCCTGCCTTTTATGTATATGGATGACAAAGCTGAGTAAGAAGCAGTAACTATATTCATGTCGCATAATACACCATATTATAACAAACTCACTTCCAGAATTTGGATACGTTAAAAGTTCACTGCTTAGTAGAGTGTATGTTCAAGTGAACAGCATAATCATCTCTTTTTCAATTAGTTAGAACATATAAGAACCAAAATCCTGACCACATCCCCGAACGTAATGAAGTACAGCAGAAATACTTTTGCTTTGGCCTGCTTTGTACATGAACAAAATTATTAATATTCTAAAACTAAACCTTCACAAGCAACATTCCAGCTCCCAGCAAATCACATTTCAGAAATTAATTTTATACTTCGTGTTCATGGAAATTAATAGAAATGACAGAGCATTTCTCTGTGTATTAAGCTCTCATATGTGTTAGTCATCTGTGCTGATTTTGACTGATAGCTTAAATCAATGGAGAAAAAAGTCTATGAGTATGAGCATCCCACGAATTTAAGTTACTGAAGAGTAACAGGAAGGAAAAGATCTATAGATGCTTCGTAAGAAAGCAGCAGTTTTTTGAAGTGATGTGGCATTTTTTTAAAAAAAACCAAACACACTAATCTCTGTTCTTTTCCTTTAATAAAGCTCCTTGTTGCCTACAGCAGGCTCAGAGCCACAATTGGCTGTCCAGACATTGAACAAGGAAATATATTTATTAAGCTAGTGCACTGCAAGCTTATGTGCTACATATTTTTTGTGCTTAAACTCAGTAAACATGGGGTTAAGGAGATGGCATACTTTTTATTTTTATATAATTTTTAGCCATAATTGTTGAAATCAATTGTCCTAAAGTGTCTTAAAGAATATGTTGAATAGAGTTAGCAAAAGCCATAAAGCATAAGAGACCAAGAATTCACATATGAAATGCATCATATGGGAAAATTTCAAAAGCTTGACTTTCACAACAGTCACAAATAAGAAAATGTGATAGTATAAACAGAATACTAACGGCAACAGGATTGTCGGTACTTAATATGTACGATATAAGAAGATGTCTTACTAAAACAAGCCTCTGCAGCCCACTGTCTTATTCCTACTGCACAAAAAGCACTACCATAAAAGCCTACCTTTACTATATATCTAACGCTTCAATTTATATGGGCCTAACAAGAACATCCATAAATCAAATGCCAATTATCCAAAACCAACATTTAAGAAAAAAATAATTATAAGAAAATTATATTCTTATGAATATCTCTGACCAATAACATCTTTAGAGCTTACAGTTTCACTTGAGAAATCTAAATGCCTGTTATACAGTCTCAGAAAGAAAATTTAAGTGCTCCGAGCCTTGCGCTTTAATATAAAAAAATTTTAATAAATTATGAAACTGATAGACAACAGGATGTATTGCAATTTCTAAGTTGGCTCAGGGACATAGAACAAAACAGCTTTACATTCTTAATAAATGTCCTATAAATAACAACTTCCTTACACTAGTCACAACACAAGTACTAATGCCATTGTCCCCAAAGGTCGCACTGCCTCCTGCTAGCTAGAAGTACTGACAGGTGCTTGATGCAAGATCTGTTATCACTTGCTGTTTCTTTTATGACTAACAGTATCCTCTACTCTGCAAGCAGAACTTCAGTGATGCTTGTACTCCTTCGAGTGTTGTAACTAAAGAAACTGAAACTCCCACAGGTTGTTCTCGAGTTCTGGAAACTTTCTACGTACAGCCATCTTGTCAACTGCAGACAGTAAAGTTGCAGCAGCTGGGAAAGAAATGCTGACACAAAAATACTAGTGCATTTTTCCCAACACGTCAGTTGTCTCAACAGCAAAACTTACAGATATATTTTTTTCTTCCTTTGAAAAAAAGTACATAAATAAATCAATCAACTTTTTGGACTAGTAATGGCTTTTCAGTGCCAGCAAGCAGCACTGATTTCTTCCTTCCCCTCCTCTATAAAACAGCCTGTCAGCCTTTCAGGGACACAGACACACACGGGGGGCGGGGGGTGGGGGGTGGGGAGGGAGGGGGAAGTGTCAGTTGTTTAACCTCAATTTAAGTAAAAGCCAAAAGAGTCGGTTTTAAGAACTGGAACAACTACATGGCACATAATCAGCTTACCACCTCCTATACACATGAAGGAACTTAAAAAAGTAGATCGGTAATACAGGACTGGATCTAAAATACTCAGACTTTCATGGCCAGTTGTCCTAATTATCTCATGAAATTGTTTTTCAATAAAACAAGTCTAGTCCAAATTATACTTTTAGTACAAAATAATATTTTAATATATTTGATCTTTTAATAAAAATTAAAAATGTTTTTCAAACATGGTTTAATGTGTAGTGTTACTCTTCCAGGTACTAATCCACAGACTTTCTAAAAAAGATGGTATAGCCTTTCCTTCTGAAAGTCTTCCTTCTCAGCTGTCCATGAATATCAAGTAGAACAAAAGTTAGCCTAGAAGAACTAAAAGCAGACAATGGCTTTTTCCTAACTTTAGTTTGGGTCATCAAAGAAAGCAGTTAATTGAAGCACTGGGTATTAGAAAGAGCTCTTCGCATTGCATGTCCCAAGGGAACTTCACGGCCAACACTCAGAAAACTCAGGGGCTATACCAATATGACAGATAATAACGTAGATTAAAGTGACAATAGGGGAAGTATGCTAAAGCAAGATACTGGTGGTGGGGAGTGGATGGATCACAGGCACACAGACAATGGAGGAGAAAGACAAAAATTATGGATGACAACAGGCCATTCTGGCAAGGGGCTGGGACTAAGTGTGACCAGACAGACATCTGTGTTTCCTTCTATACAAATAAAAGCCTAGAAAATCCTCTTCACTGATAGCTTTTAAAGTTCAGTGCTTATGCCAAAATACTTTCGTTTACTCCTCATATTAGACCTGCATCATCCAACTGTATCTACAGTCTTTCTTTATGTTTTAGTCACAAACATACATAAAATCCTCCCCCCAAACAAAGGCAGTTTCACTATGAGATATTTAAAAGGAAAAAAAAAGTCCTGCTCCATTTCTTCTCTGAAAGATTTGCCTCAGCAATATTGTCTTCCTCAAACTACTACGAAACAGTTTTCGCTATCCCCCCCTCCCCCCCACCATTATACTCTCAACACAAACATCACCTACACAGCGTTTTCAAACAATGGAGCACACCAGTTTCTCATCTTTCTAACATTAAAAGGCTGCACACATTTATAAAAAACAAAAGCAAAGGGAGGGACATAACAGAAGATGCATGCATATAAAATAACAGAGAGTAGATAATGCCATTGTTTTGGGGGTCTGTATATAGCTGTCGAAACATAAAATAATGCATATTTTTCATGACTGGCTTGGCAATATGTGTGTTTAACCAAGTTTAAACACTTTACAAACAGTTTTAGTTTGAAAAATTGAGACAGGAATTGTTAAAAGTTATATTCTCTGGAACATGCCAAATACCACTTAGAATAACTCAATACAGCTATTTTGATTTTTTTTGTAACTCAAGCATTCTCAATGTGGGCAATAGCTGAGGAGCAAGAAGAGCATGTCAAATGAGGAACAAAATACTAGAAGCAATCATATGCAGAGTATTGTCAGATGCACAAAATAAATAAAAGAATAAACCTCCTTTCTCTTCCCCAGAGCAACTCCCTTCACAACAACAGCAAGTAAAGCACTTTTGACAGAGATGCAGAGCCTAATTTTCTATTTTTACTAACATTAATAATTTCAGTGAATTCAAGAATGTTAACTCAATTACATCATGAAATTAAAGGCCAAAATCTACCTTTAAGTTATTTGTGAATCTCAATTTTCAGATGGCATTTTCGTTTTCTATTCTCTCAATTTAATATTGCTCAGTGAAGTTACATTTCTTATGTATCTGTAAAAACACCTCACAAGCTGCATGGTCAAAGCAGAATTACAGACCTACCTGGGAAAGCTAAAATCTTCTTGAAAAAGAAACCTCTGGTTACTACAGATTTTTACTACACAGTACAAAGTGCAATTTTTATAGAATCTAGCACCAACATTTTTCACAAGTAATTAAAGCGTAGCACAGCCTCTATATCCTTAAGCATACATTACGTATATCAGAGACTGCAGAAATACTCTCTGCCATCGTTAGCTACAGATACAGCAACAGAATTGAGTAAGGCCTTATGTATGCAGTATTTACATCTTAGGGTTACCACACTGTGTGTCTGATTGACCAGAGGGCAAATTATGAAATTACAGGTCTATGTGCAGTGAAAAAAACCATACCAAGTTAGGACGTTTTGACCACGTTCGATAATTGTTAGCTTAAGTCATAACCCACAGACTTGCATGATTTTGCCTGTACTCAAAATCATCAAGCACCATGAGGAATAAAAGGAATCAACACTTTCTAATCACTACAACATACTTCATTTTGTTAGGATTAACACAAGAATTTTTAAATAGAATTCAGTAAAAGGTAGCTTGCCTCTACATACAGGAAAAGGTCTTTTATCTCATTTTCACTTATGTATCAATTTGAAGCTTTTGCTACTAAATAACACACACAATTAAAGTGAAACAAAAATCAAGAAAGGGCTCTTTCCGAAGGTATTACCTAGCAATGACAAAGTATTTATTTAATCACAAAATTGTTCTCTTGATTTCATTACATCAAATAGCATGAATTAAGTTTATCAATGAAGCGAAGACCTTGCAAAGACCCACACATGAAACAGCTATGTGAATTATGTGGTAAAAGCACAGCTGCATCTTCCATTTAATATTCTTCCATAGTCAATTTCCCCCTTGTATTAGGGAATAGGGATGTGAGAATGCTCTGAAACATACCTCCTTCAGAAACTCTTCAAACTGCTCATCTAATTCTTCTTTTGAAAATCGATGAGCCATGATCTGCAACTGGATGTTAATTTCCAAACAAATGAGTTTAAAAATAAGATTTAAAATGAAAATAAAGTTAATTAAAAGCATTCTGAAATTAGAGGTAACCTAGTGATTTGCTGATTTCATAGGGAGTTATAAGCAAAAGAAATAAATCTCGAGAGATGCCAAATTTCATTCCTCTCAGTCCTAATCTAAATTATTTACTGAACAAGACAATCAATGCAAACATATCTGGATTACCCAAATTCCTTATAATCAAAATAGTCATTTCCAAAACAACAGTTTCAGCATTTAAACTTTGAGGGATAAAGAAATCATCATCTTTACATTTTTCTTCAAAAGACAGCTCTCTTAGCTAACCCCAATTAAGTATTTTGTCAATGATCAAAAAAGAATCCACTGCAGTAATACCTCCCATCCATTTTAAGGGCTTTTAATTCCTTTCTATGTTTCTTCTCCAAAATAGGAGACATCTGGCACTTTAAGATGTTTCATCTTCTCTGCTTAGGACTCAGTAAACAATAAATGCACAACAGTCTTTAAGATTAGAGGACAACATTTAGTTTGATCTGCCCTGACACAGAAAGCCAATGGCACTTGCCCCCCTCCCATTCCCAAGAAGTCTGTTTTGACTTCTCAGGTATAAAACATGCTCCACACTCAAAACACTCCAAAGCCTTTGTATATCAACTGCTCAACACATATGGCTACCTTCAAAACTGCATATGTATAGCAGCATTAAACTACCATAGCATCTTCCAGGCTGAGAAGTGCTATGTAAACATAAAAGGGCTAAACATTTGCAGAAATGCTTTTACCATTAAATAAAACTCCCAATATGGAGCCCTCTCAGTACACAGGACTGTTACCTACCTAGTAAATTGATTTTGACAGGCGAGTTGTGACAACTGCTTCCTGCTTTCACTCCTTATTCATCCATAGACCACCCGACACTTTGGCTTTGGCAGTTAAAAGAAAAAAAAAAAGTTATAGCAGACTGCACAGACTTTGAATCAAATAAGATATCCTTCTGTAAGCACTTGGACAATATCTCTGCAAACATGGTAAGAAGATTAAGAATGTTACCTCTCATGACACACATAATCCAGTATCCTTTTATACTTTTACATCAAAGAACACTATATGCTAAACACTAGATGCTTTAACAGTTTACTAGCTGTGCCAACTGCTTCAGCGAGTGAATACTTAATTCCAGCCTTGCCAGAAAAAGATTCTTCTGACGTTATCTGTACTCCTGCCTACCTTACAATTATAGCTTTTATAAAAGCTAACAATATAAAACTTTATTTTTCAAAAGGACAACAAATATGTCAATTTCCATAATAGAAGATTACAGAAAAACATTACCTGTAGCAAATATACTTTGCAGCCATAGCTTTAGAATTCCAGCCTCACAAATGACTTCGTACATAAAACGAAGAAGTCACTTGCTGGGATAGATGCTATGGCACAGGGCAGAAAGCAGAAGTTTGGGGAAGGTATGTCTAAACCACAGGGCTGAAAGAAAGCTTATACAACCTAACACATTTCACGTAACCTTTTAATCATCCCAGAGCTCGGACCGGCCGTGACCTGATCCTCCTCCGCCTTCCCCCAAAGCACAGGCAAAGCTGGCACACGGCGGCAGTCACGGGGACGGCGGGCCGCCCTCCCCCCAACCCCAGCCGCCACTCCGCGGCTCTCCTCCAGCCCCGTCCTCTCCCCCCTTAGGCCTAGCGAAACCGGGCGGCAAGAGGGAGAAGCGCAGCCCCCGACGGGGCGCCGTCAGACCTAGCGAGCGGTGGGGGGGACAGGACAGAAAGCGGCTCGGAGCCGAGCGCTGCCCCGCCTCGGGGCGCCGGGGGCCTACCTGGGCCGCGCCGGGCCCCTCCCGCCTAGGGCCGCCTCACTCCCTGGCCGGCGGCGCGGTTGCCAGGGAAACCCTCCCGGCCACCGTACTGCCCGCCAAAACTGACCGCCGGCCGGCCTGTCACGTGACAGGCCCCAAGCCGCCGGCTCTCCGCCCCGCTGCCGGCGCGCGTGGAAGACACGTGACGGGGGACAACGGTCTCCAGCCGCCATTACTACCGTGGCAGACGCGGCCCGGCCCGGCCCGGGAGGCGGAAGTCGCCGCGCGGTGACGTGTGGCGGTGGCGGTGCCGGGGGTGCGGAGCGGGCGCCCCCTGCTGGGCGGCGGGGGGGGCAGCGCCGGCGGAGATCGGGGCCGGGCCGCCGCTCGCCGCTCCCGCCGTGAGGGGTCACGCCAGGATAAGGCAGCAGCGGCCCCCCCGGCCGCCCAGCCGACGAGGCCTGCCCGCGCACCTGCCTCCGGCCGGCGGAGCTGGACGGGGTTTGGCGGGGGGAGGACGGTGCCGGCGCCGGGGGCTGCGCCGTGCCCCCCGCAGGGACGGGCTCGGGACCCTCTGTCCATCCGCCCCCAGGCCGCGGCGGGAGCAGGGACGGGACGGGGCTTTGGTGTGTGTGTCGTCGTCGCCCCCCCCCATGTCGGTTCTCCGAGGTCGCTGCCCGCCTTGTGTCTGTTTTCTGCCGTCGAGGAGCGGCACAGGAGCCTGTGGTTAAACCGGAGAGATTAAAACCAAAGGCGGTTTATTCTTCTGTTTGGCGGCGATGCCAGGCCCGGCAGAGCAGCACCCGTGCTCCTGGTCACGGAGCCTGTGGGGCTAACGCTGTGGCCACCTGCAGCCAAGGTCTCTTCCTCGGGTTTCTGAGGGACAGGCTGTGCCGGAAGTCACAGAATCACAAAATGTTGGGGTTGGACGGTACCTTGGGAGATCATCTGCCAAAGCAGGTTCGCCTAGAGCAGGCTGGACAGGAACGCATCCAGGCGGGCTTTGAATATCTCCAGAGATGGAGACTCCACCAACTCTCTGGGCAGCCTGTTCCAGTGCTCTGCCACCCTCAAAGTAAAGAAGTTTTTCCTCATGTTGAGATGGAATTTCCTGTGTTACAATTTGTGTCTGTTGCCCCTTGTCCTGTCGCTGGGCACCGCTGAAAAGAGTCTGGCCCCATCCTCTTGATGCCGCCCTTTAGATTTTTATAAGCATTGATGAGATCCCCTCTCAGTCTTCTCCAGGCTAAACAGACCTAGGCCTCTCAGCCTTTCCTCATAAGAGGGATGCTCCAGTCTCCTGATCATATTTGTAGCAAGTCGTTCAGCTGATCTTTTGCAAGAGCAGGATGGAAAGTATTAAAAGCGCTTTCCCTAACGCAAAGGTCAAACCCAAACCATCCCTTCTCGGTGTTCCACAGAAATCCCCTCCTGAAGCTTTTCTGATGTTTCAGCCTTAGATGTTGGCTGCTGTGCTTTTAATACATTTTAGCACATCTCTGGAAATGTTTAAAATATGCAGAGAAATTAATGACCCCTGTTTCCCTGACCACTGTCTCTCAAATAACCACAGAACAATTGCAGTCTGTGCTTGCATGTGCTCTCCAGCGAGGGTCTGTCAGTTGTGTTTGTTGTGAGAGTCACGTTGCTTTAGGAATTTTTACGCCAGCATTTAGTAAATGGCAAAATAAAACAAGCTCACTTAAGAATACAAATGAACATTGTTCACACACACACATACACACACGCATTTTGATTCTCTGTTGAGCAGAGTCGGAATGAAAAGATTTTGAAAGGAAGTTTTTTTCGGCAAGTGTTGGATATTCATCGCAAGTGAGAAACTAGTTAAAATCCTATTACTGTCTCTCATTTCCTGTTAGCTTGAGAGATAAAGACTGTGCTTCCAATATGGCCTTTATATATCCCAGATTTTTTAATTCAAGTATAAATTACAGTTTAAATTCAAAGAAGCTAAAAAATACAGGCTCTGTGCTCTCCACCTGAGTCTATAGGAATTGCTTTGCTAAAGGTGCTGCGGCGCTTCTTTCAGCCAGGCCTTTTGTCTGCAGATGGAGTATTGTATTTCCATTTGCAAAGTACGGGTCATTTACTGCGTCTCTGTGCGCAACTTCGGCTGCTGTCTATGGGAAATGTGGGAGCTGATCAAGGACAGGATGCCCCCATAAACTAATATACTAGAACAATTTGTTAAGCGTGACAGCCTACTGCTGGTGAAAACATCAGTTTCCAGCGTTTGCTCTTTTCTCTTGTCTCATGAAAAAGCATGGAGTGAGGCACGAGCATTTAAAGAGAAATATGGAAATTAATTAAGGGATGTCAGTCTGATGCTGCATGCCTTGATCCTGCTCAGATTTAAGCCAATGCAAATTTGCTGTTGACTTCAAAGTGATAGCCGTGACATCATTCATTGATCATGAGAGTTACTTCATATATAATCAAATAATCACATCAAGGGCTCAGTCCTGCAAGCTGCTAAAAAACTGTTGCACATTGAGGCCTTTCTGCTTGCAGAAATATGTTCAAAGAGGCTTGTACAAAGTATAGAAAAATGTGCAGGGGGATCAATGTTGTTGGAAACCTCAGTGCCCATATGGAAAGGAAAAAAAAAAAATCCAAACCACTCTGGATGACTGTGGTGGAGAGGAGGCATTGCCTGGTGTTGAAATGTCATCCAGTGCATTCAAATGACATGCACAATAGCCACTTAAAAGATTTTCATTTCCTTCTAATGCCAACCAGTTGGAGCAGTTTTCTCAAGACCTCTTAACAGTGCAGCTTAAAAAAAATGGAGAGCGGGGCTAGCCATGAATTTTCAGCCAGGAACATGGCAATTTGATTGGTGATACTAATAAAGCAAAAGGGTGGTCACAGATTCTGAAACGGATCCTGCTGGTCAAGAGCCCCAGGTTACAAGGTAAAATTCTGTCTCTGCTGACATGGGTGGGAGGCCTTTGTCGACTTCTGTGAAACCAGATTTTGCTGCTGTAGTCATTGGCTTCTCATTTGAATGTGTGGCATGTGTACACTTAACACACTTTTTTTTTCTCCAGGTTGCTAAAATATAAGGCTTCATGTATTAGTATTATAATTTCAAGCAATTAATGGTAAAATTAAAAGGGATAAAATATCCATACTTTTGTTTTTGTTTTTGCACATCTAATTTCAGATTTGTATCATCCATAAACGTCAATGGGGAAAAAGACATCAAATAAAAAAGAAACAAAACGTCTGCCACATCCACTTTGGCTGAGGCATTGCATTAGATAGTATTTCAGTACTGAACTTGCAAATATGTGAAATATGAGATTATGAAAATAAATATTTAGCCATATTCTTGGTTATGTTTTTTTAAAGGTTAACAGTTTCATACTGAATGAAAAGCAAACAAACAGTGGTGAATTAAGAAGTTAAAACGGCATTCTCTGTGCATGCCTGCTGTGATAATACTTCCTTACATGACTATGCAATAAAAACCCTTTCCAGTATACGCATCAGAAAAAGGAAAAGCCTTCCATAAAAGTACAAGCTGCACCAAAAATGGAAAGATTATGTGGAACTGTGTTTCGTGCAAGAGAAAACAGTAGTTTGGCGTTGTTAAATTGGGATTAGTTATAAAATAGTTCACATAACTATAATTTCACTTTAAAAGATTATTTTTAATACTTTCACTTTTGTTTCACTGCAGGTCTTATTTTGTTCCGCCACTGATTAACCGTAGTCCTCACATCCTGAGGGTCAGAGTTATGGTCGACTGCGTTACGGTAGCTAGCCTGAACTCAGCTTAGCATCTCACCCGCCGGCTCTTTTCCATCATGCAGTTTCTCCACAGGCCGAGAACTAAATTCTGTGTCGTGTTTCAAATTATTCCAGAAGTTTAGACCAGTCGCTAATCTTATTTCTCCTTCAAGCTGGCGTCCCTTGAACGGAGCTGCAAGTTTGGAAGCTGGGCTGTCATGTTGCCGGCCATTTCCCGCTTTCTGGAAGTTAGCAGACATGCACTGTTTCTCAGACTTTTTGAAAACAGATCCTCCCTTTGGCTCATTTGTGTAAATACTTAATTGCCTTAATGTTGTGCCCTGTGCTGCCAACTTTTTGGTTCCTCTGGAAGAGGGGGAGCGCAAAGTTGTTGTAATGACTGGCTGCAGGAGTAAACCCTTCCCCATCCTAGGGAAAACTGTGCTACTGCCAGCAAATGTAAGCAGTTAAAAGTTCCTTCAAGAGGGTGGATGTTTGCAGTCAGTAATTATAGCTGCTTCGCACTCTCTCAACTTAAAAGAAGTACATCTGCCAACATTGAACACTGCTTTTTCTTCCATTTCCTGATTCTCTATAAACTTGTTGGGAAACATTGCTCTCCTGCATAATCCAGCTAGTGGAGCAAGATCCCTCCTGTTACGAGCTGTTACAAATCCTGGGAAGATTACTGTGCAAAGATAGATACAAAGATGGCTGGTGTCGCCATCTTTTTAAGATAAACACACGTGCATGTGCCATTTATTGTACTTTAAAAATAAAACCATACCACATTTGAACTGGCCTAATGATCCTGCCCTATGCCTACTGCAGGTCCTTCTTTGCCAGTGAAAATTCTCTGTCCTTAGCATCAGGCGACACACCTACGATTCCTACTCTACGCAAACTTGGGTCATTTTCACCCCAAAGTCGTTTGATCTGCAAACCCTCATCATCCACGAATATTCTCCTTTGTATATAGAAAGTTTTATAATAAATTTTTCTCTTTGCGTGAAGACACGTCGCGTATCTTCAGTTCAGAAAAAATTAAGGTAAATATTTTTATAAAAAATTCTTAGTGGCTTAGGAAAGGTTAAACTCGGAAAACTCAGCAAAGAAAAATTACGTGTTCTGGTTTTCAAATTTTTCAGATCTGTAAAATCTCTCGTTAATCCTGACAACATATCTGCTTAACACTGGCAAGAATATTAGCTTTGCATTTCAGATTTTCACTTGGTTATTTTTAGTTCTTCTGAAGCCTGGGAAATAAGAAATATAACTGCTTTGAACAGTCTGAAAGAGCCAAGTCTTGCAGGGCCTCTGAATCTGATTAGATAAAACAACAAAGAGGTTCTGTTAGGGCAGAGGCAGGAAGAACTAAGGTGGGTGGCAATATCTGTCATAACTCAGGGGAAATGTAGCCTCAAAGCACTCAAAAGTGGGTGAAAAAATAACATAAGCAATAGACAACTTTCCCACATCTTAGGTCACTCTCCAAATGCAGTTTGAAGATTTTTCTCTGTGCTCGACTTTTTTTTTTTGTTATTTTTTTATTTTTAAAGTACAATAAACAGCACATACATGTGTGTTTATCTTAAAAACTCAATTTAGGGGAACATCATTTCTCTGCAGATAAGTATCCAAAAAAGCACAGTATGGAAAGTGCCATTACATTTGTCGGTACGGAAACAGCATAAGGTCTGAAGTGATAGATTTGCAATTTGCAACATTTTCCTCTGAAAGTGAGGTAGCTCTAGGATTGCCACAGGAGGTTTCTCCCTGAAATACAGCTAGTCATAACATCACATTTTATCCTACTGGATGCAAAAGGATCAAACTGTTGTGTTTAGTGCCCCTGGGAGGTCCTCAGGGTTTTTTGGGGGTTGGTTTGAAAATGATCTGTTATTGGAGTGGTGGGAACCTGGAACACCCACTTGGCCGAGGATGGGGCTTCCCTACTTTCTGTGCAGGATGCTTATTTTGGGTTGTAGTCTCTGATGAAGTGAAGAGCTAGAGAGATTTGTACATCTTCTCAGGAAAATCAGTCAGAATGTTTTCAAAGTTGCTGCGCATCCACAGTGTTGAGATTTGTCTCTGTCAGAGGCCAGGAGCATTATCTGTTTGGAGCCTGCCACTAAGTGTACCCCAAACCAGCCATGGCTGCAGCCGAGGAACATAGTGCTCATCCCTCATACAGAGGCGTATGAGAACAATCCCTCCAACCTGTTCTTTACCTGCGTGTAACTGATGGCATTTCTCCAGTAACTCTAGCTCTGTCTTCCCCAGGACGGACGTGGGGCACAGCAGCAGGTGCATACTTGTCCAATAACTAATCCCGATACCTAAATCATAGAACCATAGAATCATGGAATCATACAGTCATAGAATGTGTTGGGTTGGAAGGGACCTTTAAAGGTCATCTAGCCCAACCCCCCTGCAGTAAGCAGGGACATCTTCAACTAGATCAGGTTGCTCAGAGCCTCATCAAGCCCGGCCTTGAATGTCTCCTGGGATGGGGCCTCCACCACCTCTCTGGGCAACCTGTTCCAGTGTCTCACCACCCTCATTGTAAAGAACTTCTTCCTAATGTCTAACCTAAACCTACCCTGCTCTAGTTTAAAACCATTGCCCCTCGTCCTGTTGTTACATGCCCTTGCAAACAGCCCCTCCTCATCTTTCCTGTAGGCCCCCCTTGGGTACTGGAAGGCCGCTATAAGGTCTCCCCAGAGCCTTCTCTTCTGCAGGCTGAACAACCCCAACTCCCTCAGCCTGTCAAATAAACTAAACCTGATACCAGTTTGGATTGCCCTGGTGGTTTAGCCCCCCGTGCTGGGCTGAGGGTGTTCCACACGCATGCAGTGGCTCTTTCCTTGCTCTGAAATGGAGCAGTGGAGCTGTGAGCGCGCGATTTCAAGCGTGATGGGCAAAGTCTGCTCGACTCTGTGGTTTTTGGCAAAAGGCTTGCTGTAATTATGCTGCTGAGGTAATAATTTCATTAAGCAGTTGGTTACTGGACAAGGTTGTCTTCTGGCTTGAAAGGTCATTACTTTGTTAATGGATCACTTGCTTTGCCATATACTAGCCTATATTTTTAGAAAGAAAATTTGGAATGACCATTAATTTATTTGCCAGGAGTTTGATTTAACTTTTTAACCAATAATGTATTCCACAGTTTTCCTGACTTTATGTCTGCTATAAACAGTATTCCTGTGAACCAAGCATCTTGTCAGTGGTGTTTCTATGTCATTTTCAGCAAGCTAAAGGTAGTTACAGTGTACATTTGGACAGGAGAGCTGGAGTGTGAAATTTATACCAATTACCTTTTTCCTCAAGCTTTTTTTCTCATTATAATTTCATCCTAAATTAATCCACTCCACATTTTTTATTTTCTTTGAAACTGTGCTGTAAGGTTCAGTCTTAACATTCTTGCACAGGGACTTGAGCATCATGTCTTAAAAACTAAGGGGACAAAATCAGATCCTTGCCAGGAATCATTGCCCGTACAAGTTCTGCTCCCCTGGCTGATCCATGGACTGCCAGGTGAACGTGGCTTTTTTTCCCAGTGAACGGAGAAAAGGTAGATTGGTGCATATGGATACCCTTTTTTATCTTTGGCTGGTGAAGGAATAACCATCCCAAACTTAGGTTCACACATAATAACAAAAACCCTGGGATGTGTTAACCAATATTGATGGGGTGGACAGGGTGACTATTACAAGCCCGTTTTCTTTGCAAAGCGAGTTCACGTGTTTGTCGATTTAATGTAGCTGTCTCACTCGTCATCCTCTCGCTCGCGGAGATGCAGGCCCTGGTCCCATGCTGTTTGTACAGATGCTGTTAGACCAGAGCCGAGGGATGGGGAAGCCAGAGAAATCTGAGGTCTCCTTCTCTGCTGCCACATCCCCAGCACTGCATTGGGGCCATTTCAGCTAGGTGCAGATCCCTCACCTACAACACATTTATAGCATGCCACTTTTGTTGCCCTGTGCTGGTCAGGAGGTCTCATTCTCCACCAGGCAAAGCAGCCTTTCTGGAGTCAGCAAGTGTCATCCTTTTTGATTTATTTTTTCATAGCTGGAACTAAAGGTAATCTAAACTGATGTTCTATGTACAGAAAACAAAAGCCAGCCAGATAGGTGCTACAGAAAGGAAAACCTCACTGCTCGGAAACTCTCAAATGTGGACAGGCAGAAGATTGATTTCTTTCTTTATTTTTTCGTAAACAGTGCTTTAGGTAGAGGTACGACCTGTCATTACTTAGAGATTTCCAGCAGCTGAACATTTGGTGTCTGTCTGCCACCCACCTAGTGCCAAAAATGCCACCAAGAGATCGGCTTGTCGAAGGACTAAAATAGTCCTTAAAGCTCAGCCTTGAAGGACTATGACACCTGCTCTCCCGTGTCTTCTCTTTCTCTCCATATCTACCCCACTAATCGCCTATTAGCTCCTAAGGTACCAGAAATAAACACCAGCAGCCCCAAGGTTCAGACAGTGTATACTAAGACCTGTGAAAACTGCCTTTTGCGAGCATGTGTCTGGAAAATAATACCTAGCTTAAGGATTTAAAACCCAGTGAGGTTCTTTGTTGTTTCAGGCTTCTGGGAAAGTGATCACTTTCTTAATGCGATAAGAAACTGAAATGTTTTCAAAGAAAAGACACTTAGATGTGTGGCCTGCGTGGATTAGTAAGACTGGAAGCTGCTGTTCCACGAATCCCTTAATTATGACAAACCTTCCTGGTGAGCTGCTGTATTTACATAACAGAATATTAAGCTACGATTTTTACATGTATATGAAAGGTATTTAGGTGTCACTGTTTTCTTGCAGTGTAATAATATTTGATTTGATTTAATTTAAGTTTGGATAAGCTTGGGCTTTTTGTTAATTTCCTCCACGCTGAGGGATAAAATAGCCCGGTGCGAAAGCCTTTTAAGATTCAACAATATCGTTCAAGCGTGGCATCTGCAACTAATAATAAAGACTATGCAACTTTGAATGAAAAAAAAATGTCTAATTATCATGGCAAAGGGAAGATGGTTGACTCATCTTCGGCAGTTTGGATTACATGTGTGGGATTGTGTTTTGGATGGAGCACTCCAGAATAGCAACACTCCATCAAAAACACAGTCATGCACCTGTACTCCAAATGGCTGAATAAGGCAAAACACATGTCACCCGAACACTGTGAATCAAATTAAAAAAAAAAAAAAAAAGAAAAGAAAAGAAAAGAAAGGAAAGCTGGAAGAGAAATAAAGACAAGTACCATAACATTGGTGTGTGTGAAGACTTGTTTCTCTAAAGCTCCCTGAGTGATTTATTTATCGCTAAACCTCTGTTCGCAAGCCATGTTTGATTTTGCTTGATGCTGATATAGACACTGCAACCGGATCTTATGGAAAGGGCTGCCAGCAACTGTTTGATCCTGATAAATTACAATAACAGGCACAATTTACAATGAGAAGCTATTGCTGCTTCTGGCCCTAATGTGTGATGAAGTTTAAAACATGGTGGGCCAAAATTCTCCTTAGCTGGTGGCCCCCTTGGACCACTTACAGAAGAGTGTAAGAGAGCCATCGAGCAGAAGAAAATTACATTCACAGCAAGAGTCAGGCTGAATTTTATATCAAAGGTGAGCGTGTGTGTCTCTGTGTATCTGCCTGCATTTGGAGTGAAAGAGATGTTGTGTGGAAAAGAGGTACAAGAAGAGCGTATAATCCACATGTTTGGAAACTTGTGTGCTAACTGAGCAGCCCATTCCCCCGGTTCCTTCTACATGTGCACACACACACCAACACACACACACACCCCACACCCCCATTTATGCCTGCAGTGCATATGTGTTCTGAATATTGAAGTGTTTGCTTTGGAAAGTTAATTGATGGCTGGCTGCTTATTTGATCTTCACAGTGTCGAGTTCAAAACGTAATAAACTGTAAAAAACACCTGATAGTTGGACATGGAAAGAAGTGCAAATTCAGAAGGGGATGTGAAGTGATATGAATTAGACCCCCCTGCGTATTTTCTTTGCAGTAGCATTCCCAGACACCTGCCCCTGATTTCAGAAGTGTATACAAGCCACAGTCCACACGCGGGAGAGTAAAGCCAGATTTCTTAAGATATTTCATTGCCTAGAAGCTTTTGATAATCCCATCAGATGCTTCTTTTTTTTTTGTGTGTATGTCTTTTTAGGGGATTTTGAGTCTAATCATATTAACATATACCTTCTTACTGACGTGCCAAGAGTTGGCTGTCCTGGAGGCCAATTGTTAATAATCCAAAAAACATACAGATTAAAGAATGGAGTGAAAGGGATGTTGCAGGGACAAGAGGAAGAAGAAAAAGGTATCAACTACATGTCTAGAAGCTTATGTGTTCTCTGAGCAGCTGGTATTGCTGGTGCCTCCTATAGGGAAGCATACAAAGGGAGACGTGACTATTTCATACACTTTTATTAGTGAAATGTTGAGAGAGGCTTCAGAAAGTCTCTAGAAGCAGTGGTGAAATTCAGTGGCTCTGACAGGCTGTTTATTAGACTTCAGAAGGACTGTAATGCACCTCTCCTAATACTGTATTTCTGCCTTTAGGAAGTGCTAAACGAACCAAGACGGTACCATAGCTCTTGCCCGACCACATCTTCTGTTGGTCCTCTCACCCAGCTGCTCTCAGGTTCACACAGGACACGTCCAGAGAGGATCAGGAGAAGATTTCCTCTGTTCACCTATTTCCACAAACCCAATTTGTCTGTGTCTTCTGCCTTTTGTAGCCTTTGCAAAATAAGCTCTGCCATTCATTTGCTTCTCTTCCCTTGTTTCCTATTTAAGCATATATGTGTATTCCACTAACCATTCCTCTTTCCCTATGAAGAAATGTATGTATACGTGAGCCTACTACCCCCTCTCCCTGCCTCTGCTCCCCCAGCTTTTATGTAGTATCAGTATTTCCCATGTCATCTGCTGGAGAGAGGCAGGCAGAGCTGTTGCACATATTTAAAAGGTCAGTGCACGTGCGTGAACACACATATGTGCACACACGTGCTGCTGTTCTGTAAAGGTGCACCCCTGTCTCAAAGGGTGAATGGTTGCCTGGCTCATGGAGAATGAACCGGGAGAGGTGAGGATGGACTTGTACCTCTATAGCATGGAGCACAGGCTCGGTGCAAAGCCTTAGAGAAGGACTGAGCATGAAATGTAGGTCTTGAATGCGAAGGGGGCAGGGTTTGAGGACAAGATAGATACATGTTTCTGTAATTGTAAATATAGACATATGTTTAATGTCAGTATCTATGGTCTCTGTGTGAAGGGGCAAACCCCCTGAGAAAAGGAAGCTAAGAATCTTGCTTAAGAGGTGCCCATTTTCATTCTGCAGGAAACTCTGGTGCCAAAAATTACGTTGGATAATTCCAGGCCAGGTTCCAAGATTGTATGCCTACCAAGGAGGAATATATTATAAATTGGAATTAGACGTGAGAAGTCGATCATAGGAGAAAAAACAGTTGAAGTCAAAATATTCTGAAAAAGGGATTGGCCTGAAATTAGATTAATGTTTCCAAAAAGTGGCCTGAATATTCAAAATGAGGGCACTTGATGGGAAATGCCTTAAATGAGTGGTTTTTTTCTGAGCATGGCTGCTCAAATTGCCAAAAATTAGCAGAATGCGAGGTGTATTTTTTTTTCTCGGTTGGTCCCATAGTGGAAGAAGAAATGTGACTGTCATTTCCCTACACTTTTGAGGAGTCTAGGTGGTATATCCACAGCTCAGTGGGTTCCTGGAGTACACAGGGTGACGGTGACTACACATCGTGTAGCCTGATCTCCTATCCATCAGAAATACTGTGGTATTGGGACTAGTAACTTGTTTGACCATGACCTGCCGTCCAGGAAAGCGGCCATAAAGACATCACTTCCCCTAGTAACTGGTTCCGGTCAGTAATAATGATTACTCCTTTTGTTAAAAACCCATCTAATTCATCACTTAAGTGTGTTTGGCTTGAGCCTTCCACTTGTGAGACTATCTCTACCAGATTAAAGAGTCCTGGAGTGCACTCTATTTCACCTCTGTGAAAGTACCAATGCAATGAAGCCAAACCACTTCTTAATCTTCTTCTTGACTGGCTGTGATTTGAGGCAAGTGGACTTGCTTCGTACAACTGCGGGAAGCTCTGTGTTTCATTTTAAACCAGCCTCTATGATAATGTACAGCAGGACGTGCAAGTCACTGGGGTTTACCTTTCCACCCGCTTGCACAGACTCCAGCTAGCACACGCAAACGATGAGAAAGCTAACGACCAGAGACAGTAGAGCTGGCCACATGCAGCCCCCCCATATGTCAACTTTGCTTCAGCCGAGCCGACATTGCCACGGGGGGTGTCATAGGTTTTAAGAGAGGGGTTTCCATGTGTCCCTTCTGCCTTCTCTAGGCAGTACACTACCTCGCATAGTTCAAATTTCATCGTGAACTGTGTTTACCGAGTTGTCAGAGATAAGCCCAGCTCTGGAGGCAAATGTGAGCATGGGGAACAGAAATGCCAGCAGTGAGCACATATGGCACTGTTTGTACTCTTAAGTTTGAAAGAACTAAACAAGTTAACAAATACAGATGTTTAAAATCAGTAAGAGTGTTTAATGAAAACAAACAAAATACTGTAGTCTATAAAGCAAAACCTGTTTTTCTTTTGCTCCTTTTGACCAGCTGGGATTAGTGTTTTTCTGAGCCTATACCCTTCTTTGACATATGGGACGTTTTTGAGGGACATTAGTCCCAGCAGATGCTGGGTGGCGCTTGGGTGGATGCCTCTGATTTTTAGTTAGTTAATAAATCAGCTTTTACAACCATGTGTATCCTATGATTTAACACATGCGTAACAATAATACTGGATTAGGAAGAACAAACTGTTTCACTGCAAAGGATATTTTATTTCTTAGTAATATTGCATACAATACGAGCTTTTCTGTAACATAAACAAAGGATTCATGCTATTTTTTCATTTAGCCGGTGCCCTTCATCCCCATGGGTCAAATTGTGCTCGGAATTGCATTAGTACAAATGCAGAGTACCTCCGCTGAGCTCAGTAAAACTCTTTCCATTCACTTCAAAGGGTGCTGCTTCAAACCTCATGCAGCCTGCTTTCCATAGCCATCAGCAGCCACTTCCTGCCTAGCAAACTGCTCGAGTGACATTCCCTCAATTAAAACAACTCACGTCATGTTTTACCTCATCTGAAGGTTAAATAGTGTCACGTTGGCTTCCTACGAAAATCTTTTTCCTGCGTGTCCTGCTCTGTTGTTTTTGCAAGGAAGACTTTCTTTTGAATCTTCAAGCTCCCGCTGCAGATATGTGCTAAGCTACTTGCGCACATGACATCATCCTTGGCTTCAGCCGTTGAAAGCGAAACGGTATTTAAAAATATGAAATTCTGGTAGCAATGTCACACCCGAAGTTGAAGTCTAAAACAAAACTGACAATAAAATCAACTGCCAGGAAACGGCCTATTTTTTAAATTAGACATCTATCATGTCAGCTTTGGGTTAATCTCTGGAGCCAGCTCAAGGATGGATGAGGTAATATTTGCACATGTTATGGATAAGATAGAATGAAACTGGATTTTCTTTCTTTTTTTTTTTTTTTTTTTTTTTGGCTAATGTGCTACAAAGATTATGAGCCTGATGGTTGGAATCAGTACAAGCTGTGATTGAAGGGTTATGTGTGAAGAAGCAGATTAGAATGGTTTTAATATGTTGCATGATGGTCTCTGAAAGTCCCAGGCGATGTGCAGAGTGTTGTGAATAGGGGCACTTGCAGGAGGTAGGAAGATAAGTGATAAGTGGAGGGTTGACATAGTTCTGGAAAAACCTCTCAGAGCCAACACATTTAGTGGATAAGTTTAAGGACTTGGTCTCGTTGCTTTAGTTATGAGTGCCAGAGATTGAGGCTTAACAGGGAGTCAGGACTTGGTGACAGACCCAGCTAAAAGATGGCTGGATGGAAGTTATAATGCATAAAAGAAAATGAAACATTGAATCATAACCTGTTATAATAGCAACCGCTTTTGCTATTACAGAAACTATCTGATAATTTGTTTTTGTCTGTGTTAATAGTATTTAAAACACATGCGAATTACAGCTGGGGAAGGGATTCCATTTATTCCTTTTTTCTGTGCTTTTTGTGAAAGCTTTTCTTAGCCTTTGTCCATGCAGTTCTCTAAAGTGTACTCCTGGCAAAGGCCAACATTTGCTCAGTGTTTGCACCAAACTGCCTGTGAAAGGTTGACACGTGCAGAAACTCTCAGAGGCCTGCCTTAGAAAGTGTGGGTCTCAGGTGGCTTTGATCTCATTGTTCTCCTTCTTTGGTGGCCCCAGTGGTCTTTTGCGTAATCTTGGCAGTTCTGGAGACCCAGTTAAGTTAAATCAGTTCTTTCCAAGAACCTGCCCTGGGGTCCATACTGCGTCCTTGTCCATAGAGAACAGCTATGAACTGCTGGTCCTTTGATCTGTTTCTCCACACCACTGGAGCTCCTTTGCACCTCCTAGAAGCGCAAAGGAGCAAAGGCAGGATGGAATTACAGGACAAGGCTCCACCCACCCACAGGCAGTGAAATGACTTTTGTTGCACTTTCTGTGCCTGTTTCCCTCACGTCCTCCACTGGAAGAGGACTGAAGGACGTACAAGGGGCAGGGAGAAATAATGTACACTTCCTCAGGAACCTGAGGGCCAGGAAAATGAAAGTGAGATGTCGCATTGGTCTTTGAATCGGAGAAGAGAAGGTCTGTTCCACAGCCATCTCCATTCCTGTTGAGAGGTATGCAGACAAGAGACAGGTTTCAGTCAGTAATATCAGGTTTATGAGTGTAAGAGCTGAATTTTATCCCAGGTATTTTTGCTGTGGGCAGCTGTGAGTTTGATACAATCTTCTGGAAACTCCACAGTCAGGGAAGCTGACCATTACATATCCAAACGTAGTGTTTATATGGCTAGTGATGTGTGCTTGTCCATGAAAGATGGACCCGATGCTGCAATATATTGCTCAAAACACATCAGAACACTGGAACCATTGAGTTTCTTGCACATGGCACCCATCGCTACCTAATTTCCGCCTGGCAACTGTAAAGAAATTAGGCTAATCTGCTTTTCAAGCTATATTTGTAAGGTTATTGTCATCATCAGAAGACATTGTCAAAAATCCCCAAACAAGCCATCAAGAAAAAGCAAGAGTTAGCCCAGACGACATCATGACTGAAGCCCACATTTTAATGTCAAGATTATTAATTCTAAAACTTATATATCTGCTTGCCAGCAGAGCAATGGGACTGAAAACTGATTAGCTGTGTTTAGGGCAAGGATATTGGGCTGCCTAGATGTGCCAGAGGATGTCTAGGTGAGAACCAGCAAAAGGTGAAAGGATGTAATGCCAGCCTTGGTTGCAGATGCGACTCAACCGAGGAGCTCAGCTTTCCCCAAAGAAAAGCACACTGAAACTTCTTATAGGACCACACAGAACAGGACACAACTCAGAGCATTTTCACAGACAGCTGCTACTCTGTGAACAGGTAAAGAAGTAAATAATAAATAAAAAGAATCAGTGGTTGTGAAGGTTTGGGATTTTTCAAAAGAATATAAAATGAGTACACAATATTCACTACTTCCAAAAGACAGTTGCTGGAGAAAATATGAAATAACTGTGACTGGGACTGGGGAGGAATAGAAGTGAAAAGGCTTAAAAAAAGTTGCACTTCTCTATTTTTTATATCCCTAAAAGTCTTTGTTTTTTTCTGCATTCGTTTTGACTTGTGGAAAGCTGTTTACATGTTATTTATGCTGCATACCTCTCTGTGAAGAAAGTTACACAACATATATGTTAGTCTGTGCAGGTGTTTATAACTGTAAACGTTACTTTTGTAGCTTGCCAAATGGAAAATGCACCCAACAGCATCTTCTTGAACCTGTAAATAAACTGTTTTCCAGAGCAGTCATCAAGCACATCATGAAAGGAAATGGCAGAGCAATTCCACTGACAATAGCATGAGAATTATTATGAACCAGATGTGAAGCAATACAAATATTAGTGAAAAGAATACTTTCTGTCTATCCAAGCATGACAAAGCTTCAGAAAACACGTTGATACTATCGGATGTGCAATGAAAATAAGTGTGTGATGCTCTGACTGAAACTGCAGGCTGAAATTCTTCTGGATGAGCTTGCAGGCAACATGTCAAGTGTATGAACACCAACTAAATGCCGCTCATCCCTTCAACCAACCGGGACCGAGCTTTTCTTACAACTCTGGCACACCCTCCATGGGGAAGGAGCCACAGCATCCTTCCTGGGAGAAGGAGTCCAGGAAGGGTGGACTGAAAAGGTTATCAAACATTGGGACAGGCTGCCCAGGGAAGTGGCGGAATCGCCATCCCTGGAGGTGTTTAAAAGATGGGTAGACATGGTGCTTAGGGACATGGGTTACTGGTGGCTTTTGGCAGTGTTAGGTTGATAGTTGGACTCGATGATCTTAAAGGTCCCTTCCAACCTAGATGATTCTATGATTCTATGAGAAAGAGGGCATCAAGCCCACAGCTCTTTTGTGCTCCACAGCCACAGCCACAGCTCTGTTATGGGTGCCTGTAGAGCCTGCTCCCTCTGGAAGAATGCTGATGTACGGAGAAGCAGGGACGTGGGGTGTGGTGGGTCGTGCACCTCATCTGCCAGCCCCTCAGAGATGTCTCAGACACATCAGGGCATTTTGAAGGGCACCAAGACCTATTTTTGTGCAGCTGACTCACGCCCTACGTGTTTCATGCAGCAGTAATATGCCGCCAGCTTGGATGTGAATATGAATAGCAGCAGCGCTGCAGTATGGCTGAAGGTTGAAAATAGTGTAACCCTGGCATTTCAGAAACAGAAGATAAGGTTTCACTCTGGAATTTACCAGAGCACTGGTGCTAACATGTAAATTATGCAGAATAATCACATCTTATCTATTTAACTAAGATTAGAGCTCTGCCTTATCAGCAAACAAAGCATTTACCAACTGACCAGGTCTCTGTTGAGACTGGGTGAGGGCAAACTGATATGATTATAATCTGACACTTTTTTTTTCACTACTGATGCTTCATGTGAGAACTTCAACAGCCCATCTGGCCTCAGTTGGTGGTTTTCTAACTTGCCAGCTTTATTTCAGCGTATTGTGATAATATTATTTCAAAATAGCCACATCATCAAGTATCTTTCAAAATGTGAAATGTTTATATAAATATATATCCCTGTTTCAGCTTATACAATCCCTGCCATCCTTTACCTACCAGAACTGTGTCATGCGAGCTTTTATTCTGTTATTAAAAGGGAGATGTAAAGTCATGTGGCCATCCTATCACAAGCTTCTGCCAGCTGTAAACCTCATCACAGTTCCTGTAAAGTACATTTCCACAGATCAAGTTACTGCCAGGGAAGACTTTAACAATCTTCTACCCTACTTTCAACCAGCAACAATTAGTATTAGCAAATGGTCCAGGCCACTGCCTGGAATCACATATGATTTCTATTCAAGAAAGACAAACTTTTATTCAAACCAGACCCGTAAGCTAAACACATGAGTTTCCCTGCTTAAAATAATGAATCTGAAGTAGTTTCTATCATTCATTTTAAAAATCACTCTCACATTTGAAATCAAGTTGGCTATTTTCCCTTGTCTGTATTAGCCATCTGGTAAGGGTGACTTTTCTAACACTGGTGTCTAGGGCTAGGATTTATTCTTTTTCAAAAAAAATACCTTCCCCTTCCCACCTTATTTTTTTCATTTTTGGAGTTTGTCCTTGTAATACAGGCAAAACTCATCCTATCTTTGAAAACAGAGAAAAAAACCCCACACATGGCATAACTTCCTCTATAAGATTCTTAATATATTTTACAGTCAAAATGTAGTTTTGTATGTGATGATTTAAGAAGGCACACACATGCTTTCAGGTCATTAAAGTGCATTGTAAAAATAATAGAGACACAAAGGGCTTATTCTCAAGAAACGATGCACACCCTCTTCTCCATGGAATATTGAAGATCTGTTTCATTTTTCAGTATAAGGCAAGTTCAAGATGCTATTTCCTTACCACATACCTCAGCGGTGCATGACCCCAGAAATAAAAAGTGAGGGGATTTATACGCATAAGAAAAATCTTGGCACTTCTTAACATTTTGCTCCGCTTCCTAAATAAAAGACCTTCAGAACAAATCCTCTTACTGCTGTTGCGAGGGGGTTGCTCTGTTGGGCAGCAGGCGCCTTACTCTCTGTGGATGCTGGGCTGAGCGAGCCAGGGAGATTGTTAGATGCTGCTTTGTAACAAGCACTAGTGAAACAACGTATAGTTAAAACTGCCCTTTGTCCATACGTGATGACTGACTGCCCCCAGTGAGGATGAATACCAAGCACACACGTAACAGCAAACTGTTGATGATCCAAAAACTGGTAAAAACACAGAGGATGAGCCTCTGAAGTAGGAGGCACCTAGAATACAAAACTGAGCACTATATGTAGTGGAAAAACACGGCGTGTCCCAGGAAGAAACACCTGGTTTCCAGTGAAAAGAATTCCCACTGATTTTACTCGAGGATTACCTTGGCCCAAGGCTGTGTTGAAAGCAGCTAAGTAAAAGAATAGGCTGGAAGTCTCTGGGTGCAGATGTCTGCAACTGGGTGATGTTCAAGATGCCCAAGGTTGCTACTGACAATTGTTTTTCTGTTATTGTCACATGGAAATGAGAGTCTGACGAAAACCCCAAAGGCTCAGCTTTTTCATAGGAACATGGTCCACCCTGTGACGTTAACAGCCACCAGATAAGGCTGGTACTTTGCAGAGCCAAGCTTTGGTTCACACCATGAATGACTGCCTGGAGGAAACTCCTCCTCTCTGTTGAGCGGAAGAGAAATATGTAGATATGAAAAGAAGAAGTGACAAAAGGAGGTCACTGGGAGGAAACTGAGATGCTTAGTTGTGGAAGAGAGACGGTATATGTGTTATTAATGCACTAACCCCAACAGAATTTGAAGTAAAATCCAAAACCCAATTCAATCAGAACATTTTTCCAAGCCCTCTTACTAGGTATGTTTTGGCAGAAAGAAGTATTTTGTCTTTTTTTATTTTGTCTTATTTTGTCTGTATTTTACCATCTCCTTTAAAAATATAAAATGTTTTGATACACAGAAACAGGGCTCAGTAAATTGCCTTTTCACAACAGTATAACCTGCATGGTATTTCTGAGAGTGGTTGGTCTCACTTTACTGTCTGTCCTTGCAATGGTTCAGGTCTGCCCTCTGTGAAGGTGTTGGTTCCCCCTGGGTGAGTGAATGGGAAAGAATTCAGCTTGTACCACAAAACCATCTCTACCTGTATCCCTGCCCTGTTAACAGCAGATCAGCAAGACAAATTCTATGTCGTATGATAATCCGAGAAAGCAGAACGTAATGAAACTTGGTAACAACAGTCCGTGAAGGCATTACTGGAGGTTCAGCGGCCTGTGAAGACAGGTAGCCCTTAGCTCAGGTGAGGACCTGTGCTGTGCATGTGAAGGAGCCCGTGACAGTCCTCTGCATATCAACACAGCAGCTTCCATGTGTCCCACCACTTGTCCAGGCTGCCCGGTAATGCCTGCTGCTATGCATCCACCAGCAGCATCCCCGGCGTGAGGACAGTGGGAAAGGGCAGTCTGGGGCTCACAAGCACCAGTGCGGAGGGAGGAATAGCCCAGCCGGGATCTTTGGCATGTGCTGAGAGGACACTGAAGCCTTGGCCTCCATCCCATCATGAAGGGTGTCCAGCGCAGAGCCTCCAATGGCCGCTTGTGTTTCCTGCTGCTGCAAAAACAGTCTCCTGTGACACAGACTGGAGATAAGCAGCCAAAAGTTTCAGGCAGGAGGATGACAGTTTTGTTTCTGACTAAATGAGGATATCCCTCTACCACAGGTTTTTAAACCTGCCCTTCTAATCGGAATAATAAAGCACAGCTGGAAATAACATTTGCAACATTTTGATCAGTCAGCGAGGAAAGGTTTGTAAGGGGAGGTAATATCTTTTATTACTCTAGTCTGAAAAAGCAGACAAGCTTTCAGCAGACAAACTCTTCCTCAGGTCAGTAAAGCTATGCCTAGAGAGCCGTGAACGTTTTGGTTTTGTAATCACTTTCCTGGTAAAAAAATGGCCTAAGACATAACCATAATTGAAAGGAAGCTGAAATTGCACAGTGCCCTGGAATGCTCTTCTGTAACATTCGTACCACTTTGGTACCACATTTTGGGAATCTGAAACGAATTGTCATTTTAAAATCTCTCAAGGATTCCTGATGATGTGAAGAACCATTAGCTCACCAATTAGCAAATGCTTAAAAGGTGTTTAGAAACTTTTAAAAATATTTAAAAAAAGTGAAATAGTAAATAGACTCACTGTTCATAGAGATAGATGTGGTAAGAGTAGGAAGGACAAGCCCTTGCCACCAGCACTCGAGCTACACGATGGTTCCTTATCGAGCAGCCATTGCTAGGTATGCCAGGTTCTTTATTTATGATGATCTAGTCCACGCGTCCCTGCAGGAAGATGCTGTTTGACTGTTCTCACCATTGTTACTGGCATTTCCTGCTCCAGACCTGTCATGGATGGGAAGGGAGTTGAAGAAGATCCACCCAGTGCACACTCCTAGGGAGGACCCTTCTTCTCAGGCTGCGACTGCCGGTCCAGAGCATCAGTCCCACCTGCAGAGAGTTATCTTTGACGCGGCAAATATATCTGCCCACATCCTCTCCTGTGCTCCACTCGGACCTGGGGTGAATTAGGAGTATGGGGCAAACGCCATCACACACAACAGCCCATTTTCAGGTGTAGCCGTCTAGACCATTTCCTTGTGGCTTTGGCTCAAGAAGAGCCTTTTCAGTGTGATTGCTGGAGCATGCACACAGAAAAAATCCCGGGCTTTCTGAAAGCGACGCTTTGCAAGCTGGGGGTGCGTAGCACGGTCTTCCCAAGAATTACGCATCAGGGTATTTCCGCTGGAGCCCCCTTCATTTGTGCTACGCTGGGACATTAAGCCTTGCTCTTTGCTGCGGAGCTGGGGCTTTAGGAGTCACCACCACCGTGGAGACTCCGAGACACAGCATCCCCTCAGCTGGGGACTGGCCCTCAGCAGGCCACCCAGGGCGGCCATCACCCCACCTCAGGGCTGTGGCCCCATGTGGGGGTCAGCAGAGGGTGCTCCTGCAGCAAGGCTCTCTCTGCTGTATACCCCTAGGCTAAATAATACACCCAATAGGAAGTATTGGTTTATAAATTATTAACCGCAGTCCTCCGACACACTAGCAGACTCACATCTGTGGACATTTTATGTAAAAGACAAGTAATGGGAGAAGGTGAGATCTTCAAAGTGTCTTGTAACCCAAGAAGGTCTGTACTGTATAAGCACAGGAGGCAGCAAGGGATTACAATAAGTTGTGTTTGGGCTACAGCGAGAGCCCCTGCTCTTCGGGCCGGTGTTTGATTCCTGGGGCCAGTAGTGCCTTTGTGAGTGGCAAGTTTCCTGACGGCGACGCTGAAGGGAAACCCTGGGGGGAATATTTCAATCGCCGCCTTTCCTTTTGGGTGGGCAGGCCACAGCCAGCCGCTGAGTATTTGCTGGCACTGCTGGCTGCCGTGGGACATATGGGGTTGTATAGGGATGTATGGGGATGTATGGGGATGTACAGGGATGTATGGGGATGTATGGGGGATGGGAGGAGGGCTGCGGCAAAGGGGTATCACGGCTAAAGGTCGAGCACAGAAAGGCCTGCCGCCGGGAGGCGAGGGAGGATAAAAGCAGAAGGAAAAAGCAAAAGAATAAAGGGCGGAAATACTCCAGTGTCTCCAAACACCTGCTGGCTTTGCCACATTTTTTGTTTCATACTGCGATTGCTTTTCTGCATGTTGTAAAAACTACGTGTGTGCCTCATGTGTGTGTGCAAGAGGAGGTTGTAGGGACGCTTTGGGATGGGGATCTCCGAGCCTGCCATGTGGAAACTAGGCTAGATTGGTTACTTGGAAGTAACCTCACCTTGATGACCTGGAATATTCGCTGTGGACAGCTGGATTCTAGGTACTTTGTCATCTTGTTAAAGCTAGTTAATACATCAGCTGTGTCACAAATGCGTCTTTCTGGATGACATTTTTCTACTTAGTTATTTGCTGGTGTCCAGGAGGTTGGGAGTTGAGGGAAACAAGATTTTCTGTTTCTTAAAACATTTTTGCTATTAAAATTCTCACTCAGCATGTCCTCTTCTTGTCATGTTGAGAAAACCTAGTATAATTACCAAGCATTTGGGTGTAGGCAATAAAATACAATAAAATTAAAGCATTTTTGTACTATCTCACACTGTTAGCTCCTGAGGGATACTCTCATAACAATGAGGATGGAAATGGACATAAATTAGGCTGTAACTACAGCTGACTAAATAATAGCCAGACTTTTTTGTCAAGTAAGTTGTTCAATTAATATTTTTGCTGTCTTCAGCAGGAAGAAATTACTTGACCAACATAGTTATGTTTTTTTTCTGCTATTAAAACAAGTTTGATAAATATGGTCTCATTTGCCTGGAGTGGCTCTGCCTTCATATTCTTTTCTGTTAACCACTTCCTTAAAATAGACTCTTCCTAAATGGCTTATGTGTCCTCTTTTCAAAGAGGCATTTACAGGTCAGAGGAAAAAAAAATTACCCAAACCAGCTTCCAGACCCTTGTAATGAGCAAGGCTTATTCCGGGACACTTTTATTTCCTCTTCTCTTGACCCACCTCTTCTACCAGGGGTGTATCTGCGCCTTTTCTCTTTCTCCCTACAGGTAGACCTGTCTGCTCCTCCTGGAGCCCCCTGACTTGTGGGGGATGCGGGGTGCGTGTGAGAAGATGCATCTGCCCCTGCAGACAGGGCCTGTAGTTGGAAAGCTATTTCAGTGGTGACCTTTTCTTCTGCTCCACGGTAGAGCCTCCAGCTGGCTATCAGTGCTCCAGGAACAGCAATAGCCACATGCACTGAAACTGAGGTAGGTCAGCACTGACGTGTAGCAGCATATATCGGAAAAGTAGCTGCAAGTCAAAGAATATATGATAGTTGGGTAAGAACAGGATTGTCTGGTGGATATGAGGAGGCTCAAGTCCACTATATTCATTGCTGTTGACAGTCTTTGTAAGTGCAGACTTTTGTAAAAAAATAACAAGGTGTAACATCAGCCATCCATTAAACCAGGGACATTTCAGCCCTTGTTTATCTCTGAAATTCCTTGGATTATCTTCACCAGTGACACTATTACCTTGCCCTGCCTTCAAACAACTGCAAATCAGAGCATTTTCCCAGACCTAATTCCTCTGGATATTTCATTATCCAAATGAGCCAGACTGTGTGAAGTGGCTTTTTGTTCCCTGGATTCACAGGATTAACCATGAGGATGTGTGCTGTGCGGAGTTAGGAGAAAAAGGCATTTTAAGCCTTTGCAAACATGCAACACCTTCAACTCAAGTGATTTCAGTTTTACCCCTACTTTTATAGTGGATCTAAGTTACAAGACTGTCATTGTAACATTACCAAGTGAAAAATGCAAGTTTTGCATGCAGAAAACTTTTCTGTCGCAGAACAACAATGCCGGGATAACCACACATGACACCTAAAAGCACTTTTTTCTCCACATTGTTACAGAGCCGACCTGATCCTGAAGTATCCCCCCCCCCACCAGTGGAATTCAATAGCAAAATCCTCACGTACTCGCCAGGATTGGACCTTTGAAACCAAACCCTCTGAATCGCTGCAGTATTCCCACTGAATCTGAGCACTGCTCACATGCATCAAGGTTTGTTTAATGGACTACATTAAAGGACTGCTATGTGTGCTCAACAAATTGCAGGATCAACCTGCCTGCCAAATGACTAATGTAGGATTGCAGCTGCTTGACTTGGCCAAATTTAGAGCGTACCGGGAAAGGTTGCTATGAAATGGCGATTCTGCCCTGGGGAGTCTTTGGGCTCTGACTCACATACGGCAGCGGATTAATATCGGGTGGCTGCAGGGGCTCCCGCCCCCAGCCATGTGCTCCGGCCAGCCGAGGGGGCTGGCTACCCATGGGAAGGTGCCACCAGCCCACGGGCAGCTTCTGCCCCGCCATGGCTTTAGGCTTGCAACGTTGAGGGGGACTGAAATTCGGGCTAATTTCATACTGAAGTTTGTGACTCTCTTGTCTTTCTGTTGAAGTCTTACAGGACGGTTGATTTGTTTGCAGTTCAGGGGGCAGAAAAATCAAGTTAACCCAGGCCTAAAACATTCAGGAATTTTTGGTGGGTAGCACAGGTAAAATCCTAAAATATCGTGAACACCTACCATAGAATTATAGAATGGTTAGAATTGGAAGTGACCTCAAAGATGATCTAGTTCCAACCCCCTGCCATGGGCAGGGACACCTCCCACTAGACCAGGCTGCTCAAAGCCCCATCCAGCCTGGCCTTGACCACTTCCAGGGATGGGGCATCCGCAACTTCCCTGGGCAACCTGTGCCAGTGTCTCACCACCCTCACAGGAAAGAATTTCTTCCTAATATCTTATCTAATAGGTCTGAGGACTTTAAATTTTTTTTTTTTTCAAAAACGAAATGGAAGGATATTTTGGAATGAAATCTCCTGTTTTAATTAGGAAAAATAAAAATATTTTGTATGAAATGTCACTATGAACAGTTCGAGTTTGGTTTTTTTTTTTTATCGTTTCCTGATCTATACGCTATTTGTTAAAAGCAAAATGTGTTAATAAACTACCTGCTCATAAACTTGATGTTGTCAGGTCCACATTTATGAAAAAAAAAAATAATAAAATAAATCAACCAGCTAAATGAAATACTCCCCCTTTTATTCTTTATCCTAAAGTAAAAACAATGCCGAAGAGCATTCCAACGTTCCTCCTTTGACAAGTCCCTGACACAGCTGCAAGCTTAATTACCTAACTTTTAGCATTAGGTATGTGTGTAAACATAATGACATTACGTGGTTAAATTTCAGCATGGAAAAACACAGAGTTAGGTCTTTGTCTACTGCTTTATCAGTGATGACCTGAAATCTTAGCTCAAATCTTAGATGGATTTTGCTTGATACTTGCAGTGAATACTGTGTGCCCAGTCTGTAACCTGAAAATGAAATTACATGAAACTAAAGAAATAAGCAGTCAAATTATAGCCTGTTCATAGAATATTTGCAAATAGAAAAAAAATAACTAAAACCAGCAACTAGGCTGTTAGCTATGGCTACACCAAGGATTTCTAGTTTGCATGTTTCTCTGCAGGGCTGGGAGAGGCAGGATCGCTTGGGAAGCACAGAAGCCTGCATCCGAGGTTCATGAAAAATGCAAACCCTTGAGTTTTATGGATTTTGGGTTGAATTCATGCCTATGGATCAATGGCAAAATATTGTTTTGGTGTCACAACCATTTTTTGTAAAATTTCATTTAGTGCTTATCTAGTATAGAAGAAAGTAACCAAAATGTTTTTGAGTTTAATTCAATTCGGCTGTTGGTGAATTTTGTCTCCTGACAGTTACCATTCTGAGTGTTTGCATGCTCTACATGAAATTGGCCGTTTTACAAAAGACTTATACAAATCCTAGAATTCCTGGCTTGCAAATGGACTGGAATGAATTACGACCTTTTCCATAATAGCGTGTCATCCTAGTTGTTGTGTATAAAATTAACTAAAACCCTGAGTACAGGAAAATGCCTTCAGCTTTTCGGCTACTAGGCTCTTTCTAAGAGATCATGTTGAATTAACTGTTACAGCCCCTTGAACTTCCAAGAAATGTAGTGGTTAGCAAAGATCAACAGATTCTCTGATTAATACAAAAGCCATGGCTTTATGAAACTGGGATCCTTTTGTTTTACGAAAACAATAGGAAGGCTTCCATTTTTTAATATTTATTTATTTATTTTCATTTTTAATGGAAAGATTCTCCTGGGCTAAGAAGCTGATGCCTGTGCAGTCACATCATGGTCAGCAGAGCCCAACAAAGTGAAAGGAGTTGGGTCTATTCCAGGTATATTTATTTCTGGGGTGGTTATATGGAGTCTCCCTATGTAGGAGAGGTGAAGGATCACCACGGAGCCTATGCGATACAAATGAAGATTTGGATTATTGAGTCAAATTGCAGAAGAAAATCCCATATTTGGGGACAGATCAGAACTAAACAGGATGTTTAATAACTGAACAGCATTACATGTATCGAATAGATGAAATCTGTATTCTGGGGAATAGTTCTTACCACAACAAGAGATTCTGTCTTTATTCCTTAGAGACTGAGGGGAAGAACTGGGGATTATGTATCACTTAAATGTGCCACACACATTGTCTCTGAACACTCTGGTAAAGAGAAAAGCGCTTTCTAAGGTCATGGCTTCCTCTTGCTAAGTTGGATAGCTTTCAAGTAAAAAAAGAAAAAAGAATAAAAAATTAATAAAGGAGGGGAATTTTTACATGTTTCACATTACCTTTGTTTGTTAAGCTGGAGTATGATGTGTGGAAAAATTTTAAATCTTTAAGGCATCTTTTAATATTTTAGTTACCTGAAATATTAACTGATTTATTAGGTTCTATGATATTGGATCCAGGTCACTACAGGAAATACTCAGCTGCAGTGAGTCTCTACAAAAAAATAGGTCAGACTACCCATATATCTTCTTATATTATTGTGAAATTGCTTCCCAGATAGCAATGTAAGTAGAAATGTGACTTTTTTGCATCTCACTGTATCCCCAATGGTCACACTGTGACTTCCTGCATATGCTGTTCCAATGCCCCTCTGTCCTAGTTCACAAAAGAGCTCACTTTGTATTCCCCAGAATATCGTGAAATATGGAGACAGTGATATTTACCAATTTAGGAGCAGAGCATGTTGTGACATTCTAGAAAAAAAACAATGGCCAAACCTCTTGTCTACACATTTGTGGAGCCTTATCATGTCAAAGGCAAAAGAGCTTCAAAAGCCAGGGATAGATTGTAATCTTTTCATGGAAAAATACAAATGTTTTTGAAAATATTGTGTATTTATTGTTCTAACAGAATCCAACTTAAATTCTACTACAACTTTACAGATTTGTCAGAATTATTATACTAAACAAAACTGTACTATTTGCTCCAGATTGTTCTTCCATTTTGTAGCATACATGCACACACATAAAAAGATCAAGAGGATGAGTAAAAAATCTGCAATGCCAGAGGTAAAATGCTGTGAAGGCACAGGCAAGACTTGCTGTTTCAGGTGCTGGATTTTGGGGCGCTCTTTATTTACCTTAACCCTTCTCATAACATCTGACAAAAATATCTCTGGATGTACTCCACAGAGGCTGCAGCTTTCTGCCCCCATGTTGCAGCCAAAATTGAGGACCAGCAGCTGGATCCAGAGTCCTAGATTTGAAAGCCCTATTGAAAGTCAGATATTTTAGCTCAGGCCATTTGCAGCCAGTTGTCATGCAATTTGCTCTCAACCAGGACACTTCCTGCCTGTCTTGGTCATACTATAGACTAACACATGGGGAAAAAAACACCTCTAGGATTGAAAACGTACAAGCTTAGGTTCAGTCAGCCTCACTTCCTTCCAAACCCACTTTTTTAGTGTTTTGTATTGCGTAGGATGCCTGAAGGCCTAGAGCCAGCCACAGGAAACCCTAAACCCAGGGGTTTACATGGAATTAGGCTGCCCGAAGTCTGGATTGTGGACCTTTAGGCAGCTCTTCCCTCTTAGGGATGTGTGTCAAAACTGGTTTTCCCCTGAATTATGAATCAAGTCCAAGGTCTTGATGCTTGTTTGCAAAACAAGCGAGGACCTGAGCTCAGGTTTTCCAGAGGACTGGCTAAGAGTTCTGTGAAGGAAGACCATGGATGGGTGTCTGGCTTCACCTTGAAGGCCAAGCAGCATCGGGGACTGTCTGTGTCCATGGAATAACCTATTACGAGAAAGGAGGACCATCTGCACCTGACCAATGATCAGGGTGTGCATCCACGACCTGTTCTCTCCAGCACACCCATCCTGTCTGTGTACCTGAAAAGCAAAACACAAAATGAAAAGCCCAAGCAAACCAAACCACCGCTGTATACATGCCTCTTTTCCAGACAAATAGCCATATATAACAGATACCATGCTAAGGAAAGAGGCTTCCATACTTGCATACCCTTGTGATGACCCAAGTTATGAGGAGTACCACAGGTAAAGCAATTTTTCTGGTTTCCAAGCCCAGAGCCTCTTCATATTTGGGGAGTTTCTTTGCTCACACCTTCACTGTGGCCCAGGAAATTCTGTGTTCCTGTTACATTTGCACACTGGGATGACCTGGCATGTTGTTGCTATCTGAAACCCTTGTTTATACAGTTTTAGCCACCATATCACAGGAAGAGGATATAATTTGTCTACTTCTAAAAGCATAGCATGCAGTAATCTGAAGAACAGCAGGTCTCAAGGAGACCTGGTGATAAGGAAACGTTATACAAGCTACATTTTTTTTCTCAGAGGCAAAGAAAATCTTTGGAGTGGCCTTGTCTAATAACTCAAAATGATAAAAAATGAATTAAAACACAGGTGATCTGGTCTACTCCATGAAGACCAAATGTAACTCCATAAAAACAAGTAGGCACTGTAATGCCCAAGTTTTAGACATTATCTAATAAAGGTATTAGGATTGGTGCTTGTGCAGTGCAGTGCCTAAGAATGGAAACCACAAAATCCAATAGGCTGAACTGGAGTCATAGACGCTAAGAAAAGGTGAAGAGAAAGGTATATCTTAAAGACCCATCCTACTGTGTGACTTTAGATTATTAACTCTGGACTCATTGAGGCTTGTAGCCTTGAATGTCCTTTTGGATTTAGGTATTCTGTCACCCTTTTTATGCAACATCTCCAGTTTACCTATCCACACCTTTGTGGATTGGCCTTTGATAACTTTGGAAACATTTCTATTTGGTTAATTCTAGGTGATAAGAATCATAGAATCATAGAATCACAGAATCATAAAATGTGTTGGGTTGGAAGGGACCTTTGAAGGTCATCTAGTCCAACCTCCCTGCAGTAAGCAGGGACATCTTCAACTAGATCAGGTTGCTCAGAGCCTCTTCAAGCCTGGCCTTGAATGTCTCCAGGGATGGGACCTCCACCACCTCTCTGGGCAACCTGTGCCAGTGTCTCACCACCCTCATTGTAAAGAACTTCTTCCTAATGTCTAATCTAAACCTACCCTGCTCTAGTTTAAAACCATTGCCCCTCGTCCTGTTGCTACATGCCTTTGCAAACAGCCCCTCCTCATCTTTCCTGTAGGCCCCCCTTGGGTACTGGAAGGCCGCTATAAGGTCTCCCCAGAGCCTTCTCTTCTGCAGGCTGAACAACCCCAACTCCCTCAGCCTGTCAAATAAACTAAACCTGATACCAGTTTGCATTGCCCTGGTGGTTTATCCCCCTGTGCTGGGCTGAGGGCGTTCCACACGCGTGCAATGGCTCTTTCCTTGCTCTGAAATGGAGCAGTGGAGCTGTGAGCGCGCGATTTCAAGCGTGATGGGCAAAGTCTGCTCGACTCTGTGGTTTTTGGCAAAAGGCTTGCTGTAATTATGCTGCTGAGGTAATAATTTCATTAAGCAGTTGGTTACTGGACAAGGTTGTCTTCTGGCTTGAAAGGTCATTACTTTGTTAATGGATCACTTGCTTTGCCATATACTAGCCTATATTTTTAGAAATTGTTTTAGAAACAGCCCCTCCCCAGCTTTCCTGTAGACCCCCTTCAGGTACTGGAAGGCCGCTATAATGTCTCCCCGGAGCTTTGTCTTCTCCAGGCTGAACAAGGTGTTTCTGTGGTGTGGTTGATCGGTGAGGTTTAGAGGATGCAGGGATGACTGCATGTGTAATGTTCTCTTTTCATCTCATAATTTAATAGATTAACTCAGTTTGTGAAAACCACCTCGTCAAGCTGCTCAATCCTTTGTCTTTACACCTTTACTATTTAAGGGTATACTCTTTCTGTGGAAGAAGTCCTATGGTGTCCTTTATCTTGGTGCTCTATTAGAAGTGTTTTTTCTCTAACAGCTCAAAAGAGAGGACCAATGTCTGCCCTTGAAGATCTTGCCTGGCTCGTTTCAGCTGAACCTCTATTATTATACCTCAACTGATAGAGCAGCGGTTACCTCATTTGGACAGGACAGAGTGGTGCTGCTTTGTACCTGCAGCTAAGGGAAAATGCAAGCAAAAAGAGTTTGCCCACTTTTATTTGGGGCGATGGAAAGTTTGCCCATTTGGCAAATGCCGTTAGCCGCTGGTTGAGTTGCCATTACTCAGCAGTGCTCTGCACGGCGCGACATCTCCCGCGACGGGACGTGTCTTAAGCACAGTGTCCAAGTCTCACACCTGCAAAGCAGCAACAGCCTTGCTCACCTTTCGTCTGGTGGAGAAGTGGATTCCAGCCTGGCTCCGTGCTCGCTCGGTGAGCCTGCCAGAGGCCACGCAGGCCTTCTGGATGCGAGAGACTACCTCTCTGTCAGTGCTGGCGCGGACGTTTGCAACACTTCCAAGCTAAGTGAGAACCTATGGCTGTTAATAAGGAGTCTGTCCCTACAGACTAGTTCTCCAGCATCAGACAGCTTTCTTTTCCAACCCACATATCTCCTTTAAAAAAAGTTGCCTCTGAATCAGTCACTGAGAACATAAAAAGGTTATTTCTATCTCTGGATGGACATGTAATGAATTTTTATAGAAGAAAAGACTCTGTTTTCTCTCTTTCACATTGCCAATCTTCCTGCCGTTTTATTCCTTGTGGAACAGAGCAGCTGTCAGGAACGTGCATGTGTTTTGCTGCAGTTGCATCCACAGTGACAACCAAAAACAATACAGGAGGGAGATAATTAACATATTGCTACTTTTCTCTTTGTACTGTGCTGCTTACACATGTATTTACTAACATGCTGCTCTATCATGGCTCCCATTAGAGTTATAAAGTTTTCCTACATATGGGCTTTAAGCTTTTCTAAGCACAAATTTGACTTTTATTAGAGAAACTTGATATAAGACAGTAATTTCAAAACTGACTTATTGCACACTTATTGGCTCAATTTGTGAAGTTTTATAAGATGCCATTATTTAATTCCCAGAGCCTGCTTACAGCTGCTGCTGCTCTTCTTGGAACACCTTTTTGCCTTGGCAAAATTGTGTGCTGCAACCCCCTCCAGTTGGTAAACACACAAACAGACCATTGAGCGCTGAAACAAAGTATTCTGTATGTTTCTGTAAGTGATCCTAATGCCTGCTTGAAGGGTTGAGTCAACGCTTTCGAGAACCAGAGCTTTCTGTGCATGACCACGCAGGCAATGGGTTATCTCCAGAGCCAAGATTGCCTGCGGTGTGGCTGGGATGGTGAGTGCCGCTGGAAGTGTGGTGTGGACATACTTAAGCTAGTTTTAAACAAGGTGTTTGAGGTACTGGGAGAAGGCCAGCGGCCGGGGCTGCGAAACCCAGCTGTGAGGCTGGATAAGTAAGCGGGCAGTCGGCCACCTTGCTCCTTGCTCCACTGCCATGGCTGCTTGCGCATGTCGTGCCGCCTCCAAGCTTCTCAGCCCTACAACTCGGCACTGCTGCCACATGCAGGAGGAGGAGGAGGAGGAGAAATACCAGGGCTGTGCTGCAGAAAGGCTCTGGCCAGATGCCTCAGCAAGGGGCTTTGCCTCAGGGACAGCAGCAGCTGAGGAGGGCAGATGTCAGAGCTATGGGTGTTTTCTGCACCCCACGCGGTTCTCCGCAGCTGTTACTGTGCCTACGCTGGTCCCTAGCCACAGGTCTGCAGGCTGGTGAGATTAAAGCTAGTTCAAGCATGGCCGTGTTGCCTCTGCTGAGGCTCCCAGGCAGGCAAGGGTGAGGAACTGATGACATTTGGTAAGGCTGGGGTGGCGTGGAGGGCACTATGCTAGGTTGTAAACTAGGAGTAAGCAGATCCTCATTAGCCTTTCCATTCTACGTCCAAGTTTTCCCTCCTGTCGTGGTTTAATCCCACACAGCCATTCACTCACTCCCCACCCCACGAGTTGGATAGGGAGGAGGAAGAAAAAGGGGGAAACCCCCCCAGCCTCATGGCTTGAGATAAAGACAGTTTATTAAAACAGTAACAGAAGAGAAAATAATAATAATAGTAAAAGAATATAGAAAAAAAAAGTGAAGCAATACAATTGCTCTCAGCACCTGTAACCGGTTCTTTTTTAAAGATTCCAACGTACAAACTGGAGCCCACACAAAGGAAAAAAAAAAAGGGTTAACTCTGCTTTATTGTGAAGCCTTGCTACAGAGAAAAAAAAGCAGTGAATTCAGCTTTTGTCTGAATGTCCCAAAAGATACTTAGAGAGTCTTACCACCCCCTAGATCGTAGTAGTACCGCTGAGCAGCAGGATAACAAGGACCTACATCGTTACGGCAGAGGGAAGGCGGGCACAGTGCTTGTCTCACTCGGACCATCCTCTTTTATCCCTAACACAGCACCCATTGATGAATTGCCCATCCCGAGCGGCAATCACAGATTCCTGCCCCCTGGCCAACCCCCCTTTAAATACTGAGCATGTTGTCTATGGTATGGGATATTGCTTTGGACAGCTTGTCCTGCCTGTGCTCCCTCTCAGCTTTTACGGGAAGCTGAAAAAGTCCTTGACTTAATATAAACATTACTTAGCAACAACTAAAACAATAGGTGCTATCGACATTATTTTCATACTAAATCCAAAACACAGCAGCTACTAGGAAGAAAATTAACTCTATTCCAGCTGAAACCATGGCACCTCACTATGGAGAGATTTTAAAACTTTGTCCTGTGCTGTTTGTCCTGTGTAACATCTCTAAGGCTGGACTGCTCATAAGAAGTCAGTTTAACAACCCTAAGTGTTTGGTGAAGAGACTGAAACCAGGCTGTGAAGAGACTTACATTTATTTTAATTGCTATCATCTTGCAGCATTTACAACAGGACCTTTAATTACTGACCATCATCATAGGATTTTTTCTGGAATTGCTTCCTTTGAAGAACCTAACAAGGATGGACCAGCATTACACTGTTTCAGGCTAGGGAGATGCTGAGGAAGGAGGAAACGCTAGTGGTTCTCTAAATCATTCTGCCAGTTGCTTGACATTGTCTTTAATCCTATTCACCTATCTCTGAGGAACCTGCAACAGCGACTGGTAGCTCATTCTTGCTGTAGCTGATTTTCTTTTCCATATGTCTCAGCATTCCTACATCTGGTGCAAGAAACCATAACAAAGCAAGCAAAACCATTACATTGCAAAAACCAAATGTGAAATGTTCTCGTGTGCGCTGTGTATGTATGTATTTTAAAATGTGGCCATTTAGAGAGGTGTAAGAAGGCGGAAAACAGCCAGATTCATTTCAGCAGACATGTGGAAGGGTGCCTTAGTTGGGAGGCTGGTCCAAGGCACTCCCTCACTCTCCAACCACCAAGAGCTCCACGCTCCTCTGGAGGGAGGTGGAGAGCAGGAGCCTGGAGCATGAAGTCAGGAGCTCTGAGCATAGCTGCACCCTCTGGAGCTGCCTCTCTAGAACCATCCTCAGCACAGGTATATTTTTACTTGATGAAACTTGTGTCCAAAATACACTTTGCAATTTCAGAACAAAGGTGCTGATATAACTTTAATTATGTTTATATTAATGCTAGCGATTCATCTTTGTTGAAACATTCAAACTTATTTCATTAAATGTACACATTTATAGAGTGTACAGTCAGGGTAACCTGAACCTGTTGCTGCCCTAAGGGGAATATACCTTATTTTCTGAAGCTCAGGGTAATTTCCGCTGTAGACTTGCCACCCTTCCACCAGCTAATAAGTAAAGTATGCTGGAGATTAAAAACACTATTCAAGATACCAGGTGATAATTTTGCAATCCTGCGATGGGAACGTGAGTTTTCACTGCTTATTCATTTGTTTGCTTTGTAGTGTTTCAGTCTGTAACGTTTGAATTCAATACTTAGCAAGATGTCCTTTGGGTTGTTAAGCTCTCTGGAGAACATAAACATCTTCTTGTCACTATGAAAAGCTAAGATCACTCAAACCCAGTATCCTGTTTCTAACAGTGGTTAGTAGCAGGCACGTAGTGACAGAATGCTAACACAAGGCATGTAGAGCTTCACCTATCTTCCCAGCCTCTAGAAATCAGTGGCTTAGTGATGCCCTACGCTGACATCCACTATGATTAATAACCTGAGATAAACCTCCCTCCCATAAATTAGTTTGATTCTTTTTGGCTTCTGTAACTTAACTACAAGCAGTGTTAAAAAACTACTTCTGTAGAGGCATTTTAAGCATCTGAAAATTTCACAGGTTGCACAGCGCAAAGGGTAGGTCCAAAGACACTGCGCCTACCTCCAAACAGTAAATAATGATTTCTTATTCATCTTTGCCATGCCTCTTAAAATACCGTTGGTCGCCCTGTAATGTCACTTTTCTGCTGTCACTCTTCCAAACTGAGGACACCTAACCTAAGTATTCTCTTGAATGGCAGGTGCTGTGTAAACTGAATGGCGAGGTTGACACGCCTGAGGGATGGAAGCTCGAGAAGTGGGCCTGTGCGAACCTCATGAGGTTCAACAAGGCCAAGTGCAGGGTCCTGCACCTGGGTCAGGGCAACCACCCATATCAATAAAGGCTGGGGGATGAAGGGATTGAGAGAAGCCCTGCCAAGAAGGACTTGGGGGTACTGGTGGATGCAAAGCTGGATATGAACTGACAATGTGCACTCGCAGCCCAGAAGGCCAAGTGTACCCTGGGCTACATCAAAAGAAGCGTAGCCAGCAAGTCAAGGGAGGTGATTCTGCCCCTCTACTTGGCTCTGTTGAGACCCCACCTGGAGTATTGTGTCCAGTTTTGGAGCCCTCAGCACAAGAAAGACAGGGACCTGTTGGAGCAGGTCCAGAGGAGCGCCACAAAAATGATCAGAGGGCTGGAGCACCTCTCCTATGAGGTCAGGCTGAGAGTTCGGGTTATTCAGCCTGGAGAAGAGAAAGCTCTGGGGACACCTTATTGCAGCCTTTCATTACTTAAAGGGGGCCTACAGGAAAGATGGGGACAAACTTTTTGGCAGAGTCTGTTGTGATAGGACAGGGGGTAATGGCTTTAAACTAAAAGAGGGCAGGTTCAGACTAGATATAAGGACGAAATTTTTTACAGTGAGGGTAGTGAAACACTGGAACAGGTTGCCCAGAGAGATGGTAGATGCACCACCCCTGGAAACATTCGAGGTCAGGTTGGACTGCGCTCTGAGCAACCTGACCTAGTTGAAGATGTCCCTGCTCATTGCAGAGAGGCTGGACTAGATGGTCTCTTTGAAACCAAACCATTCTGTGAGTCTATGTGTGATTGTCCTTGTTGTCTGTATTTGTATTTTCTCTAATTCTAGCACACAGATTCACAGCACCTGAGGATCTGGTCCAAAGATGTGTATCTGCCCATACATTTAAAATGAATATGCAGGACCAATGCCTCAATTTTTTACCTAACTTTATTCCATTAAGGTGTTGGTCTCTAGGTCTACCTAATGTTTGATTTATCGCTCTAGTGGATAGTATACATACAAAGCAGATAGTGTATGCACACTTAGGAGCACAGCCAAAAAATCCAAGGCTTCTCCTAAGACAATGGAAACTAAAGTGCCCTGGTATCCCTTCAGTTTGACTGGTTACCTGTTGCCAAGTGTTTTTTTGGCCTAACTGGGTAGTTTCAGTTGCACCTCTGAATTTCATACACTGTTCTCCAGCAGAGGTAATCCAAGCGTGTAAATGTTTTCACAATGCAGGACTGCATCTTCATTTTATTTGCTTTGTTATGAATGCTGTTGCTGCTTTCAAGGGCAAGCACTGTGACTTTTCCAAAGCTCTTTGCCCATGAGCCGCTCCTAGTTGGACATTAAGAGCTTCGCCTGCAGTTGCCTTCATTCTCTTCCTTCAGCCATCGCTCTGTGGAAAGGCAAGCATGTTATGAAAGGGGAGCTCATTTCCTAAGCAAAATCAAACCCTCTCCAGGTCTTGTACTGCAGTGCTCTCTGTACTCACCGTGTTAGACCACTGTCAAGAGCCGTACTTATTTTTCCCTCCTAATGATAGTGTATTTTGGCACTCAAATACCTACAACGCAAAACCGCCATCCTCAGATCTATCCCCAGTGCGCCGGTCGCACACCAGCTGTTTTCTGTGCCGATCACATTTCCCTTTCAAAGTTATTGGAAAACTCAGGAAAAGATAAACCTGGTCCAAGGACCGTGTGGACCACGATTTCATCTGGGAAAGGCTGGTTTCCCCTGTAGCTTTTTGGGACCTGCAGCACTGCCCTTCTCCATGCTTAATGAGGCCTGTGGGCATAGAGCTGATTTAGTGGAAACTAACAGTCAGAGTTTAAATATGCTCTGATGACAGCTGACTTTACTTGCGAGAGCTGTTGCACAAGGCTTTTGCTAATGATTAAAGCAGATGGACAGGAGGAAGAAAGCAGAAAGCTCGAATGTGTGAGAGGTGAAAGGGCAGGAGAATTAGCCCAGAGATTTCCTGTGGTCTGTGGGTGTTTTGTGTTGCTCGCTAAATCAAAGAATTGTTTTTAATGAATAAAAGCGCTATGCTTCAGCAGCTTAATTACAGCTAGCCTTTTTCCCCACCACGGTGGGAGTGGGTATTATTTTAGATGTGCTCATGGCAGAGGATAAAATGGCCTCACTTTACCTTTCTGGGGTGTTACTCTGCAAACACTTAATTTGGGGCAACCCTCTGAAAGGCCAGGCAGTGGAACATCACTCCGACTGAGTAGCACAGCATTGCTCGTGAGGCGGCGGGGAAGGCAAGGGGGACATTGGCCTTTGTGTGGCCCTGCTACCATACCGTTGTCTTTAATTTGCTGGTACCAAGTAGCTTCTATCACACCTGCCTCAGCGGCGTGCCTTGCCGGTGTCCCCCCTTCCCCTAGGAGGGGAGCAGAGGAAGGCCTGGGAAGCACAGCCAGCTTGTAGGCAAGGCTCCAACCCCGTGAAGGGGTCAGGGTGGTTATGGGGTGCTAGAGGGATAGAATATCCCAGAATGAAACTCCGAGGTGCATGTTTCTCACCACCTCCATCCTAAGCATTACCCGTTGCATTTCTAGATGGTCTTATTATCTATATAAAAACCTTTTTTTGTTTTTAAACCTTATTTTCTCACTGTTGTTCATGTCATGTGCTGAAGTACTCTGTGCCCTCCTTTTGCGTTTTGCTCAGGCTTAAGCATCGTTTTTGGATTTTCTTGAATGACATGAAAAAGGCTCTGACTTACCTTCTGTTGCTAGAATGTATTTGTAAATGAGCTCATAACCACATTGTATTCTGCTTTATGTGGCCACGGTGATACCAAAATCTTCTTTGGCCTCCAGTGATGAAAATATTAAATATATTTTAATTCTATCTTAAGAAAAATTGCAGTACAACCGTTCCTGTATTTATTCCAGCATCAACTGCATTGCGGCTTAAATTAAATGCATTCTTCTGTCAAGGAAAACATCTGCAATTCAAAGCAAAAATCGTATTTGCTTTGGTGAATTTTATAATTCAAACCTGAAAGGAAATGGTTTTGTATAAACACATGAGGAAAAAATGTAGTGCTACCTTCCCAAGTTCTTTAAATTTTCTTGTTTAATATCTGTTTTTGTGAGGAGCTGGCTGTGTATCTGCATTAGCATCAAGATAAGAATGTATTTTATTTTAAAACTAATTATTTCTCTAGGTAAAAATTAAAACTATGTAAAAATATCAACGAAATAATAAGAAAACTGTTTGCAACTTACATTCTCCAAAACTTCTGTCTGGAAAACAACACTCCACTTGATGATTCCAAATAATAATGATGATAATGATATAAGGAAGTGCTATAAATTTTGCAACTCACGGGAATTCCAGAGTAGCAAAATTAGCCTCTTTTTTTTTGCTTCTTTCTGTTGCTATTTTATTGTTGCTTTCACGTGCCTATTCTCTGTAATTTAACGTTTGGAATAGTAATTTATTTTAACCTCTCCAATAAAACCATGAGAGTTTCTCTTTCTCTTTTTGATTGAGAATCTCTGTGTATTTTAGGCAAAAAGAGTTCTCTGTTGTGAAAGCATCTATTTGTTGTGAAGAACTCAACCTCGAGAAAACTGCAAGGACTTCTTACTTTCTGGTGAAGACAGGTAAATAACGATTGGGAAACAAACTTGTACTGCAGATCAGCATGATTTTCCATTTGTGTATGTGCAGGCGGACTAAAGGAGCAGATAAAATATTTTACGGAGTTTGGCTCCAGATGAAAAAAGAACAAAACCAAAATAACTTTTGTTCCTGTAAAAAAAAAAAAAAAAAAAAGACAAAAACCCCAACAACTTCTGTTCCAGTAATGTCTCTCCAGCTTTGATTTAAGCTTTAGTTTCATTCAATTGAAACCACTTAGCTTTGTCTGGTTTGAGAGTCATAATCATACGAAACAACCATGTTTTGCCAAACACAATAAATCAGCCCAAGTCCAGTCTAAATTTGTCTCACATTTTTTCCAAATTCAATAAATATTTAGCAGGTTGGACCAAGGTTTGAGGTTTCTAATGGATTCCCTGACTGTGTTTGCCCTACTTTGGTGGTTTGATGCAAAAAGAAAACGCAGTTCTGCTGAAATCTAGAAGGCGGTGACCAAGGGAGGCAGATGGAGACCTGGGTAGACAGGTTTGTCTGGTCCCCCAGAATTGTTTAATCCATGAAAATCTCTGTCTAATGGAGCACTCTAGTGACAATTAGCCATGCACGTGGTTGTAGGCATTATGAATGTTTCGATAGCACCCCAAGTCCCCAGTCCCCCAGCTGAATGAACTACTCTTCAAGTGATGCTGTCAATGTTCAAGTCCTTTGATTTCAGACTATGGTTTTCTTTTCTCTGGGTGATACCGTGTACAATTATGAAACAATGTATGATACTTTTAATCTCTATTTATGCACACTGGAAAGACTTGTAGTTTGATGGATATCCTTAATTTGTTGAGGAAACAGAGAACCATCGTGATCACGTGACTTAGAGATTGAAAAATCCTGATTTATAATGGTGCTGTGAAGTTTGAAACAGTTTTTCATTTTATAACTTAGTCCTGACATCCATTCAGAATTGTTTCATTTTAGCTTCCAAACAGAAATGTCTTTGGTGAAGTAACATTGTCAAATTTCCTTGAGTACACAGAATTGTGAAATTTTCCTCATGGCAATTTTGGGATTAGGGAGTGTTAAAAATGAAATGAACAAACACGTGAAAAAAAGGCAAAACAGTATTGGTAGTAAAGTGTGAAACAATCTGAGACAAATTATGCACACAGATTGAATTCCACGTCAAACTTTTAAAGAATTAAATCATGTATTATTTTTCTGCCATATTAAATTAATATTATTGCTACATTTGAGAAAAAAAGAAAGAAATGTTATTTTAAAATGTGATATAGTCTATGTTTGCTTTAACCAAACTACAGTTAAAGGAAGAGACACAATTACAGCAGGGAAAATACTACCTGCATTTAATATCGGTAGAAGTAGAGAGTTGATTTTAGCTACTTTCCATCGCCGAACACACAAATAAAATATAATTGCTAGTGAAAATTAGTCCAGGCTACTGATTGTGCTTGTTTATGGACACTTTGGTCCTGACTTCTGTACAGCTGTGAGAGACTCCTTCTGTGTATACTGTGATGCAGCATAAGCAAACAGCGGAACGGATGTAGAGCTATCTTTCAGCCACATTGCACCTAGTAACATATGATGGCAATTACGAAGGACAATGAGCTTGGACAAGGCATTATGAGCAGGTACTTGAAATATCCAGGGCTGACTCCAACCCTCCTGGTTTTGTTTAAACCCCATCAGTTGCCTGTGTTGGGGATGCCAATGGGAGCTCGGGATGGGGGAGAGATGGCATTGGGACTGTTGGACACAGTTTGATTTATGTTCAGACTCCACCTGTGTTCAGAGTTATGCTTGTGTTACCGGTTTGAGTTTATCTCTGGATATAACAGTAGGGGACAAGTGAGTGTATCTAAAGCCAAGATGAACTTTTTTCCAGTTACCACACGAATCTACCATTTGAGCCAGGGAAACAAACAAAAGAAAACCCCACTCTCTTTGCAGCTGTCCTTTGCAGCTGTCTTTGGAAGGAAGAACTATGTAAAAAGCAAAGCATTTATTTCCCTAATGTTCTTAAAAGTGTGTGGTATTATTTTTCTGAAATGAACAGTTTTCTCACTTGGTCATGGCTGCCCAGGTATTTGTTCATCTCAGTTGTTTGTTCTGTATTTGTACTAGCGGTTTGTCTTCGGAGGGGTGAGCAGTGTCTGTAAGATACATCACACGGGTGAAGAGGAGACAGCACGCCCAAAAATTTTGAAGCCAAGAGAGGAACTAAGAAAAATGAGATTCAGACATTAAAAGAGAGAACTGGCACTTCAAATTCTCTGAGCACGCAGGCTGGTGAAAGCAGGAAGCAAGGAAAAGACACATTATATACTACGTATTTTATTTCACTTCTGAAATGGCATAAGGAGGAGCTATGCATAAGATTAAAGGAGAATGGAGGGTGCCAAGACCAAAGAGGGATCCATGCATAAACCCCCAAGTCGAGAAAATGATTTGTTACTTTGTTTTTCCATCCTTTGCTCTGGAAAGGAGGAGCATTGGGACGTGAGACAGGGAAAGAGCTGGTGTGGAGGAACCGGCACTGCTCAGAGATTGCCTCCCGTGACCCTGAAGGGAGCACGCCAAAGGTGAGAGGAGCCCCCCAGCCAAAGACAAGGGGTGGCAGACCATAAGGAGTGCAGAAAGCCCAAGGTGGAAGTGAAGGCTGAATGGAAAGTTGAGACCCGTCAGTTTAGCAGGGAAAGCTAATTTACGGAGGGGAGAAAGGAAGTGAACAAAAAAGGGAGTAAAACATGTTGAAGACTAGAAAGTAATTTAGAAAAAAGGCTCTCGCAGAAAGGGCACAGCAGTTGCTACATGTAGCCTGAGAGAATGAAGCCTGGATGTGTGGGAGCCAGTCCAAGACTGTGAGTTAAAAAAGGGTAAGAAAACATAGCAGCAGGAGTGCTGAATTGAGATCAAGAGCAAGCATCCTTACAGGTCACTGGAAAATCAGCATCTGCCAGTCATTACCTCACTGTGACCACAGATATCTTCTAGCCAAAGTGTAAAGAAAAAACATATTAATCTCAGATATCCTTGTGTGTGAATTCTAGATCCGTGATGATATGGTGATGATACTGAGTGAGGTCCTTAGGTCTGATTGGCTTCAGTAGAGAGGTAATGCTTGAGCCCTGATTTTGGCTTGCAACTGTCTGCTCTGCTGTTTCATAACGCGGGTACCTGTCCCAGCCCTGCAGGCCCAGGTGCCAGTGGAGAAAAAAACAACCCAGGATTTGTCCTGCATAGCAAAGGACAGGAGAATGCCCTTAGCTCCACAAAAGAGAATGCAATGAGGGGTTCGAGAAGAGATAGTTCATTTCAGTGTGGAAGTTGCCGTGTAGCAAAGTCCTTGTATAGAGCCCTCTGGAAGATGCCGGTCGTGGAACCAGCCACTGTTTTCTCACATCTTGACAAAATTGCAACAACAAATCACAAGTTTGGGACAAGTTGAAAATGAAGCAGAGGCCTGGACTCCAAATGTTCTTTGTTTCATGGGGTGCAGTGAAAACAATGGTAGAAGCAGTTGGCAGGTCATATTTTAACGACTGAACTTTTCCATTGTTTCATATTAATTTTCATAAATATTCATTAATGTGACACACAGAGTTGACTTGTGTAACAGTTTGCAGTATCTGAGGCCATTCGATTTGTCTGATTGTTTTATCACTTGCACATCTAATAGTGACAAGCTGGGCAAAGCTGAATGTCAGTTTGCTTCATTCCTCCAACTAATTCAGTTACTCCTCTCTTTTACTTGCTTCATTACCCCCATATTTCCTCCCTGTTAGACTGGCTGGTAGAAGACTAGTTGAAGGAAAATCACACCGTACCCTGGCTTGTGCCTTTGTAATCATCATAAACTTCCTATGTGTAATGTCTTCTTTCCGTGTCATACACACTACACTTCATTCACCAAGGAATGAGGAAGCCTAGTGTACGATGCGACACTTGCAGAAGAAAATGTATGGATACATTTACTAAGCAAGTCACCTCTATGTTCCTTCTCCCAACATTTCCTGCAGGCATGCGGCTCACAGTTCATGTTTCCCTGAGATATAAAGCCTTATGGATTTAGAAAAGAAAGTGCCTCTATCCTAGACAAATTAAAATCTTGGTAAATGGGAAGAGGAAATGTTCTTCTTGGCACTGGCGAGGCTGCACCTCGAATACTCTGTTCAGTTTTGGGCCCCTCAGTACAGAAAAGACACGGAGGTGCTGGAGCGGATCCAGAGAAGGGCAACAAAGCTGGTGAGGGGTCTGGAGAACAAGTCTTACGAGGAGCGGCTGAGGGAGCTGGGGTTGTTTAGCCTGGAGAAAAGGAGGCTGAAGGGAGACCTCATCGCTCTCTACAACTACCTGAAAGGAGGGTGTAGCGAGGTGGGGGTTGGTCTCTTCTCCCAAGTAACAAGAGATAGGACAAGAGGAAATGGCTTCAAGTTGCACCAGGGGAGGTTTAGATTGGATATTAGGAAAAATTTCTTCATGGAAAGGGTTATCAAGCATTGGAACAGGCTGCCCAGGGAAGTGGTTGAGTCATCATCCCTGGAGGTATTTATAAGATGGGTAGATGTAGTGCTCAGGGACATGTTTTAGTGGTAACTTGTCAGTGTTAGGTTAATGGTTGGACTTGATGATCTTAAATGTCTCTTCCAACCAAAATTATTCCATGATTCTATGGTTAAATAAAAAAAAAGGTAAGGAAAGTGAAGATGAAACACATACTTTCTCTGAAAAGTTGTGACAAAGCTTTGCTAGTAAGACGAGAAGGCAGTGTGAAAGGCCTGTGAGAACTGAGAGTCAGGTCTGTAGAGACATGGCCAGGGTCCCAGCTGCTGCAGACAAGACCTTGCAGACCCAAGTCACTGCGAGCTGTAAGGGCAGCAGAGACCTCATCCCTCAGCATCATTCTGTGTGCAAAGCTGAGAAGGGACTGATTTCCATCATGGACTGCAATACACAGGTACTAACAAGGGCTCTCGCTCAGCTCTTTCATCAGGATTCATTGCCCTATACAATAATCGAAAAATGAGAAGGGCGGTAGCTGTTTCACACATATATATGTGTGCTACTTCAGGTCAACCAAAAAGCTCTCCCACCGAGTCCTTAATGCTACTGGGTGGTATCCTGTAGGTAGCTTACGCAATGTGGTCAACAACCTCCACCCCAGTGCCAAGGCTGGCACTCAGCATGTTGTAGCCAACATCCAGCAGGACTGGTGCAAGGCCTGAAGATAGGAACCACAGTATCATAAAAGGGGTGTCTGGGAGGGACACCAGCTCCTGCATCCTGCCTTCACTAATCTCAGCCCACGAGGAGTCCGGAGACAGATGATGCTCAGTGGCACCATGCTTCCCTAATGAGCAGCATCTCACGTATTTCTCCGGGCACATATAAACTCTAGAAAAGAAGAACAAAGTCTGCCGCAAGTCCCTTAAAAATTTGGCTCCTGCAACCCTAAGCAGTCTATGTCCACTCATTCAAGTCTTCCATTATGTAGGCTTCATATTTTCTCTGAAGGCTTCATATGAACTTCCTCGCTATGAAATTAAGCATTCAGGAGACTTAGAATGCAATTTCACTGTATGTGGCATGTCCATTTGAAGAGCAGGGAGTCTACAGTTTGGGCTTTATATCACATACAGAGAATAGGGTCCTTCTGCCATCAGACCAACCCCAGTAAAGGCTCTTGGCTTGATTTCCAAAGTTGCCGAACATCTGCTGTTCTTGCTGACTTCAGCACATGGTGCAAAAGCTCAGCAAGAGCTCAGCAACTCCGAATGTCAGACTGGCTGCGTGACATCCTGAAGTCTCCTGCAGTACAAGGAGGTCCACAGTGGGTTTGATGTTGGCATGAGACGGGTTGTTACACTACGCAGGAAGAAAAAAGCACTCATGCTCTGTGGCCAAACAGGCAATTGATGGGGGAAATGCAGCAGTGGCACAAAAAATGTGGTGCAAGCTGAGGCAATCATCACTCCAGCAAGCACAATGAACACCTTCTGGCTACATACATGGCTACATGTGTTATGCATTAGAGTTACACATGTTAACTATACCCATATATTTTTTCCTTCTGTAGAGATAGCCAAACCCTGGTACTGAAGGCCAGTTGACTGACAGACATAACGTGATCCACTAGATTCACAAGTCTATGGGTGCAGGAGGCCCAAGATGACTGCTGAACTGCTGACCAATAGCTTGACCTTGGGTGACTTTTCTTCTCTGCTACTGCCATTGGCCATCCATTCACTGCGGTTGTAAGCTCCTGTCAGGAAACACCGGCAGGAGATGAGGGAATAAAAGTAGCTATTTCCAGTGAGTGCTACTGCTTGCTGATGATTAACTTTGCCTTAGGAGGGGCTGTAGAGCTGAGCAGAATGGCTTAGGAGGAGGGACAGGTGTCGATAGGGAGTTAGTCAGGAAGAGAGACAAAGTCCAAACATAGACTTAGAGATAACAAGGGTGTGAGGAGTCATGGGAAGTCATTACCCATCTCCTCGATTCGAGGATCTGCTGTGCCAAAACTGTTTCTGTCAGAATTGTTTCTTCTTACAAAAGCCATCAGTACAAGAAATTGCACAACCTCCCTCAGAAGCACTTTCCAGTGCCTAAGGATCCTTACGGCTGAAGGGTTTTCCTAATGCTTAACCTCATTCTTCCCTGCTCCAATTTAAGCATGTCACATCTAAATGGAGGTGAAAAGAGTGAGAATAGGTCTTTTCCCTATGGCAGCTATCATTCAAAGGACTCGAAGCCTATTACCATTTCTCATCTCAGTTTTCTTTTTTTCCAGGCTAAACAATACAAAATTTCTTCTTTCTCCTTGTTTCCTTAATCTCTGCTTATTCTTTCTCCTTGTCTTTCTCTTCAGTCCCTCCCGTCACATCATTTTGAAGTGCCCCATCCAAGACCAGACTCGGTACTTCAGTCCTCCAAGCGAGCCAAAGGACGTGTCATGAATGTCATTCCTGCTTATACCCCCAGCATTCACCTTTTCTGCAGGTCTCTGTGCAGCACCGGTAGCTCACATTTGATGTCCAAGCCAGGGTCACCCATAGGGTCCACTTTCCTTGGGCCCACTGTGTAACAAGCTATCCCTCCTGAGGAATTTAGGCTGCTGATTGCTGAGGAATAAAGCACTGTCAGGACAAACTAGAAAGCCAGTGCTTTGACACATGGTTCATTTTGAAATGGACCATTATTTACTGAGCAAGAACCAGAGAACTCAGCACAAATAAAACTGTTCTCCCAAATCCATGGAGAGCTGTCTGACCCCAAGGCCAATTTGATTTAGCCTCCGCTGGCCAGGCCGTCGTAGCAAAGAAAGCTGCTGGAACAATAGTAGCAGCCGCAGCAGCAAGGAAAACAGAAGCAGGGAGGTTTGCAGGAACTGGATGCCGGCCATACATCTGGGCAAGCCCACTGCTCACAACCCGTGATGCAAGCCCTGCTCAGTGCAGACATGTGCGTTTAAGCCCAGCCTACCCGTAAGCTTTTAGCAATAGGAGGATCCCCTGGAGTGCCCCGCTTCAGCATTAAAGTACCATTTATTTCCATGCAGGAACATCATGGAGAAGGGCATGGCTAGGGTAGAAGGGATGTGTCGCAGGGTCTACCCACCAGAAGAGTCCTCTTTGGCCTTCTGGCAGAAACTTCCTTCACTCTTTGTATTCTCTTATTTATGAATTAGGTATAAATTTTAAAATAAATCAGTACTAGTGAAAAATAAAAAATCCCCTTGATAAATATTTTGAAGTGGTATTTTACTTTTCACTCAGAGTCCTAGCAATATCCAAATCGATGAGGGTGTTTCAGTTGTTCTCGGTTTGAAAAGCCAGTTTGCAAAAGGTACTGGGCTGTTCTACATAAAGTTCACCTTAAGGCTTACTCTTTTCTTTATTCTTAGATAAAACACAATCTCTTGATATGACTACAGTTAAAGAGTATTCTGTGTGTGCATGTGTGTGTGGGAGAGAGAGAAGCACACAGCGCTTTTTATTTCCTTACTTTTAATGGGGCTATTTTGTGAGGCTGAAAAAAAATTGTTAAACTTGCCTTAATTGATTGTTTAAAGTACCATGGTGGATTTGTCTTTTAAACATAGCCCGTGGTTAAAGTTCCCGTTGCATTGTATTTGAAGTAGGTCCTTTGTGCTTTAAAATGAAAACTGTAAAACTTTTGGTGTTTAAGGCTTTCTGACTCCAAGTTAATTGTTTTCCTTTAATATGAGCAGAATTAAAGATATTAAAAATCGACTGTTGGAGCACATAATTGTGGCCTCCCATCTATTCTTCTTGTGGAAATGAAAGGAATATTGAAAGAGTTTCTATTTTACAATACCAGAGGTGGCCAAGCATTTACAACTCTATATATTCTTTTAGTTGAATTCTTCTAAACCTCACGCCTGGCTAGCAGTTTTCTCCCAGACGATTTTCATTTTCAAAACATTCACATCCAATAAACTACACGAAACATAGTGTGAGAGAAAAAAGGGGACAGGAAATGGCTCTGTTGCATGGTTATTACATCCTATTGCCTGTGGGTTGCTTTGTTATGAGTTTTAACTATGTAAATATGACGTATATGACATCAGAATTTAATCTAAAGCTACTAGGTGGGAGATAGAGTGTGACTTTATTGTTAAGGCTAAAATCAACTGGGTGTTGACAGGTCTCAAAAGTCACTGAGTATAAGCTTGAAAAGGAAAAGCTCAGACTGATAAGCTGTTCCTTGATTGACAACTTCAAGCTTGACTGCAAGTATTGAAAACAGTTGAGCAAATGGAGGGAAAGAAGTTTTATTTCATAAGAAACTACACTGGGAAATATAGGAGGATTTATAGGCTGATGTAGCACAAAAACCTAAGAAAAACAGGTGTGAGGTTTATAAAATCTGGAAACTGGGAAAGGACATTGTCCGTGAATGATTTCCCCATTATGGTTTAATTAACCTTGTAAAAACCCCTATGCAAAAATAATGCCACGATGGGGGGAAAAAATAAAACACTGGTGTCCGCTAGCTTCGACTTTCAACAAATCATATGTCAACAGCTTATGGCAAGGAGGTGGGTTGAAAAAAATGAGAAGAAAATGAGAAGAAAATAAGAGAGAAGGATTTCAGTGGGAAATAAATGCACCAGGGAGAACAACAGACTGATTTTTCATCTTTCTAGTGAAGTCAGACCAATTTTTGGCACTGTAAAATCCATTATGGAGACAATAAAATAAATACAGTTTAAAGTAGCAATCGTGGGTTGATTGAAATGTTATGATAGCTACACATGCTATATCTTATCAAATATTATCCATAAGGAAGCATTCAATTCATATTGTGCCAATTATCATACTCTGTGCATCATAAACTTTTATTGCTTGTTATGGAATGCCACTCAGCCAACTTTTTCTTCAGATATTGCATCATCAGAGTCAGATGGAAAACATATTCTAATGTGGCAAAGTGTTAAAGAAATCTAATACTCTGGGGCTGAATGAAAATGTTAAGGTTCATCTCCTGGATAAGAAAAACAATTTATGAATGCAATATTCATTTCCTGAGGTGGGCATAAGCAAAAACCTCATCTGAAACATAAAACCGAGATGTTGGCCTTCACTGGTTTCCTTAGTTTAACTCATTGATGTCATGTATTATGGACCACTGCTAAGACCACATCTGGGAAGGACTTGCTTTTTTCAGCTCTCCGGATCACTTTTACAGGGAACTCCTTGTATAATTGCATGGGCTGAGACTGAACCTCAAGGGCCAACGGATCATGTTTCACTTTTAATATATTACTGAAGAATATCAAAATAATCTACTTGTTTAATCTTGATCATGCCAGCCGATTAACACTTTGACACCCTGAATCACAAATGTTAAGTACTACAGGGTAAGGTTTCAGTGAAGCATACAAACTATAATGAGGCTTTGTGAAGTTACAGATCTGAGGTTAATATATTTACTTAAGCCTTCACAGTACACAAAGCAGTGCTTTAGCTATCAAAAGACAACTTGGACAACATTGATAAAAAGCACCCATTGTAGATGGGGTAGGTGCTGGAGTCGGCAGCAGCTTACTGGGATGGAGTGGGAATATGCCTCCTGGAGGAGGTGACAAAGTGCTTCTGGTTGCGCTTTCAGGGGCTTCACAAGCGAAGCAGGAAGGGTACAGTGGTAGGAATTGAGTCCAAAGAACTCGTGGATAAGTGATGTAATGGAATCTTGGAGCATTTCTGATGCACCTCCTATGTGGAAACAATAGCACCAGCAAACAGCAGGACTCCTCAGACCTGCAGGAAACACTTAGAAGAAACTCAGGGGACAGCCCAAGTAACGCCTCCAGGTATAGCTGGCACACTGAGGACGAGATTAAATTCTGTTCTCTGATGTATGGGATCAGCTTGCACAATTTATAATGTGCATCTCTTCATCCCACCAAAAGCCCCATTGATTTCAATGACATTTCACAAAGGCAAGGTAACACAACCCTAGAAGAACACCTTCCTGAAGGAGATGTTGATTCTTTTCTTTCTAAATTCCCATGGTTCTCACTTGGTAAGTTTACTGACAGCAACTGCATGGTTTAGTAAAAGCATCCCAGGATTACTATAGATGTAAAATATATGGCAATGTATCAAGGAGTGAGACGGTGTGCTTGACTCTGCCATTCCATATTGCTCTTAATACCTGTTCCAAACTTTATTCATCTGGATCACGCTTGTTTGAGAAGAAAGCAACCAGAGATGAGAGGCAGTATGTTATAGTCAATTTATCTAATGTGTATGATGGAATACGGAAACACTTGTACTTAGCTTCTTCCAAACACTTCTGCAGGTTTCTCTGTCTATCCTGCAGTTGAAGACCAGCTGAGGTATCCTACTGTAGGAGACCTCTCCTCTAAGCATTGGAGACCCGCAGGGGTTAAGTCTGATAGCCTGTCATGAAAGATTTACTCTCTGTGTGAGAATCCTGTATTGCCATAAGGATTGCCCCCAAGGAGACATCTGTATCAGTGGACAGTGAGTAGGGCAGGAGATACTGTCTTCAGTACAGAGAGTGGGGGACCAACTGGGTGTTACTACGTCTGCTGCTCCCACAAAGGGAGTGGATTTATCACAAATGGGAGTCACCAACCTTCTCTGATGCCCCACTAAGTATATCAAGCTCTTCACCTGGTTGAAAAGCTCAGCGTATGTACCACATACCTCAAAAAGCCAAGGGGAGAAAGATCACTGCAAGGTGGCAGATGTTCTGCAGGTGTCCAACCATTCCACTGGGAAGGAAGCGACCGGGATCCTGGCAGACTCGGTGACCACCAGCTGGTGTAGCCTATGATGGCCCCTTCTTCCTATCCCTGAGCATCCCAGTTATCCGCCAAAACATTGTTGCTGCTGGTCATGCAGAGCAGTCTCAGCTTAGGAAACAAATCCTGTGCTGCTTGTGAGCTACACGTGCTTTAAGAGTCATAGGTTGGCCACTCCTGTTTCTTTTTCAGCATTTTTATTTAGCTGCCGGCATAAGAAAAAGGCAGCCTGCTCCCAGAAGTGCATATTTTCATTCTGTGAAATACGACCTGCTCCTGAGTCCTTGATCTCTCTTTCCCAAATAAGAAATCTTAGCTATTCCCAGTTTACCCTGGCGGAGAATTAGTTGGCATCTATAATGTGTACATGATACCAGGCTCTGCTGCTATAAAGCCTCTGACTCACTGTTGCATCTGAGTACTTTCTAAATGAAAAGCTAGGAGTCCAGAGATCCTCCATTTCAACTTCTTTGTGTGACCTGTTGCTCTCCTAGGCTGCATTTTTCCTTCATGCATGACAAATAAGAATGAGGTTTGCAGGAGAACTCATCAGCGGATTATTTCTGTTCTTTTTGAAGTCAGTGGGATCAGAGTTAAGCCAAATCTGAGCACTTAAAAAAGTTGATCCTAAAAATGGATAGACAAAAATAAATAATTTCTTGAATGCGCTATGGAACTTTAGGTTTTCTCTAGGTCCTTCTACCCTAGCAGCATACTGGGGAAGCTACTGTTCTGCCTTTCTACAGAGAAATACTCTCGATCCCTTCTTACCAATTTAGTGGTAAGCACAGCCAGATTCCAAATATTAAAGAATGAGTTGTTTTGTTGTTTTGTGTTTTTTGGGTTTTGTTTGTTTGTTTGGTTGGTTTTGTTTTGGTTTGTTTTTTTTAAATCTACTATTGCTGGTCACAAATACAGCAAAACACCAAAGCCCTAATCACAAAAGAGAAAAGATGCAATCACATGGATAGGGCTACCATCCCAAGGCCCATGATAAATGAGAGTTACTTAGGGGGAAGAAAAAAAGAAAGTACCCCCATCACATCTCTCAAACTCTTATTAGGCCTTCTACGTTCACTTTTTAAATGCATTTTTTCCCTTTTTATTAGACCGCAGTGCCAGAAGTCCTACCTCACACCTCTGGACTCCCTTGGCAATGTCATAAAAACAGATCCATCAGCTACCACCAGACCCAGTCCAACAAACCAGTGACAAAAGAAATATGAATATAACCAAAACTGGTTCCTTGGGCAACAAAAAAGAGCAAATAGTTGTGCAACATACTGCACATTTTTTTAAAACTCTTTGGAGTAAGACTATTTTTCCCATTCAGTTATGCTTCAAATCTGACACACTATACATGAACATTTGTCAATGAATTTCATAATCCTTCTGACAGAATTTACCACTAAATTGCTGCTGTTGTTACAGCTGCAGGAAGACTAGGGGCCTTGATCCAAAACTTAGCACTAAAAAAGATGTGGGAACTCAATACTAGAAATGATGTGGGAACCTCAGCCACGCAGAGGAGCCAAAGAGGGAGAAGGAGGGCATCTGTTTACCTCCGTTTGTGCCTTTCCCAGAGAGCTGGAGCGACACTGCAGTCAGAGCCCAACACTTCCAACTGGTGTGAGTTCGATCTGGGAATAAATACCTCACTGTTTTAGTAGCAAATTAATGTTTCTGAAGCAAATAGTCCTGGCTGCTCAAGTGGTGGATCCAACCTGTAATCAGCTGGGCAGACACACGTACCGCAGTTCTCAGCAAAGAGGGGATGTTGACCCCAGTTACTTGTGCCTACAGCACTGGGCGAAGAGATGAGTGATTCGGATGCTCGGGCAGTGGAGGTGGTTTTAGGAGAAATGAGATGACATTCACTGAGGTGATTAACAGCTACGTTTTGACCACTGTATTTTTCCTGCAACCATCCATCTTCATTCTTCCTCATGCATCAGTAACATTCCCTTACAACCATATCTCATTCTTGCCAGTAAAAACCACTCTGCCTAGTCTTTCTGCCAGGGGTTATAAAGTAGTAACGGGGGCCAGGTCCAAGCAGCTGGGGTAGTCCGAAGTGGGTGTGACGGCGCCATCAGCTTTATTCCTACTCTGTTTTAATTCCGGGGCCCCTGTGTAACTGGGAACTTGCTCTGGGGCTTGACTGTGGTACAAACCAAACCATCTCTTCCAAGAAGCAGCCAAAACACAGAGAAGAGGATGGCTTGTGCCAAGGTCCTCTTCCCCCAGAACAGCAGTGGGGATGTGAGCCCTCCACAGCAGTGGAGGTCTGGCAGGGATCCCCGAACCAGCTTGGACATATCTTCTAAAAAACAGCCAGCCATGTCAAACAGCTTATCTGAGAACAGAGAGTAACTTAACCCAGTACCTGCACAAAGTCTGACCTCTCCACTGATCTGGTGTGGAATGAAAGGATTTTGCTAGGGGAGGAGAGGACCAGCAGCAGCGCATGTGTATGATTAATGTAACGGGCCCCGACAGCAAATACAAAGGAACTCTGTTCCCTGTCTTCCCGCACTAAGAGTTAATAAGGAAAAGCATCTTGGTACTTGTCCCTTCTCCTTCCCCTAAGCCCTCCTCACGGTTGGCTGCCAGCAGGTAGCATCATCCAAAAACTACCATCGCTATTAGCAAATTAAATGGACCATCCTCCGCCGCTGAGGGCAAGATAAGACAGCGCTTAAGGTATTCTTGTACTCTCCAAAAGAAAGAGCATAGAAACCTTGCATTCCTTTCTTTTTAGCAATGTGTAGAAGCAGAAAATGTCTTCCTCCTTGACTTCCGTGTAATAGGAATTTTGGGTAAAACACAGTAGTCCAATGAATCCAGTCAGCATATAGAGGCAGGTCCTTGCCACTGCAGCCTCAGGATTTACGTTTCTAAGTAACTAGTGGAAAGATATTACGGTGGCCTCACCAAAAAAGACTTTTTTGACGTTATTTACTCTGATCGTGTGCTGTGGGCATGGAGATGTCAGGCCTGTGCACGTGCGTCTTGCATTTTAGCTTTTACACTACGATGTAAGAAGTGAATCAATCTACATCAGTTTGGTTTCTGCAGTGAATGCTGAAATGCACAAACAGGCAAACTGCAAGTGTGTGAGCTGTGTTTGCTTAAGGATGTTGAGCATAGCTCAGCTTCTAAGGACCGACATATCTCTTGTCCATATTTTCTTCTGTCTTCTTGTAGATGCTTAGCTAGTCTGGATGGGTTTCAACTATGTGAAGGAAAAGAAAATAGAGGGACACAGGAGTCAAGAAAGATAGGAGGTCTGGGGACATCCTGCTTTTTTTAAGCTGTGTGCTTTCTTCGGCACGAGGTGCCTCTTAATTCATTAAAAGTTATCCTCAAAAATGTAAATGGGAAAAACAGTGGCTTATTCACTAAGTTTAAATCTATGGTAAAAAGCATCTGTAAATAGATCAATTTAGTTACTTGCTGACTAATCTTTGATCAAACTCTGCTTGGAGTTACATCAGTGTAAATCTGGAGGGATTCCATCCATTTTCAGTGAGAGCAACTTTTCTCACTCACAAAAGATCATTAGGTTCCTTCAACACTTATTCTTTATTTTGCCAAGACAAAGATTCAGATGTTTTTATTTTTCAGTTCCATTTCTAGAATGCAGTTGTTCTATGTTCTGACAACATATGGCATGAATATGTTCTTTTCTATTTAATACAGGAAAATTAGTCAAAAGTTCAGTCTTGCTTTAATGCTTTTCATTCCCTTGTAAATGCTTTAATTTTTTTTGATTGCCTTCTGAGCAATGTCAAAAGCCAGGACGAAGAAAAAAAAAAAAGCCATTCCACTGAAGTGTCTTCCTACTGAAGTGCTGGCATGACCAGTAAAGAAAAATTTAGGAAAGGCGCGTTTTCCATGTTCACTTTGTTGGACAATGGGCCTGCCTTGGTAGAGGTTTCAACAATGAAATTATTGTACATATATTTGCTTTAATGCCTCTGTTGTTATCATGTTTTTTTAGCGGCGGTGTTGGTTGTTGCCAGATGTTCTGCTCAACAATGCTTCAGCACACATGGGAATGCTTGTGATGGCCAATCAAGTGGGCTGGCAAAATAGAAACAGATGGCCATGGATGTGTGCTCTAACACATCTTTAATGAAATGGAGCCCTTGCGTAGATGATTACATTGCGCTAATCACCGTTTGCCTATCCTAACGTCCCTGCATCTCCGGTTATATACCACCTAGTGACCTAGTTTTGAATTACAACTTGTTTATTCACCTATTCCAGCTTTAGCTGCATTGGATCGTAGCAAAAGATGGTCCAATGCAGGAAACTGCATGAAAACTACTGCGTTAACAAAAGCAGATGTAAAAACTACAGCCTGGCTTGAAAAGTTCACAAAATGGAGTAGAAACGTGATAATGATTTATTTTCTGTCTTTTACCTTTCAGTGGTTTTTATTAAATAACATAGGGGCCGTGTATCATTGAGCTACGGTTCAGATCTGAATCCAAAGCCACTCGTGGTCCATTATTGCAGTGAGAGTCAAACTTTAATAGATGCTCTGTGAGTGCAGAGATGTGTGCCAAACCGAATCCTAGCTGTACAGCTTCCATTGGTTTTCCTGGGGCTCTTTAGCTAAACAGTAACTGTTTTCAGATGCAATCAGATGGTCTCAGGAGGGCAGAAATCTTGCAAGAGAAGCTGATAAGTTGGTACCTTCTGCAAGGTAATTGCATGATCTTTTGGTGCTTTCCTGATTTGGCATTGAACTCTAAATTAATTGCTAAATTCAGGAGATTCTAAGGTGAACAACATGCTTTGTCTTGTCTATAGGGAGGCTGTAAATGTATGCTTAAATATAAAATAAGTTTACCAACTCTAATGTTTAAAAAAAACCCCAATCTCCAACCAAATATCCATAACCATTCAATTAAGAAAAATTATGGGGCTGGAAAGGGATAATAACTAAGAAGCTTTTGCATATGCATCCAAAATAGGGATTTGTGTTTTCAGGCTTTCCCTTACAACCACAAGAGCTAGAAACTTCGCTTTTTTAGAAAGCTAGTTGAGATACAAATAATGAAATACTCCACAGATACCCTTTGGAGTCTCACAGTAGCATGGTGACTGCTTGCATTTCTGTAGCCTGTAAGCACAACTCTGATGGGTCCAGAATACCTGGTGATGAATGGTAAATAACAGTCCTCCATTGCTTCTACATGTTGCGGAGGACCTTCAGAAATATGGATGCTGTTGGTTTTGCCTTTGTCAAGGCAACAAAGTCTTTCCACATTGCATCCAAAAGGTTAAATTCAGGCAGGATTTCCTAAAGACTGTTAAAATGAGGGTTGGGGAAGGATCAGGAGGGCTCGTCTTCCATTTACTATAGACCTACATGCAGCTGGGGGAGCTCGGTGGGGGAAGCTGAGCAAGCAGTGCTTGGGGAACACCATGCAGCATGTCCAAGACACCCCACTCTGACCACCAAGAGCTCGGTCCCCTCCCACCATGGTGCCACCATACCAAGGCACAGCTCTTAATGCTCTTGCATTGCACTTAATGCAGCCCTAATGGCCACAGCTCAGCATCTTCATCCCTCAATGTACCCATCGGGAAATGCCAGACGTTCCCTATTCATGTTTAAATTATTAATGGATACTTTTTCACTCCTGCTTAGTGCATTATGGGATTTTTTCACATAATCAGTGGCAAGTTTTATTCAAGGGACCATATGTTATTTTAAACTCTTTTCAGATTTTTTTTTGCATATCTTAGAAAGAAGGGGGGGAACCTTTAATCCCCACAGAAACATTTATTTTCGGATTATGTCTGGTATAAGCTTGTTTTAGGCCAGATGTAAATGGACAGTATTCTTTTAAAGTGTGTTCTCAAACCCTGTTTGCACTTTTCAAGTAAAAATTGCTCATGTATTTTTGGAAGAGTGCAAACAATGGAATGTCAGATTTCAGTTACTGCTCTTAATATATTTAACCATTCAGCATACTGTAATTGGCTCAATCAAAAGTTATTTCCCTAAGTAATACAAACAAGACCCAAAGGATGATGAAATAATTCTGAAATGTCAGTCTTTCAAGATTCAGATATGTTCTAATAACATTACAGAAATTCCAAAGATCTCAATTTGGAAGTAACAATAATACCGCCGACTATAGACAAATTTTTAAGGCAAGAGCTACTGAAGTGATCTGTTCTCTTAACTTCCATTTTGGACTAAATCTTCCAATTTTTAAGCTAAAATAATTCCAAAATATTGTTATATATAACCTTACAAGGAGGAATTACAGTCACTAGTTACCCATATACATAATTGTATTTATACCTTGTCTTTTCACACTTAAGAACATGACAAAATCTGCTCTAATGCTCCTCTGAGTTCCCTGATGTTCTCTTCTGCTGAAACTAAGCTTTTTTTTCCTTCCTCTTCCCTACAAATATCACTACACTACGTAATTCAGCCTAGACCATTAGACTTTTAAACCACAAATATATTGAATCAATACAAGAATATTACCGTCCATGGGTGATGATAATGCCCTATTCTGTGTAGCTGCCAAGGATAATATTTGTTTTACCTTTGCTATTCTAACACCTCCTAAAATAAATTAAATGATTACACAGCTTTTTCATAAGCATCTTGGAAGCAGCAGTGCAGTGCCTCAGCAGGGCTTGAGTCTGGTAGGTGGCGGATGAGCAGGCTTTCCATGCTTTCTGCTCAGCAGGATGCTGGGCAGATTTAAATTTACTTCTGAAAATATATAAATACCACTGAACAGAACAAAGAGATAGCAGAAATCACAGTAAATTCAAAGGATTTGATTCTTTACATTTCCAAACTGTCACACTGCTACAAACAGCAGAAATCAAATTGGCCCCGCAACTGCACTTTTGCATTCAGAGTCAAGACTGGAATCTGGGTCAATACACTTCTAAAACATCAGCCCCAACCCATCCAGGTATTTCCTTTCCAGTCATTATACTCTTCTCTATTTACATGTTCAAATTGTGACTGCTAGGAATATGTCCTTTCTTCTTATTTCATTGAATGTGGGGGAAAAAATATTAAGAAGAAAAATCAGGAGTGCCCTACCCTCCCTTTTCCCAAGGACAGTATACCTTTCTTCTGGATGTTCTTGTCTGGACTCTGATGGCACAGAAGTTTAATCTTTAGATGTTACTTCACAGACCCACAGGACAGGGGCACAGGCTTGACCACAATGAATTTGTGATGGGTGACAAATTCCTGCTCAGGCTCAGCCAACAAATGGTAATCTGTTACACTGATGTAGCCTGATCAAGCCAGCTCAGATACTTCTTCTCATAGAAATAATATTGGGAAGGAGAAGGAATAGAGAATACCATGTTGCTTACGGCCGTGGGATGGGCACCTTCAGAAGAGAGAGTGTTAGGTGAAAATGAAACTCCTTTGCTATTCTCCCAAGAAAAGAAGTGTACTGATTTAATCAAAATTCTTGTTTGGTTCAGACTGTTGGCTTTGCTGTCACAATGCATTGCTGACATGCAGTGCTCTTGCACTGAAGAAGTAGTTGCACTACCATGAGACTACACATACAACATGTATAGGTGGGGCTGGATTCCTCACTATGGGGAATAAAAGGAGATCTAGAAATACGAGGCAACAAGGCATTACCACAATGAATGTATATTCACAGCTTAATGATGTATCAACAGTGAGTGCTCTCATAACACAGATGAAAAGCTGTTGCTCAAAACTTGTGTAAAACTGTGATGCAGGTTATGGGAAGAGAAAAGTACTTCAAATAGTGGACATAATATCAGTGTAGAATGAGACTATCAGTGCCTAGCTCATTACTTTGTCTTTGGTAGCCTATAGCTCACTGGTGCTGTTGCTCGAGCATCTACAGTTCTATCAGAGGTTCCATGCTGGATTCCAAGGCATGTCTAGTGTTGAGCTGGTCACGCTGGCCCTCATGCAATTGACCTAAAGGCTAAATTTACCACTTGAATCACACAGGGCTTCAGTCAACTTCTCAGGACATCCAGCACACAACAGACTTCCAGACAGTCAGAAAATTTCTTGGTGTTTATAATTGCCTATAGCTCCAAAACTGAACTCCAGCGTTGCGTGTGGACAACTGTCTAAGTGGTTGCTGGAGTCTCGATATTCTTGACCACCCATAGTTGCCATGCTCCTCACAGACATCGAGTTGTCACTGTCAAGACCGTGAGCAGGACGGTATTTAAGCTGCAGCATTTGACTCACTGCGGTACAGGATACAGAATAACCTGTGGTATTTGTATACTATCTGTACCTAAAAAGCAGTAAGTATTTTATGTGTTGCCATTCAAAGATGGAAAGAACTGATACATGCTCTCCGTGACTATGCTATTAACCAAACCAAGAGTAAGAGCACTGGTCACCTCAAGGGGCTCACACCCTGGAGCAAGATGAGCTCCAAATTCCTTCTTTGCGGAAGCTGTTGTAAACTGGAGGTCCTAGAGGCATGCAGCCTTAGCAAAGGCTCTCAGACACAGGCTGCTGAGTTTCACCACACATTTGCACATAGTTCAGGCTAGTACTGTTTGTGTTGTTGCTATAAATAGCAACTTTCATTATTGTTATGCATTATTTGTGCTACCAAAACACTTAGAAGCTCTTGTGATGGATCAGGGCCCTGATGCACTTGGCAGAACAAAATCTGTGCCAATAGCTAATGGATGCAGAAGAAAACTCATTTGGAAGAGTTAAATGATTTACTTTAGAACTCTGTTATGGTTACCTTCCTTATAACACCACCACCTCATAACAACACCTTAGATGCCTGGGATAGTGTTATGATGAGAGCGAGCTAAAGTTTATTTATAACAAGAATAGGTCAATGGTCCAGAGGCTAGTTTCCTATTATGGGAGGGATAAAATAACTAAAATCAATAAATCTCCAGATCATAAATGTAGCTACAGTCTGGGCAAGGTTGAGAAAATTATTAGCAGAGCCTCATGATGTCTGGGTATTGTAGCTTGTAAATTTATACATACATATGTGTGTGGTTATGTACACGCTTGCTATTCATCCCCCACAGAATTCATTGAAACGCTAAGAAGAATGTGCGTTTGGTGCTCCTTTCAGTTCTGGTAAAAGAAAAAAAAAAAAAGAAAAAAGAAAAGAAAAGCAAAAAAAGAAAAAAAACAGAAAAGAAAAAAGGAAAAAGAAAAAAGAAAAAAAAGAAAAATGAAAAATGAAGAAAAAGAAGATAGAAAAAATGAAAAAAGAAAAAACAAAAATAAAAAAGAAAAAAGAAGAAAGGAAAAAGGAAAAGGAAAAAGAAAAAGAAAAAAGAAGACAGGAAAAGGAAAAAAGAAAAACAAAGAGAAAAGAAAAAGGTAAGGAAAAGGAAAAGGAAAAGGAAAAGGAAAAGGAAAAGGAAAAGGAAAAGGAAAAGGAAAAGGAAAAGGAAAAGGAAAAGGAAAAGGAAAAGGAGGCAAGAGGAAGAGAAAAATAATAATTCCTAGCGAATGCATACAGCTTTGCTGCTTTTGCCTTTCAACTCACGATGATTTTTTTTCATATAACTGACTGTGCAGAGGCATGACAAAATGGCTGCATGTACTAGCCAGAGATCTGTATGCTTTGAGGTCCATGAAATGTTGTGTCTTTTTGAAGGTATACATTAACTGTCTTCAGCAATTTCCTTCACTACACCTTTATCGTGAGCTATCATTTCCTTTCATCATTTCCTAAATCTTTTTAAAACAAAAGCGCTTCATCTCTTCAAACTTCAGATATCTAAAGGTCTGTTGTTTAAGTTTGATGTATTAATTTAGTCTGCCTTTCTTATCTGCTGAGAAAAGAGGTAGCTCCAAGGAGTGTTTGGTCTCAAGGGTCTAAGATTGTTTTGTCCCTAGACCTGTTTGTTTCTTCCCATACTGATTACACAAGCGGCGTTAGACTTAGTTATTAGTCTCCTTTGATATTAGATAGGATAAATCTCACCTACTGAGCCTAAATTGCTTCCTGGTTTGACATAATCATAATGAATAAGATTTTCAAACTCCAATAAATATGTAAAACGTAGTTGAAATGTTATGTTCATGCTTTAGTTAACATTAATAGCTAGGTGATTTCTGTCCATCTGTTACTCAGTGATATGGTGTAAGAGTGTAACGGGGAAAAAATGTAATAGTTTCAGATGATAGAACATTTAAAAATATGAGGTGTGTGAGCTGTGTTTTCCACAGGCTGTTTGATGTATTTTCTAGAGATGAGCTCAATCTCAGTCTTGACTGAATCCAAATACTCACTAATTTGAGAAAAGTATGAGCCTTGTATTCATATGTGAGCTTTGCCCCCCAGGCAGCTCCAAGATTGAACTGATTAGGCTTTCAAAAGACATGACTGGTTTGGAAAGCTTTAAAAAAAATAAAGGAAAAACTCTGGAGAAAGTCATGACGCTCTGATGTAGCTGGTGATTCCAAGGCCATAGTCACCCATGTTTTTATTGATTTCGCTTTTGCTAACCCCATTATTTTGTTCCTTTCTGGTTTCGATTAAAAAGTTGTTCTGCGAGAGCAGGAATAACGAAGCCTGGTTTCCTATATATTCTATCTAACGTGCTCACATACTCCTTCTGCAGTATTAACAGCTGCCCTCATCTTCCTATTCCTTTCGCTAGTGTCCACTGCTATATTTTCAACAATCCCCCTATAACACAGAGGTGTCCCCCTGTAATTCTCTTAAATCCTCCCGACGTGCCCATGCCCCTACCCCTGGCAATGCCTCCAGTTCTTCCCCCTGTCCCTGACTGGGCTCCTCCTTGTGTCCCCAGCACCCACAGGACAATCCCCCTGCCTCACCCCCAACCATGCCCTAGGGTGTGGGGCAACAGGGTCCTTACCTTGCCCAGAACTGTGAGAGGAGCCGAGCAGTCACGTCTTTTCTCTTACCCATTTGCCAATGCAAACTGGCTCTTGTATGCAAAAGTCACCGGAGTGATGAATGGGCAGATGGAGAAGCCCCACCAGCAGAGATATCTGCAGTCCTGTATTAGTTATGGTAGTGGTAGATATTGCTCTTCCAAACACACCACGGTATAGTAAAAAAAAAAATTAAAAAAAAATTAGCAAGAGAAGAAGATACTGGGGGCAGTATTTCATAAGCCTGAAATATGCTGCCCTATTCGCAGGATATTATTCGTTATATAAAAAACCCCAAACATTTAAAAGATCAATGATTTTTAAAAAGGCTTTAGGTATTTGTCCTAACAAACTGTTAGCAGTTATAAATAAGGAATGTGTTAAAACTCTTGCCAATTATCCCAACCAAAGTAAAACTGTGTATGAGCCTGGAGAGGCAAGAATTTCTCTGGCTGAGGCATTTTAAAAGAACTTAGTTTAACAAGGGTGTAGAAGAAAGCATGGAAAAGGAGCCAGAAAACGTATGAGTAAATGAAATACCTCAATGTTCAGAGCCTAAGTTGGTGTTTTTAGGAGCTGTTAGAAGATTTATTAAGTCTTTTAACTTTACTACATGCAACAGAGAAATTTAAAAATTATAGACCGAATCAGAGGCCGTAGAGGACTCCAGAGAACCAACGGGCTGCAGAAATTGCATGGCGCTGATCAGTCAGGTCTCAGACAATCAAGGATTACCTTGGGACAGCTGTGGGACTTCTCCGGAGGGCAGTGATGAGCTCATACAAATAATTGCATTGTAGAAACCTGGTTCCTGTCCATCCCGGTCTGTTAGGGCTGCAGCAGTGTCAGCAAAGAAGATGGGTCAGGTCCCAGGGAGTGAGGAATAGGAAATAATAGTCTGTGACTTTGTTAAGATGTCTCAGTGGCCTGGCCAAACACTTCCAGTAAGTGAGGAGCTATCCTGCTGGAAAAAAACAGCTTCTCATGTTAATGGGGTGCAAACCATATGTGACACCCCTGCCCCAGGAAGAACCTTACCAGGGCCCCATATGCACAAGAAATGGAAGATGTTTTCCATTTAGAAGAAACTCTGGCAGGGTTTGAAAGGCCACCAAAACCACTAGGAAAAACAAAGGATGCAAATGACGGAAGACTCAGAAACAAGGAGGACAGGGGCAAAAAAAAAGCAAGGTAGCAGAAAAAGAAGGTGGTGCTGTAGAAAGTACAGAAGGGAAATATATTTAAGGCCATTTAACATTGATTCAAAAGGACCATGAAAGCTCAGTGAGCTAGCAATGGCATCTGTAACAGACGGGCAAAAATAAAAAAGGAATAGGAGAGGCTTGTTGGAAATTTAAAAGAAAATGAAAGAATTCTGGCTGAAAACTGCAGAATATCCTCATGAATTAAAATGTCAGGGGAAAAAACCTATTACAGTTTCTTGGCTTTGCCAGGAAAATCAAACTGAAGGTGGTAGCTATCCTGAAGAGTGCAAGACACTTCCCACAGATCCACATTTAAGTAGGAGTGGTGGAGAAATGAAAAAAAAAAAAAAAAGAAAAAAAAAAGAAAAAAGCCCAGCTCAGAGAGAAGTACTGCTTGGAACAGAAAATGAAAACCATCAAAACTGAACATATTGTCCTCTCACATAGACTGCAAACTCAATGGAGACAGGAAGAAAATTATGCAGATGGTCAACCAGTGAACATGGGGCCAGCCAAGAAAAGTTTACATTAGCCTTTTGAATGAAATTGTAACAAATGTTAAAAGTTGTTAAGTCTCTGTTTCACCACTGATGGGTAGTCGTATTTAGCTACATGAGTGAACAGACAAAAGAGGGAACACATTCCATGAAATAAAACGTGGCATCAGAAAAGCAGAAGATGTTTGTGCAGGTAATAGCATTCTTGCATTCAAATATTTCCTGGCTGTGGCTGTTTGTGTATTATTTCTTCTGTGAGAGCCTGCCGTGGTGTTTGGCTGCCAGGCAGGAGGTCTGTGCCCCGACAGTGTGCTGGCCTGTGGGGTGAGAGGATGGGGCACCTCTCTCGGCACTCAGAGACACTGGCATCACGCTTTAAGGGGAGATACAGATAGCGCCATCCTGGGGGACACATGCTGACACACTGGGGCAACACTGGATATGTGCTCCCAGGAGGAGGGTGGCATCCAAATGCCATGGTGCTGCCCTAGAAGAGGCTGAAACCTCCTCCCAGCACTCTCAGTCGGTTGCACAAATATTGCTCCAGATAAGCACAAGAGCCAAGACGGTGTGGGTGGTCTGCATCTGCTCTCCAAGACCATGGCTGTAGGTCCGTGGGAGGTCACTGTGGGCACAGACATTAAAACTCTTTCCTGCAAGCCACGGTATACTTCCAGTGCAGCAGCACAGCCCTTGAGGCCACTAGACTGGCAATTCTTGGGAGAAGCCAGTAATTATCCCCCTATTAAATCATCCCCTAATCTAGTAAACTTAATCCTTTTTCTAGTAAGTAATGTTAAATACCCAAAGGAGCAGTTGGCATTCAGTCTGTTCTGTGGGTTGTAGCAATTCTGTACGCGCATGAAGTAGGAGCTTTCTTGAGTTCATCCCCTCTACTGCCATTTATGAGCATGTCCTGGGCAGAAAGAGGCTCAAAAGTGAGACCTTGCTGGTTTTGGAGAGAAGCTACAGTATGTTGAGATTGATGAGATTGTCTTATCTCAGCATGGCTGAAAACATCCCCAGACTTCTCCCTTTCATCCCAGTCCTCCTTTTTTTTGTGTACTCAAAATGGTAGCTGCGCACTGCTTTTTATATCACCCGCTTTCACAGTAGTATCTGATAGTAAACTTGAGTGTTCCAATTGTGTTCACCTCAGAGCTAGATCAATGCCCTGGCTGCGAGCGGAGGATTTTTACAGAGTATTTTTCACAGGCGACGTGCCATAAAATGAAATGCAGCAGAGAATGCTCTATCCTGGCATATCAGGAGGTAGATCTCACTTTCTCAGTAAGCTCTTATGGGAAGAGATAAATAGAAAAAAATTATAATCATGAGAGTGCACCAAGGTAACAAGAAACAGAGTCAAAAGAACATTTTGCTTGTGAGCCTATGGAACGGTACTTGTTGTAAAACTGTTTTACAAAAGATTTTGCATGTCATGCTGAGTGATAAAATTGAGTTCAAGCTACGGAAAATACTTGATGAAAATTCTAACAAGATGGGGGAGGCAACTTAGGCTTTCTTCAAGAGAGAGAGAGCTATGCCCTTCTAGACCTTGACCTTTCATGGCCAGCAGTACTAACAAATAATATTACTGCGTCTCTCCTTGGGCTTTGTTTGCCTGCGTAAACTCAAGTACTTTCTGTGGTTCTTTGTGTGGATCTACTATCCATCTGCCAACAATAAACTCCTTGCTAGTCACCCACTGTCAAAGCTGTCTAAAAATCCTGTCCACCAAAGAACGACCCTGCGACATGCACTGGGACGGCAAGTCCAGCCTGAGCAAAAGCCCATCTGTTACCTCCAAGGTCTCCCAGGTAGCAGAAGGAAGCATAAAGCCTGGCATCTCAAAGTGCAAAAAGAACATGTATTTTCCTTGATGCTGTGGGAAGTGAACAATAACCACTAGTTCCAGAGCACAAACTGCAGTAAAGATGGCTGTCACCATCTTGGAAAATCTGACAGAGAAGCTGAGAAAGTCCACTCATTACTGCAGTAATGATCAGGCAGAAATCCAGTCAGAAACAGCCAGCGCAAGTGTGCGGAGCCAATGCGAGGCAATATGGGCATGGAGGGGTTTCATGCCTTCCTTGCAGCAGGGTGTAGACGTGCAAGCGGAGATGGAAGAATAGGTTCTCCTGAAAGGGTGGCAGTTGGGATGGTGGCCCTGTGGGCAGTGGCAGTGACCGTCCAGTCAGTGTCCTAGCAGACCTGGCTTCCCAAGGATCTGATACAGCTGGATTAGTAGCAGGATTAGGGATGTTCTGCTGCCTCCAGCTATCTGTTCCTCCTACAAGTGTTTGTGCATTAGCGCTCTTGAGAAAAGATGTGCTCTTGAAACTGCCTGATAATGCTCCTATTGCTGCAGCCTTTGTTTTGGACTTTCAGATGTTCATTGCTATTGGGTCAAATATTTGCATTGTTTCGTGGTTGCGTGCAGTGAAGGGAGTTTTTGGTGGCTGTCTACACATTTTTTAACAGAAAGTCTGGTTTTGCTCCAAGATGATTGCAGTATGTGTAACAAAATCTGAGAAATGCAAGTACTACACAATATAAATGTTCAGGCAGGAGAGTGCAGTTACCTTTCTTAAAAATCTTGGTAAGATGCAGCAAGCTTTAGATATATATGAAACATAAGTTTCATAATATATACCCTGAAATCCTCGTGTAATATTTTTGACATTTCCATGGAATATTGCATATAGTGTAAAGAAAATTTTGGAAGCACGCCTCTGTTTAAAATCCCAAGCAACAACACATGTAAGTATAGCTAAGTCTCCATTATCAGGAGTGATAGGGGGCCAGATAACCCTTTATACCCCATTATTGCTGGAAAGAGTTGTTCAGAGTGCCGTGTGGTGCCAGTTTTAGCTTAAGACTAAAAGATGTTTTTTGCAGATGGTGTCAGGTCTACCCACTACAGTCCCAGCAGCTGATCCTGCCTGACACCGTGGGTGTTATACACCTGCACCTCCTGCTGGACTGCCTTACTGTAATCCTCCCTCCAGTTTTATTCCACCCACCAGGATCTGTGCTGCGCTCAACAGAGCTACTCACAGAGACAAATTGCTCACAAGCTGCTAATCAAAGTTGTCCTCTTTCTCCAACTGCTATTGCAGCTGATGGAGAAGCTGCTGTTGAGGTGGGGACGGTCCTGCTGCTGCTTACCTTTTGTGTGAATGGAAACACATCCTATGCTGATACGATAATATGGGAAATAAAGTGACCTTGTGCACCAGAAAGTGAATTCAACTATAAAATTAGGGCAATATTAATCTGTTTCCATGCAGTGATTAATGCGCATTAATTAATCTACATTAAATTTAGGCTTTTAGTTAATTAAAAAAAAAATTGCTTTCATGTTCCCTTGTAAACTCTAAACTCACATGAAAGGGCTAGAGAAAGTTCAACAAAAGACATTCAAAATGTGGAAGAAACAGAAATCAGGCATTATTTGTAAGAAATATTGATGATATCTGTGGCAAACTATTGGTAAGTTATTATAAATTACTGTTTTGCTGTTTTTTCTATAAGACCCAGAGGCCTCAGTCAGAACTAGAGCACTACTGTTTGTAAGTATACATAAATGTATGTATACACATACATCATATTCACAAATACAAATACAGAGATGCATGAAGTCTGTTCTTCCTAGAAGATAAAAAATAAAGTTCTGAACTCTTCCACTTGGCTTTATACAAGTGTGTTTTTACAAAAATTGAGGCAAAGAAGAGCCTTTGAGGGAGACGGAGGACAGGAGAAAGAGAAAGAAATCAGCAACCATCACTTACAAATCAGAGAGCCTGGAGAAGTAAGCATGAAAAATTGCTGGATTGACTCTTGAGGTACTTAAAACCAACAAATACTGAACCTTTTAGAGCAATTTAACTACCCAGATCATTATTTAGTAAAAAATGTAGCCAAAGCGTGCATAATCAAAGAGTTCTCTAAATTGCATGGAGACAGCTTTATGGTATTTGGCTTATACATCAGAGCACTGGCCTGTCGCCTATAGATGCATTTGAGACATTTGGCAAAATAAATAACAAATAATAAATACTCAAGCATTTGATGTAGGCTTTTATAAAACCTTGCCTCAAAATTAGTTCAGAATTGCCTGGGATAGGAGAGACAGCTTTCAAAATATTCATGAAAGAATTCAAAAATATTTACAGTTCTTTGCTTTAAAACAACATCATCTGGAAAGGGAGAAACCTGGAAAGTGTTAATACTACCCAGGGCTGGATGCAGCCATGGTGGGGCTAAGGGGGTTGGAGAGGAACATGGCTGGTCCCAAGACCCCTGGCACAAGTGCTGCTCGAGGTAGTGCTAAAGGAGAAGCCGAAAAGGAGGTGGGGAGGGCTGCCTTAGCTCCTACGATAGACACATGTCAGCTGAAAAACACTTGAGAATGAACTAATCAAAACGGCACTTCCAGCACAGGCAGGCAGCAAAGTCAGCTCATGTGAAAGCCAGCCTCGTGTTTTATATATGGAGAGATCTCGTACTCTCCTTGGAGCAGCACCCTGATCTGCTGAGCGCATTTCTGGGTCTTCTGTCAAACGAAATGTCCGGCATATTGAAAGGCACCAGAGGAGAGCAGCGAAAGAGATTGAGGTAAGGCTGAGACGTGTTGGTAGCTCACCTGTGCTTACACCTGAATTATGGGGTTGGGCGAGGTGGTTTGGAAGATATGACAATATGGTAACAGAATTGGGGGTACACCACAGGGCTGCAGTGTACCCCCAGGTAGGACAAGGGGCCAAAACTTGACTGGGAAACCTTGAGGTGGAAAATAAAGGCAGTTTCCCAACTATGATGTCTCTAAACATACGAGGCAGTCTAAAAAAAAATACCATAGAGCTCCTGCTTGGAGAGTACTTGGACAAGAGAGGACAGTGAGCAAAGTAACTTGCTGGAGACACTCTGTTCTGCTTGGGTGTCCTAATAGATCTCTCGCATTCATATCTCTCATTTCTGTGCGCTAAGAACAGCAACCTTGGTAATTAGGCACTCATCGGAAAGGAAAAACAAAATACTCGTCTTATCCTTCAAAGGCTGTTGGAGATGACAGCTCAGGCGCATTCAGTTTCAACATTTCGATAATGCCAATGTGCACCTGGAAATGGCCAAATCAGGTGCTGGTGTAAACGATGAGGCCATTTTATACCGGTAAAGGCATGCGTGTATGCGCGCGTGGGGAGATGCAGGGGGGCGGATGTTCTGGCTTGTGTAAATTTGGCTGCATGCCTCATGCTCACACATGCAGATCATCGCAGACTTGAGGCATAAATCCTCCTCTGGCTTATTTATAAATGTTTCCACTTAAGCACATTTTTTTAAAAAATTGAAAATACAATCATTTCCTATCTTTTTCAGCTTCGGTGGAAGCCCCTCCTTTTTTTTTTTTTTTTTTTGGAGGGGTAGTGGGGTGTGAAGAGTCTTTGGCTGATAATAAAAAAGGGGAGAAGACAGATAAAATAGTGAAGACTAGCACGTCCAAAGCTTAGCTGCTCTGTGAGCACGTACATTCCTTGCCGGACAGGCGGCTTCGGAGCCTAGGACAGCGCTGACTCAAAGGATGTTTCCTCTGACAGCCTTTAACGCTGCTGTGGAGGAGATGAAAGTGGGGCAGGAGCAAAGGAGCAGGGGCTCCATCCGTGGTCTTGGCAGCATTTTGCTGCCACCTGTCCCAAAGCAGTTCCCGGGAAAGATTTCCCCCAAAAAGCCCCTACAAAGTAGCTCAGTGTCAGGATTACGTGGCTTTCAGGTAGGAGCCATGCTCTCTTTCCCGTGCCTGTGTTCAAGGCTGAGCTCTAAAAGAGGGTCAGGGACCCCTTGAACATGAGGAGCCCTCCAACCATCCCAGCCCTCCACTTGAGCGCAGGGAAATAAGGGTTTTGGCTGTGCTCAAAGCCGGCCCGGGGGCCTCGGCGTTTAGCACCGTCTCTAGCCCCATTTTGCCCTTGGAACGAGGAATGCAGGAGTGGTTTCTGCTGGGAGCCTTGGCGCAGAGAGCCTGGGCTCGCAGCCTGCCCTTCGCTGAAAATTGCGGGGCTACGCGTTACGTGCAGGTTATTAAAGATTCTGCTTACTTTACAATGGTCTGTTAACAGCTCTAATGTCTTTAACATGTGCAGTCCATTGACTTTTAAGTAACATTTTATTGAAGTAACTGCCGTGGTTATTAGGCAGTAAGATTTACGCTTCATTTTCAGTCCCGAATCTGGAAATCTGGAAAAAAAAAAAAAAATAGGCAGGAGGAGAAACAGAAGGATGACATCTACCAAGAGACAGGGAAGGTGCTGCTTGGGGCAGTTTTCACCCGTGAGACGCCATCCCTGTGTTTGCCAGGAAATGATTCCCCCAAACGCGGGGATGCTGAGCAAACCGCTAACAGAAGAGGTACGCAGAGCACCCTCCTCCATGGTGGAAATTCAGTATGAGTTGCTTGCTTTCCCCATCCCCCCCTCAGTACGAAATAATATTTGCAGATGTGAACTGAGGGAGAGGTTTGTGGCACATTTACATTGCAATGCGGTTTGCATTAAGGAACTGGCACTTGACTTTTGCTCATTGAAGAATTAACGTAAATCTTAAACCTTCATAATCCGTTGGCACGGGCGGCAAACAGGGTATTTGAATGCAATGCCACGTGTTTCTACTGGCTGGGTGTTTTAAAGTCTCACATCTTGCATAAATCTCTTTTTAATGTGAAATGAGATGTTTAAAATAACTTGTTAAGCAACAATGGTCAGAGGTTTTTTTTTTCCTATCTGGAATTTTATGAGGTGCGTTTTTTCATTCCCCAAACTGCTTCTTTTAGTCTTGTCATTTTTCTGAGCCACCACATAGAGCTGGCTGGTGCGCCCAAGAGCTGCGACCGCTCTCGCACAACTTTGTAAAACCAGAGATAAGACATTTTTGTACATTTATGGTAAAACAGAGATTACAGCCTACTGGCTGGTCTTGGCCTGCATTAGTTCCTTTGTTTTCAGAGATGTAATCTCTTCTTTTTCATCCCATCACCCATGTCTGAACTGATGGAAGATGATTGTCTGTCATACTCCAGGCTTAAGTTACTAGCCTTTCAGCTGCAGAGAGACCTTGAGAAATGCACTAATATATTCACAACAGGAGGAAACTGCCAACAGAAACAGATCCTGAACTGGTTCCCAAACAGGATGACAAAAAAAGTCCACTCAGACCACACACAATCCCTCTGCTTTGCATGTGGGTCCTGTTGCACACACTCGCCTCGCCTTTGCTGTATAAACAGCAGACAACTGAACTCTTTACGTTGGTACACAAGAACATCTCTGTTTTGATGAAATATTGCATTTAACTCAGCACCTCAGAATCTGCCCCGGTAAAAATCCCTGTTTCCCATGAAGATGGTCTGCGCCTTTTGGAAAACACCACCCCAGCCTCCTTTCAAAAAGTCCCCAAATTCCAGAGCAGAGCAAGGCACCTGCACACACATTACATCTCCTACAGCTCTTAGGAAATCTTTGATCTCAAGTTATACTTTATAATACTGTGGCTAAAACAAAGCAAAAACAAAACAACAACTGCGTATTGAAGCTATAGAATAAGCCCAAATTGTTCTCTTTAAAGCAATGATTAATCAGGCTGTTTATGAAAATTATGCTTTGATGATGCCACGCATTTAAGCCAGGCGCGCAGCTATTTGGAAGGAGAGTTTTCCAGCATGGGGTGCTTTCTTCAGCAGGAGAAATAAAAATCCTGGGAAAGCAAAGTCAAGTCTCTGGAAAGGGGTGGCGAAATCTAAGGCACGGAGGCACAAGCTGTAAAAGTCTAGAGCCTGAAGTACCTGCAGAGCATCTTTCTGGTTTAGACTAATTGGGAAAACACTCTGCCTTGTACCATGCAAAGAAAAGTTTATTATGGGCTGAAAATGCTTGGACCTTCTAAATTCCCAGCCTAATATAAAGCCTCAATAGGGGACTTTTCCAGCACTGGATAATAGCCTAGCCCAACACCTTTAATAAAATCAAGGTGACAGACCATGAAAACATTTGCTTCAGCACTATAAGCAAATCTGATACTGTTGCTGAAAGATGCCTCGAGGCATCTGTACAAGTCTCCAAGAGAAGCGGTGGCGGTGCTAGTATGTGGGGGGGCTTCAGAGCAGCGAACCCAGAGCGCCTCGCGGACAATGGCTGTAACTTTGAAATTTTAAACTGGCTACAAACACAAAGAGCTGGGCTCAAGTCCTGTACAAAATTACGGGGCAAAAATTGTCATTTAAATGCAAAATTTATTTTCCCATTAAAATTAGAGTGTTTTTTAACGCTCGATCACGGGAGAGATGTGGTTTCATAAATTAACACTGCTAGAACATGAAGGAGTCCAAGAAACAAGCATGAAATTATTTCACACAGCAGTTTGCAGCTCACACTTCATCAAACCCGGCATTGCAAGTGTAAGATATGCAACCTCACATCTAAGGCAAAAAGGCAAAAAATAAAAAAAAAAAGACTAATACAGCTCACTTTTGTTACTTGCAAATGCTGTTTACCATATAAACAACTAGAGCTGGTTTTGTAAATCCCTGGACAGGAAGCTGGCAATAATAAACCTTAAGCTGAATTCAGAGTTCTTTAGGGACAGGAGAGTTCTATTTAGTTAAGCCTTCATTTTTGTGTTAAAAACTAGGTCAGATTTATTCTAAACAGCTTCTTTATTTTTCTGTTTTGTTTTGGCTGGGTTTTTTTCAAATCTATGCACCCAACTTCAGAGCTCAGGTACCTTATATAATTTTTGTAATTCCTAGTTTGGAAAATGCGAAGAGTTTTTGGAAAGATCTCTTCCCAATTATTTTCTTTTGATGTCATTTCAATGCATGTCTGCCACCAGATAGTATCGCAGCTGTATCTGTATTACACAGTAGAGGCGAGACTGACCGGGCAAAATGTACACTGAAGCATATGAAATACAACATTAAAAATTCATTCTAAGATCTGTTTTAATTTAATCTGTTTAATTTTTAATCTGTTTTAATTTTAATCAGACTAGCAGTCAAACTTACATTGGTTTGTGAATAGGAACTGGACACAATTTTTCCCAGCCCAGATACTTGCAGAAGTCTGATACTGATGAGGTATGGTTTAAAAGAAAAGGTTTCTCAAGGGAAGCGAGGGAAGGGAGGATGGTGGACCGTTGAAATGGGGCTAGAATTGTAATTTTACTTAATCAAGCCAGCCTTCTATACCTTATTTTTTTCAGTGAGACAAACAGTTAAAACTCACATAGTTTTTTAGAAGGAAAAGAGCAAAAACCAGTAATCTGGTGTGCCAAGTGCTAGACATGTAACGTGTACGATTCACAGAGGGGTATGAAAAATGCTAATGCAGAATGGCCTTTTTAATCTCATTATCCTAAGACTTGTTGTTAAAAAAAGGGTGGAAAACAAAAATATTAAAAAAGATCTAAAACGCAGCTGAACTTTCTGTCTTGAGGCCACTATGAACTCAAAATTCAGCCATGTGTAGCAAAGCCCCACAAGACCTATAAACTCCTTAACTCCCTCTTAATCAGTTTTTTTGGAAGTTTTAAGAACTGCTTAAGTCTTGGGCTGCTCCTCTGCGCAGAGATAATGTGTCCCAGACAGAAGGTAAATTGCAGTAGGTAGACTTCCTCATCAGGAGAGAAATTCATCGTGTGACATACCAATATTTCACATTTATTTCCAGTTTCTGGAAATCTCCTTTTTTATTCCGTGAGCACTAAAAGCAAGATAATGAATTTGTGCAGGGTAGGTTGTGTTATGGTAAGGAGCCGTGACAGTAACCGATCCCCTTTCAGTTTTGGTTTGAACAGCCCCAGATCATCTTCTTGCAGAAAACCTCCTCAGGTGCACAGAGCCTGCCCGTCACCACCAGCACCTGGTGTCACAAGACAGGGGGAAGTGGGATGTGACTTTAGGCATTTGGGGCATTGACAGACCCTCCGAGACCAGTGTCCTTCTCTGCTGACACCTCCCAGCTCTCCGAAGAGCGTGACCGTAGCATTAGCTTCTTTGCCACTGGGTTTTCCTGCTGGTGCCGTGAAATCATAGCAGTGGAAGGGGTTAAGGCATATTTCCTGCTGCCTGAAGCATGCTAAGCATTTATAGCTGCCGAGACGGGCGCTTCTGTGCCCTGTGCTCAGAGGTGCTCAGAGACTTTGAGGCTTCAGGTACTTTAGGACGGAACTGGAGAGGGGTGAAGAAGTTATGGAGCCTCGTCTCTCCCGGTATTTGCTAGGGGTGTGCTTAGCTGTTACTTCTCCCACTTCCGAAGCAGAAAGTACAATACGGCCCTTAATATCTAAGATGCTGCAGTTTTTGTTCTGTGGTTTTAATTTAAAACATCGTTCAAGTGTTCTCTTCAAACACCGTGTGTTAGAGGTGGATGTGGCTCTTTTTACCCATGGAGCTCCAGTTACTTCTGCTCTTGCTCAATTTTCTGAAAATGAAAAGATGAAAAGAAATGTTTCATTTTTATATGAGGGAAAACCAGTTCAAGTGTTTAGGCAGCCATGCCTCTTCGCTTACCTTTAGCAGGAGGCGTTTTATTTTTCCCTTCCACTTCTTTGTGGAGTCAGCAGGCGCAGAGCACCTTGATCTGAATGCTGTGAGATCTGGGGGCAAGGAGTCATTGGGATTTTCATTATTTTAATTCCGTATTAAAATCTTATCCTGGATGGAAATGAGACAAGAAAGTTCTTGGATCTAGTTTTAAGCCTTCGTTCCCTTGTTTGCTATTTTGCTTAGCTTTGAAAACGCAATATTGAAGCCGAGGTACGGCAGGGCTACTATCTCGCTCTTTATTTATTTTAAACTTTGATTAGCTCCTGCTCAGCACTGTGATTTTTAATGGCAAACAGTTCGGGCCAGCACCTAATGCAGATTATGGGAAAAAAGAACAAAATAAAAATGATGGCTTTTTAATGTTTAGAAACACCTCAAGTCAAACGTGCTCTTCCCAGTGTTTTTTTTCCACTGAGGCTGCCCTGTGGATTTTAACATGCGACAAGCTCAGTGCTGGGAGCAGCTGAAAAGCGCTGAGATGCAAGTGCCCGGGTGTACTCCCTGCAACAGCCCCTTGCATGTCAGGTCAGAGCTCGGGTTTTAAAACTCCCCGAATACGTATCTATTCACATGACGTTTCTGATAAAACTCCAAATGACACTTCAAGGTCTATAAGACAAATACGTGTTGGGAATCCCATTTAGATCACTGTTTACAGGTACAGGCATATGGGCTGGAGGGCCAGCTTGGAAAAATCTGTATCTCTGTCGGTAACAACATTATTTTGCAACGCATTTGGTGAGGAAAAAGGAACAAAAGGGAATGGAAATATTCTTTCAGTTTTGGGCATTTCCATCAGATGTTTAAATGTTTTTGAAATTAATATTAACATTAAAAATGTTGCTTATAAACAATTATATTCCAATAGTGAAAGGTCTAACATAAGATATTTTAAATGGTGGAGATATCATGCAATTTAATCTTTTTTCCTCAAAAATATACCATGTTCTATGTCCTGAGGTACATCTCATTCATTCATTTTTAAAGAAAGCATCTCCACCACATAAAGAGGATTTACTCCACAGTTATACGGATATAAATGAGCTGAGGAACAGTTTTTTAGACTAATGGAGATCAAGTGTAACTTTAAGTCAAATACTTTTTTCTCTGGAGTTATTTGTATTTATATTGCTGAAAAAAAAAAAAAGCCCTGTTCAAACCCATGCAATTAAATAAAGTTCTTCACGCGACGATATTTTTTAAAAAAAATTCTCCCCTGCTAGGGTTGTTCTATGATTCGCTTGGAGCCAGAGGGAGATTTTCCTGCACTTCCACCCACAGAAGCGGAATGGGAGCTGGGAGCTGCCGAGGGAGGCACTGAGAGTGGGGGAAAACCAAATCACGGCATGGGCTTCTTTTAAGATTACGTGTAAAATTGAGTTCTTGATTCCTGTTACCAACCACTAAAAGGCCACTGAAATTCATGACCCTTTTCATGTGTCTCACATGTTTTAGTCCCAGCACCGGGGTACTGTTTACAACTTGGATTTTAGCCACCCCGCTTCCCTAAAAATTACTGCAGCAATTGCAACCAAAGGGGAAAAAAATTCTTCACTTAATGTCTAAATAGATTTAAAGTTGTTTTTACTATTTTTAATTGGCACTTCTAGAGAACCAATAGCAGGCTTTTTCTCATACGAATATTGCTATAGAAAATCTACAGTAAAAAATGAAATGTTAGCATCTTGAAGGGTCTGCCTTTTGCTCGCAGTGTCAACATTTACAAAGGAAAAATAGTGAAAGTGTTGAAGATTAACCTTTGTTTTCTATTATCTTCATATAGGCTAAGAAATGTCAGCTAGGACTTAAATCAACAGGTGAAAGTCTAAGACTGGCGCAGAACAACCAAATGAATCTACAAAATCATTTGATGAAGTAGTTTCTGCTTTGGTTCTTTTTACTAACTTGGCGTAAGAAAATTTTACCACACAAAAAAAAAAGAAGCAAAGAAGTGGTATAAAGAGGTTCTGCGAGAGATTTATTTATCGCTAATAAAGCCAGTGCAATTGCTCACGCATTTTTTTTCTCAAGTCGGATTTGAAAAGCAGTTACTTTTTAGTAAAAACTCTGGGAACAGCACAATGCCCGGGAAATTGCAGATAAACCAGCTACTCGCCCTCATTCCCTGCTCTCACCATGTGGTGGCAGCCTAAGGCATGTGTTCACCAGGCGTTTTCAGCTTTGCAACTGCAACCGGGAATAAATCTGCTCTTCCAAATGTCGCTCTACTGGTGCTTTCCCATTGCAGGCAGCAAGGGACTGACTTGTCAAAATGCTGAGCCATATGCCCCGTCTCCATAAATACTGACGATTCTCTTTTAAAGAAAGGTGAGACAAAAATTGAGAGGGGAGATCAACATAGGCCGAGCACCCAAGAGCGGAAGAGAATCTACTGAAATCCTTTTGAAAGACCGTTGATGCAGCGCCTTCATTTTCCATTGCGGTTTGGTTGAACGTTGACTAAACTCTTTGTATAAATGGCATGAGCCGTTCCCTCTCTCCCTCCCCACCACACCCTGCCTTTTCCATTTTTCTATTTGCGTGTGGTTTGGGTTGGTTTCATTCCCCCCTCCCCCAAATATTCCAGTTCAGTCCCAGGCTGCAAGCAGGCTCGCAGGCTTTGGAGTGGAGAAGACCTGCTTTGTGCACCGTGTTCTGTCCTCGTGGATGCCAAAGCGGTCTGCATGATAAATTTGTGACTGCTCCCTTTATCTTTGTGTTAGGTTCCTTATGAAAACAGTTCAAGGAATTTATCAACAACAAAAAAAAGGCAATCTCTCTCCAATTTTTAAACGTAATGAAAAAATGTGTTCCATCTTGCTTTAGATCTCAAACATGTAGAGAGAGGGTGTAACTATTTTTAATTGGATCTGCTCATGGTGTGTTCATTTTGGGACACCTGTACATGTCGCTCTCGCAATATCTTTCCCTCTGGATATTGTTTCCCCTTTTTCCTTTTTCAGTCTTCATCAGGCAAACTTACTGCCCCTGTTCATCTTTCCATCTGTGCAGCTTCTCTGTGATGGTCCTGGTCTCGTGTCCATGCTCTTCTCGTAGAGAACTTCTCCCTTCATCTAGCATTGTGCTATCCTTAGCCTGCTAGGACCTATGTTAAACTTTCCTTAACTAAACTGTATACATATTTAATTCTTTGAATTCCATTTCTGTGTTCTTCTAATAAATCCTATTGTAATTCCTTGAGTTCTCCCCAATGCTCACTGGGGCAAAGAAACAAAGGCAGTTACCACTATCAATGTACTATTGGTTAATGGCCTGATTAATTTCACCTTTTCTTTTATACTCATTAACCAAAAGGTTAAGTAATCCTGATTTGCTCAGACATACACTGAACATCTTTTCTCCCTGCCCTAACTCAGTGCGAGCTGATTTAAACCATCCTTCGATACTTTTTTTTGCTCATGGCGCATCACTCAGTTTCCATTCCACGTGACAGTAATCATATCCAAACGAAAAAAGAATTAAATAAACGTGACGTTTCGTGACACACTGTATCAGATGCTTTCCTAAATTAAAGGAAACCACCCACAGCTTGGGAAACCCTGCTAGGCGCATCACTCCCTTCTTCCTTTGAAGCTGGGAAGCCGGACGTGGATCCGTGGTGGAAATATCACGACTCCCAGCCTGTCCTTGGTCCCAGGGTGGGCATTGCATGCCTTGTCCCGCACCTTCATTTGTGGGTAGCTAACACAACCCAGTGTTGAGGGTGTGTGTGTCTGGTACCACCGCGCGCCCAAATTGCAGGATATCTGCGTCGGTATCTGCACAGCATTAACATTGCCTTTGGCTCAGTGTGTGCCCACATTCCCTCCTTGGCGCACCGAACCTGGTGGCAGTTGCCACCACCACTGGTTCAGTAGCCCCAGCAAGGGAAAGGGCCATGGAGGAGGTCATCACTGCGGGTGTCAAAGCAGAAGAACCAGCTCTTCCCAGTGGCAAAGGGGCCAGGGAGGGGAAGGAGCCCCGGTCCCCACCTCAGTGACGCCGGGGCGCCCGCCAAAGGGAGCTCCGTGCTGCGCCATGCCTCGCATGCGTGTGGCTCAGCCGGCTCTGTACTTCCAGTAATTCAATCAGGACAGTCACGTCGTAACCATGTGGAGTCAGTTACCGAGTCACAGTGAATTACTGAGGAAAGGATTTCATAATTAAAAAGGACAATAAAACGAAGAGCTTTCCACAACAGTGGAGTCCAGAATTACAATGATGACATACGAGAAACAAGAAAACAATTAAATTTGGGCTTGGTTTAAGGCTGGGCAGCACCTCTCCAGAAGAGAGCCTGGCCCTGTTCTCCCCCCAACAGTCTGCAGAGGGTCAGAAAAATGGGGTGACGAGGAAAGAAGTGAGAAAGAAAAGGCAGGAGGAAGATGTCCCCTCTGCCCTTGGTGATTAGACAGGGAAAGACAGTGGTCTGAGGCCATCAGATGGAAAGTAAGGTCCAAGACTTGGTATCAAGCTGAGGGATTCAGAGAGGAGGAGAGGAGTATTTAGGAGAAAAGACGTCTGTGAGGAGGCAGGAGGAAAAGCAATTCTAGCAGTGAATGTTAAGAACATAGAAGTCTCCTTCTGGCCCCAGTGCTCAGACCCACAGCACCCTATGGAAGAATTGTATTTCAGGTGATGTCCAGCTTCTTGCGCTGTGTCTGTTGCTGTGCTATCCAAAAGCCTTTGGGCCAGCTGGCTTCAAGGCACCGAACCGAATTACTTTCCTGGCAGGATGAATAACAGCAGCAAAAAAATGTGAACAGGGTTGGACTCAAGCTGTCCTGCAATGAACTGCTTTCTGCTTCATTCTCCAGATCGCTGTGGGATCAGAATTCCCCTGAGGGGACCATGCCAGGTCCTCACTAGTTCCTCCTTAACCTATCCTACCTGGGTACTCATGGCTGCAGGCACTAAGAAATCTGTTTGTTCTAGGTCATATATTCTATTTTAAAATAAAGAAAACCCCAAGCCCCCAAAGCCCAACCCAGAAAGTAGATTAGGTAGTGTTAGCTCATTGTTTTGCATGTGACAACCCTTGCCAACAGCCAGTACATTAGAAGAGTTCTTGTAGCCACTCTATTTGAAGAGTTCTTGTTTGACATGCAAAGCCTTGGGTGTTTTAAGATCCCTGTGTGTCACACTTATGGTCATCTGCTGTCTGGGACAGAATAGCTGGGACAATTGTTCACCTCTGGAAGCTGTCAGAACTTCTATATGCAGTAGAAGATAGGGTGCTACATGGATCAGGAGTTCTGTCCTCTAAAATACTTGGTAGAGTTATTTTTGTAAGGTATTCTGAACTTCTACAAATGAAAACCATTAATGGATAATTATGATTGTGATGCCCCTAGGTAGTCATGGGGTGCACATACTTACACTTTATACTATAATAAAAATGCTGATTTTAGGTGTGAACATCTGTTTTCTCCTTTGTTTCCTGGACTAAATTAAAGCCCTCATTTGAAATCCAAATCTGGAAGTAATCCTCACTTTTGAGATGAAAATGAGGTAAGTTGTCTCCCTATCTGATTATTAGTCAGCTGGGCAAAAGAGGCGATTGGGCTCATTTCTTGATTTGCCTGTGGAGATTTCCTTGCAGGTGATGGTCCTTTCCATACCGTGAGACTGTCCTACCAAGTGGAAGAGCTTACCTGTCCACCAAGAACATCATGGAAAGAGATGACCTCTGTAAAGTGCTACCAGTAAGTGATAAAATGCTAACTTTAAAACTAGCAGATGCAGAGGTAGGAAGAAGAGTGAGCTAAGCACCGCATTGTTTTAGCTGGAGAAAGATCACAAGTTTCAGAAGTTGCTGTGTCACACTGGAGACTCTGAACTGAAGCATTTTCAGACCTAATTTGTTCGGATAAGTACTGTACTCTGCTTCAGCATTTGTTCCTTAGTAAAGTGTCACTAACATCATGTGAGTGAATAGTTAACGCAATTATTTATTACCTTCTGAATTTCATAACAATATTGCTTTGTTGACAGTCTCTCACTTAGAGTTCTTAACCATTCTCAGTAATTTCCATGTAAAAGTGAAACAGTTTTCCCCTTGCAAACATACCAATGCATTATCCAGGTGGCTTGCCTAAAACAAAAACATTAAAAATTAAAAGATAGATAGAGTCACTTTCTGAATGGAATGCTAAGAATCTTATAGAAAAAAATCTCTCAGTAAATTCAGAGTTTATCCCGATGATGGCTATTGCTACTCACCCTAGTGGGGGAAGTTCTGATGAAATTTTAACCTGAGGTGTTTAAAAAAAATCAGTTTACTGACAATCAAATAGAGCAATATCTTCTCCTGCAGAGCTTCCCAGGACTTCCTACTGATGTCGGTGGAAGTGGACTTTCATCCATTGAAGTGGACCTGATTCAGGTGATGCTCTGTTTTGTCTATCATAGATCTGCACCTACTGCGCTTTCTTTTGTAGTGTCACAGGTAAACGAAGCCGAAGTGAAACACAATGAAAGGCTTGGGTCTGAACCAAGGTTCCCTTTGAAACCGTCAGTCAGGCCTGGCATGCACAAAAGAGAGCTCTCCTTCTGTGCCTCAGTGAACATTGCCAAACGGCAGCTGAGGTCCACATTTACAGTTAAACATGAAACCAGAGGAATATTGTATATCTCTAATGTCAAGTCCTATTGTTGCTGGCTATCCGCCTGTGGACGCCTGTCACTTTGCTGAAATGAATCATACTATCATGTCCTAACCCCTTAGGACAATATGTAGAGTTTTAATTGTATTAAAAGCTATAGCATCTGTTTCCTTGCCCACCTCATATAAGAATTTAGGTGTATTCTTATACTTCAAGTTGTTATTGCACCTTGATAGCAATTACCTGGTTTATAGTTCCATTTCCAGATGTGCTGTGAAGCAATGCAGTACTTTTAAATTTAGTTTTAAGTATCCAGTAATTCTAACATCTAAGTGAGAAAAACTGTATTGCAACATACATTTTTCTCCTTGATCTCATGGACGAGCATTGTCTGAAGACTCTGAAGCATTTGACAATGCATCCTCTCTTGGATCAAAGAAAACTCACATCTGTCTCTCAGCTTGGCATGGTCATTTAAAACATCCCCTCCCTCCCCCAGCTCTAGAAAACAACTCTAGGACAAAACCCATACACAAAACCCACCAGAATTCGTACAAATTAATTTTTGTTGGCATTTAAAGCAAATTCCAGGGAACTGACCGCAAGTATTTGAAATCTCTCTCCTGGGTAATGGTAGCACAATGGGACTGGAAAGGGAATAGTGCACACCTGGATATACAAACTCCCCAAATCAAAGGGTTAAAAACAAGGGATCATTTGTTCTTAAGGGATACAAAAAACACATTCACCAAACAGCTGCTGTGCAACTCGAAACAAAAGCTTGCAAGTGGCAGGTTTTAATGCAAAAATATGAGCGTGAGGGAGCACAAAACATCTCTGATCCTCGCATACCTCACCGCATTAAATCTCTCTTTTCCTCGCACCGGTAACAGCTCAAGCATTCAGTTCGTCTCCTTTTGCCCGACAAGTTTGCCTCCTCCGTTCAAACAACCGCAGCAGGCAAATACCGCCAGAACTGAGCTGTCAGCTCGCGCCCGCCGGTCCCCCATTGTTCGCTGCAGATAGAGGGATATTAGTGCCTGGTTTGTGACCACTGTAGTTAAACACCTTAAAGCCCATAAGTAAACTTGCCTGTAAATCAAAAAGGCAGAGAGTTTTCTCATTTCATCAAGTGTAGTTTTACTGTCTGCTGTCACCACAGCTGTCAGCAGGATGCTTAACTGCTCTAATTGTCTAAGGGCTCATTCCCTCACCCTAACTAATTGTTTAGATCTGCTAATCTGCATCCGTCATCTGTGAAGGGGCTAAGGCTGTTCTCATCTTCCAGTTTATAGGAATCAGCTATAGTGAGTCTGTAACAGGATCTACAGGGTTTACCTACTGCCCTGTGGTGAGACGGTTGCTTGCAGTTGGGTGAGTGATGTTGTCTCGTGAGGCAGTGAGGATGATGAGGATAAAATCTTTTGAGACAGTAAATCACAGCAGTCACCCAAACCATGACTTAACAAGAAATAATAGCACAGTAAACAGCTACAGCACTGTAACATCAAACCCAACTAGGAATGGATAGAAGGACTACATCAAAACTTTATATAACCAGGTTCTTAGATAGATCTCGCTGCATTTGCGATGTCTGTGTGCTTTTTTAATGTTAGGTATGAAAAATTAATGATGTGAGTATGCATTGCTTCTGTATATCAAATCCTTTTTTTTTACATGATTCATTGCATTTCAAAGGACTTTCATCTCAACTTATTTATACAACTTCCATACAGGCTATAGCACTTCATTCGGTCAACTGTTTATCAAAACCCATTTATTTAAAGACCCTTTTCTGCACATATTGTTTACATATAGAATGTCATCATTTTATGTGGAGTTTTTTTTTCTTCTTCTTTTTTTTTTTTTTAAATACCCTTGGAAGTAAGGCTTTTAGTTTAAATACCCTTGGAAGTTTAGGCTTTTTTAGTCATTCTGTCTAAATTTCCCTTGAGTTTGCCAACTATTTGTTGTAATTAATGTTGAGCTGAAATTATGTGGACTCTGTAAGCAGAACTCTGGCTTAAGTGAGGACCATCCCCCAGTCAGCAAATCCCAGGTTGCTTCTGTTACCAGTCACAAGTTAGTAGCTGCTGATCCTGCACTATTCTAGCAGTGCAGGCAAAAGGCTTGGTCAAATCACATTATTTAATTCTATAAAATCCATCCTCATATTTCATCTGATATTTCAATCTGCCTGAACTTTAATTCAGGTTCTTCACCTATTACACAGCTTGGATCTCTACCTGAAATTCATTGCAAATGTTTGCTTTGCTTAATTGTCAAGTAACATCTTTTCCCATGTTTTACGTGTTCACTTTTGAGCCCTGTCTTCTGCTGTTGCTTGTCCTTGCCGCCTTCTTTCCCCTAGGCCGGGTGCCACAGCTGCTGTGAGTGCCTTACTGAGGGTGCTAAGCCAAGCTGGAGAAGACACATAAAGCCAAGCGCCAGCGCAACCTTGCTGCTGCCCACAGAAGCACTGGTTACCAGCTACTGGGACGAAGAGACTCTTGCCAGGCAAAGGAAACGCATGAATGTTATTTGAGGTCTGTGGCTTTTGGCATTCTCTAGTTCCTCCAATTAAGTATGTGCAAGGGTTCAGGCGCAACCATAAGATACTTGTCATATCTGACCCTCTTCTTCTACATTCCCCTTCCTTACAGCAATTGGAAAGTCCTGCTCCAAGGAGCTTACAATTTAGTATGTGTAGATACGGTGACCATTACGTGAAAGGGATACTGATAATTCATAAAGTCCAGTACTGATGTGTTTCTTTGAAGGATTAAAGCCTAAATTTTAAAAAAAGATGGAGGGTGCAAAGAAAGAAACTAGAACATTCCTGGTTTAGAAATGGGGAATGTAAACACTGAAACTTCATACTCATAAATCTTAAAAATGAAGGGTACTTCTTTAAAGTTAGTCGGTTAAAAGATTCCTCTATCGATAACCAAAACAGGTAGGGTTTCTACATTTGCTTAAATGAAAAGGACAACATAGGGCAAATGGGTTCCTAATCTCGGCACTTCAGCTAAATTCCTGAAGTGTGATGGGATGACTTTTGCCCTAAGAGATTAACTGAATTGGTCTCACACAGGAAATCTATGGCAGAGCCAGGAAGCAAGTTTACTGCAGAGCCTTACTTCTAAGACAGGACCCCATAAAATCAGTAGCCATCCATAGCCGGGAGATGACCTGTCCTCTCCTGCGTTCACTGTTTCTCTATAGACTTTTATTTTCAGGGGAAGTGATTATAGCAAAGTCTGTAAGACCTCATTCCTCATTTTATAAATGTTCAAATCTTAATAAGGGTACAATTATGAGAAAGGAGGTTTTAAATGAACCAAGTCTGTGCCAAGTAGATGAAGGAATCTTTGAAGTGATCCCACCTTTGATTTATGTACTGGCTAAACCTTGAGTTTCAATCTAGATTTCCTCAGCAAATCTCTTAAATCAAAAGTTTCATTGCGCTGCAGTTCAGGAATTAATCTGACTGTGAGACTAAGGGGAAAAATATTGTACCGCAGAACAGTAAACTGCTGTAACTCCCAAGTTAAACTGAAACTAAAGAAAAACATGCTTTGCATTATTAGTATGATAGGGCTTTAGCCAGCCCGCAACTTCCTCCTGACTCTTGGCCTGCACCCTTCTTCTTAGGGAGGTTTCTGATTTTGGCCAACTATTCACTGAAATGTGTCCTCTCCTCATGGCTGGAATCACAGGCTCCAATCAGCCTAACATAAGGACAGAGCAGTATTTTAGATTGAACTTATCCAAATATTATTGGTATATTATATTTCATAATTACTTTGGATCTTCCTTCTCCTTGCAGTAGAAATGTATTTTGGCTCTTCAGTCACATAGTCCTGACACCTTAGATATAATGGTTCTTACAGAGCCGTGAAGTGGCTGTTGGTCTCTCCTTTATGAACCCAACTCAGCAGAGAGTTTGAACAAGTGCTAAAACTCATCCCTCTTCAGCAAAATGCATTGGGCAAGCTGTGTTTGACCTCAGGGCAGTGAGCTATCTGCAAAGGAATGAGGACTAACAAGCTCCTCTTGAGCCACTGTAATTGTATAGTTTCTGAAAAGTGGGAGAGTTGAGTTTGAGCTTTTTCTGGCAAAGGAAGGACCTGAGCCCCAGTGTTTTCTTTCCTGAGAGAGTGCCTGGAACATGAAGGCATGCAAAGCATGGCCAGTGCTATTTGGAGGATAGGTCAGAAGAAGCATCACAGATGTTACCTTCATTCATAAATCCAGTTTTGAACCTTAAATCTTAGGCATGTTCATCCAGGATATAGAGAAGATTTCAGACACAGCTTCTCTTTGGGGGCCCTCAGTGGGTTGGGAGTGTCTCCAGCTCTTCATGTTTATGAAATCCTTTTCCCCCTCTTTGCTCTGTGAAGTCTTCTCCCAGAGCTGGGCTCTGCAGTCCCTCACTGCGTCTGATGTTCTGGTACCTCAGGTGGTGGTAATAGGTACCTCAGGAGCAAAATGGTGGTAATAACATTTGCAAACTCGTCACTCACTAGGATAAAGACAACCACATAGGAATCGAAAACTTGTGTCATTCATCAAGTAAATAAATAAATTTCTAATTAACTATTAAAATTTCTCCAACAAACATAGCAGGTCAATAAGTCTTGCAGTTACCTTTACTATGCCAGTCTTGACATATGTAGTAATTGGCAAGAAAGTTTATTGTACAAGTGAATAGGCCATCACTCACCATCAATTCTAACCAACAGAGGGTTTAAAAAACATATTATAAAATGGAAAGGTCTATATTTAAGAATTAGGAAAATCAACTTACTTGCCTCCATCACATCCAAGATCAGTGGAGGGAAGACACAGCATTATTTCTGAGACAGGCAAAGGGATGGTATGTTCACTGATCCAGATGTCCTCTGCTTGGGTTGGTGGAGGAGAGGCGTTAGCAGAGGAAATGTGGGCGAGCGGAGGGAGGAAGGGTCTCTGTAGGAAACCCCAGCCCGTCAGGGTCAACCTGACCCAATGCATACGTGTTAGGTATATAAGGAGCAGCTGAGGCCACAAAAGGTTAGTTTTTCTCAGAAATTGAGCAGAAAATGTCCAGGCAGGGTTGTGCTGCTGAACTTGGCATGGATGCTGCCTGCTTTCCCAGGGAGCGGGTAGTTTGAATGGGCATGTGAAGAAACAGCAGAGAAGGGAAGGAATCAGTAGGGGCAGAGGACTTTCACAAAACATGCCTGAATATTACAGCCACGCGGCCTGTGATCTGCAGTCAAACTGTAGAAACATTTTGTGCCGTCCACTTATGGGAATAAATGTTGAAGATGTCAAAAGAGCATAGTAACCTCTCCGGAGTATGCTATTGCACCAGAGAGAGGAGTCCGGCTTCTCCCTTTTTTATTAAATTCTGCTTTCCCATGAGCAGAGTGTCTCTTAAGGATTCCTTGACACTGTTTCTCTTAGGATTGTATAAATGCAGCCAGATTTCTTTTCAAGTCTTCTCATATACCACCTGCTGCCTTTCAAGCTGGTCAGTGTCCTCAGTTGTTATTACTGTGGGAGAAGCTATAAAGAAAAATTAAACGCATAAGAAAAATGAAAGATTTGGGAGACACGATGGCTGGAGTAGTTGTGAGATACAAAGTGCTTAAGGCTGACGGTCGCTTTACATTCAGGACTCCTTTGTGCAGTGCCTTCAGTCAGCATTGCGTGCTGTTTGCATGCTATTAATGTTATATGTGTTGCTGAGATGAATGAGGGTTGCTATACAGTGTTTATTCATTCTTAAGTTATAAGTCCCTGGATATAGGTTTCCATGACAAATTAGAACATGCCTGAATGACACAAAACCAGGTTTTTCTTTAAAATGTATTTACACACATTTTCTTATGTTTCAGTAGCAGCAAGTATATTGATTACAGGGCCGGTTTAGTGGCTTTATTTTCCCATGTGAAAATTTAGAGTTATTAATTGTAATTCATTTAAAAGGCACAGAGGAGTAGAGGAGAACCTCAGCTGCATTAGCTAGCAATGTCTGCTGAAGCTGCAGGCTCAAGTTGCGCTTGCAACTCTGGTGTCCGTGACGGCTGCTGTGTGAGGAGTCGGGAATAACTGTCTTGCTTTTGAAAAATATGAGAAATTTTGAAGTGCTCTTGCCACAACTCAGTTTTTAAAAATAGGAGCTGAAACTCAAGAATCCTCAACGCTGTCACCATCAGCTCAGGGACTACCACTTTGAAGGAGCACGTTCCCTGGTGGTTGCGTGAGAGAAAAGGAGAGGAAAGGAGCCACATGGGCTGTTGCTTTTTTGTTGGTGTTGCCCTGACAACATTTGGTGTCTTTTTCTCATGGATCAGCAGCACAGTGGTCCTAGACGGCCGTGGTAGAGCTGGTTGTCTATCCAGGAGAACCAAAGTCATAAAACACAAGTCACGCTGCTCCATCTGCATCTCTGGCTGCAGAAAATGTCACGCTCCAACTTTTTGAGCTTGAACAGGTCTCCGTGGCTGGGGGGACCTATGTCTGTATCTCAGTGCCCCTGCTCCCTGCTTTCGTTTCTTCTGAGACAAGTCTCAGCTTAAAACTAGCAGGGAGAGTGGCAAGGTGTGTGGTGCCCAGCATTTTTAGCGTAGATTTGGTACTGTTGCATTTTAATGTAGCGGGCGAGGGTGGAAGCCAGGATCTTAAACAATCATCTTAAGTTAATTGTATTATCAATGGAGATGGGTCAGCTCTATACCAGGCTACTTTCTTATTTTGGCCTACTTTGGCTTCTTTCTGAGCAGCAAAAAAGCTACTAGTAGAAAGCCAACGGGCTCCGATTCGTCAAAGTGTGCTCTGCACTTGCTTAAATCCCTCCTGATTCCCGAGCACACGGATGCTGGATGCAGAGAAGACTCTGTGATGGGCCGAGTCACTGTCCTCAACAGCCCTGATGCTTTTTACAGGGACGATTGACTTCATCATAGATCTATCTGAGTGCTGCCATGTTCCTACGTGATAGGTGTTCAGGTCTTTGTCTGTCCTAGCAGTTTATTTCTTATTACATCAGTGGCATAGCTCAGTGTAAATAAACAAAGCCTCAGTTTCCTGGGAAAAATGATGCTTACATAGCACTTACAGTTCTCAAAGAACTTCTGTTCGATCTCCACACTAATGTGGTTTCACAAGAAGACTGAGATTATTTTATTGCCCCAGGATGCCAGGAAATTTTCATTTCACTTCCTCAGATCTCTAGGATAAAAGTGGGACAGTAAAGAAAAGAATTCCCTTTGCTGTCTTAGATTTCTGTTCTTCAGGAAAATATGTTATGTTTTCTAAGATCTGATATTCTGTAGTTTATTTTTAACTTAGTGACAGTATTATTTTACTTTTTTTTTTTTCCACAGAGGAATATCTTGCCCTCTGCCGCTTCCTGCTCCTGGCCTTTTTTATAGGCTTCTTTTTTCTGTGTGGAGTGTAGATAATGCTTTTCACACTTCATTGGTTTTATTCAGTATATGTTTCCCGACTTTGTGGAAAGCAAAGTAGTCAATAACCCATAAAGTGCACAAAATACAGTTATCATTAGTAAACTGCCAAATAATCAATATGAGACCATTCATGTGAAAGGTTTGGTGTTGGTGAAAATATTTAGCAAGCTGTTAGCTAACAAGAAGTGATATAATGAGCATTTGAGGAGGAAACACTTGCCTTTGAAAAAAAAACCAAGGAAAATGTAGGCTACACACTTTAACCCTACATGAATTTCAAGGGCAAATTCTTCCAAAATAGTCAAACTGGGTTTAAATGGGACGGAGAGAACCAGGCACACCCCATTGCAGCCCGGTTTGCCTCAGCATTATGGAGGCATTTATGGCACTTGTTACAGGAGCTACTGGGCAACAGGGAGCTGTTTCTCATGCTTCTTAATGCCCCTCCAGTTGCAAAAGGATGCTCCTTTCCACCCTGATACTGGTTGCTACAAGAAGCAAGGGCAGCAGGTGTAGGAAGCGGCATGAGCATCTCCATCGGAAGGGTAACGGAGGCAAGATGGGTCACCGCTCACCAGCTCAGGATGTTTTAAGGTGACATTGTGTTGCTGGGGTGATACAAAGGTGTCTTGGAGGAACCCTTTCTGTAGGTTCAGAAAAAAGCACCATTAAAGCTGGGCATATGTTTCGGAGACAGCTTGGGAGAAAAGAAGTAATACTGAAAGTAAAAAAAACCCCAAAAAACCAAAAAAATACCAAAAGCAAACAAAACCAAAACAATAAAAATGCTTGAAGTTTGGTGATCTGGAATGAAACTTTTAGAAACTCTACTGGTTGAACCATGCAAAATATCTCATTTCTTTCTTCTGCTAAACTGCATTAAGGAAAAGGTTATATTGTCTTAAGAGTACTACCCTATGTCAGCAACTACAGGTATAAGTCAGCACTTGTTCCATTGTTGCTTAATCTGGTCAAAAGCTTTATTTAGCCTGACAAATGGTATTCTTACTTGTCAAGCCAAAGTCAGAAAACCCCTGGATCTCTGTGTGCCCTAATCCTAAATATCACTTCTTCATTGAAGTCTTAATAAAACGTCCTGTATTTTTGGAGGTGAATGCCTCCCAGCTGGCTGCAAGGAGAGCCGCAAGGGCATGCTCCTGCTGCCTGCATGGGGTGCAAGAGTCTGGCAAATCAAGACGGGCTGTTTTTTTGCTGTTGGGGCTGGATGAGTGAGGTGATGGGTTGTGCTGTGGTTTCTTTTTTTGACTAAGAACTTCGGCAGTCCCTGGCTGTTGGCCTCAGCTTTGCCCTTTCCTCCCAGCATTGATGTCAACCCAGCTCTGGACATCTTTGATGACAACTCAGTTGTACTTGAATGCTGAGGAGCAGGAGTCTGCTGTGTGTCTGTTCCCATCAATTGAGAAATGCACAGAAGTACTTAGGATGAGATTAGCAGAAGTAGTCACGGCTGTCTTTAATTCCCTTCCAAGTTACATCAATTTGCCGTTGGCCCCATCAGGCCTGGAGCGAGCTCAGTCAGGAGCATTTCTAACAGCCCTGCTCACAGGCTCCAGACAGAGGCTTTCAACTTAATACAGCCAAAAAGGCTCGCAGGTCGGTTTCTTTTACAAAAACACACTTTTTGTTGACTTAAACATTCTCCTGCAGCTACCCTGTGCTCCTGTGTGGTCACCTACCTTGTGTCACAGCCCAGACCAGAACAAATGATGAATAGTGGGCTTGGAAGAGAAGCGCTCTGTTCCCTACTACGTGCCAGAGCCCTCCCCACACCCCTCCTGCGACAGCACGATGAGGCAACCGAAATCTCTGGGACACAGACCTGTCTCTCTCGGTAATGGTTCTACATCGTTAGGTTTCCTCCCATTTCAAACATCCGTGTTTGTTAATATTGTACTATACTGAGTCAATGTCTGAACTTTTGCAGAGACATACGAGACCAAAATCTCAGGTCGTAGGAAAGGAATAGGAAGGCGTATCATGAGTTATGTGCATTCTTTTCTGTTTTGTTTTGGTTTTTTTTTCTTGGATTTTATTTTTTTTACACCTTTTATATTGTCTCTTTTCTTACAATGTCTGGTGGATTAATTACAGATAAAACCTGAACTGTAATACTAAAAATGCTGCCTGTGTTTTCACAAGCCTTTCAGTGACTAAGTTGCACAAGAAATGAAAGTTCCAACCTTTGCCCTTATAATAGCATGATCCCACCATACCTAAAATCCATGTCAGGCACTAACTCTTTCAGATTTGATTCCTCTGCGCACCCCACATTTGTGTACAGAAACATCTGGATCATCTTCTGTCTCCATCCAGATTTAGTAGCAGAGTGCTGCAGTGGGAATTCTCACTGTAACACCAAGCCTTCCTGCACATATTCTGTTCTATTGATTTCCCTGAAATAACATTATAAGTTATTTTCATTCCTCCGTTTTTAAGAAATGTTCCCAGTGTATTTATTTGGTATTGCTAAAGGGATTCTACACGAAACTCTTTGGCAGTAAGACTGATAGAACCTAATATATTGCTTACCAAACTGTTTAAAGATAATATTACTTCTCAAAGGACTAGACTTCTTCCAGGCAGCATCTTTTGCCCAGCGATCTCGTTATCCAAACAAGTCTATGCCTTTGAAATGGAAATCGTTTCTTCTAAATAGACATCTTAGGATTTCCACGGGCCCTGGAAGATCTGTCCCTCAATTCCTTATTAAGGAGGTGAGTTCAGCATCTTGCATTTCTCAGCGACTGGGTTATGATCTGATCTGCTTTTACCCCCATAATTTAGGTTGGGATTTTTTACTTAAGCAGTGAAAAAAATGGAAACATTTCACTGTACAAATGAAAGAGGTATAAAGTAGATAAAGCACAAAGTAGACAAATATCTTTTTCATATCAGTTATCTAGTTGGTACTTCGGAAAAAATACCCAAAATACTTTGGCCATTAAATTACGTGGTTTTAAAGTGACAGACAAAAGACCTCTCCTGTGCCAGATGAACCTCCATCAGAGGAGGCTAAAATCTTACTCAGGTTATGGTATTAAGTATTACATTACTTTCTCATGTTAACATTTGCTCAGACATATGTTCTTTTCCTTCAATCTTGTCGGACTTCTTATGCCGTTTTTATAAGACAGCCTTGACTCCACACTAAACCATGCCACTAACACGTTACCTAATCTAACTGGCACATTGTAAAATTTTACACATGCGCTCATCCAGATAATTACACAATTAATTTTCACTTAGTACAGCTGAAACGGGGATAATGAAATTTCCACTGGTGTACTGTTACGTCCGGGGGTTAGAGGTCAGCTTCCTGTTTGGATAAGGGTGAGTTTAAAGAGGATTTCTGACAGTCTCCTTACTTCAACTGAGTCTAAAAACATTGCAATGGAATTTCAATTTACAGCTAAGTTCAATGGAAGGAACAGATGTTGGGAGTGTGCCACTACCATTCTGGGAGCCCTTTCTATGCAGGTGTAGTCAAAAGTCAATGTCCTTCATCCCACTCTTTATATGAAGACAGAGTTGAGCTGACACTTGATATTAATTTCTCCACTGAGCTGTAGCTGCTGGGTGCTTTGCAGAACTATCCCCAGACTGAACAGCCATGGATACCTTGCCCCTGTTTTATTTTTCACCTTTTCAAAAAAGGAGCACTCAGATGACAAGAGCGGGACTCTTCCCCCTGAGGATGTGTGGTAGGAAAGTCACCACAATGAAACAGGACCAGAAGGAACTGAGACAAACTTCCACATCTTTGACAAGGCCCCTGCTATGGCACCAAAATATACAGTAGCATATAAAGCCAACAACGCTTTAATATTTAAGTGCAAATGTTGTAACCTTAAAATAGCAGTGTCTCTGATGGCTACTCTTCTAAGCTGGAATAAGCAGTTTAATTTATTGCTTGAAATGTCTACACACGTGTATTTACTGTCACACCTTTTGCTCTGTCCATAATTGCCCTCAGCAGATTTTCTTCTATGAGAAGAGCTTTGTGTTCTGATCCCTGCCATTCCCGGACAGATGACCTTAGTTGGGAGTTATGCTGGGCAGGTGCCGAATCTCCCAAACACCAACTCCTCCACCTAAGCCATGGCCCAAGATGGAAGGGAGCGCAAAGGCAGGGTCAGCATCCCCCTTGGACCAGCCTGTCCCTGATCTGCACTGGTGTGCTGGGCTTCTTTTTCTGACCTGACTTGCAGGAAGAGCAATGTTTTTTGAGACGACAAGATGAAATGGCCTCAAGTTGCACCAGGGGAGGTTCAGGACGGATATTAGGAAAAATTTCTTAACAGAAAGGGTTATCAAACATTGGAACAGGCTGCCCAGGGAAGAGGTTGAATCACCATCCCTGGAAGTATTTAAAAGATGGGTAGACGTGGTGCTTAGGGACATGGTTAATGGTGGTTTTGGCAGTGTTAGGTTGATGGTTGGACTGGATGATCTTAAAGATCCCTTCCAACCTAGATGATTCTATGATTCTATGAGAGGTGCTGCAGTTCAGAGCCATAGGGACACAGCTGTCACTCTCACCAGATTCCTGCAGCACATTGGCAGAGGCAGGAGGCTGGGCAGAGGTGTCTCTGGCTAGGTCAAGGTAACTCACCCTGCCTTGATGCCAACCGAAAACCAAGTCTTCCCATCTCAGAGTCAAATGAAGACAATGCTAACATTCCCTTCAATGTCATGGGCTACAGGATTAAGTCCTAAGGGCAGAACACACTGTCAGCTGGCAATGAATAGATAATATGTCAGAGTGCATCTCTTGTGAACAACAGTTTCTTCTGATGTGTATTTCCATGGTGCTACTGGGTTTTGATCACAGGCTGGGGCTTCACCATCCTCAAGAAATGTGGAAGAAAAGGATTACTTGCAGGAGAGACAGATGTTTGCACAGTCAATGATTTCTTCTTTCTCTCTCTGTCTAGTTTCTTCAGTGGGTTTTACATTGTGCAGTTCAGAAAGCATTAGCACTTCTTATGGTAGGCCTTGTTCTTTCTTCGTTCTCTTCTCTTTTAATCTCTCTCAAGTTTTTTTTAAACTCATTTAGAAGTCCTGCTTTATTCGAAACTTCAAGTTTCATGCTGTTTTCCTCTATTCCATTCTCTTTGATGCCTTAAACATACTTCACGTGTTTTTAAGGCATCAAAGTGTCTTAAATTATATGCTCTCCTTCCTCAAGTAGCTAAAGATGTGACTAATAAAATCCCTCCTCTGTAGACCACACCTTATGTTATCAGTGCCCAGAGACCAGCTTCAGACACCTGGAGCTACAGATGGATGCACTATATAACCCTGACCATCAGACATGTCTACACGTTTCTGAAGAAAGGTGGAAACCCTCCAACGCAGATATTTCAAAAGAAGAATAACAATTCAGTTTTACTGATCCATTGGGGAAAAAGACACATGAATTGAGTTTACTAAAGATCCATAGACAGACTTTGCATCTCCTTTTGACATCAAGGGTTACCCTGACAGAAAAGGGCATGTATACATTTTACAAAAGGAAGGAGATGATATACTGCACTACAGATGTGGCTGTTTGTTTGTCAGTAGTTCTGTCTCAGGATGCAAAGCACCAAGTGAAATCTGTATGGATGACATTAACTGGCTGACCAAACGTATACATATTTACCTTCAAACAAATACAAACAATGCTTTCATTATTAAATTTTGGTGTTATTACTAAACTTGATTGTGTTGCTAACTTATAAAGCATAAATTGTATTCCTAGGCTAGTGGTCAAATAGAAAGAAATAGATAGAAAATGTGTGCATTGAGAAAGTGTACAAAAAGACTTCTTTTTCTTTTTCAAATTTGACCACCACCTTTGTTCCAACAGGGAAACATTTTCAAGAAATACAGTTGGGTTTGCTCTAAACGTTAGAAACGGTACCTTGTTCAAGAAATCTGCCTCAAACTAAAATTATAGAATACAACTATAGTTTCCTATAGTAGAAAGTAATAATATACCAATATAGTAATAAGTAATAATATAATAATACAGTGTATACACGTTTCCAGTCGTATACATTTTCTTCCCTATTTAGCGGCATCTTTTCTATTCTCATTATGCGTTCATCAAAATACCACAGCGTATGTAGCCGCACATGATTTGATAAAGTTGAAAAGCTGGCTGCAACAATTTTTGCGTTGCGTACTGGTGTGAGACAGAGGCCTCGCCTTTGGCCGGTGGGCCCACCAAGCTGCCGCTGCGCAGTGGTGCATCGCAATCGCCTCTCTGCCAGCAGGGATGCTCTCGGTGGAGAGGCAGCGATGGACAACCCTGGCACACAGCTGGGGAGGGGTATGGGGGCACAGAGGTCTGTCCTCTGCCCTCTCCACTTGAGATTATCCTGCCTGACCACTGAACTCACTTTGTGGATCCTGAGGAACCCAGAAGTACCCTGGAGGGAGCCAGGAAGCACATTTGGGGTGAAGAGTGGCCCCTGCTACAGCATGTTCCCCTCACCCCACGGCCTTCCCTTTGCCACTCAGAGTGAGAAGCTGCCACAGCAGTTCTTGTAATTGGTTTAAAAGCATCTTACTTTTGATGATATTATTGATTTTTTGGAGAACTAGCTAGAGTTGATATCCTTGTTCCTAACCCATCTCTGAACTACGATTCACCAGTGAAGAAACAGAGCTTGTGGGATGAACTGTTCCACCTTGGGATTTTACAGCTCTGGGACATGTTAAAACTTTGATTAGCAGGTGAATTTAGGCACAAATCTGGGCTCCATGCATGGGGTGCACATAGTCAGGATAAGTTATTTCCATAGTTAGCAGGTTTTGAGAAAAGCACGTATTCTATTGTTCTCTGCGTAACCTTCATCCCTACAGAAATTTTCAGTTTGATAAACGATATTTTGGTTTATAACAAATTTACTTGTATCATTTCTCTCTTTAAATTGATATAAAATAGAGTCACTTCCATTTTAATTTATTCCTATAATGCTTGTTCAGTCATCTTCCTTGCTTTCCATGTGTCTGTTCTACAAGACTGGCAGTGTGTTATTGCTGTGACCATCTTTTGCAGCAAACTGTGCTTCAGCGGACACTCAGCGTGGGAGGCAGAAACCCACCCACCCAGTTTAAAACACTCAGTCAGTGGGGAAAGATAGGCTGGACAGAGAGTGAATTATTCCCTCTTGGGACAATTAATTAAAATAAGTGAAGAATTGTCCTCTGTAGTTTTCTATCACTTAAATTGAGAGATCAAAACAGTATTTCCCACTAGCAGCCTAAACTTAGAGGGATGTTTTCCAGTAAGATGTATCCCACTGTTATGTGTCCATCTTTTTATCTTATCTTCTTAGCTTTACTAGCTTCTCCCCATGGTGCAGGCAGGCAGGCTCCTTAAAAGCCTCTGCAGAGATTGTATCTCCAGTCCCTCTTCAGCAAATGATCTTTTGTTTAAAGCTGCCACACCTCACACGTCGTTTTAAAAGGCAAAATGGACTACTGCTTTTCTGCCACTCCTGCAGCAGGTATCCTGTTCTTATGAAGATTTTTTTAACATTTCTTGCTTTCAGTACGGAGAGGTCCTATGCACAGCTGCAGGTTAATGGTATCTGTAACAAATTGCTATCTATTTTAACAGGTGCTCCTCCTGTTGCTCTGCTCCTCCAGAGCCCATTCCTTTTCTTTCTCAGGCATTTAGGAGATCTGCTGATGAAGGTACAATCTTTTGCCAAGCAGACTATTTAGTGGAGACAAATTGTGTGCTCATAATAAAAAGAGTAGTTACACATTCACTGAGGCTACACTCACTACAAGTTGTCTATGTTTATGTCTCCCTTTTTGGTTAAAAATACATCGTTCTTATTTTCTTAACTTGCCCAGAAGTCAGTTATTTCTGGCATTCTGATGTCTCCTTGTTTCTCTTCATCTTTATGGGGTTTTTTGGTTTGGGTTTTTGGTTTGTTTTTTTTTTTGAGGGCCACCTTCTCCCCTCCCCTCCCCTCCCCTCCCCTCCCCTCCCCTCCCCTCCCCTCTCCTCTCCTCTCCTCTCCTCTCCGGCAGGTCTGTGTGTGAAATTCTCTAAAATCTCATTGGTGACATCAGTGTTGGCAGCCTTGTTTCCCTCCCAAATCTTAGAATAAGCTTTAACTTTCTCTTTGGTGTTTTTAAGAAACCTACAAGGTAATAAAATTCACATTTACCATCTACAGCCAGTTATAGACTACGTCATGGCAGTTAGCCAGTGGCTGTCATGAAAGGGTAGAAGAAAGCTCCTTCCCTGGAGACCTTTTGCTGGGGCTGTCTTTGCAGGAGCACCCTGTGCTCTTCTGGCCCTTGATAAGGTGATGGGGAGAATGGAGGAGACTGGATGTTGCAGCAAGAAGTGGGCGACAAAATGGGCCCTGGGGCTCTGCAAAAATCTCAGCTCCCAGTGCAGAATGGCAATTCTCCCTGCAACGTGATGAATAATTGAGTGTGTGGGGAAGTTGTTGCCATTCCCCTTAGTGCACAACCCAGCCCAGTTAAATTCCTAATATTTTGAATGCTTAAAATAGACAAATTTTAGCTCAATAACTCAAAATTTTTTGGTACTTCCTGACACACAAGTCTCAGGAATGGCCACAACATATTTTTTGATGTTGTGGTGGGTTTTTCCCCTTCTTTTTAAAGAAAAATTTCTGTCAGGAGAAGGAGAATGTGAGACCCTTCTGTCCTCCCTATACAAGCAAAATATCCACTCAGCACACCTGAACATCAGCCACAGTTTTGTTTATATCCTGATAGCTGTCTGATGCTTGCTGCTTTTCAGGAGTTTTGGCTGAATGAAGCACTGACATCCCTGCCGGTCATCCCAATGGAGGCATGCTAGCATCTGCAGAGGATATTTTCCTGGCCACTGTGGACCGTGAGCTGCTGGATTGCAGATGGACATTGCCTCTGTCTGCCAGTAGTTGGGACCTCTTGGAAGAGATGGTTTGCATGCGTTAAGCAGTTGGAGGATAAGTGTTGGGGGATCCTTGGCACCTCACATACCCGGGTCTGGGCCCCCATGTTCGACTTCTGGTGAGCACAGAGCTGCTGTGCCCTGCCAGGCAGGCTGGCTACATGGGATATAGATGTTCAAATAGCAAACACCACTCATTTTCTCGTAACAGGAACCAAACTTTTGCCACAGCTGCCTCTGCAACTGATGGGCATTCTCCCTAATTCTCCCTCCCAGTGCTGCAAATGACTGGAGCAGGGTGATGGAGCTGACAGTAGAAAGTCTCACAAGTGCGTGCTCTGCTGTCATGAGTCTTTTCTTCTTCCCTAGACTTTCCCTTTTGGGTAGCGTTGGAGACAGACTGCTGGCTCAGAGGGACCTTTGATTCAACGTGGTACTGCTAACTGATGTTCTCAAGATAATATCCCCCTGTGGTGAACGCTCTGCTTCTGATATATATCAACACATTTTTTTGCTACTTTTGGACACAAGCTCTCCATCTAAAACAGTAACAGATCTAAAAATGGGTTTACTTTGAACCGACATCTGCAACTTTTCTCCTGCTGCAGAGACGGGGTATTGGGGAAAAAAAAAGTTACAACATTTTCTGAACAATCTTCGTCAAAAGACAGAAAATATTTTCATAACCATAATTTGTTTTTCCTGTCTCAACTTGGTCAGTTGATATGTTTGTCATAAGAACGTGAAATACTTTGAGTCTAAATTAACACCTTTAGCTTTACTTAGTGACAAAAACTGCTCATTACTCCCAAGTAATTTACTAACAAAATTATTATATGAACAAAAACAATTTAATGTAATCTGACATTTATGACTTCCCACATAACATCAGCTGCTAAAGTAAGAAAACAACAAAAATACCCCTTTTATTCAGAAAAAAAACCCCTTAAACTAATAAGCATGTTCCTAATATTAAAATCAAGTCAGAGATCCTATTCGCTTTCATTACGTATAATTTATGACACTTGGATGTAGTTTAATAAGGTCATAAAAATGCCAGTTGTGGTATCTCATAATACTTTTTATAAACTGGTTTTACAGTCTACCCTTTGTTCCAAAGTTCAAAGTGACAATTGAAATGCACAGGTTGCCCAGGGGTTCAGGCTTTTTGCTGAAAGTACTGACTGGTGAATACCTTAATTTCTAATATATCTATATTTTTTTCAAAATCTTGGTAATTGTGGGGAACATTCCTTTCCTCCAGATGTGCCAAAGCTGATATTTTTCAATTTAAAGAAAAATATCAAGAATTCAGTAAAAGGAACACATTTTATTGCTGTACATTTATTTTTTTTTTTGGATGAAATGAAAACTGTGCAACGTTTATTCCTAAGCACGTCAAAGTCAAACAATACTTCTAAGTGCTGTTACAATCGTGGCATTATATTGTCCCTTGTCAGCTTTCAATTACTTCATCCACCTAGCTGATCACTGACTTATTTCCTGGCTTAGGTAAATAGGGCTTTTGGTGCACTTCCCTTAAGTCATTTCAGAGAAGATAAATTAAATAATGATTGCAATTTAATATTGTGATAGTGCTAAAATATTTCCTTCAAGCTTCAAGTTTGACCACAAGTTTCCAATAATATACTTTTTTTCACTTGCTAGCTCAAACCTGAGGTTTTATTAAATTCTACAGCTGCAGTCAGTATTTATGTTTTCATCTAGCAAATTGGACATTTTAAATAATAAAGAGCATGAAGTTATATATAAAAACAGATAACACTTGCAATTCATATAAGGTGGAAACTTTATTTAAAATTAATCAAAATCCACACAATACAGCACAGAGGTCCAAATTCTTAGCTCATTATACTGGAGTAAATCTGGGGAAAATCCATCGACTTCACTGAGGTTACTGCAGGATCACAGCCAAATACTCAAAACCTCAGCTGGGCATGTATTCCTGAGGGACACAGTGCCACATGTGCATGGGGCCCTCAGTGTGCAGAGGCTGGTCCATCTGGGGAAGATGTCCTGTTGTTTTCAAAGAGGTGGTTAAATGTTCTTGACACATTTGGAGTCTAGGTCTAGATGACCGGACTGGTATCATTAGAGGAGACTTTGCAGTGAAGATCTCGGTCCAGAGTTTCATGTCTGGTCTTCTGCAGGGGAGACTGAGGGCTGACCAGGAGGTAAAAGCCTGGACTACGGCTTTAGAGGTGGGCATTGAAACAGTCCTCTTCCTTGCAGATAGGCACAGTCCTCATTTCACTTTGCCCTTGCACTTTGATGGTTCACCTGCACATTCCCTTTAGGAGAACAAACTAATAAGCAATGAAGTATATAACATGTAATGTTTGCAGATAAATGAGGTGTGGAATCCTCATTTTTCACTTTGCGGTCGTTGTTACGTCCTCCGCTATTTATACCTTTTCTGACCATGTGTACAGTGAAGCATATCACTGCTGCTTCAGAGAAGCAGAATTCTGCACGTGGCACGTCTCCATGCAAAGAAGCTGTTTGAGTGGTAACAATGGGCCTGCGTTGAGAAATTCCTCCTGCTTTGCTTCCCCAACATCTTGTCTTTGCTGTAATGACAACCATGTTTACTTGCGTTGACCTGATGTGTGATAGCTTGTATGCCAGGTTCATCTTAGATGTTAGCTATAGTTTTCCAAGAGGGGAATTCCCAAACACAGATTTCAAGCCAGTGCCCCAAAGAAATACCTAAGCATAAATATGTTGGGTTAACTAGCTCGGACAGAGAACAGCAATTTGTTGCAGATGAAGTTAATGAAATTTCTGTGGAGACATATTACTATCGGTCATGTTCCTTATAGACATGCTCAAGGACAAACCATTGTCCTAATGTTCTAGGACTATGCAAGCTCAGCAGTAGGCCCTCCCCACCCTCAGGAGACTGCAGTGTTCATGGACTGGTCAGAGATGAGTGAGAAAAGGGTAATACTAGTGACAGAACAGCAACAGCTATCCTCAGGCAGGTTGACCAAGAAAAGAGCACTTAGAAAAAGATAAAAGTTTCTGCTTTCAGATGTTTTTTTCCCTATTAAGGCATCTGTGCTGTAAGCACAACACCGAGCACAGGCAAATTCATCCTAGAGGTGGTCTTTGGCAATTTGAACTCTGTTATTTCTGAAAAACGTGAAATATTCCAGTGTTGTCCACATGTCTGTAGGCGATTTTAGAAGTGGCTAATAAATAAATAAATAAATGATGAAAAAAAAATTAAAATAGAGCTTATCCTGGGAAAATAACACCATCGTACAGCTGATCTGATCTCTCCCCTTCCCACTGTTCTGCAGGAAATTCTGACTTCATGTTTATTTTCCTTCCTTTAAGATGCTAACTTGAAAAACAAAAAGAAAAGGAATCCCAGTTGCAGCCAAGCTCAACCCGCACAGAAACGGCTCAACAATACATAATGCAAAGGATTCCAGCAGATTTGCAAGTAGGGGGCTAAAATAAGATGGAAAGTAGCAGAGAAAATTCTGGTATTTACATGGATACAGACCTTCTACTCATGCTACTGTAGGAGAAGGAACATAGACTAACGTTTAAGTGTGTTGGACCGAGCTCACCCCGGTATAACTATATTGTAAGCGTCTAATAGCGGAGCAAATCTCAGAGCTATTTAACATGTGAGAAAGGAAGCACCATGTATGAAGGAGGTCTTCACGAGGCTGACCAAGCCTTAGGTAGGTTGGACAGTAGCAGAGGAGGGGAGCTGGACTTTGGTTTTGTGAGCACAGTCGTAACTTGCGGGTGGAAAGTTCAGATGACCCTCCCTGCCCTCTCCTCCGGAGCTCTGGGAATCCTGCCTCATCCCTCCGCTCTGCACAGGGGTCAGGGACGCCTGCAGAGAAGTGGCAGGGGCAGAGGGGAAGCAAAGGCAGCAGACTTCCTCTCCCTAAGAAAATAAAACTATTTTTGTGGGTAAGGGAGTTGAACATTGCTTCTTGACATTGGAGAGCTGTGTTGTCTGCCTCGATGGCCAGAGTGAGTATCCTAACACTTCCCCAGGGCACGGGCACCCTTTCAGTTTATTGGTAATAAAGGTCTCTGTGAAACAGCTGACTTTATATTTTTTAGAAAGACTGTGAGAGAAAAAAGAAAGACAGCTGAACTTCAAGGGAGATTTTCCTCCATCGGACAAACTCCAAGAGGAGCTATGCACGCATAAAATACCTCTCTGCTATCATTTCCACTGGGTCCTTTGGGAAGATTTGGCATTTTTCAGCCAAAGGCCCATGATCAGCAAAGCATCTGGGCTCCTAACTCCTCATTTAAAGTCTGAATTCCAACTGAAGTCAGTGGGGAGTTTACACTGGAGTTGGGAGATTGAATATTTTGCTGAGTATTGGCCACCAATATCAGTGCGCTGCTTAACTCATAAACTATATTTACTATTATTGCTCATATTCATCCACTGACACATTTCAGGTGCTTATAGATGCTTCTAATAGTATGCCGTAAATCACCCTAAAGAGCTGGGATACAATTTTTAGAGTTCAAATGGGAATACTCACTAGATGTGAGTGTTTGCAGGATCAGGACCTATTTTCCAGAACAGGTGCTTAAATGAAATGATGAAGTCATTATAGTTGAGCAACTTAATACAGAGAAATAGCTCACATTATTCTAGTACCTATAGGGCTCTGGCATAAGTGCCTAAATTAAAAATTTGAGAACATATTAGGCAGGAGGATTAGATTTGGCATTTCACTTGGAGAGCATTTTGCGGATGTGGGGAAAAAATTAACTTCTTTTTGTGCATATATAGGTATTTTTTTGCCACCTGGAAAAGTTGCATGGTTTTGGCATCACTTCCACTTGTTTCTGCTTTTGAGTTTGCTCCTTCTTTGTGCTGCAGACCTCTTCGGTGCTAGGAAAATCAAGGTTTGCTCTTGAAACGGGCATGTGTTCAGGAAAGTGCAAAATGTCTATCGGAAAGGCAATATAGTGCACTCTTTGTGGTCGAGAGTGTGGGAAACTCCATTTAGCTCATTTTCATGACAGAAGCACTGAACCACATTAACACAGAAGGAAGACGTAGAAAACGTTTAATGGTACTGCAACGCTTTGTTTATTCTTAGCTAAGCCTACAAGGCTTCCAAATGAGCCCACTATGCAATGTGACTACATAAGGTTAACTGCTGGGTACATTAAGCAAAATACTCTCTCTTAGATGCTTGTTTAAGTCATCATTTCTGATCATTTATCAGACTTAATGTGCTACAGCAGACTGCAGGTCACAATGTGTCATTTCCAAAAGAACTTTGACTTTTCCCTTTCCAGGGTCAGGAGCCGGTAATGTTTAGCTGAAATGACTGCATTGCACTTCATAGCTTCCAGTGGATCCACTGAGGCTTTGGAGAGCCATTCGTGATAGATCAGGGTGCTGGCTCCAGGTATTTGGGTTTTAAAATCTGAGGGAACTGTTAAAGTACAGCCAGTCAGCTGAGATTCAAGCTGGCCGCAAAAAAGCCCACTTCATTTGCTGGGAAAAGATCATGAGTGGTACGGGAAGGATAATATTTTCCCAAACTGATTGTGGGAGTTCTCTCCGGAGAGAAACACCAAAACCAAAGAGCCCCCACCTCCTGAAGGTTAATTGCGTGGAATTCAAGAACAAATTGAAAAAGTTTGGGGTACAATTTTTGATGTGCCATGTGAGCATTTCCTCAATTCAAGGTAAAACAATAGAGCTATTTATCTGGTGAGTTCTACAGCTAAGTGTATTATTTGCAGCAAAAAGTTTGTTTGATGACTTTTGCTCTCCTTTTTTAATCTAGAAAATATGTGGATTTTCAAATGTACGATCTTTTTAACAGGCTGGGTTCAAATCAGTGGGAATTAAACAAGGATAAGATGGAGATGAACAGACGTTTTCTGTTGTCTCCCGTTTTCTTTTTATATGCTGGGGTATAGTCTGTTTTCAGCTGCATTTGTGGCTCCATAGTAGACAAAGTAAGAAGATTGGCTATATTAAAAACATAAATCATGAAAATAACATGATATGCTTCAAATATTGTGACGCACTTTTTTCTCTGTATCAATCCATTACTCACATCCTACATGGATGCATAAATAATCTAGGTGAAGATGGCACTACTGCATCTATTATCTAACACTTCTCATTATAAGATCCTGCTTTCAGCTGCTAATAGTTTTACCAGATTTCAACCAGTCAGGAATGAGTTGGGTTTTTTTCTGGGGTACTTCCTTAGTATCAATTGGACTTCGGAAAGTTTTCAGCTAAGATGTTCTGGTGTTTCTAAGAGATTTTGGGACAATACATTGCTTTTTGTGGGCAAAAAAATGTTCTTCAAATAATTCGTTGACAAGTACTGCATATCTGTGCCTCAGGGAAGAGGCCTGAGATTTGCATTAGGGATGTTTGGTTGCACGCTCATGTTGGACGGGGCTCTGGGCAACCCAATCTAGTTGAAGACATCCTTGCTTATTGTACGGTTTTTGGGCTGGATGACCTTTTAAAGGTCCCTTCCAACCCAAACTATTATATGATTCTATGATTTTATGTGCCTTTTGCCAGTCCTGTGACAATTTGCGTAGATAGTAAAATGTCTGAAGTACCTACTTGTTCAAGAGTGACTGCTGAGTCCTACAGAGGCTCTGTCTAATTCCGTGCAGACAGACAGCACTGGTGCCCCTGTAGAGGATGGCTGGGCATGTTCCCGCCTCAGACTGTGGATGCTGAGCAGGATCCTCTCAGCTAATGCAAAAAGATGGAGGGAAGACATTGTGAAGTGGAGATGGAGGTTGGGGACTGATTAGGAGGAGGGAATGCTGAGAACTTCATGTTATATCATGCTGGGAAGATAGGTTCATCCTAGCTTCCTAATAGCGGAGTTAATATAATGGAAGTCTTAAAACAGTGCCTAAGAAAGGAATGTTCTTATATTCACATCGTTATGCAAGCTGGTGTATATTAAAGAAGTCCTAGGAGGGACACTACAAAAGTTGTGGAAGTAAAAAAGTATTGACTTGCCACTCTGCCCTTAAGATGGATGGGAGTCCCTTCAGAAAATAGGACACAACACCTAGTTAAAGGCCATTTCTTGATACTGTATATTCCAGGGTGCAGGGCAAATTGCTGTTGCTTGAGGATCTTGGGTTTCTCATCTCCTAAAAATTCCTTTTAAAAAAAAAATAAATCTTAATAATAGTCTTACAGTGCAATGTCTTGCATTGTAGTAATTAAATAACAATCATTATGTAATACAGCAGGTCCAAGAGCTTCTCGATTTATGAGGAACCAAATTTGTGAGGAATCTAAACCACCACTTTTGGGAGGAACTATGAAACAAACAAACAGAAAAACCCCATTGAGCGTGTTAGAATCATTTGCTTCCTTTTTAAAAGTTCATTATCCTTAAATGGGTACATTTCCAAGGGAACAGACTAGCACGAGGAGATCCTCTGTGAAGAATTTACAGACCTGAACTGTTACAAAAAGTTCAGAAACACAAATTATAATTTGGGAAGGAAAAGATTTAACACACAACTGCATTTAAAAATGTCTCCCTAGCAAAGCTGGGTTTCCCATCTGTGGAGAAAAACATTGGTGAGGAAGGAAATAAGCAAATAAAGGAAAAAGGATCTAATTAATCCACAAAGAAAAAACAAGATGAGATGAAATATCCCAGCTAACCCCTACTTGTTCTCTTTCTTTCCTCCCCCCAAGAATAATAAACAAAGTGGAAGAGAGATTTTTTTTTTTTTTTAATTAAATATTTACTATTGACACAGAAGACATATTTCTCCAAAGAGAATTTACTTGTTGATAAGTTCTGACTAATATCACTTTAGTGTCCAAAGTTTATGGAATCGTTTAAGTTGGAAAAGATCTTTAAGATCATTGAGTCCAACTGTAAACCTAACACTGCCAAGTCCACCACTAAACCATGTCCCTAGGTGCCACATCTACACATCTCCTAAACAGGTCCAGGGATTTGATGTGTCACTTCCCTGGGCAGCCTGCTCCAATGTTTGATAACCCTTTCAGTGAAGAAATTTTTCCTAATATCCATCCTAAACGTCCCCTGGCACAACTTGAGGCCATTTCCTCTTGTCCTATTGCCTGTTACTTGGGAGAAGAGACCGACCCCCACCTTGCTACAACCTCTTTTCAGGTAGTTGTAGAGAACAATAAGGTCACCCTTGAGCCCCCTTTTCTCCAGGCTAAACAACCCCAGCTCACTCGGCCGCTCCTCATAAGACTTGCTCTCCAGACCCTTCACCAGCTTCGTTGCTCTTCTTTAGACACGCTCCAGCACCTCAGTGTCTTCTCACAGGGTGAGTTCTTGTGAGATTGCTGAGTTACGAGAGTCTAAATTCCACACACAGCCAGTAGCAAGAGGCATAGGACAGGAAAAGACAGGAATGAAATGAGTTGGTACAGAAAAAGCTCTTTCTCTCTTAAAAAGATCTTAACATTATTTTTAATACTGATTACTTTCCATCAGGTAGAAAGGGGGACATGAGGCATAGGCTTATAAAAGCTTGAAATAGTCCTTCAAGTTCAAAGCAGTCTGAGACACCTACAAACACCAAGAATATTCACATATTTGACACCACTGAACACTCGTGTGACACACGGTGTTATTCAAACAGGCTAAGAAAGGGTGATGGCACTCCTGCGTGGTCAGCATGGTTTGTTCATTCCTGATTTCCACACTGAGAAACTGAAGAGGAGTGTGATTAAGGCTGCATATTCAGAGTGGAGTTCTGCAATCTCTTCATACTGCAGAGAGGAAAATAATTTTTAAGCAGGTATTTAAGTTGTCTCTGTAAAATTCTGTAACTGAACATCTCAAGGTGTAGGGGGAAACTGTGTCACATTATTTCTGTTGCTTTATTAAAAAAATATCCCACTCTTGCCAGCTGCTGGAATGTAATTTAAGAGTTAAAAATGCCGTATGAAGATTAAATGAAATTGAAAATCCAGCATAAATCAGTTCCAATCCACATGTTTACATGAGAGTTTTTTTTAAATTTCTCTTTTCTCTCATTCAAAGAAATGGATACATTGCTTTTTCCTCAAACTTTCAACAACTGCAAAAAAAAAAAAAAGCCACAATTTGGCAGAAAGCAGGACTGTAAAAGTTCAGCCTTATAGGTGAAAGTTTTGGAAAGTTATGAGCAAATGAAAACAGGGGCTTAGCATGGAAATGCATAGGCATCCTTAATTACCGCTGTTGGTAGCTCTCCAGCTATATTGCGAACGACATATGTTTTTTCTACTTAAAGTCCTAATCCTGTTAGTAGATGTGTCAGCGTGGAGCCCCGCAGCTGTGGCGTGTTCTCCCAGCGTCGGAGGGACGTCGCGAGCAGAAGAGTCTCCGCAGTGTTTCTGCCTGCGCTGTAGACGTCATCTGCGGATGGCTGCAAGCACTGGGAATGTGTAAGAATAGAAATCTGTGAATGGTGCTAATGTCTAATGTGATTAGTGAAATTCCAGTGGTGTTAAAGCAGTCAAAACTCAACGTGGAAACAGCTAATTAATTCCATGGGTTTTAGGAACACAGCACTGGCAAGGTTTTAGGGTCATACGTAACATATACAGTGCATTAATAAAAGATTAAGATTGAATGATAAACCACCCAAACTGTGCAGTAATCCCACAAGAAAGTATTATCTGGAGCATCTTACTGAAGTTAATCTTACTGAGAAAATTGGATTAAAGTCTGAACTATATGTTTACTGGCTATTGTTAAAGTCAGTATGAAATCACTGACAGTTAGAAACTTCCAGTTATGTTTATGGTTATGTTATTTCCAGAACACATGCAAGAGTCATACTTTGAAATGATTGCAACATTGTTATCGTGGGTCCAGAAGCGCAGTAAATTTGGGGACTTTTGCAGGAAGCATGTTGTAGAGAGGACTGTTGGGCAACCACATCAGATATGACTGAATAAGGTAATCTTTTGTTCCTGATTTACGGGAAACCTCATCTGTCATAAAGATTACTCAATCAACTTTTTGATATATTAAAAACAAATGTATGTCAGAAAACGTCTCTGATGTAAAGCTATGGTCCAAGTCCCCATGACTCAGTGGAGAAGAAGGCTTGAGCCTGGCTGGGAGAAGGGAGAGAAAGGAAAGGTGGGAGGGTAGCGTCACGCAGGGGGACCATCCCCTGTGGGTCCTGTGCCCGTTGGTATGGCGAAATGACCCAGTGGGTACAGGGGCAAAATCCCTTCCCATGCTGCTGAAAAGTTGTACGTACTCAAAGATGGAAAGTGAAGGCTTTTTCCCACCATCAGCACTTGCTGTCGGCTACCCAAGCAGGGAAACAAGCACTTTCCTGTTTTCTCCTTTGATAGTACTGAGAAGTAATCTACAAGTTTGAGATTACCCATATTTTGGCCAAAACCAATAGCAGGTGGGTTATTTCAAACTGTGCCTCATTTTTGTGTTTGTACAACATCAACACCTTTAATCTTGTTAACAGTGACAGGGAAAACGTTCACTTCACTCACTGCAGCCTCTTTATAAAGCCAGTCTGGGTTGAACAAACATTAATTAGTTAATATTTGTGTAACACTTTAAAAACCTAAAGCACTATGTAAGTGCTAAAGATTATTATTATTATTTTTGAGAGCCAAACAAGAATTTAGTGGGCTACACTGAAAAGAGTTTCTATAATAAAGATGTTAGAAGTATGGTTTAAAAAAATAATGTGAAGTGTAAATTAAATAGGCTTAAAAAAAACCTTCAAGCTGTCACTTTGTGCTTAAACTACGATGAAAGCTACTTCAGCAATGTTTCAAAAAAATTTACAGAGTATGAATTTTATTCCAAATCTAGTCTGCATTTTAAGAATGATTGCTAATACTCGCAGAAACACTATGGGAAGCATGTATTTGAAAGACGACTACCGTATAATTGCCAGTAAGTTCTGTATTCCAGCATATGCTAATGATTTTTTTTTTTAGAAAGAATATTCTGAAAGCCCCATGAACTTTTATATATAATAATAATGAAACAGAAACACTTTTTCTGGTGCCAAGTTTCTATTAAATCAGTCTTTGGAAAAAAAAAAATCATCCCACTACAGTAAGAAGGATTTTAATAGAGAGCTTTACAATGGGTCTGGCAGGGGATGCTCTGACATAATGAAAATGTAGAGAACAAGCTCCAACCTTAAACAACAGTGGCAGTTGATTAACAAAGCAGAATAAAGATTTTAAAGAGATTTCTATCTCTGTTTAACAGTCTTCTAGGAAATCTGTTTTATTATAGCTGCTCAATGAAAGGCCACGGCTCTCAGTGGTCGTTATTCACTATTGCTATGGAAAGGGGACAGCCAGAGCATCCCTCACATCTTCCCTGTAATCTGTAAAATCAACAGCTAGCCTGGATCTTTCACATGACTTAGTCATATGTGGATTAGATTTAGAAAAATAAAAGCTATCGAAACAAAGATAAAATAAAACTGATTGAGGCTGAGAACTTGACATAAGATATATTTAATGTCTGAGTATCTTCACAGCTGAAAGTTGTACAATACTGTTTTTCCTCCTCCCACACTAGGAATTTACTGTATCCTCTGAGCTGTTGGGATCCCATTTTTCTGGTTTATCTTATTCCTGTTCAAGGCCCTGGATCCTACTCACGTCCCCAGGCTTGTCTCTGTATTTTATACAGTGACTGTTTAACGCTGATCATACAAAACTCCTGAGAGCAGAGACATGCGCGGAGGACTTGCCTTCACAATGGCTTGGCGTTGCAGTCTGCCTTGCCCTTTCTGAGATGCTCGCTCACTACTTCCATCCTTCCTTTACAGGGGCACGGTCTGAGCCAGAGTAGGGGAGATGCTTGTTCAGGCATGCTTGACACCTACGTGCTGTTGTTTTGAATTCTTCTGGGCTGCTGCATCACCACTTTCCTGGTGGGGCTCTAAACCAAGAAGATGACAGGAAAAATGGCCACTATGAGTACCACCTCCACATCGTCTTTCATGGCCACACTCCTGAGCTCTGAGACCCATCCAGAGGCAGAGGTTTTGGGCTGGCACAGCAGTGGTGTTGGAGAGGACATGGGGACACATTTCTGACATTCTTCCGAGGTCCTGGTCCTTGGTGGCTTGTAACCTGTATCTTCCAGTTGGTAACTGCAGTCACATGCTTTTGCACATCATGGCAAAAAGTTGCTACTGTCACTGAGGGAAAGTAAGAAGAAGGTAAGAAGGAGAAATAGTAAGAAGAGGTGCAAAGCCATTAAATTACACCTAGCCTCTTTAGTTCTTCTGGTCCAAAGATGAAAAGGGAGTGACTCATATCAGGTTCCTAAAAGCCTAAATCCAGTCATAGAATCACAGAATGGCTAGAGTTGGAAGGGATCTTCAAGATCATCTAGTTCCAGCCCCCCTGCCATGGGCAGGGACACCTCCCACTAAACCAGGCTGCTCAAAGCCCCATCCAGCCTGGCCTTGAACACTTCCAGGGATGGGGCCCCACCACCCTCACAGTAAAGAATATCTTCCTGATATCTAATCTAAATCTCCCCTCTTTCAGTTTAAAACTGTTACTCCTCATCCTATCACTACACTCCCTAATAAAGAGTCCCTCCCCATCTTTCCTGTAGAACCAGTTTAGGTACTGGAAGGCTGCTATAAGGTCTCCCCAGAGCCTTCTCTTCTCCAGGCTGAACAACAAATCTCTCAGCCTGTCCTCAAAGGAGAGGTGCTCCAGCCCTCTCATACAAGGCAGATTTTATCATAAGATCTATGGCAAACTGTACTAAAGCGTGTCAGACCGTGCTTCAGAGTCTCACCCCATCACTGAGGATCACACCAGAGTCTCAAGATCCCTGTGCCAGCCACTTACAGGAAGAAGTCATCTGTGCCACTGTGGCACTTGACACAGGTTCTCTTTGATGATGCTCAGAGAAGTTGCTTACAGTGTTTGAAAATGTTTCCAGAGGAAGCTGCAAGCGTGCACCAGCCGCTCAGGAGCTGTGCAGCCAGTGCAAAGGTGTTACATCCAGAGGTGCTAAGTACCCGAGCGCCTTCCTGACACCAGTGGAGCAGGGGGCTGTGTACCTCTCTAAAAGCAGGTCACTTCTTTGGGTACTTTGGCTAAGGATGGAGGCAACAGAGATGATCACCTGCATTTGAAAACCATTAAATGATTAAAAGCAAATACAGAATGTGTTTAGACAAAAAATTATTCCAGACCTGTGTTTCTGACCGCTTGATATGAAAATTATGTAAATGAAAAGGTGTGCATGCTTATGGAAATCTGTGGGTGAAAACACACAATGGCTCCATGTGTTCATACTGAAACTTAGCTGAAATTACTGTTTTCTGGCAATTAAGGCCCTGAACTCTCACACCTTAAAAATGCTTAGTTCACATTTTAAAATGGGGATTTTAATACTCTGTGGTACCATTCTAACTTTTCTACTGATGTATAATTCTTTCTCTGCTGTTGAGCATTTTATCAGAGACGGCTTAAGCACCTCTGGAGTTATCAAGGTTCCTGGTTTAACATGCCTTGTTTTAAGAATGCAAAACATTCAGCTCTTCCTTTTTCTGTCCTTTTTGCAAGCTACCAGCCCCCAAAACCCTTAGAAGAGTTTTTATGTGGTGTGATTTGGGAAAAACTAATGTGGAGGAGGTTGGAGGCCACCGGGAAACATTAAGAGTTCTCTTCAGTTGTGTTTTCTTTTAACCGTTAGAGCCTAATGAGAGCACTGCTGTGAAATTTTGGATACAGTTTTGGCAAGGCTGCGCTGATCCATCAATGAGGCCTCCTTGCTGAAATGAACACCTCCAGTAAGCTTTTAATGGCCTTTGTAAACAAACAGAATAATTCCCACTAACTGCAGAAATGAGTTCCATATTTATTTATTTTACTTCACAGCTCCTATTAAGTTGATTTAATAAAATTCACTGCATAATGTTTTTTTAAAGCAAACCTTAAATAAACTGGAGCTGGGTACTGAACTCTGCATGGTGCTGCTGGTATTAATGGGTTCAAAAGAGGCCATAAGGCTCCAACTGTCCCTGCATGGTGAGACCAAGGCTGAAACTCCATGAGACGATAAAGATGGTTTTAGGGTGCCTAATACCTGACCAAAATACAGCAATAACATGGTGGCGGGGGGGCGTGGTGGTGGTGGTGGTGTGTGGAGCTGGGCAGCTGATGGCTCAAGACCTTTGGCTCATCCAGGTATCTTGCCTCCCTGCGGCTCTGTGTCTGGACCTCCCTCAGTTGACCCACAGGTCTTTGTCCCTTCTTGCTCCCTGCTTAGCACCTGACAGTCACAGTATATGGACATGCAGGTCCTGACTTTGCCCCAGCCTTGTTATTACCAGAATGATCAACTTCTGGCTACACTGCTGAGAAAAGCTTTGGGCCATCTTTGCAACAGGAGGTGTGACAAACTGGATTGTGTCTTAAAATCAGGAGGTGGACATAATTTCTTAGAGCAGTGAGTATTCTCTAGAGGAGCCTGTGACCCTCCTCATTCCTCAAAAATCTCTTCCAAGGCAGAGAAGAAATGTGAAGGTGATTACCCAACTATTCATGGTGAGAGATGAAAACAAAGGGAACAAGAACTCTGAAATTCAGGTACTCAGAGAAGAAATTCAGAATCCAGAAATAAACCTGGTGCCAGTAACCAGGGAAAGACCTTTGCTGGGTAGGCTTCTTGCTGCTTTGGGCTTTATACTTTTTATTTATTTGGTTCTTTCTTCTAGTCACATTGCCAACTCTGAACCCTTCTTTGTAGGGACTTACCAGAGGATCCAGCTGTAGAAGAGGTTATGGAACAAACCAACAAAACATTCCATCAGAAATCATCAAGACCAGGCATTATTTAAAGGGAATCAAAGAAAAAATAGCCTAATCCTAAGGGTGCTGTGTAACCTCTTGCTTAAAATTGTACTGGTACTTAAAGAATTGTAGTGTACTTGAAGGAGGCTTCCAGTTTTGCTGATTTCTAAATGTGATGCCGATTTCTAAAAAGGCTTTGTGAGATATTGAAGAAATACACACCTGGAGGCCTCATGTCCACGTCAGGCAAACTGAGACAAACTGTAACAAAGAGTTAGGGGATACCAGCAGCAGCAGCCTAACCCTTTCTTTGACCTCCTGGATGCCCATCACTTCCGCAGAAGGGGAGCAGGGGTATCACCTCCTGAATGGTCTTGCTGGCTGATAGGAAAACTGTTGGCTAGAGAGCAAAGAAAGTCATCAGGGATCAGCTCTCCGATGACTACAGCAACTGTTTTTTGACCATGTACTGGACGGAGGTCTTCCTCACTAACCTTTGCATAGATTCCCATGAATTTGTCTTTCCCTTGTCTCTTCCGCTTTTCCTCCCACAATGTGAAGCACAATCTTCTGTAGCCAGAACTAGTTTCTGTATTGTCTTTCTAAGAGACAATGTCACATTTGTATCTTAAGATCTACTGAAAGCGTATTGCACTGTATGTGATCTGTACTGACCAGGAAACAATGCTGCTTGCACAGTGAAGCCACTTATAGGGCCATGCCCTCGTACCATGCTCTAGTACTCCTTTAGTTCAGATATTTTAAGATAATAAACATCATACCATAGCTTTAGTGTCACAGTGTGAGCCAAACTTTTGCCTCAGGAAGAGCTTAGGAGAGTGAAGACGCTAAGCTTAGGGCTTACAGAGAAGGTGAGGACACAGGTTTATGAATAGCTTCCACACATAACCTATACACTAAGAGAAGAGGCTTTTAAAGGTATGATCTGATTGATGCTGGTACATTTAGCTAGGTATACCAGATCAGCAGTGAAATATTCATGTCCCCCAACTGACACGGTGATGCCAGAATACTTCCCTGGAATGGGCAGAAAATAACTGTTGTTGACTTAACACAGCAAGGTCCGACTTACGGCTGATGGGATGAGCCCACTTGGTCTGCTGCCTATTCCCTGAAGCAATGAACAACTGTTTGGGCAGTGGGTTCAGCCCACGCAGCTGAACACCTCCTCTTGCCTGTAAGCAGCCGGTGCTGGCCAGGAGCAGAGCCACCACCACCTTCTGCCGACGTGCAGGAAATGGGGCAGGAAGCACGTCTCACAGAAGGGGCCGCTCCAACCACTGTGCCCAAATACTGATGTGTCCAACTGGTGCCACGGCATTGTCTTGCATCATGGCTGTGTGACTGGGACAGTGACGGGAAAACTGCATTTCTCTTAAGGAGCTCTGCAAACTATAGCAAAATTGGCTGCCATAGTGCTGGCAAGACCATCTAGCTGGTAACACCCATGTTACCCATATACATGGAGAAAGATGAGCTCATCTTGGTGAAGAACAGAGGCAGAGAGATAATGCTGTTCTTCTCACTTCTTCCACTGTGTTTTTCAGTCAATCTTAGGTAAGCTCCTTCATTTCTCCCAGTGCAAAATAAGACTAATGATGGCAGGCTGCCTCACAGGGAAAGGCCTGGTATTTGTGAGTCTCTGGAAACCCCTTATAACAAGTGCTGTGAAGAGGCAAGTCAGGAATAACGGCAGACTGTGGTTCCACACTTACAGGCGTCCCTTCATTTGTGCACGTTGGGGGACCTGAAACATGGGTGGCAGCTGCCCACAGGGACCATTGGCTCATCACAGGGCCAGTGCCACCGCTGGGGAAAAGGAGCACGGTGTCAAACAGGGCGCAGCGGCCACCTAGGTGTTCAGGACACCCGGGAAGCTTTCCCAATTTTATTTTAAGAGGCAAGTCCCATCCTGCTTACTTTAGGTTTATGTAGGGTTTATTTATACACTCCTGTCCCCGCCAAGAGTGCCCTGTGACTCCAGTTTCTGACCCATGCCAGAAAACCCCTCCTCCTCCTCCTCCGAAAGATATTCAAGCCCTTCCTCAAAGCTGAGCAGGGTTTGGGAGCATTTTCCTGTGCAGGGAGGGTCTTTCAGCACAAGCTGAAGCAGATTCATGAATCGGGGCCAGGATGCCGCGTTTCTCAAGGGTGACGGTCACAACAAGGCATTTCAGGGCTCGAAGCGAAGATTTACGAGCACAGTTCTGAGAAGGGAGCACAGGCAGTTCATTGCAGGCCCCACCAAAAAAAAAGCCAGCCCCGCTTGTGTTTAAACTGGACCGCTCAAAATGAAGGCATTGTGCGCACCGCCAGTAAACAAAGAGAGAGATATCTGGAAGTGATAAAGCTCGGATTGATAAAAACTTCCCTTCTTCTAGACGGAGGCCACACATACTCTAAATAAAATGTGCCACTTAAGCGATGATTTGTGTTGATAAACCTCGATTGCGCTGTTTTTCCAAATGTTCTCTCCCAGTTGGGAATTTCACACTTGGGCAGGCTCCAGCCGCGGCCTCCCTGAGTGCCAGCCTCCTTCCCTGACCTGACCTGCTGTTGTTTATACTGCTGTTTACACATTTCTTAACAACCTATGCAAACGGTCTCTAATTACTTTCGCTCATGGCAGCGACGGCGGCGGTGCGGAGGTTCAGGCAGGCTCTGAAGCATTGCCAATGTTGTGCTGTTTGTTGACACAGTGCTTCTCCCGCCGCGGCAGCGGGTCAGAGGGAGGGCTGCGCGATGGCTAATCGTAGCTGGGGACACAGGGCTGGGACCGTGCTGTAAACAGCCAAAGGAATAAATAACCTGGGTAAGGATCAGCCTTCAAGAGGCTCGCCCCAACCATGAGTCTTCACCTTAGAGGCATCATCGATCTGTTATAGCGCTTGGGTTTGGAGCAGTCCGTTTCAGCCATGCACGTGTGTCTCCATGGAGTCAGAGTTGGTTTGAAAGTAACTTAGCTTGGATGCAGTCTGGATGCGATGCTACACCTCCCTCCCCTTTGAGGCCAGAGCTCAGGAGAGTTAAATGGCAATAATCTTCAGATCACTATACCACTCTAAGTTATATCATTTATGTTATGCACTTCCTAGACACGTGACTGGGAAAGATCTACATGAGCTTTGTGCCCCAAGCATACAGTTGCTCTGAAAAAGAGGCATAAAGCCTGTAGATTTGAGTATTATTTCTCGTTTACTGAAGAGTAAATTTTCTCTGAGAACAAATGGTTTAATTAGTACCTTGGAAAGCTATGTAAACTTGATATAAATTATGAGGGTGTTGCCCTCTCTGATTTACTCTGTTTGAAAACCTTGAGGGCCTCCAGCCCGCCTGGACTTAAAAATACTAGCATTTGTTTCCATTAAAGCCATATTTTTAAAGCTTGGACAGGGTGTGGGAGTGCTGATTTCCCTTGATTAGCCACAGATACCCCACAAGAAAAATAAAGTTCCTGAAACTATTTTCTTCATGGTTTTCGTGGAAAAAAACACCATCTCATTCCTTCCTTCCCGCTCCATCCCCTGATGCCCCCAATAACAATACCTCAACACAGCATTGTGCATCTGAAAGTTTGTGAAGGGATCTGTATCTTAAAGGGTGGCTAAAGCATAGCCTGTAGCTGACTTTTAGACCACTGAGGTCAATAAGGTAGGTACCCAACTCCTCAGATGAAATCCTCTCCTTAGAAATGGTGTTTGACACGTTGGTATATGGAACTGATTGCACCAGCCATTGGATTTGTATTTGTTTACTAACATGCTTGAGGCTGCAAAAGCAAACAAAGGCTGGTTCACAAAAGTGTTTCCAGAATATGGAAATACATCATTTAATTAAAGCAATCAAAAACTACAGCCAGAAAGTTGGCAACTCTGGCAAAGCTGTAGTGTTTTTACACTATTTCCATAAGCCCAAGAGAGAAACACTGTACATGGCCTGCTCTCTCTGCCGGACACGGATATACATGTATCAGAGAAATAACAAGTCTATTAGTCTGGGATAACAGCAGTATAGCCCATACTTGGGGAGGAGGGTCAGGAGATCAGCCCAGGCTACTTATTATCCCACACCCTGAGCCAAGCTGTGTACCCCTGGACAAGTTCATCTTAGCATTAGATGACGCTTGCAGTGCATTTTAAAGAAAGTACCATACGTAAGCTCTTTATTAAGCAAATCTTACGCAGAGGGAGGCCGGTATGTTCACTGCTACTGAAGTAATGTGGATTAAAAAGCAGATATACGCAGATGCTGCACATTTGGTAGCACCCCTGCAGTTATGGCAGTACAAGCGAAGAAGAGCGGTGAGCTTAACTCTCATCTACTGGCGATACCAGCACAGGTGCTGCGCTACCGGTGGCAAGGACACTCAGAGAAAGGAGAATGCGCTCAGTCTTCAAACCCCACACAGGACCAGCACGGCTGCTAACAGCTAGAAAACTGAGGGGCTGAGGTCTGGATTTGTTCTTCTGCTTCTGAGGAGAGCTCCTCTCTGGAGAGGAACTGGGGCACAGGCATGAGCATCCCACGCTGATGTTTTTGGTTCCCTTTTTGCCGAGAGGATGCCTCTTACCTCCCAGGAGTGCCCGCCGGCACATCTCCGCCTGCCAAGCAGCTCGCTGTCGGTGGTGAGCTCAAATTCGTCATCCCGTCGTTTCCTCTCCCTGGTGGTGACCCATCTCCCCCTCGCTGGCGCGCAGGCTCCCCGCAGCAGCCAGCTGACCTCTCCCATCGCGGGAAGGCGTTATCAACCCGCAAGGAGCGGGCTCGCTGGGATATGGGACTCATCCCACTGATTCAAGGAGGCAGATCTATCTTAACACTTATCTCCCGGTTAAAGCCTCCTCCCTCTCTGACAGTTATTTCTAGGCCTGTATTTCATACTCATCACCAGCAGCAGGAGTGAACCTTTCCACAGACAGATAAGTGGCACCAAATTAAAGAGCATTAAATGGATGTCTTTCCATATTTAAAGAGCCAGTAGCAATTTGTACGTCCCGGGCATGCCAGAGATGGTAAAATCTAATCACTTTCCATGCCTTAAATGCTGTGTAAACATGAGGTAATTGTTCTTATATGTGAAAAATGATGTGTCTCATGTCAAGAATGTATCAAGACCAAATTTTTAGCTTTGTGAAATATTATCGAGCCCAGCCCCTGCTCAGCAAATCTTTCCAGACTCAAATAAGTCACTAAAACAAATAAGGCTGCTCTTATTTATGAGACTGAGAGTTTATCTTGATTAGATATAAAGGATGTAAATAATGGCTCTCTTTTAGACAACTTCTAACATAAAAGAAATACACTTTATATATATCTGTTTTCAGTATATCTAAAACACACTCATCAGCCACTGCAAAACACTTAATGGTCTTGATAAATGAAATGTATGCAGTTAATCTCAGCAATTTTGTTCCTAAAAACTAAAAATCCCTCTTTGCTGCTTTTTTTCAGAAAGGAAATAACAGCAAAATATACCATTAGTCGCAAAGTATAATCTGTTAACATCAAAGCTAATGGTTTACTGACTGGTTTTTCAAACCACTGTTTCAAGATTTTACATGTCTGCAAGCATTTCTTCAGCAATTATTAAGATAAAGTAATAGAGGAACAGAGTTTTAGTATTTCATCAGTGCTAGGGGAATGATTAACAACACCAGCTCCAGACCCCAGGCACGATGTGGGCAAGGCTGGTGGGTTTCCCCACCTTTACACTCAAGTTTCAGGGACCAGATGTCTAGCAGAGGGCCTCAAGTAAAACAACAGTAAGGAGAAGGGAGAAAAGCTTGGGAACATGGTTCTTTCAGAGGGGTACATTTATGTCTGATTTATTTCATCATGCAGCTTTCTTGATGATAATTTCCAGCCATGGATACTGAGATAACACCAACTCTGTGTCACATGGACAAAAATTAGCCCTCAGGATGGGCTGTCTTACAATCAGAAACACAAGAAAAGAAACCAGTGCATTCACAGTCTTCAGTTTACCATTGGCCGTGTGGTCTTTATGCCCCTTCTCCAGTGAAGTGAAGGCTCATGTGCAGCCCAGAACGTAACAAGTCTCTCTTTCTTCTGAGCTGCAATTTTCCTTGTTCTTTCTAAGCACTTTTCTTTCCCCATGGCATCAGTGGGAGATTGTCTGACAGATGTACTGCCAAGTATCACCATATGTGAAAGACTCCATTGTCCTCAGTTTAAAGGACAGGTATTAAAAATAAATAAAATGTTGCTGGAAATATTCTTGGAAAGGCTACCATCTTCTATTTGCAGTGCAACAGATCCTTAACTTCAGTACCAGACTATTTGCAGCTTCTGGTATGCAATAATCCATTACCTACAGTATTACAGATACCGACCTTGCACAATATTGAGCACAGAACTGAATTTGGCAGTTCCTTTGGCAAGACTTCCTTCAGCAAGTCCATAACGTCTGGCTGACCAAAAGCATGACCTTTCAGAAAGCCATCCAATGTTTACATCAGGGATGCAGCAGACCTCAAATAAATAGTTCCAGTGGTTAACGAACATCACTGTGAAACTTCACAACATGTTACTATAGACCAAAACGTGCCTTGTCAGGGCTGCCAGCTACTAGAATGTTTTAAGCTTTTGTCTGGCTAAAAAAAATTATCTGCCACCATAAATCTCCCATGCAGAAGAAGAAGAGTTAAGCCTCTTTGTAGCTTTCTCTTTGTTAAAATAAGGGGCTCTCCCAGGAAGTCTAGTTTTCCAGACTCTTTCCCTTCTCTTCTTTGAACCCTATGAATTTGTCAATGTTGTCTTATAACACTGTAAGTTTCAATCTGAGGTAACATACACAGATTTACTAACAGCCTGGGTGTCACTTTGAGAATCTGAATGGAGGGGAGCATGGCATTGCTGATCTCACATGGAAACAAGGGAGAAACAATCAAAATTCAGAAATTCAGCCTTGCAGCATAACCAGCTATTACCGTCAGTGAATGTAAAAAAATGAATTTCCTCTGGTTGCACTTCCATGCTATGATGTGGCTAGAAGGAATTTTCTTCCTCCCCTTCCCTTCTCGTCCCTCCTGTTCTGCCCCTGTGCTGAAAGGCTTCAGCCCTTGAGCTTCATGGATCTGCTGCAAACTGAGGGAAAATGTAGCAGGTCTTAAGCCAGGATCCCAGGGGCACAGCCTCCCTGCAGGCATCTCACAGAGATCTCATGGCATCTCTGCAGGACTGCTCGAGAGCTTCAGCCTCTCGGCACACGCCACCATCTAAACGTCTGCTCTGTGCTGTGAGTGACCCATCCTACAACAGCAGCAAGGGGGAACAAGTCGCTGGCACTTCTGAGAAATTAGCACCGGTCCCTCTAGTTGTTTTCCTAATGGTCTACTGGGTATGAGTGCTTGAAGGGGAGTTCCCCACTGCTCCAGGTATTTTCTCCTCAGCCCCACTGAACAAAGCCATGGATACCCAGAGCTTGCAGGGAGAGCACGGTTCTACTTCAGATCCCTGGACCAATCTATGACCGAGAGGAATTTTGCTCACACTGTCAAGAAAATTTTAGGGAATAATAAAGATCAGAAGCTTTCAGAATGACAAACCAGTTCCAGATTTCACGTGAACAACGTAGATCCCCGAAATCCCGTTTCCACAGTGTTCCTGGGATCACAGGTTCCTCTCTCTCAGGATGAAATTCTCAATTCCACAGAAGCCCTCCACTTGATTAAGGGTGAAAATTGTAACTGTATGTGAGTACTTGGTACATTCAGTTAGCTATTTAGTCAGATTTCAAGAAGCATTTAAGTCAAGTAGACATCTAATTAACATCTCTTGATCCTGTGACTTGGAAAATCAAGCAAGCTAGCTACCCATGCTATTGTCTATGTAAAGTCTTTGCGATTGTGATCTCATGTACTTAAGCACAGATATTTTGGTTCCTAGCTTTATAAATCCAAAATACTCTCAAATACAGGTTTTGGTCTGCTTTTGAGCTTTAGGAGGCTCAAATCAAATATATGTTTGCTTTTTATCTTAATAGTAGGGATAGAATCAACTGTTTAATGCTGTCTGAATTGGGATATAGGAAACAACATGTTACCTTTGGCCTGAACCGTTTTTAAAAAGTGTGCAGGGTGAGTAGAGGAGCCAAAGGAATTATTTTTACATGCAGGGTTTAAGATATATAAATGGGGTGGAGCTTAAATCCCTGAGCTTTTGGAGATTATGCTCAGGAAACCATATTTTATGTGGTCATAAATAAAGCAAGAAAAATATCAACTTAACTGTGGCATGTACCTTTATGTGGGTATATTATGGAATTCTAATTAAAATGTATGTGGTAATAAACCAATCCACCCTTAACAGCAAAGCAAAGAAAAGCAAGCCCCCCTCCCCCTTTTCTACCACTTTAATGGTATTCTGAATCCCACAAATAAAACTGGCGAGAATACACATCCTGTTCTTACACTATTAAAAACTTTGGTTGTGGATTATTGCAGTTTCTTATTGTTTCAGGACTCTTTCCAAGTTACACTTTATCACACGGAATACCAGGCAGCACAGGACTGTTAGGATACCAGAGAGCATTGCAACAAACGATCAGCGTAGGTGAAAAGGCATCAACCGGCAGTTCATAGAGACGCCAGGCCTGCGCTGGCTCTTCCCTGCACTCCTACATTGCAGGATCAAGCACACGGACAACTTCTACTGTGAGTCCTCACTTCATAGCTCTGGATGCACTGGGTAAATCACAGCTGTACGCACGTGCTGTGTACCCAAATGCGTCATCGTTGCTCTGTGCCAGCAGCCACACAGAAAATTACGATGTTCATTGTCTGGTAGAGATGGTAGGACACATTACTGAAGCCTGCTGAGTCCTTTCTTTCCAAAAGTGAAAAAAATACCCAAGCAGGTATCAAAATACATAATAATTAATATAGAAACATGACTAGGATTGCCTGGTTCTAATGTGGGATCGCTTCTGCTGGCAGATACACCAGTGGTAATGCTCTGCTATTTGGGAGGAACAGTAAGACCTCAGGGCCTACCAGCAACAAAAGAACGGTGTCTTCCAGTGTTTGCCCTTTTCCCAGCAGTGGGTTATAGAATAGCTATCTATATATTCAGTTCAACAATCAGCATATTTGAAGCAAAACTTTTTCTCCCACTTCTTAATTATTCATGAAGGGTAATTCTTCTTAAATACCATACTATTGAGCAGTGATTTATTTTTCAGCTGGATGTAAGCTTTCTAAAACTTGAAAGATTAATTAAGTTCAAAGAAAAATCATAAAGCTATAGAAAGGCACACTCAATGGACTGATATCACTTCTGACAGATCTTGGTCTAATAGGTTCTTAAAGGCTACCAGGCATGGAAAATAAAATGTCCCCAGGCAACCTATTTCAGTGCTTCTTGGCATTACTCTTGGAAAGGTTTTCTTAATGTCTGACCTGATCCTTTCTGACTGCAATGCAAGTGCGTTGCTTCTTGTTTTGTACAGCATGGACGTGGAGAACAGATTGTTCCCTTCCTCTTTGTAACAGCCCTTTCTATACTTGACACATAATTTGGTGTGATTTTATGGGACTGTATGTTCACCAGGGACTTATAGTGAAAATGATACTCATCTGAAGTCACGGGGTAAAAAACAAACGAAGAACAAATGTACATTTGTTTGCAAACAAAGATAGTGAAGATAAAACTGAGAATCTACCATATGTTTTCACCAGCTGGAATTCATTCAACGTTTTGTTAGTTCTGCTCTTAAATGTGTTGTGAAGCTTACTTTTGAGGTCCTTCTCACAGGCTATGTCACTGGCAAGAAGTCCTCAATGTATTCATAGCATACTGCAAAGAGGTCTCCGGCAGATGTCTTAGAGGGGAATGTCAGTAATGTGTTTCCCATTCCTTGTGCTGAAACCTCCAAAACAGTGTTTTGCTTCCTCACTTGAAAGTATTCTCCTGTGATGGACTGAGAGAGTCCCAGTGAGAGAACAGGATTCTTGCAGCAATTTTCGGAAGTGTTTCTTTCCAAGTGTCAGGCTTCTTCAAGCATTGCGGAAAATCCGAAGTTGTCTGGTAGGGGACTAATTAAGAGTAGTCAAACAGGATGTGGAGAGTAGCATGAAAGGGCTTGAGAGGCTCTGGTCTAAGACTGTGTCTGCACTGTGTTACTTTGTGCACTACAGATTTATTCCTGTAATTCTTTTCATCATTGGGAAAGACACAGGACAAAGGAAAAAGCAGCCAAAATGGAGCCAGAGCTTTTCTTTGAGCAAATTGAGCAAAGCTTGTCTTTGTATACATACAACTAATATGAAACCCAAATTGTTTACAGGAAAATGATGTTTTGGTAGCTAAACTGGGGTTCTATGAAAGAGTGAATTCCTGCTGTGAATCAGTCTATATACAGTGGCAATTTTGGCTCAGGACTGTAGGGGTTAAATTATAGTGTATAATGCAATATGAATGCAAGGTTACCGATGCTCAGAAACAGCAGTGTAACATGTGCAGACATCGTACATGCGAGAGAAAGAGAATCCCTGGCTTGCCCAGGCCTGATTTAAATATTCAGCAATGTTATAGCAGAGTAACTCAATATTCAATATAAGATGGTGGTGTTTGGAGTTTGCTGCCAAGAAGTTTGCGCAGAGGGACAGTTTTTGTTGTCTGTGCGCTGCTCTGAATCAGAAGATGTGTCATATAACACTTATCTTAGATAGTGTGGGGGCAGTCAGTGAATGGTAACTGTGTTCTCCTGAAACAACAAGGATGTCATGTAGCACTTTTGGAGAGATAAGTGAACGTTTGGACTGGGAAGGGTATGCAAAGGATACCAAAGTTCAGCAGCTAATTAGAGTGTTATCACTTGAAAAGTAACATAACTGAATGAATGAAGTCATGGCATCTAGGGAAAAAGCTTGTCATTTGTTAAATTATATTGCAGTGTACATGAACCATACAACGGTGACATTCCCAGGAATGCAGTGTAGCAGAATTGGGACAAACAGAGGTTTAGTTTAGCTCCTGAATTTAGGGCATCCGTAAACGTACGTAACCTTATTAACTGGTCACATGCACATCGTCATGCTATCAGTAGGAAACCAAAGCTCCAACTAAAATTTCAGTAGATGGAGCTTATAATTTGGGACCATGGAGTCTTCCTGGTGCACTCTTCACCCAACAATTATTTGAACTCTTGCTAAGAAATTTGTTTAGTGAAATTATAACTTCATCTGTAGAAGGAAAAAAAAGATGGACTTACAGTTTGACACAGAATTTACTATTCAAATCTAGGTCACATCTTACCCTGTCCAATGCTGGGCCCTAATCTTGCAACCCTAAGGTTGCAAGATACACAGGTGAGCTTGGTAGGTAAAAGATTTATTTTTCAGAATGGTGAGTCTGTTTGAGTTAGCTCGACGCAACTGAAAAGCCCCATGCAGAGGAAGGCAAGCTCATCTGGTCGTGCTGGCTGTGCGTGGGAGGGAGGCCCACTGCAGCAAGATCTGGCAGCTCTCTGTGAAAGGCTAGGAGAGCAGAGACACTTAATTTCTCAAAAAACGTAGGATTACCCAGTAAATCACATAACCTTGAACTGTCCAAAAATGTAACATGAACGTGGTGATAGAATAATCACTACAGCCGATTGACGTAAACAGGACAACGTACAGGGACATACCAACACTCTGGAGCATGGGATGCAGAAAAACGACTCCAAGCAAGGAGAAAATGAATGGCTGGAGTCTTATCTAGCATGATAAGAAGCATTTACTTCTGAAGAAACTATTAAAGGACCAATTCTCTAGCATGCACTTAGTTAGGGAGTACTAATTTGGCAATTATTTGCAGTGAAGAATGTGGCCTTTAATGGGCCAGTTTTGGTGCCATTGGAGAAATCTAATAATGGTTGGAAAGGAGACACGAAGGAAGACATGGAGAGATGCAGCAGGTCATATGAGCTTATGGGAGAGATTTGCAAATCACACAGGAAGCATATGAAACACTCGAGCGATCCCCCTGCTGCTGTTATGAAAGAGGTATTTTTCAAATATGTCTGAGAAACCCCAAACAAGCTTCTCTCAGCCCTAAGTATTTCCCTTACCCTCCATGCATATGGACATATATGTCCTTAGGACAGCTTTCTATTCAAGTGCAGAGGCTTTCTCTGGGATACTTGTCCAGTGCAATGGTCATTCCCTTTCTTGCTGCATTACTGTTTCAGTCTCCGGGCAGAAAAATGCTGTGTTGCATCCACAGACAGTGGCGAAGTAGATATTACATCAACTCACAGAAAACACAAACAAGAGGTGCACTTTTCAAGCCAACAGGCAAAAATACCTTCACCTGCAGCCCGTCTCTGTGGCCATCAAAGTTAAAGGAAGATATCTTCTGCTATCAATGGTGGCTGCCTCAGACACTGACGAATTGCAAATAAGTTTGTGCAGAGCATGGAGACTGAACAGACGGGATACGGGACAGCCGGGATTCTTCTAATAAATTGTTCATGACAAATGGCTGGGCCACCTTTAAGTTGTGCCTTGGTGAAGTGGATATTTGCTGGGAGCAGTAGAGAAATGAAGGTAAAGACAAATGGTGAAATTCTAAATTAAAGAAATAGAAGGAAAGAGAGGGGATGTAATTTATACACACTTTTCTGGACTTTACTTTGTTGTCTGTTCGTACTTACTTCTATGAAGAAATAGGAAGTGGCCAACATAAGATCGGCAGAACTCTTCAGGCAGCCTTTTAACATACTATGCGATTGTTGGATCTTAATTGTAGTCTGAAAAACTATTTAGATAATGAAAACGTGGAATGCAAACCAAGGCAATAAACACATAAAGATATAGTTTGGGGCTAAAATCTTTCCACATTATTAAAAATCTAACTCATCCAGCAGAACATTTGCAAACTTTTTTGCTCTGTGATTTATTATGGAGGCCATCATAATCAATTACTTTTAATTAATAGAAGATGGAAACATTAATTGGTCCTATTTAAGTTTGATTGTATTAAATGATTCTACCAGTGATCAAAAATGTATTTCGAAAGGGAGTTTAGGCTAATATATCAGCAAATGAGGCGCTATAAACATGATTAATATGCACATTAGACTTTCCTTATCACTTTTTGTTGGCAGTTTTTATCCGGTCACAGCTGAAATTCCATTGAGTTCTTTCTCCTTTTGTATAAAATACAGATTATGTGGAGACAGCCGTCTGAGCAACTGGAGTTTCATCTTGTATGGCCATTAATTATTATTGCTCCTTTAGTATTTCTTATCTATCACAGAGATGCAGGACTGTATTTTTATAGACATTTGCCGGTAGGAAAAAAACAGGCTTTCGTGTGATGGCGCCTCAGCATTTTTTTATTGGAGAAAGGATCAACAACACATTTTGCACATGTATGTAAGGGTGGAATGAGATGTTTAGAGCTGTCATCATTGGGTAGGTGTATATTTGGTAATACACCAGGGAAGTTGTTGGAAGGTGTAGCCAGCCTTTGTTGCAATGTTTTCATCTGGCTTTTTTCTTTTTTTTAATACATCCACAATTATTTTGTATTTATTTCAAGGGAATCATATGCAATGTGAAATTTTTCACTGAATTTTCCCCATGGTTGGGAAAACTTAAGAATACATTGCTTTCCTGGTAGTTTGCTAATGCGCAAGTGCTGCTCTCACCGTGCTCAGCTTTATTTTCTTCTTTCATTTACTTCTGTCTACTCACAGAGGAAAAACTTGCATTCAGTCCTGATTCAAGAACAGAAGTGTCGGGCCAGCCAGGCCAGAGATCTGTTGCTACTGCAGCCGTCTCAAACACCCCACCGCCATCGCTGCTGTGAGAGAATCAGCTGCAGAACAGAGAAGATAACTTCAGATGCTGAATTTTTGCTTCACTGCTCCCAGCGAAAATCCATCTGTGGACCTTGTGGACAAACCCAAACCTTCTTGCTTCCAGCCCAAAGTTGCCCATCACCAGTGTACATCCTACTAGCCTTAGGGCCAACATTTAACAAAAAAGAGTAATATCCTGCTCAGCCTCTTTTGCCAAGCAGTGTTCAGTGCAGTGTAGACATCTTTAACCCAGCCTGGGCTACGAGCAGATGTAGACCTGAACTCCTGTATACACTTGTTTCTGTATGAACTCACAGTTGTCATCTTTTAGTAGCTGTTTGAACTGTTTATGCAGTTCAAATTTTTGGCACAGCCATCTCATGGTGGTGAGTCATATTCATCTGGTGTCCTTCTAATGCCCAGGCATCTCCTCTCCTCAGTTGTTCCCTGATGAGGAGTACCCTACTTATATTAGAAATTAGTCTGCACATGACTTCTTTACTATTTCATTTCTCCCTACTCTAAAGGCCACCCTGTTTGCCTTATGTGATATTTTGATTCCTCTCTGTATTAGCAGTTCCTCCTGATTCTATGTGCTCTACTCATCTCATTGGCATACACCACATTTTCATGCCAAGTTCACTATTGAACACACTGAGCAGGAACAGCTCCAAAACTGATGTAATCTTGCCAGCAACTTCCTCTGGCTTGCTACACCTCCCTCCCCTGCCAGCTCCTCACACACACCCCAGTTTGTACTGAGCTCTGTCTTCTTCGGGTTAACTGAGTATTTCTGGCGTTACTCTGAAACAAATGCGCAATGAAGTCTGGATAGCTATGGAGGGGTTGCTCCAGATTTAAATCAGCATTGGTGGCTCCTCTTTGCTCTATAGAGACAATAATTTTCAGTTATGTTCATTCGTTTTTTTTAACCTTTGCTCCTTTGGAAAAAAAGGAAAGCCTTTTGTCAGGGATCTGGCCAAGAGAATACATTTCCCCACTCTTTTCTGTAGTGGATATGTGTAGTAAAAATTGGTTCTTTTCTGTACTGAAGCAGTAACTGCAACATCATTTCCAGATGCTCTGGAGAAGCCTTTGGGTGAGACTGGAGAGGCCGCGAGAGCCTGGGGACTGATGGCTTCATACATGGGGACAATCTGGTTGCACCCAACAGGCTTGAGGGTGTGTTATGGAGTATGAAGGGGTCTCCACGACCCACCACTGATGTTGTGCACCCAAAAAGGGACCAGGTGGTCTCTGTGGGATCACTGTCCCCTGCAGGGGGCCTCTGTCCCAGCCCTGGCACATGGACATCCACCCGATGCTCAGCAGTCTGCTTAAATCCACCTCCTCCTGCATGGATGCCGACGGTTACTTATTCATAAAACTATTTTGGAATAGTTATTCAGCAACAAATTTATCCTCTCTCTTTCTCAGGCAAAAAAACTTTGTAGACAAGCTGTAATGAGATATAGTTGGCTTGTTGCATGTCCAGGGACCTGATTTGCAGCAATGTAAAACAGACGTCCCAAATTAGTGGATACTTTTTCTTCTGGTCTTTGTGTGCCTCCATTTCCTATCTGTGGACTGGATTTTATTTTTTTTTTCTATTGCTGTCCTTTGGGGCCAGGGCGAAAATCAGATTATATTTGTAACGGGTTCAAATTTTCTAGAAAAATGTTTGAATAAAAAATGAAGAAAAACCCAAAATGTTGATTAATGAAGTGAGCACTGTACAGTCATGTGGGCGTTTAGAGGGAATATATGTCTCCTGATCTTGATGTCTTTTTAACATCATCTGTTGGATGTCATTCAATGCACATTGCCTCACTCCGTTCGAGGAGACCTGCAGCGAACTGCCGAGGGAATTGCAGTCAGAAGTTTATGCCAAACATTTAATATTCAAATTCCTGCCTCAAAAGTTGCAGGTGATAATAATTGAAGGGTACAATATTTGCCAACATATTTTTTTATGTTTTTGATTGAGCACTGTGCCAAGGGATGCTATACATATAAATACAGTCCAAACAAATGTGGTCCAAAATAAAGAACTTTTAAAAATCTCTGAGTGAGCCAAACTCATTACAACATCCATTACAAAAGAGCTACCCCTGATTACTGGGTTACTAATATTTATTTCTAGCTTATTTTTTCCTGAAGTAAACTGCAACAAGAACTCAGGCACAAGCTCAGAAACTCACGCACAGGCTACGTCCGCACTAGTAAATTAAAGGGCGTCAGGGCACAGTCCCAAACTTTAGCACACAGTCACTCTGACATGTCTATCACTGCTCCTTAGGCAGTTTTTGACTTAGACCAACCACTGCTCTCCCAAACAGTCCCTGGGGCTGCTCGGGAATAAGCGTGATCCAGACATTATTCCCAATAACCAGTTTGAAAACAGCTGTCCTATTTTGAAGGCAAAAGGTTAATAGTATGGACATGACTAAATTATGCCAGTTGGCCTCAGGACAGCCTTGGCACTGGTTAGTTTACTAGGATAGATGAGTTATAGTGTACTTTGTTTGCAGAATTCATGCAATATAAATAGTGCACTTTTGCCAGCGGTGCAAGCTTCGAAGTGGTCCTGTTAATGAAATCACCTGACATCCAACTGCCAACAGTCTTCTTGAGCAATTAATAACTGCAGCAAAATTTCTGGACAAAGTTTTCCTTTTCTTAATGGTATTGGACCAGAGTCTGTCTCCTTAGTCCATGCGCAAAGGTTTGAAGGCAGTCTTTAGCCTAAGGTGTTTCACAACATTTTTCTAAAAGCAGTTTCTATGACTGAAGCTTTTGCTGTTCTCTAAAGAGCCATTGTCACAGAGATTTGGCTCAGGAAAAGCAAAGGGCAGGAAACAAAAAAATAGCTCTAGAGAAAGATTGCTGAAAGAATTACACTAATACTAAATAATGAAGAAGAATGTAAACAGATTATAGATACAGAGAGCCTGAGATCAACTAATGGCTGAAAAAATAGATGACAGAGATAAAAAATGATAAGACTTGTCAGAAAGAACAAAGCCTGTGTGTGCATCATTCAGATTAAGGAATTAGAGTCAAAAGGTTAAGTGTGAGCAACAATGAATATGAAAAATGGGGGAAAAAAAGAAGTAAAAGACAATTTGTTTCATAAATCAGTTCTAGTCTAGCATTGCTGTAGGAAAAAAAAGCGTGTTGAAGTCTGTTAAACAGGCAGACAGTTCAGGCTGGACATCAGCGTAACGTTAGAAAACGTATTGATATTTTCAGCAGCAGATAAAAGTGTCCTATTTGAAGTGCTGTAAATATCGGCCTCAGGTTACCTATCATCACATGTTTTGTCTCGTAGTGGGAGCCAAATTGATCTTCAGTCTTAAAGCCCATGAGTCTGGGGAATTTTTTAACATGACCCCATGCACATCCAAGTTTGTGGATCTAAAGACTTTGTTTACTTTATAGAACAGAGATGAAGAAAAGAGGTTCTACCAAGCCTATAGTGGGTGGGTGCTGGGCATGAGATACATGTTCATGATACATAATCATGCTGGGTGCGCCTGTAACATCTGTTCTCTTTACTGCAGGAAATTCTTCTGAGAGAAACTCAAAGTGGGTAGTAGATATCTGAAAGCACTTCCACTTTATTGGATAAATATGGAATGTTTCTAAATCTGCCATTTTTAGAATGAGCGAAAATATATTCTGGACAATTACCAGCAACAATAGCTAAATTTACAGTGCTTTCCTGTTCTAAGTTTAGAGATATTGTTGAAATCTGCTCCTACTAGTGAAGACAAATCCAATTGGTTACAGTATACATTATGGAGCAGGAGCTCTACATCTGCAATGTCTCCACTTCAGGAGCAAGAGTAGGGCACAGTCAGTACAGCAAGTGGTTTGCTCCTGTCTATTCTTCAAATGAAACAATTTTCATCCCATCTGAAAGGACTAGCTGTTCACATCCCCTTCATCATGTCAGTAGGGCATAATGTAAAAAAGGCCAATTTATTCTAAAATGGAACTGAGCTCTGCTCATAAAATCTCCCTCAAGAACTACATGATGACTTGTGCACAGGGGCCATAAAGATGCCTTTTCTGTGACTAATGCAGAAAAAAAAAATGCTATTCCCTTTCCAAACATCCACAATCCACTGAGATGCACTTGTAATGCTATAAACAGTACCTAAGATTGGTCATACCAATATTTGGACAGAGCTCCCTCTGCATCCTGGATCTGTTGGTGGCCGTGGGTAGATGCCCAAAGCAGGGTGTACCACCAGGGTGAGGGCACACTGATATGCCCATATACCCTCCCCAACTTCCAACTCTTTGTGGCTTTGAAGTTTCACGAGGATCCTTTTACCATCAGTAGGTCTAATTTATTTTCTGAAGCCAGGGAAATTTTGCTATCTTCAGTGCGCTGTGACGATGAGTTGCACAGTGTAATGGCACTCTGTGTAAAGAGCCAGCCCCGCTGTTGAATGTATGGCATTTAACCCCAGCCATTTAACCTCCATGGTGGAAGCTCAGCAAGGACAGAATCCTGCATGTTCCTCTGGGTCCCAAATCCCCTTCTCCTCTCTGCTTCACTTTTACCCCCTCTCTCTGTACTATGGTGCTACATAGTCCCTTTCCACTCTTACAGTTATAATAATTACGTTAATTAAGTCTGTATAATGCATGTAGCTACACAAAAGGATGTGCAGTTTGCTGAAAATTAATGTTCTATGCTTGGCATGGGATGCAGCATTATTCATTTCTTCATGGGGAATTTTGTGGCATTGCTTTCCTTCACATCCTCGTTAACACAACGTAGTTTGTCTTTACAGCGCATCTCTGAAATGAATACTCATGGGCTATAATTAGCTGCATTTTACAGCAGAGAAGCTGAGGCACAGAGCGTAATACTCACATTTGCAAAACGCCCAGCTTGGGGCGGCCAGTTCAAGTCATGTGATGCCTGATTTTTCCAAACTGCTGTATTGGCTTAACTAAAGACCATGCTTGAGTAGAAACAACAGTGCTACACAGCATGACTCCACAACTATGACTGGCAGCTACCAGCGAATTACAACTGGTTTGAGACACCAACACATAACTGACATGCTCTCACTTCTGGGGACAAAAATCGAAGGCAAAGCAAGACCACTAACTAAGGCAGAAAGCTGCTTTGCTTTTTAGTGCCTGCTCAAAGTGTCTCCGTCTATGCTTAAGCACTTGACGCCTTTGTAAACCAGGCTTCAGTTGTCTCAAATCCCGGACAAGAGGCAGTGCACAGCTGGTTCCCATCAATGAGCGAGGTGACTCAGGGGAACCTCACAGTCTTTCTGGAGGAACTCTGCAGTAAGGACTGGTGTGGACTCCAATAAAGTGCCTTTATCCTGAAGCTCCTCTTTCTCTTCTTGCCTGCCTACATTTTCTGCACTAGATGAAGACAATGATCCTGAAAAACCCTGATTCTCCCTGTGAGTGCTACTAATTAGTATCAAACAAAGTAATGTTTTCAGAAAAGAAAACACATTGTACGACTAAGCACTGTACTGTGCAAAAGGCAGGGATCATGGGCTTGCTTGAGCAGCCTTAATTCTGGCATTTCCCAGCTTCTGAGTCTTGACTTTGCAGGTCATTTTGTCTTTAAACACCCATTCTTGCCCTCTCTCCTCACCACTGAACAGGTTAGTTACACAGCTGACTGAGTGCGGTGCCCAGTGCAGGCCATGTGTTTGGAAAGTATCTATAGCAGATATGATAATAGGTGGTTTCAGAAATGTCCCCTTCTGTGACGTGTGGATGGACTTCCATAGGAATATTGCAGGATATGTCTTTAGCAGCAAGGCAAGGTCCCTATCAAATGTTATATTCCATCTTGATAAAAGGCAGAGCTAAGTTTTCTAAACCAACTTCTTACAAAATTTTCTTTCTTGACAGGAGCTACATTTCTTCCTATCCTCATTTCTAAAAAGAATGGAACTATGTTTGCTGAATCTCTCCCAAGAAGATCAGCCCTAGGCAAAAAGATCCAGCATAGAAAGTTTCAGGACAAAAAGTTAAAGTTCAGAAATACATAAGCAGGCTAAAATGGGATTTTGTAAAGGAGAGGTTTGGGCAACCACAGGTGCCAGCTCTATCTGTGAAGGACAATAACAATTCAAGTATCAGCTACAAGTCATTAAAAAAAAAAAAAGGTTATTTCTGGCTTAGAAGAAAGAAGAAACTCCTCCAGCCTGCATTCAAGAAACATAGGTTTAGTGTCAAATGCTAAATGAAATGAATTGATGATATTACTGTAATACATGCACATTTGGATCCAATATTTCAAACAAGAAAGGAAGTGGGTGGAGTAGTTTGTCTAATTCTAGAAGAAAAGGGAAGAAGCAGCATCGCTATGTGTGCCATGGGGATCTTTGCTGGTTTTGGAAGCTGGTTCAGAGTGTTCCCAAAGCACCGGGCAGCCTTGCAGGACTGGAGGTTGGCAGGGGGTTGGAAGGCGAGTGGTAGGCACGAACAAGTGGCTATTCATGTATTGTCAGGATTGAGCTGTATGAAGTGTCAACAAGTTACTGGGCTGCAAACCAGAGTCGAGATTCATCAAGGGACTAATCAGTCATGATAATTAAAAGGCATTTTATGAGTTGGCATCATTTTGGCAGAGGCCACAGTCGTAAAAGCAGGCGGACTCCTGCTCTTCGGCTGCGGCACCACTGAAACCTGTCCAGGTTTTGGAGCAGTGGCCCATCCTTTGTCAGCTACTACAAGCAGGGCAAACATGCTCAAAAAATGGCAGAAGCGGCGCCTTTCCTTTGCTCTGCTTTGGGTAGTTTTGCTGTGACTGGCTGGTACGAATTGAAGTGATCCTTACAGAGCCCAGAGACATCCCCAACGGTACACGTCACTCACCTGGGGATCAAGGGAGAACACTGTCAGGGATATTGTTAATACCTCTAAGCAATTAATAAGAAGTTATAAGTTATATTTTCATGTAGTTTTTAATACTCTTTTATTATCTACCAATTTAGGCACTTGAAATTAACTGCTTCTCTATTTTGTTTTCCTCCAGTCTGCAGGTATTAGGTTACTCTATGAAACTGAAAGTTGACGCAACTGATTCTTTCCACTGTGCATGCTTTGAATGTTTCATCACTTTCTTCCCACATAAATTGGAGAGAATTTGTGGTGAGCAAATTACCACAGCAGAATTAACAGAAAAACTCATCCATGCGACCGAAACAGGCAGATTAGAGTTCATTTTTAAGCATTGCAGCTGTACCGTACACATAGAAGCATATATGCAGGCACACATAGGCACGTATGTATTTATATCACACCTTTAATTATCTGACAGAATTTATCAAAGACTGATTTTACTAATGAATTTTCTTACTATGTGGAGTCAAATTTTCTTGCTTTCAGCTGAAAGTATGAGCAGTAGAACCTGAATAGATTCATATTAAAAAAAAAAAAAGTTCTGCCATATGCATCCTGAAGAGGATTCATTGTCAGCATCATGAAAGGACATTTTTTGGATTATTATTTGACACTAGCCGGGCATCTGTGGGCTCAATCCCTCAGTATCTTTGGGTGGGTTGGGATCTCCAGTCTTTGACACTGCTGACAGGCTGAAAGAGCATAGTTGCGTGGCATGGGAGTTGAGAAAAAAGCAAAGGGATTGACCAGAGGTCTAGAAAAAACATGACCCCTAAAGAAAGATGAATGAATGGAGTTGTTCAGTCTTGAGAAGAAAGGACATGCTAATGATTTTCAAATATGTAAAGCACTGCTGCAAAGAGGAAGAAGGCTTCTGATTTTCACATCCATGATAGATAGGATATAAAATAAAAGGATTAACCACTTTCAGGGAAGGTTGAGGTTAAACATTAAAAAAAACCACAACTTGCTACCTGCAAGGATAGTGAAGGACTGGAATAGGGGGTCTTTAAATAAATATTTACATGGTGATGACCTAGATATGGATAGGAGAATGATTTAGATGATCTCTTAAATTCCTTTCTGTATTTACTGGCCTGTGAAACTCCCATTCCCATTATTTTTGCCTTAGGTAACACACACAGGAACTGGTTATCCCAGCCAAATAACGCTTCTGAATTCAGGGAAAAAAGCGACTGTTACTCCTTCTAACACCAGTGAATCTGGCCTAATCCAGGATCTCTCTCCATCTCCTCCCTCCTGTGCCAATCTGCAGTTATTTCTTCTTAGGGAAAGCCGTTTTCTCTGAGAAGGTTTTGCTCGTGTAGGGCAGGTAGAGGCTGCACCTCTCCTGCCTGAGCTTCCCGGACCCTGACAGTAGGGCCAAGGCCACCTACAGCTTGGCTGCGGGAGCTGGATTGCAGTTTATCCATCGCAACACGTACCGATGTACCGGCACTGTTTTCATCTTTGTTAATACAGCAAGTGACTTTTTGTGAAAGGGCAAAATGTGTCCTTAAAGCTGCATGAGGGGGAGGGAGGGAGAGATGGGAGAAGGGAATCCCAAACAAGAGAAAAGGCAGACAGCTAAGGAAATGTGATGTGTTTCATGTAGTGTTTCAGAGCAAGACAGCTATGGCACTCCTCTGAAACTCCCATCGTTTTGCACATTTCTTGCATTTTTTTCTGGAAGCTTTGACTTTTCTGGAGCAGCTTTCCCATCAGCAGAAATCCACAATTTACCACTCAAGAAATGCTAAACAAAGACCTTAGCAAACTCAGCGGCGCTACCCCCTCTTTTATTTATGTGGCGCACAAGTCAAGGAAATAAATTTCCCTCAAACCAGTACGGCGTACGAGTACCGTGACCAGAAAGGGTTGTGCAGGCCATGAGAGCTGTTTCAGACCTCCAGGCAAACAAAACATGCAACTGCTGTGTGCAGCTCCCCGACACCTCCCCAAAAAATCCTCTGCTCCGGGCTTGCCTTCTCCCCCGCCGTATTTGTGCTCAGTAGAGCTGGGCAGCTCCGGTGGCTGGGGCAGGCTACACTGTGGAGGGTGCATCGGGGGAGCCGGGCAGGGAAGGACGTCCCACATCCATCCAACTGCCCTCCAGCGTGCGGGGAAGAGCCTTCACCCCCTTGCAGGATGGGGGGTTTCGTCCCCATGCCAGGGACAATGGGAAGGTGACCAGGACCACAGCGGTGGTGATTGGAGGCCACAGGAATGTTGCGCTGGGGAAGAGGAGGCATCTTTCAGAGCTACCAGAAAGTATAGAGGTGAGCAGCCTGTGATATCAGTAAAAAAAGATGCCAAAATCTTGGGACACTGGATTTCTCAGAACCTGTTTGTAAAGCTTCTGCTGATCCTAAGTAAAATTGGGGCTGCTCGCAGGTATGGATGAAACCGTCTAATCCTACTCCCCAGATCCCACTGCTTTCGTGCTTTCAAGCTGATAAATCCTTTTAAAGGAAACAGTCCAAAACTTCAGCAGCCAGCCTTGGGGCTTCCTGAAGCAATGTGCATAACCAGGAGCCCTCGCAACACCACTGCCGTGTTCCAGGAGGAAAGAGAGTT